>NC_090934.1:319682321-320307321 GCF_040938575.1 Ambystoma mexicanum
TGTTCAAGACAGTCTGCTTCAGCTACAAAGAAGTCACAACCAAAATACCGCTCTACCTGGTGGAGAAACCTCAGCATCTTTGGAGGCCATTTCATCACCAGAAGCCACCACATTTCCAGACTTGAACGAAGGAACTGTAAAACAGTAAACAGGCCTTTTCCTGCTGTTTGTTTTGTCTCTGGAACAAGTAACAAATTCGGATAAGACTGACCCATTCCATCCTACACTTCCAGAAGGACCTGAAGACACTAATGTTCAAAAAACATCTCAACATTCTCTGAACACTCCAGCTCACCTATTCGTTCCAGCTCCTCTGCTAACCTCTTCGCTGGGTCTCCTATAAGTAGCGCTCTGTTTTGTTCCCCAGGAAGGTCTTTATAAATCCCATATATATATATATATATATATATATATATATATATATATATATATATATATATATATATATATTACATGTAGTTATGGTTAAGTTGCTGTTTCTATAGGAAGAGCACTTTTTGGGTGGCTTATAACTTCGTTCCCCCTGGACGGATCCTCACCAAACTTTGCAAAAAAAGTATTTGGGTCACTCTGAATTTGGTGAGGATTCGTCCAGGGGGGGCAAAGTTATAGGGAGGGGTCCCAAAACTTTTTTTTTTCCCAAAATGTTGCTTGCGCCTACAGCCCAAACCGCTGGACGGATTTCCACCAAATTTGGACCAGGAGCAGCGGCTTGGTCCCGAAAGCGTGCTTTTGCAAATTTGGTGAAAATCCGTCCAGTATTTTCTTTAAAAAATGACCAAAAAGTAGGTAAAAAAAAATTAGTGATATCTGTGTTCGGTTCGCAGACACACTTCCATGTTCGCTCCGCGGACAGTGTCCTGATTGGCCAATCGTCTTGCGTGATGTTCGCGGACATGCAACGTGTTCGCAGATTGGACGGTGTGGAGCGTGAAGCGCGTCAGATTTTTCGGTAGCGCCCGCCATCTTGGATTCGCAGACGTCCGCGGACAGCGCGGTGAAACTTTGTTCAAAATGTGTATTTAGTAGAGTGTGTTGGTGTGTAGGAGTGTTTGGGGAGGGTGGGAGTGTATGAGATAGGATGAAAGTTGTGTTTTTTATGTGTTAGACATTCTTTTTGTGTTCGATTTGTTTGCGGACATCACGGGTGTTCTGAAATGTTCTAAATAAACTGACTGGGGGGTGTTCTAAGGACTCAATATGTGTCCGTTTTGTTCGCAAGCAAAGTGAAACTGTTCTAAGAACACTTGCGGTGTCCGGGGAGTGTTCGTAGGGGGTATCCAAGCCATGCACCCAAGACTCTATGCCCTGGCAACAACCACCGCAGCATATCACATTCATATTTGCTTATAACTTTGGGTGAAAAACAAATGTATGGTTCTCTGTCAAGTTGAATGTGTCCTAAGAACACTCGCGGTGTCCTGAAATGTTCGCAAATAAACAAGATGGTGGTGTTCTGAAGACGCTTCTAAGAACACTCGCGGTGTCCGGGGAGTGTTCGTAGGGGGTGTCCTGAGGACGCTGTCCGTATTATTCTCTGTCAAGTTGAATGTGTCCTAAGAACACTCGTGGTGTCCTGAAATGTTCGCAAATAAACAAGATGGTGGTGTTCTGAAGAAGCTTCTAAGAACACTCCCGGTGTCCTGGAATGTTCGTAGGGGGTGTCCTGAGGATGCTGTCCGTATTGTTCTCTGTCAAGTTGAATGTGTCCTAAGAACACTCGCGGTGTCCTGAAATGTTCGCAAATAAACAAGATGGTGGTGTTCTGAAGACGCTTCTAAGAACACTCGCGGTGTCCGGGGAGTGTTCGTAGGGGGTGTCCTGAGGACGCTGTCCGTATTGTTCTCTGTCAAGTTGAATGTGTTCTAAGAACACCCGCGGTGTCCTGAAATGTTCGCAAATAAACAAAATGGGGGTGTTCTGAAGACGTTTTTAAGAACACTCCCGGTGTCCTGGAATGTTCGTAGGGGGTGTCCTTAGGACGCTGTCCGTATTGTTCGTTGTTAAGTTGAAAGTGTTCTAAGAACTATCGCGTTGTTCTGAAATGTTCATAGGGGGTGTCCTGAAAACGGTGTCCGTATTGTTCGCTGGCAAGTTCAAAGTGTTCTAAGAACACTCACATTGTTCGCAGACATTAAAAGTTTCCCATAGATCATAGTTGAAATGTTTGACTCTATGGATGTGATATGCTGCTGTGGTTGTTGCCAGGGCATAGAGTCTTGGGTGCATGGCCATTTGGCACCCAAGACTCTATGCCCTGATAACAACCACCGCAGCATATCACATTCATATTTGCTTATAACTTTGGGTGAAAAACAAATGTATAAGGAACAAAGGTATTAGATACTATGGATGTGATATGCTGCTATGGTTGTCCTTATTATTGTATACTTACTGTTTGGTCTAGTAATGGGAGTCCATGTTTTTCTTCTTCATTTCTGTGATAAAAGAAAATAGCATGTTAGTATTAGTATTTTGTAATGACTTATTACATTGTATAAGCAATATACTTTTATTTTTTTTCGACCCTCATATTTAGTAGAGTACAAATCAGAGTACTGTGCAATTTGCTCAGTTTCTGTTGTTGCTAAAATCATTGGGTCTGTGGGAGAAAAAAATCCATGTTGGATTAAAAAAAAACCTTTTTCTGTTATGCTACAGTTTATTTGTTTGTTTGTTTTCAGTGTTCACTTGTTGTTTCTGGCTAATGCTTTATACTTTGCTTTGTTGTATTTTTTTTGGAGCAGTAACAGATTCTTCATTTGTTTTGATATTATAAAATTTTGGAGCAGTTAGATACCAATTGGCGTATTCTAACTGTCTATTTTTTTAATATATTTTAGTGGTTTTGATTTATCTGTTTGGATATTGTTAAATTTTGGGACAGTTAGATACCAATTGGTGTATTCCAACTGTGTATTTTTTGGCCTAATTTAGTGGTATTCATTTATCTGATTAGTTGTTGTAGAATCTTTGAGCTGTTAGATAGCTTTTGGAGTATTCTAACAGTTTATATTATTTTAACACATATTTATAATTTTGGGACAGTTAGATACCAATTGGCGGATTCTAACTGTGTATTTTTTCGTCTAATTTAGTGGTATTCATTTATCTGATTAGTTGTTGTAGAATCTTTGAGCAGTTAGATAGCTTTTGGAGTATTCTAACAGTTTATATTTTTTTAACACAAATTTACTTAAAGGTTTAAATACAGTTTATTTTTCAAATTTTGGTTTTAAGAACATCAAATAAGCGTTTGTAAGATTTGCTGGTAATCTCTGCTTTAGAGTAATGGTACTATCATTACATTCAAACCATCCACATTTCTTTTTTATATATGCCGTGTAGTGCCCTGAATTGGTTGTGGCTCCTGCGTGGTCGATTATACCTATTGTTGTGAAGGTTTTCTTACCAAGTGATATTTGACTATGTGTGAATCCAGTCAGCTTGCAGTTGTTTTTGGTACCATCTGCATTGTAACGTAGAAGCATTAGTATTACGTATTTACTATGTGTTTGTATTACTAACGTGGAGCGATTATCTGAATTGCAGGTAGAGCATAATCTACCATGGTTTGCATTTTGTACAAGTTGCTGAAATGGAATGGATTCACAATTTGGTATTGATATATATATGAAGCGTTCATTGGGAATTTCTTCTTGTGTCACATTGTTGCACAGAGTGCATGTATGTTTCCACATGTATGAAATCTGGAAGATTTCCTTTATAGGTATGTTTTTGTTTTCCAGTACTTGTAGTAAGTACATTAAAAAATCTTGTGGATCTTCCTGTGAGTTTATAGTGAATTTCACCATTCCAGCACAGTAGTCCAATTCTTGTCTTATTCCATAAACACTATCAGGCCGATTCATGGAATAATTAGCGCGGCGCAAGTGGCCAAAAACGTGCGATTCGCAGTGGAATAGCGAAAATCGCAGTGGAATAGCGAAAATCGCACGAAAAGCAGCGCACATCGATTCATGGAAGGCCGTGCGCGAGAAAACCATCGGACGTGCGATAAGAAAGTGCGCGGCGCACGTTGGCGCACAGGCCATCTAACGGCATGCGCCAGGTCACAGCGAAAATCGCACAGTCCACAGCGAAAATCGCACATAGCGCGGCGCACGCAACAAAAGTAGGCGGAACACGGGGTGTAACACTCGGAATGGGGAACAACTTGCCAAAATGTGGGCGTCACGGGGGAAGCACAGGGTAAAAGTGCGCAGAACGCCCACACGCTCGCCTACAACACGTATTCATGGAATAGAATAGGTCAAAAAAGCGCACGCTCAAACCAGCGCACAGGCACAAACACGACCGCCACAAGAAAGCAGGCGGTAGCGTCTCAGCGGCTGTAAGAAATGTGCGCCAAAAGGTGCGCCAACAAATAGCACCCATATACTGCCATGATGAATGTCCTATACTGTGGCCCTCCAGGACAAATGAGGTGCAAAGGGGTACCCACAAACACGGACACGCTGACAAAAAATACGTGTGCGCGGGAAGTCTCACACGCGATTTGGCCGGGTACGTGGATTTCAGGGGTGCGCGGGAAGGTCCACACGCGATTACAGCAGGGTACGTGCACTTCAGGGGTGCGCGGGAATTTCCACACGCGAATAGCCTGGCCGCGTGTATTTCAGGGGTGCGCGGGAAGTTCCACACGCGATTACAGCAGGGTACGTGTATTTCAGGGGTGCGCGGGAATTTCCACACGCGAATAGCCTGGCCGCGTGTATTTCAGGGGTGCGCGGGAAGGTCCACACGCGATTACAGCAGGGTACGTGCATTTCAGGGGTGCGCGGGAATTTCCACACGCGAATAGCCTGGCCGCGTGTATTTCAGGGGTGCGCGGGAAGTTCCACACGCGATTACAGCAGGGTACGTGTATTTCAGGGGTGCGCGGGAATTTCCACACGCGAATAGCCTGGCTGCGTGTATTTCAGGGGTGCGCGGGAAGTCCCACACGCGATTACAGCACGGTATGTGTATTTCAGGGGTGCGGGGGAAGTTCCACACGCGAATAGCCTGGCCGCGTGTATTTCAGGGGTGCGCGGGAAGTCCCACACGCGATTACAGCAGGGTACGTGTATTTCAGGGGTGCGCGGGAAGTTCCACACGCGAATAGCCTGGCCGCGTGTATTTCAGGGGTGCGCGGGAAGTTCCACACGCGAATAGCCTGGGCGCGTGTATTTCAGGGGTGCGCGGGAATTTCCACACGCGAATAGCCTGGCCGCGTGTATTTCAGGGGTGCGCGGGAAGTCCCACACGCGATTACAGCAGGGTACGTGTATTTCAGGGGTGCGCGGGAAGTTCCACACGCGAATAGCCTGGCCGCGTGTATTTCAGGGGTGCGCGGGAAGTTCCACACGCGATTACAGCAGGGTATGTGTATTTCAGGGGTGCGTGGGAATTTCCACACGCGAATAGCCTGGGCACGTGTATTTCAGGGGTGCGCGGGAATTTCCACACGCGAATAGCCTAGCCGCGTGTATTTCAGGGGTGCGCGGAAAGTCCCACACGCGATTACAGCAGGGTACGTGTATTTCAGGGGTGCGCGGGAAGTTCCACACGCGAATAGCCTGGCCGCGTGTATTTCAGGGGTGCGCGGGAAGTCCCACACGCGATTACAGCAGGGTATGTGTATTTCAGGGGTGCGTGGGAATTTCCACACGCGAATAGCCTGGGCGCGTGTATTTCAGGGGTGCACGGGAATTTCCACACGCGAATAGCCTGGCCGCGTGTATTTCAGGGGTGCGCGGGAAGTCCCACACGCGATTACAGCAGGGTACGTGTATTTCAGGGGTGCGCGGGAAGTTCCACACGCGAATAGCCTGGCCGCGTGTATTTCAGGGGTGCGCGGGAAGTTCCACACGCAATTACAGCAGGGTACGTGTATTTCAGGGGTGCGCAGGAATTTCCACACGCGAATAGCCTGGGCGCGTGTATTTCAGGGGTGCGCGGGAATTTCCACACGCGAATAGGCGGGGCGCGTGTTTTACAGGGGTGCGCGGGAAGTCCCACACGCGATTACAGCAGGGTACGTGTATTTCAGGGGTGCGTGGGAAGTTCCACACGCGATTTGGCTTGGTACGTGTATTACAGGGGTGCGTGCGAAGTTACACACGCGATTAGGCTGGGTGGGTCCTGTCACCCTCGACGGCCCCTGCAGGCAGCCCACAAAACAGGGGACTACCCTGCACACCTGCTCATGTCTCCCACCACCCCCACCCCCCCAGTCACCAGGGGTACCCTCCACCAGGCCCCCACTCATGTCTCCCACCACCCCCACCCCTCCAGTCACCAGGGGCACCCTCCACCAGGCCCCCAACCATGTCTCCCACCACCCCCACCCCCCACCATCCAGGGGCACCCTCCACCAGGCCCCCAACCATGTCTCCCACCACCCCCACCCCCCACCATCCAGGGGCACCCTCCACCAGGCCCCCAACCATGTCTCCCACCACCCCCACCCCCCACCATCCAGGGGCACCCTCCACCAGGCCCCCACTCATGTCTCCCACCACCCCCACCCCCCACCATCCAGGGGCAGCCTCCACCAGGCCCCCACCCATGTCTCCCACCACCCCCACCCCCAGCAGTGCAGGGGCAGCCTCCACCAGGCCCCCACTCATGTCCCCTATCACCCCCACCCCCAGCAGTGCAGGGGCAGCCTCCACCAGGCCCCCACTCATGTCACCCACCACCCCCACTCCCCCAGTCACCAGGGGCACCCTCCACCAGGCCCCCACTCATGTCTCCCACCACCCCCACCCCCCAGCAGTGCAGGGGCAGCCTCCACCAGGCCCCCACTCATGTCTCCCACCACCCCCACCCCCCACCATCCAGGGGCAGCCTCCACCAGGCCCCCACTCATGTCTCCCACCACCCCCACCCCCCAGCAGTGCAGGGGCAGCCTCCACCAGGCCCCCACTCATGTCTCCCACCACCCTCAGCCCCCACCATCCAGGGGCACCCTCCACCAGGCCCCCACTCATGTCTCCCACCACCCCCACCCCCCAGCAGTGCAGGGGCAGCCTCCACCAGGCCCCCACCCATGTCTCCCACCACCCCCACCCCCCAGCAGTGCAGGGGCAGCCTCCACCAGGCCCCCACTCATGTCTCCCACCACCCCCACCCCCCACCATCCAGGGGCACCCTCCACCAGGCCCCCACTCATGTCACCCACCACCCCCACCCCCCCAGTCACCAGGGGCACCCTCCACCAGGCCCCCACTCATGTCCCCTATCACCCCCACCCCCCAGCAGTGCAGGGGAAGCCTCCACCAGGCCCCCACTCATGTCTCCCACCACCCCCACCCCCCAGCACTGTGGGGAACCTGCCAGCAGGCCCCCACACATGTCCCCCTGGCCCCAGGTCCTGACGATACACAATCATGGCAGTAATGGCCAGCATACCCAGCACAAACACCCAGGCAAGGATTGCATCCACCCACATAGTGAATGCAATCACATGACACAACCCCAATGCCAAGTATGCAAAAGAACACATGTCCGTCACACACACATACACAATGGGTGCAAGTGAATGTCAAAACCCATATCATGACATGTAACAAACCAATGAGAAAATAACACAAGTGTAAGAAAATATAAAAAATGTATTGAATACCAAAAATAAGTGAACTTTTCAAACATACAACGATGTGGCTAAGTAAATAAATGGTCCATGTCCGAGAACAAAAGTGATAAACAAAAAAACAAAGGAATAAAAAATTAAAAAGAATTTGTCCAAAGCAATATCATGTCATAGGAAATTAATGAAAAACCATTACGTCATGGTGAAAACAATAAGAAATTAAAAAAATGTATCTCCCAAAAAAACAAACTATATACAGGAATGTTCCAGGGTCCATGAGCCCAACACCAAAAATGAAACCGACCACTAACTAATGTAAAATATATGTACAAAAAAGTGGCCATTGTCCGAGCGGTCCAAAATAATAAAAATAAATAAAGGAAACCTAGCACTAACTAACTAAATAACTATATACAAAGGCAGCGGGCAAGTCCTGCGGCTCACTCTGTGATGTTGCTGGCCAGGGCATCATCGAACTCCATGTCGATGTCCTGGAGGCGGGACTCTGTCCTGGCCCCGAGGTCTCGCAGGGACAACCCCATGTCCACCTCAAACTCCCTGCGAGCTTCCTCGAGGCACTCAGCCCGCCTCAATTCCCGACGCATGGAGAACTCCGCCCTGACCATGGCGAGCAGCTCCTCTTCCGCCCGCTGCCTCTCCGCACCTATCCGCTGGCCAAACTCCTCCCACACGGAACACACCACCATCCCAGGGTTGCCCTGCCCTCCGGCCGATGCCTGCCCCTCTGATCTTGATGGCCCCGAGCCATAATGCCTCCCACTTCGAGCCCGCTGCTGCCTCCGACGCCACTGCCTCTGCCAGCACGACTGCATCCAGGCTGATGGAAACCACCGACGCCGTTGTGCACGTGCCCTGCCCGATGATGCCGTCACATCTTCCATCTGCTGGGGTCCACTTGCTGTGTTGTCCACCCCTGCTGGACCTCCGACTCCCAACTGTGGCAGGGATGGGATCCCCACCGAGCTGGCTGCATTGGTCGGGGCAGGTCCACAGGGGGCCCTGGTGGCATCTGGGTCGGAAGACGGCAAGGAGAATGACCGGTGGATAGCCTGCACAGAGGAGGAGAGGGCCGTCAGATTGGCCAACACATTCAGGAAACCCCCGAACATGGCCGATCCCAATTGGGCCACGTCGGCACGGTGCACTTCGTGATGACGTGCGTGCTCCTCCCGGGAAGCACGCACGTCATCAAGAATCACAGCCGTGTGCATCGCGACCCCAATCAGGACCTTCTCCACGCGGCCAGGGGTTACCACGTCCGCAGGTGGAGGGGAGTCAGGTGACATGGACATCCCCTCTACCTGCGGACGGGCCTGGGACGGGGCATCCCTGCTGGTGCATGGTGGTGCACTCACAGGGTCAGGGACAGTGACATGCACAGGCCCCTCCACGGTGACCTGTGCTGCCTCCTGCCCCTGGCCCTGGACTGCACCACTTGCACCAGCAGGGATGCTCCCACCAGGCCCCATGTGTGCACCAGTGTCGGCCTCCTCCTCCTCTGTGCAAACCACCAACCTGGATGGCTCCTCACCGTCTCCCGCCGTAGCAGGCCCCTGTGGGGGCTCACCCACCCCTTCCGCTGCAGCCGTGTGGGCATCCCCGCCGCCTTGCTCCACAGCGCCGTCTCCGCCCTCTTCTTCACTAGCGGCTGCGTAGAGGGAGACAAAGGACACAAGCAGAAGGCTACTGTACAATGGTCCCCTAGACAGGAAGCAATAGCAGATGAGCACCACTGTCAAAGTACACTTCCATCATGTCCCTCCACAACACATGGGTCAGTCCAGGCAAAACACACACAGTAACAGGCATGGTGCATGCCATGGACATTTCCATGCATGTCCAATGGACTCTAGAAACATTCAATTATATGTAACTCACATGCATCATGGCTCATGCATATCACATGCACACACTTCACCTCAGTCACATCCATCTGGCCCCAAACACACCGAACACAGGCGAAACAAGGGTAAGTTGGGTGCGTCACTGAATCTGTGCATTGTCACACACATGTGTCATGCATCCATGGCATGCACAAGTCACAGACACGCAGGTCAGGCACACAGACATGGCTACCATATATGTACCTGGCATCAGCACCCATCCTTCACCCCCATCCATGTCCAGGTACAGAGACTGGCATGCTCTCATGTTCAAAATCTGCATAGGGCTCCCCATGCTGCATTTCAACACATGCAACAACCATGTGGGTCACACATCACTGGTCGCACATGCATTACCATGATGTCCCTGCACACATACATGCATACATGGCCCATGGCACACATACAGGCAAGTATCATAGAACCAGCACACCGCAACATGCCCTGTCTCACACAGTAATGCTTGGACACATACCGCTCAACTCCAGACGGGCCTCCCTCTCAAGGACCTGGGCGTGGAGCGCTGGGTGTACGCGTTCCAGGACCCTCTTCTGGATGGAACTCATGCGGCCCCGGCCCCCCTCCACGAGGCGCCGGGCCTTCACAAGGGTCCTGGACCTCAAGTCCTCCCAGCGCTTCTTGATCTTCTGGACGTTGCGCGTTGCCACCCCCTCCGCGTTGATGGCAACCACACAGTCGGCTCAGATCCTCTCCCGTCCTTCCTTGCTGGCGCGGGACGATCCAAAGAGGGCATCATACTGCCCCAGGACATGCTCCACCAGGACACCAACTTCGGTGGCAGTGAAGCTGGTGCCCCTCTGCCCCTCTGGCCTGGGGTTGCCACTGGTGCCAGATGTGGAAGTGCCCGACATGGCAACCCCAGAGGCAGGTGTGGGTGGGCAACTGGGTCCTGGGGCTGGGCTGTGGAGCGATGTAATCCCAGTTGGGAGTCTTCAGTTCCAGCAGGGGTGGACACAGCAACTGGACCCCTGCAGATGGCTGATGTGCAGGCACCAAATGGCAGGGCACGGTGGCAGCAGGCAGGCAGGAAGGCAGGCAGCAGCAGATAGCACGTGGGAGGCTGCTCGGGGCACTGGGGGGCAGTAACTCGGCCTTCTGGGCAGGAGCGTGGTGTTCCGTGTGTTTTCGGGTGGCCAGCTTGATACGGAGTGATTTGGCACGTGAAAATCCTGCACGTCAGCGTGAAATCCGAGGAAAGGCCCTTAGCGCGTAAGCGCGTCAGCACGCATACGCGATTCTATTGGACCAGAGTCCCTCAGCGCGTAAGCGCGTCGACGTGACCCGCACGGGCGTTCCCCACTCAGCACGTGATGACGGAACACACGTGGAAATACTGCACGTCAGAGTGTCATCGCGTGATTGGCCTATGTACGTGTATTTCATTGCGTGTAATTGGACAAAAGTGCGCGTACACGCGATTGGCCTATGTACGTGTATTTCAGGGGTGCGCGGGCACTTACACACGCAAGTACGTCAGCGCACCTGTATGGCTGCTGCGTGGGAATTTCCACACGCTATTGGAGTGGGAACTAGATTCCAGGGGTGCGCGGGTCACACGCTCGCCTAGAACACGCGCAAAGCATTAATTTGCGCACTTTTCAAATAACAAGCCAGATGTCAGGATGAACATACCGTTCCTAGCAGCAGTGGCAGTGGGCTACCAAAGGAGGAGGAGGAGGAGAGTCAGGGCCAGAATATTCACACCCAGAACCAGCCTTTTCGGGATGCCTGATGACCAGGTGTATGGAAGGTACATGTTTCCACCACACATAATACTGGACCTGGTGAGTCAGTGGGAGGATGACCTCACATCACCCACCCTGTGCTCTCAAGCACTCAGCCCCCTGGAGAAGGTCCTCAATGTACTGCACTTCTTAGCCACTGGATCATTTCAGCGGACAAGTGCCATAGTGGGTGGGGTGTCACAGGCCACCCAGTCACGCTGCCTACACCAGGTCTTGGACATCATCACTGCACGCCCATCAGTCCGCAGGCACATATACCTGCCCAGAACACCTGCTGAAAGGCATGCTGCCGCCCTGGATTTTTACGGAGTGTCACGATTCCCCAAAGTGCTAGGTGCCATCGACTGCACCCATGTGGCTCTACGTCCCCCCAGGGCATCAGAGCACATCTATAGGAACCGCAAGCACTGGCATTCCATCAACGTGCAGGTAGTATGTAATGCCAAGGGAATCATCACCTCAGTATATGCCAACTATCCCGGGTCCACCCACGACAGCTTCATTTACCGAATGTCCACCCTATGCCGGGACATAGATGCTGGGCGGCATGGCGATACATGGCTTCTCGGTGAGTATGTATGCCACTGCACATGCATACATGTTGGATACTGAGCAAGGTCACAACCCCACCAATGATACCAATCACCACCTCCACAGGGGACAGTGCCTACCCTCTCAGCCCCCACATGATGACGCCAATTCGGAACCCCACCACGCCACCCGAGGTAAGATATAACACAGCCCACATTACAACCCGGGGCATAGTGGAGCGCACATTCGGAGTGCTAAAGTCACGCTTTCGCTCCCTTGACCGTTCTGGCGGGCAGCTGTTATACGCTCCCCCAGTAGTGTGCAGGATCATAGTGGCAGCATGTGTCCTGCACAACGTTGCAACATGCCGGGGCCTGCCCGTGGACATGGTGGTGGCCCCACATCCCCAACCACATGCACAGCCGCTGCGCATGGGAGGGGAAAGGGCACGAGGGGAGGCAGCCCGTACACAGCTAGTGGCTAATTACTTCACATAGTATTCACTCCCCTGTGGAGTGCACACTGGCCTGGCACATTCCATCTGACAATCAATGATGACTCAACCTGACACTGATCCTGAATGTCTGGAGATTCAACCGTGAAAAGCATGTCAGCCTGAGATTGTTCACCTGGAAGTGTTACAATGTGTGCATCCCTACCCACACACGACACCAATGCAGTTTTGTGAAGGAACACATTCAAGCAGCCAAAATTAATACCCACTTGCTAAATGCAACAAGAGGACAGTGCCATGTCACCCAACCCATCCCCAGCACCGCCACACAACACACCGTGCCATGTCATGCTATGTGCAGGTAAACAAAGTAATCCCCACAACGTGACAAGTGTTGCGATGTACAGTGTCCCCAATTGAAACTTCCTACACCTGAAATGCTCACTGTAATGCAGGACAAACAACATACTTGAGCACGTACTACCATAAACATGACTTCAGTAATGTAATAAATCAGTTGTCTCACCACCTGGATATGCCTGCACTCCCACCACTTCCAACTGAACAGTGTTGGTGCCATGTAGAGTTGTAGGTGCACTGCTGCCAACAAGGACCCCATCTCCAGACTAGAGGGCCTTGTGTAGACATGAGGAAGGGACCTGCAAATTGGGAGGCAGACACAGATGATGAGTTACACATCAATGCAACATGCAGTGTACAACACAACAGCAATATGCACTAGGAATGTATACACAGTATTGACTAGACTACCCACACATGTAGTGGGAGTCCAATGTCACCATGTACTTCAATGTCACTTGGGCACACCCTTTGCAAGCCCATGGAAACGGGAAGCAGGAGGGGTGTGTGTGACTCAAACCCTGGCATCTGAACCTAATACATGACAAGCCTGCATGTGCCCAGCCACAATGCAGCGTATGCCCACAGGAACCACGGAAGCCAACAATGTGTCCCCAAAAAATTGGGTAAAATATAAAATTAAAAATAAAAATTTAAAAAATATAAAAATAAAAAGAAAATCAAAAATGGCCATTAAAGGGCCCGGGGGGGTTGGGGAGGCCACCCAGGAGGTCCGAGGTCAGGGTGCACACCAGAAACCACCTGTGTGGATCCTGGGAAAAAAAAACACCTCCATGGGCTCATGGCCCACACGGCTACCCTATTGTGGGAATATCACTGCTGTCGCTATTATCACCCTGTGCAGCTGCATCCGGAGGTGGTTGCACTATGGGAGGCAGCCCACGCAAGGCCCTACTCTGTTCCTCCATGGCTGCAAGCATGCGGGTGTGGTAGGTCTCGTTCTGGAGGATGAGGATGCGGAGGTCCCCATGCAACAACTCACGGGATGCCCGGACCTCCGCCCTCGTTGCTTGCATCTCAGCTGAGAGCGTACGGGTGAGACGCTCCAGCTGCTGTTCTGTCCTTTGGTGTGTTGAAGCCTCTAGCTCAACAAGAGTCGTCCTGAGTTGATGTAGCTCCTGCCTCAGGGCTTCCCTGTGGCCCTGGGACTCTATGGAGATGGCCTCCTGCAGAGTCGCCAGTGCCGCCCGCCTGTCCCTGTTGGACGCCAACATGTCCTCCCTGTGTGACTGGCAGATGGAGTCGGTTGCCTGCTCTAGTCGCTCCATCAGCCTTTCAGGGGGGACAATGGAAGTGGCCACCCTATCCATGGCCTGAGCTATCATCTCGGATGATGCTGCCTGTTGGGTAGCCATACCGTAAATGGATTGCTCCCATACGGTATTGCCAGGTGGCGTACGGCCACCACGTCGGCGGGCACCACACCTGTCTGGGGCAAGGCGGACTGCGCCTTGCTGTGCCGGCACTGCCTGAGGCTGCAGGACTGCATTCCCCCTCTGATCTGCTGGCCCAGGAACAGGATCAGATGTCGCGGAGTGTGACCCTGCATCCGTAACCACCAAAGGCCTAGCTGCCAACACTGACATCCCCATTGAGGGTTCTGACCCTGGTGCAGGTGGGTGGGACAGAACAGATTCCCTCCCTGGAACACTCACCTGCGACGGCACGTAGGTCTCATCATCCGAGTCAACAGCTGAGTACAGCTCGGGGGAGGTGCAGCCAGAGACACCCCTTGAGAGCACGACCTGCATCACTTGTGGGTTTTCACCCACCAGCACACCACGTCCCTCACCGGTGGTTGGTCGGCCCTCGGACCCCTCCTGGCTCTGCACCATCTCCACAACCCCAGCAGTATCAGGTGCGTCTTCCCCTGCAATGACATAATGACAAAGAAATGGAAACCCGCATTAGCACCATGGCACACAATGAGGGCTGTGAAACAAGAGAACCAGTACTTGATTGACACATGTCCCACATGACTAAGACCCTCCCATGCATGCACCCTCACTGCGTATGAAGGGCAGGCAAATGGCACACACTCATTACACAAAGATGGAAGATGAACACATTTCATGCATGCTGCCTGGCAGTGGCATCACACATTGCCCTGTGATTGCCAGGTGACACACACATGCCATCACACAGATGGCATGTGCCATTGCTATTGAGTGTAGATGGAGAGGAGGGCAGCACTTATTCATTCTGTCCAGTTCCCACATGCAATAGCTTTTCTAATTCTGACAGGTCTGCTTTATCACCTGGAGCTGCCAGTCCAATATGGTCCAATTGCACAGGGACATGTGTGAACATATGATATCCAGGTAACAAAGTAACTCCACTTTACCATGGCCATGCCATACATGTGACTAGAGGACTGAGGAATGCCTAGTATAAGTGGTGGAATGCATACAATCTGTCTGATTGAACATAGGAAAATAATCAACAATGTAGTGGCAAGGTGACACTTCAAGGCCAACTTGGGTGCTGTTGGGCTAGATGTCTACTGTTGGCAGAAGGGATACTGCAATGGCGAAATGCAGCTGCCCAGGATGTCTTGCATGAAGCACATGGCTGACCCATTCGACTCAGGCGCACACACTCTCACCTGGCACACAAACAGATGCCCTCACACACACACCATGCACATGGATGACACACACATGCATGTGCACTCACCGGACAATGCCTCGTAATCAGGCAGATCTCCCACGCCTTGGATCTGTTCCTCCGTGACGTAGGTCCCAGCGACTGACTCATGTGGAGTGAGTTCCATGTCTTCTACTGGAGACCCACCTCCAGTCACTAGAGTTGCGGCATGACTTGAGGCCAGCTTCTTCTTTGCCCTGCGCTTTAGGTCATTCCAGCGCTTGTAGCAATCATTGGCTGTGCGCCTCACGATTCCAAGGGCACTTACGATGTCCGCAATGGTCTGCCAGTGTGCCTGGCGTTGTGCAGGTGTGGTCTTGGATCCTGCAACAATGACCATCTCGTTATCATGTCCGGACACATACTCGACAAGTGCATTCAGTTCCACATCCGTGAAGCTGGGCTTCCTCGACGGACCGGACTGTGTAGCCGTGTCGGGGGCATCAGCCTGTGCCGGACGAGCACTCTTCCTCTTCCGCTTGGAAGGTGGTGGTGATCCTGAGTGTCCTGCGCCGCTCTGGACACTAGGGGCAGGAGCCCTGGTGGGCTCTGTATCAGGTGTGTGGGATTGCACACTCAGCATGGGAGTTGGTGCAGGCATTGGCTCAAGTGTAATGGTGTCATGGGGAATGTCAGCAGAATGGACTAGGACGGACACTGTCCTGGCTGGGTGTGTGAGAGCTGGGGTGAATGGAGCTGCAGCTGCCCCTGCAGCCTCTCCGCCCTGCATACTTGGGGCAGCAGATGACCTTGCTGCCCCAGATCCACGTGGCATGATAGCATCAACGTGCACCAGCGCACGTGTCGTAGCCCTGCTGACCTGGAAGTCAGCCATGGAGTCAGCCAGGTCTGGTGCCACAATGGGCTGGTCCAACAAGGGCTGAGCATGGATGGTGTCAGCCACTTCAGCCTCAACGGGAGGGGGTCGAGGGGGGGTGATGGGTGCCCTTGACTGGTCCTCCACACATGGGGGGACAGGCTCACCCTGCAAGTTACGACCACGTCCCCTACCAGATCCACCACGGCCACCACTTGTGGCTCTTCCACCTTTGCCACCCTTACGGAATCCTCGCCTCCCAGCCATGGCACTGATATTAATGTGCGTATGGGAGTGGCTGTAGACAATTGTCCTGGGCAATTGGGGGTCAAAGGGGTTGGGTACCAGATGGTAATTGTACCCTAGTGCTCTAGCACGGCTGATTGTAACCCCTGGGGAAAGATGACGGGTCACGCAACGCACAGGAGGCCCAAAAAAGGGAGATGACGTGCACGCAACCCCTCCTAGACCACGTGTGCAGAAAGAAAAACCTGCACTACGCTGTGGCACCCAGTAACACAAGAATGAACGTATGCGTGTCACACGCAGCCTAGAATGACCTCTGAAGGGGTAGGCTACACACGGGGCAAGCACAGAAGTTGGATACGTGCGTGACTCACCGTCTGCCAGGTAAAAGAGCGTGAAAAATGAGCGCGTTTGGCTGGCTAAACCCCCGCCAAAAGAAGATGTGTACGCTGTCTGAGAAGACAGGACAACAGTAGAAGGGGACACTGTTTGAGGGAACAGGCCCAGGTAAACCAGTACAAGAGGAAAAATAGAGAAAAAGCTGTCAGAGGTAACAGGGAGTACGAACTGGAAACGCCGTGAAGTAAATCGCGTGTGAAACGACAAGAAGTACAGAATTCACCCACTCGCTCTCCACGAAAAGCACGTACAAGGAAATGGTGTTCTACATGTACCTTATATACAGGCCCACACGTACAGCGTCACTTACGCGGCGTGTACGTTCACCAATCACACGCTTTGTCACTCCTGCGTGTAGATCCATTTTCACCAATCACACGCTTTGTCACTTCTGCGTGTAGATCCATTTTCACCAATCACACGCTTTGTCACTTCTGCGTGTAGATCCATTTTCACCAATCACACGCTTTGTCACTTCTGCGTGTAGATCCATTTTCTCCAATCACACGCTTTGACACTGGGACGTGTCACGCAACAATTTCCTGCACGTGCAGGTGACTATAGGCGCGCATATGCTGTTGACGGGTTTACGCGCTAAGGGCCTTTCCTCGATTCACACGCTGACGCGTGGGATTTCACTCCCTATCAGGCTGTCCACGCGTTCACACACGAGAGACCACGCTCCTGGCCAGGAGGCCAAATTACTGCCCCCCAGAGCCCTGAGCACGCTCCCACCTGCCATCTGCTGCTGCCTGACTGCCTGCTGGCCACGTGCCCCACAGTGCTGGTGGGTGGGGGTGTTGGGAGACATGGGTGGGGGCCTGGTGGAGGCTGCCCCTGGTGGCGGGGGGGGTGGGGGTGGTGGGAGGCATGGGTGGGGGCCTGGTGGAGGCTGCCCCTGGTGGCGGGGGGGGTGGGGGTGGTGGGAGACATGGGTGGGGGCCTGGTGGAGGCTGTCCCTGCACTGCTGGGGGTTGGGGGTGGTGGGAGGCATGGGTGGGGGCCTGGTGGAGGCTGCCCCTGCACTGCTGGGGGTTGGGGGTGGTGGGAGGCATGGGTGGGGGCCTGGTGGAGGCTGCCCCTGCACTGCTGGGGGTTGGGGGTGGTGGGAGGCATGGGTGGGGGCCTGGTGGAGGCTGCCCCTGGTGGCGGGAGGGTGGGGGTGGTGGGAGACATGAGTGGGGGCCTGGTGGAGGCTGCCCCTGGTGGCGGGGGGGTGGGGGTGGTGGGGGGCATGGGTGGGGGCCTGGTGGAGGCTGCCCCTGCACTGCTGGGCGTTGGGGGTGGTGGGAGGCATGGGTGGGGGCCTGGTGGAGGCTGCCCCTGGTGGCGGGAGGGTGGGGGCCTGGTGGAGGCTGCCCCTGGTGGCGGGGGGGGTGGGGGGGTGGGAGGCATGGGTGGGGGCCTGGTGGAGGCTGCCCCTGGTGGCGGGGGGTGGGGGTGGTGGGAGGCATGGGTGGGGGCCTGGTGGAGGCTGCCCCTGGTGGCGGGGGGGTGGGGGTGGTGGGGGGCATGGGTGGGGGCCTGTTGGAGGCTGCCCCTGGTGGCGGGGGGGTGGGGGTGGTGGGAGACATGGGTGGGGGCCTGGTGGAGGGTGCCCCTGGTGGCGGGGGGGTGGGGGTGGTGGGAGACATGGGTGGGGGCCTGGTGGAGGCTGCCCCTGCACTGCTGGGGGTTGGGGGTGTTGGGAGGCATGGGTGGGGGCCTGGTGGAGGCTGCCCCTGGTGGCGGGGGGGTGGGGGTGGTGGGAGACATGGGTGGGGGCCTGGTGGAGGCTGCCCCTGCACTGCTGGGGGTTGGGGGTGGTGGGAGGCATGGGTGGGGGCCTGGTGGAGGCTGCCCCTGCACTGCTGGGGGTTGAGGGTGGTGGGAGGCATGGGTGGGGGCCTGGTGGAGGCTGCCCCTGCACTGCTGGGGGTTGGGGGTGGTGGGAGGCATGGGTGGGGGCCTGGTGGAGGCTGCCCCTGGTGGCGGGAGGGTGGGGGTGGTGGGAAACATGGGTGGGGGCCTGGTGGAGGCTGCCCCTGGTGGCGGGAGGGTGGGGGTGGTGGGAGACATGGGTGGGGGTGTTAGGGAGAATTCTCTGTTTAGGCTGAATTTCCTAACCTAGTGAGTCCCCCAGCAGCTTTGCTGGATTTCTGGAGTTTGTTTTTTCCATCCTGCCAAGAGTGTGACCCTTTTCCTCTCACTCTTGGACATGTATGTGTGGAATTCCTTTGAGATGTCAATGTGTTCGATGGGCTATGGGGTCTTTTACTCCATAGGGTCTCATAAGTTTTTCTATGTGTGTCACTCTGCACCCTACGTGTCGTGACACGGGGGCGCCCTAGCAGGTCCCCCCACCATAGACTCCATACCCGGGGACTGACTACTGTCTCCCCGGGCATGTAAAGTCACCATTGGCTTTACTAGACCTAAATTTACTAACAGAACTAGTACCAACCATCTTATTGTGGACGTGCTAGTAGGGGTAATACGATTACTCCTGGATCTGTTACTCGAGGGGGCACTGTCCCGTCCCCCCTCGTCGAGTTTTGGCTGGTGGCAGTGGAAACTACTTGTTATGTTCGGCCCCGAGCATAACCCTATGGGATTCGTCCCATTGTTGAAGATTGATACTGTTTTTCGTTAATCTCCAACGTACCACCGATCTACTTATCTTAAATAGGTTTATCGAGTGGTATTTTCTGCCAGAACTTGGGTTGTAAAATGGCGTCTGTGTTTTTCTCTGTGACTCCTAAACCAAAGGTTGAGCCCTTTGTTCCACTTTTGGCGGGCCTCTGGACAGAGACCCGCGAGGGTGGCGCCATTCTGTCTGGGTTACCTCAGGGGTGTGGGAGGGGGTTTAGACACCCTGGACCGAGTTGCCTTGCCAACTCAGGTCGCACTCTGTAGTGATTGGCCCAGGTGGTGAGCCTTCCCGCTCACCACTTAGCATGTGTTGATTGACAAGCTAGGCTGAATGAATGGGGGACGTCTGCATAAAAGCAGGGCCTTTGGGACTGGATCTTCAGGAAGTCGCCACTGGACCTAAAGAATCCGACGAGGGTAACGCTGAGTCGACCTGCACGACAACACCTCCGGTGAAGCCCTGCGGAATCGTCTCACAATCTCCCGACGACAGAAGAGATCTCCCCGCCGGAGAGGCTCTTTCCCTGGCTGGTGGGAACAACCAGTCTTCTTCTTCTTTGTGCTTTTTGATCGCCCAGGACGCAGTGGTCGAATTGCCCGTGCAGAGCACCCGGCAACCGGATAGCCACTACTCCTGCATCGTGATCGAAAGGTGGTGCCTTGTGACGAAGCACTCCGCGGCTGGTTTCTTCCCTGGTGGTGCACCGGACATCTTCTCTTCGACGGCGAGAGCATCTCTTCTCTTGGCCAAGACCCGACGTGCATCCACCACCAGGAACAACTGCCCCCGTCGGAGCTGTCTTCCACAACAAGGTACCGTAACCGCCTGGCTTCCCTTTTCGATCGGTTCGTGTGAGGTATCTGATTCCTCTCCGTTCCGTTGGGTTGCCTCCAAGCTTTATTCACTCTTTGTTCTGAACTGGTTCAACCTGTCGCTAAACAATTTGCTAAACAAGACTTGAGTGCATCATCCATAGAGACTTTCCAGGACATCGTGCCTTGCCTCTCACCGAGTGGGCCTGGCCGCCAAACTGTATAATCTAGTGTGATTAATGCTTTCTTGCCTTGCATTTTTACCCGCTTCAGTACGAACCGTGTTGACTTCATTACCTGCCTTTCTCTTCTCTCCCTTCCTCACTAAAAATATTCGAGTGTCATCTGGGTTTAGGTATACACCTCTGTCTGAAAATAAGTGGTGCCGTAGAACCTAGAGTTGTCGATATTGTGTTTCGGGGGATTGAGCTTTATTCCATACTGCAGAGTAATTGTATTTTGATTTGTTTGCCGTGGTTCACTTTAGTATTTTTCGTAGACGTTCTGTTATTAATAAATAACTTACTATCTTTATACTAAAGCCTGGTTGCGTGTTTACTCGTTTTGCTGCGAAGAATTACCCTATCTTGTATACTCCCTATACTGACCAACTTTTCTTGAGAGAAGTCTGACTGCTCAGCCACAGCTACCAATTGGATCTGTGTGGTACAGACTGCTACCAAGTGGGTTCATCGCAACACCTGTAGTCCTAAATCTTTTGCAGTGGTTCCAGAGGGAACTGCACAGGTTTCCGCCTAACACTGGTGGCAGCGGTGGGATTAGTATCGAGTATACAGTTTAGAGTGTTTTTCGACGCTGTAGGACGACTAACCACAAAACGTTACAAAAGCAACTTTAAAAAAAAAAACATGTCTACGATGGAAATGTACAGCCAAGAGTCTTTGTCGGATAAAAATACTGAGAGTCTGCGAGCTCTCTGTAGACAAGAGAATCTTCCTGTAAAAGGCAAGAAGTTAGAACTGATAGAGAGATTGCTGGCGAACCAAAGTCTGGGTACTGGTTCAGAGGAACCAAACTCTCCAGCAACTGTAGATAACAGTAATGGTGTTGATCTGAATCGTGATTCTGATGATAGCGATGAAGAGGCTGACGAGGACGGCGAGGCTAACGAAACTGTCTCACCTGTTCCTCTACCTGCCTTACCAACTGTGCCTACGGGGCCAATACCAGGTCCCACAAGTAACCCTGCTTATTTTGAACTTGAAAAAATGAAGCTCGAATTAGAATATAAACGGTTCTTGGCTCAATCTGAACGAAACCAAGAGCTCGAGTTCAGACGAATGAATGCCCAGGCTGAGCAGAAACAAGCTGAGTTAAGACTCAGGGAAATAGAGCTTAATCATGAGTTACAAATGAAAAAGTTGTCTATGGAAAATGCTTCTCTCTCCTCTGGTTCCTCTAGGAGCTCCAGTCCCAAAAGACCCCGGATGCCGAAGGAATTAGTGGGTATGTACGAACCGAGATTGGATGTGTTGGATTGGTTGAAACTGTTTGAATACAATCATGGGCTCCAGGACATCACCGGGAATGCGTTGCTTCCCTGGTTGTTCTCTAGGCTTCCTCCTGTTGCGACTGATGTGGTAATGGAATTGGGGGAGGTGGATAAGACGGATTACGAAAGTGTGAAGCTAGCTTTGATAGCTAGATTCGGGAAGACCCCTTCCCAGTATCTTAAGAGGTTTAGAACCCTCAAAAAGCATGATGGTACCCCTTGGGCTACCTGGGTGAGTGAAGGGTTGAAAAACTTAGAGGGATGGATTAAGGGTTACAAAGTTGACACTTACGAGGGTATGCGAAATCTTTTTATGTTGGAGTCGATTTATGATGCCTGTTCTCCTGAGCTCAGACAGCACTTGGCTGATTCGAAGGAATTAGATTCCAGGGCTCTAGCTAAGGCTGCTGACTTGTGGGTTGCCAACAGGGCTACTCACAAGGATTCTGGGGTAACTCAGAAAAAGGACGAGGGAAAACAGCCTAAAAAAGACTCAAAGGAGAATTCGAATAACTCACATTCCAAAGAGGGCCCCAAACCAAACCAGAAGGGTAAGCCACCGGGAAAACCACAGCAGAATAGTGTGTCTTCTGGTGCCAAACCGGAAGGAGGTCAGAACAAGCCACCATTCCAGAAAGCATTCGGGAAATGCTTTGTTTGTGGCTCGACTGATCACGTGAAAGGAGATCCCAGATGTAAGGGTAAACCTTCAGGGGTCCAGCTTGTCTCCTTAGCCTTCGCTCCAGAGGAGGAAGTCCAAATGGCAAGTGGAAACTTTCTACTGCTAGCTGACGAACCCATTGGAGTCTCAGCCAGCGTTTCTTTAGTATCTCTGGGGTTGTGGGAACAACAGAATTTAGACGTCTATAATTCTATCCCCGATAATACTAAAGAGTATTATAAGGACAGTGTCCAGGTGAATGGTCAGGAGACGCCTGCCATTAGGGACACTGGGGCCAGCATAACTGTGGTGGATAAATCGTTTTTTCAGGCTGAGGATGTTGCTAAGGCACCCAAACGCCTCACCAAGTTAGCTGGAGGGCCTGTGCAGATGCTTCCCCAATTACCAGTTCTCATCCAGTGTAACGACATGACTGTAAAGATACCTGTCAGCATACAGAGTGAGGTACCAGGACGCGTACTGTTGGGTAACGATTTGAAAACTCTCGGAGTTGTATCGCATACTCCCTGACCTCCTAGTAAACGGTTACAGGAGCTAACCAGACCTGCAAGGGAGAGGACCCTGCGCGGAACTCTCGGGGAGATGATGAAGAAAGAGATCACTCCTGCTCCATTGGAAATGGCGGCCGCTGTCTCTAGGAACACAGAAGTCAAAGGGAAACCTAAAACTTCTAAACCGAAACCAACAGCCCACATTCCGATGCAGCCGACACGGACTTCCCCGCGGTTGTCCAATGTCACACCCGTAACTCCACCTCCAGCTGAGGCTGAGGGGGAAGTACAACCCTGTATGGTAGAATTAGACTCTGAAGAAGAGCTAATGGAAGGCCAGGAACTCATTGGAGATCTGGATCCTGTTGACCATCCTGAGCTGCAGTCGTTACTGGCAGAAGGTGGACCCAGCAGGGCAGACTTCAGTAAGGGACAGAGAGAATGTCCAACTCTGGAAGGTCTTCGCCGTCAGGCAGAAACTCAGGCTGAAGGGCAAGAGCCTGGGAAACATAGGTTGCACTGGGAAGATGGCCTCTTCTATAGTGAACCGACCGAGTCTGCACCTGGAGACTACAAACGCCTTGTAGTACCCCAAGAGAACAGACCACAGTTCTTGCAGTTAGCCCACGAGATTCCTTTGGCTGGTCACTTGAGTTTCAAGAAGACTAAGGAAAGGCTCTCACTCTACTTCTATTGGCCAAAAATGGGGGCCGAAGTAGAAAAGCACTGCAGAAGCTGCCATACCTGCCAGATCTCTGGTAAGGTTGGGTCCAAGAATGTGGCACCGTTAGTGCCTCTTCCCGTTGTGGGAGTCCCATTTGAGAGAGTAGGGATTGATATCGTTGGTCCCCTTGATCCTCCAACCTCCTCAGGCAACAGGTTTATACTTGTTGTAGTAGACCATGCTACTAGGTATCCTGAGGCAATTCCTATGAGGACTGTTACAGCTCCGGCTGTGGCTAAGGCCCTCCTTGGTATTTTTACTAGGGTCGGATTTCCTAAGGAAGTTATCTCTGACAGGGGGTCAAATTTTATGTCCCACTACATGAAAGCCATGTGGAAAACCTGCGGAGTAACTTACAAGTTCTCAACGGCTTACCACCCACAAACCAATGGGTTGGTAGAACGGTTCAACCGAACCATGAAGAGCATGATAGGTGCTCTAGAAGAACCCCTTAAGCGTAAGTGGGACCTTCTATTGCCATGCCTTCTTTTTGCTTATAGAGAAGTCCCTCAGGAGGGAGTAGGCTACTCTCCCTTCGAACTGCTCTATGGTCATCCCGTCAGAGGTCCATTGGCCCTGATTAAGGAGGGGTTGGAGAGTGCTCCTTCCCCCAAGCCAGTCAGAGTGACTGACTACGTGATAGGTCTCCGGAGGAGAATGTCGCACCTGATGACAGAAGCAAGCGATAACTTGAAAGCTGGACAAGCATTGGTCAAGCACTGGCACGATCAAAAGGCTAACATGGTTGAGTTCGCTCAAAACCAGCTTGTTCTTGTTATGATCCCCACAAGGCAGAGGGCCTTGCAAGATAAATGGATGGGACCCTACCGAGTAGTGCGTAAGCTCGGTGAGGTTAACTATCTGGTGGACTTGGGCAACCCCAAGGAGGCTCCGACAGTCTTTCACACCAACCGACTTAAAGCGTATGTCTCACGACCTGACGTAGGAGCGTTGCTTCTAGCATCGGCCGAGGAAGAAGAAGAGAGTGAAGCTCTTCCGGATCTCCTCAGAGGCTTACCTTTAGATGAAAAAATTGAAGGAGTAAATCTCTCCTCCAATCTGACACCCGAGCAACAAGAAGAGTGCAAGTCTATGTTGAATCAGTTTGCCTCCCTGTTCTCGCTCTCACCAGGCTTGACCCCTTGGGGCCAACACGAGATACTCACTGGTGACTGTCTGCCTGTCAAAAGCAGAGGATATCGCATGTCAGAAAACGTAAGAACCCACATCAAAGGTGAGGTCAGCAAGATGCTTGATCTCGGGGTAATAGAGCCCTCTACTAGTCCATGGTCTAGCCCAGTTGTGTTAGTACCAAAGGCCGGATCTAAAGAACTTAGATTCTGCGTGGATTATAGAGCTCTTAACGCAGTCACCACGACTGATGCCCATCCTTTGCCAAGAACAGATGAGTTGGTGGATAAACTTGGCGCCGCCAAGTTCCTCAGCACATTTGACTTGACGTCAGGCTATTGGCAAATAGCCCTGACCAACCATGCCAAGGAGAAAACTGCATTTTCTACCCCCGTTGGTTTATACCAGTTTACGGTAATGCCTTTCGGACTAAAAAATGCACCTGCTACGTTTCAACGGATGGTAAACCAGGTTCTAACCGGGATGGAGGACTTCTGCATGGCATACTTGGATGACATAGCAGTGTTCAGCAATTCCTGGGACGAACATGTAACCCACCTGAGAGATGTTTTGCAGGCTCTTGGACGAGCCAATCTGACCATAAAGGCGAGTAAATGCCAAATTGGACAGAGTAAGGTAGTCTACCTTGGGCATGAGGTAGGCGGTGGAGAAATAAGGCCTTTGCTCAGTAAGATTGAAGCTGTGCAAAATTGGACAACACCGACTACTCAGACTCAGGTGAGAGCCTTCCTAGGCCTCACCGGGTATTACAGGAATTTCATAGAGAACTATGGGACCATAGCTTCTCCACTGAATGTCATCTCCTCGCCCAAATTCCCTAAAAAGGTTAAATGGAACGAGGAGTGCAATCAGGCATTTGAAAACCTGAAAAAGGCTCTTTGCCAAGCCCCAGTACTCAGAGCTCCTGATTACCGCCAACACTTCATTGTGCAGACAGACGCTTCCAATGTAGGGATAGGTGCCGTACTCAGTCAACTGGATGGGAAAGGTAGGGAGCACCCCGTTTGCTACATCAGCCGCAAGCTGAAGGATCCTGAAACAAGGTGGGCAACAATCGAAAGAGAATGCTTTGCTATCGTGTGGGCTCTGAAGAAGTTTAGGCCGTACTTGTATGGTTCTACTTTTGTTATTCAGACTGACCACCAACCCTTGAGATGGTTAATGCAAATGAAAGGGGAAAACCCAAAACTACTGAGATGGTCGATCTGCCTGCAAGGGTTCGATTTCACCATTGAGCACAGGTCAGGGTGTCACCACCAAAATGCTGATGGTCTCTCTAGGATGTATATCATCGACTAGAGGTATGAGATTCATCCAGGAGTGGATTAAATCCTCCTGTCCCTTAGTCTGGGGGGGGCGAGTGTTAGGGAGAATTCTCTGTTTAGGCTGAATTTCCTAACCTAGTGAGTCCCCCAGCAGCTTTGCTGGATTTCTGGAGTTTGTTTTTTCCATCCTGCCAAGAGTGTGACCCTTTTCCTCTCACTCTTGGACATGTATGTGTGGAATTCCTTTGAGATGTCAATGTGTTCGATGGGCTATGGGGTCTTTTACTCCATAGGGTCTCATAAGTTTTTCTATGTGTGTCACTCTGCACCCTACGTGTCGTGACACGGGGGCGCCCTAGCAGGTCCCCCCACCATAGACTCCATACCCGGGGACTGACTACTGTCTCCCCGGGCATGTAAAGTCACCATTGGCTTTACTAGACCTAAATTTACTAACAGAACTAGTACCAACCATCTTATTGTGGACGTGCTAGTAGGGGTAATACGATTACTCCTGGATCTGTTACTCGAGGGGGCACTGTCCCGTCCCCCCTCGTCGAGTTTTGGCTGGTGGCAGTGGAAACTACTTGTTATGTTCGGCCCCGAGCATAACCCTATGGGATTCGTCCCATTGTTGAAGATTGATACTGTTTTTCGTTAATCTCCAACGTACCACCGATCTACTTATCTTAAATAGGTTTATCGAGTGGTATTTTCTGCCAGAACTCGGGTTGTAAAATGGCGTCTGTGTTTTTCTCTGTGACTCCTAAACCAAAGGTTGAGCCCTTTGTTCCACTTTTGGCGGGCCTCTGGACAGAGACCCGCGAGGGTGGCGCCATTCTGTCTGGGTTACCTCAGGGGTGTGGGAGGGGGTTTAGACACCCTGGACCGAGTTGCCTTGCCAACTCAGGTCGCACTCTGTAGTGATTGGCCCAGGTGGTGAGCCTTCCCGCTCACCACTTAGCATGTGTTGATTGACAAGCTAGGCTGAATGAATGGGGGACGTCTGCATAAAAGCAGGGCCTTTGGGACTGGATCTTCAGGAAGTCGCCACTGGACCTAAAGAATCCGACGAGGGTAACGCTGAGTCGACCTGCACGACAACACCTCCGGTGAAGCCCTGCGGAATCGTCTCACAATCTCCCGACGACAGAAGAGATCTCCCCGCCGGAGAGGCTCTTTCCCTGGCTGGTGGGAACAACCAGTCTTCTTCTTCTTTGTGCTTTTTGATCGCCCAGGACGCAGTGGTCGAATTGCCCGTGCAGAGCACCCGGCAACCGGATAGCCACTACTCCTGCATCGTGATCGAAAGGTGGTGCCTTGTGACGAAGCACTCCGCGGCTGGTTTCTTCCCTGGTGGTGCACCGGACATCTTCTCTTCGACGGCGAGAGCATCTCTTCTCTTGGCCAAGACCCGACGTGCATCCACCACCAGGAACAACTGCCCCCGTCGGAGCTGTCTTCCACAACAAGGTACCGTAACCGCCTGGCTTCCCTTTTCGATCGGTTCGTGTGAGGTATCTGATTCCTCTCCGTTCCGTTGGGTTGCCTCCAAGCTTTATTCACTCTTTGTTCTGAACTGGTTCAACCTGTCGCTAAACAATTTGCTAAACAAGACTTGAGTGCATCATCCATAGAGACTTTCCAGGACATCGTGCCTTGCCTCTCACCGAGTGGGCCTGGCCGCCGAACTGTATAATCTAGTGTGATTAATGCTTTCTTGCCTTGCATTTTTACCCGCTTCAGTACGAACCGTGTTGACTTCATTACCTGCCTTTCTCTTCTCTCCCTTCCTCACTAAAAATATTCGAGTGTCATCTGGGTTTAGGTATACACCTCTGTCTGAAAATAAGTGGTGCCGTAGAACCTAGAGTTGTCGATATTGTGTTTCGGGGGATTGAGCTTTATTCCATACTGCAGAGTAATTGTATTTTGATTTGTTTGCCGTGGTTCACTTTAGTATTTTTCGTAGACGTTCTGTTATTAATAAATAACTTACTATCTTTATACTAAAGCCTGGTTGCGTGTTTACTCGTTTTGCTGCGAAGAATTACCCTATCTTGTATACTCCCTATACTGACCAACTTTTCTTGAGAGAAGTCTGACTGCTCAGCCACAGCTACCAATTGGATCTGTGTGGTACAGACTGCTACCAAGTGGGTTCATCGCAACACCTGTAGTCCTAAATCTTTTGCAGTGGTCCCAGAGGGAACTGCACAGGTTTCCGCCTAACAGGGGGCCTGGTGGAGGCTGCCCCTGCACTGCTGGGGGTTGGGGGTGGTGGGAGGCATGGGTGGGGGCCTGGTGGAGGCTGCCCCTGCACTGCTGGGGGTTGGGGGTGGTGGGAGGCATGGGTGGGGGCCTGGTGGAGGCTGCCCCTGCACTGCTGGGGGTTGGGGGTGGTGGGAGGCATGGGTGGGGGCCTGGTGGAGGCTGCCCCTGGTGGCGGGGGGGTGGGGGTGGTGGGAGACATGGGTGGGGGCCTGGTGGAGGCTGCCCCTGCACTGCTGGGGGGTGGGGGTGCAGGGGGACATGAGCAGGTGTGCAGGGTAGTCCCCTGTTTTGTAGGCTGCCTGCAGGGGCCGTGGATGGTGTACAGGGAACACCTGTGAGGACCCACCCAGCCTAATCGCGTGTGACTTCCCACGCACCCCTGTAATACACGTACCCAGCCAAATCGCGTGTGATGATTCCCACGCACCCCTGTAATACACGTACCCAGCCAAATCGCGTGTGATAATTCCTGCGCACCCCTGTAATACACGTACCTGGCCAAATCGCATCCCTGTAATACACGTACCCAGCCGAATCGCGTGTAAAACTTCCCGTGTACCCCTGTAATACACGTACACAGCCAAATCGCATGTGATAATTCCCGCGTACCCCTGTGATACACGTGCCCTGGCTAATCGCGTGTAAAACTTCCCGCCTACCCATGTAATACACGTACCCTGGCCAATCGCGTGTTAAACTTCCCGCGTACCCCTGTAATACACGTACCCTGGCTAATCGCATGTAAAACTTCCCGCATACCCCTGTAATACACGTACCCTGGCCAATCGCGTGTTAAACTTCCCGCGTACCCCTGTAATACACGTACCCTGGCTAATCGCGTGTATAACTTCCCGCCTACCCCTGTAATACACGTACCCTGGCCAATCGCGTTTTACACTTCCCGCGTACCCCTGTAATACACGTACCCTGGCTAATCGCGTGTATAACTTCACGCGTACCCCTGATATGCACGTTACCCGCTTTGCGTTCCTTGTTTGGCAGCCCTGTAAACTGGTCCAGGGTTAGCGCAGCCCTTTGCGATGATTTTGCGATTTTGATGGCTTTTCCTTGCGCGAGGGCGTTCTTGGGGGCGTTACTGGCGCTGCTGCTGGGTCGCTGCGATACTCTGCGCCACGGCTGGTTTGGGAGCCTGAAATCCATGAATACGCCGTGCGCGGAAATTGGTTTTAGCGCACATGTCTGGCGCAGTCAATCGCACGCGGACACTCTGCGCCAGCCGCTTGCGACACTTTTCTGCGAAATTCTATGAATTACCCTGTATATGTGTTGTCAGGATTGTTTTTTGCGTTTCTATGAAGTACTAACATTTGCATACACAATGGGTCTCTAAAGTGTAAGTAAATGTTGTCAACAATTGGTGGTAATTGAAATAGAATATTAATTGCTACATTTGCCTAGCAGCTTACACCAACTATATTTGAGAATTTAAATGGTCCAGGTAGTTCTGTATCTAACTGCTTTTTTTGGAGTTTGTCTTCCTTCTTTAAAGAAGTACCTGGTTTACTTTCTCTAATTGATTCTTTTCTGTTTTTGGTACTTGATGAAGTGTTAGTTTCTTTTACTCTCTTTGGAGGATTTTCAGTGACGTCCTGTTGCATTTCTGTTTGATTTAGTTTTCTTTTACAACGTTTTAGTTTTTGTGGAACAGAATATGTGTTTAGATGGGGAGTGTATAGTGAGCGAAGTCTATTATATTCTAAAATGCAAGGAATATCAGCGTTTACTTTACTTGCATCAAAGTTGATTAGAAATAGACCGTCAAGTGTACGTAACCGTGATAGTGCTACGTAGCTCATGCCTTCTTTAAAGACTGTGTTACCAATATCTATCATTGCTTTGTCTAGGGTAAGACCTTGTGATTTATGAATCGTGACTGCGTATGCAAGAGTTAGAGAAAATTGTTCTCTGCGTACATACATATCTTTGAAGAGAAGGAATCTAGCTGTTGAGCGTCCTATCCGTTTTACTTCTGAAAGTTTGTCAAAGAGTATATTGACAAACTGAATTTTGTTGTCACGTGGGTATGTTTGAAAGCCAACAACTGTACCCAGTGCTCCATTAACTAGTCCTTGGTCCACGTCAAGGTTACGTTTAAGCATTACTCTGCAATTTAAGGATAATTTTAACATCTTTTCTAAGCCTGCTGTGTTTGAGATTGATTTTTCTAAATTATTTAGTCTTGTTGTGGCTTGGTCACACATGGGTAGTGTCATACCATGTACATCTAGTTTGTCTGTGGCGCTAATTTCCATTATTGGTTGCATTTCTTTACTTAACATTATTTCATTGAATTTGAGACAGCTTGCAAGAGTTGGCATTAAGGCCATACAATTGACATTTTTGTGGGCTAATTGTTCCATAACATCTGTAGCACATGCATTATCGCCATAAAGTGCATTAATGTGCCGGGTTTTCAATGTTGCTTCTGCTTCTTTAGAAAGTATACCAACTCTCAAACTTTTTAAAAGGTTGGCATACGTTAGATCTGCAGATTGGCGCATGTTTTCTGTTAATTCTCTGTATTGGAAATGTTGCCAAAGGTTGACATTTCCAATGCTGCCAACAGTTTTACGGCAGAGTTTGTGCCTTAATGTTTTAAAAATAGGTTCACCTTTTACTGGTGTTAATTGAAGCAGATCTCCAAAAACAATAATGTGTTTTCCTGCAAAGAGCTCTTCATAGTCTGTTTTGAGTACTTCTTGTAATCTGAGGTGAATCAAAGCTAACATCAGGTTGGAGACCATGCTCACTTCATCTATTAGTAGCATTTTCATTTGTTTCAATACTCTGCGTAATTCCATTGCAGCGTCTGCCGAAAGTTTGTAATAGTCTAATTTGTTCTGGTGTTCTACTGGTAATAGTAGTAATCGGTGTAATGTAACACCACCTATGTTGTAGGCAGCTAAACCTGTGGGGGGTGTGACAACAGCTGACAGTTTGTTGTTTGTCAATTGTTGAAGGAACTTACTAATGATTTTGATTAGGAATGTTTTGCCAGAACCAGCTTCACCACTGACGTACAGTAGTATAGGTTTATAATTATGGCAGGAACATTCTTTGTTTTCATGTTTTACACCATGTGCAATTTGTTTTGTTACTTCTTGAAAAATGCTCCTTTGCTCATTGTTTAGTTTTGATTGTAGTATAGTTAAGTCTTCCTTATCTTCATACTGACACATGGTGTTTTCTACTTCTATCATAGCTAATTCTGCCTCATTTGTTATTAGTGGTTCTCCCAGTGGTTCTTGGCTTCCTGTTACAGAAGGTTGACTACTGTCAGGAGTATCCTTATCTAGTTGGGCTTGGAATTCTTCTTCATGTTGCTGTTCATTGTGCAACATTGTTTTGTACTGTGTATAGTTTACATCAGTTATAGTGCTTTCATTTGCTTTGAAAGCATCCTCATATGAGTCATAGTTATCTAGTAATTGTTCTTCTTTTCTCCATGGTTTGAAGAGTTGTAGCAGGGACATGTAATATACTTCTTTATGTTGAGGAGTCTTCAATGACAATTTGATATGATTAATTAAATTTGGTTTAGTGTGTTTTACTAAGCTGCCTTCACAGTCTGTCACTCTATATTTACCTTTTTTTCAATCAGGTTTCATATTATTTTTGTATGTGTAGTTTTGGGCTATTTGGTATAGATACATGTTTTCCAAAGTATTACTTCTGTTTGGGTAGTATGTGTCCAATAAATTGTTTTTTAAAATGTCTTGGCTGTTGGGATCATGTTTGGCTATTGTTTCTATATCTTCATATGATTTTAGAACTCTTTTTCTAGATTTAGCTGGACCAAGACTTAGCCATACTATATTTTCAGATTTACCATACAATGAAGTACCAGTTAAACGATCAGCTGCTTCATAAGATCCACATTCTCTATGGGTGAGCATTTTTATGCCCAAGCTGTATAATGTCTGAGATACTGTTTTATCTGATGACAGGTCATTCCAGAGGTCTTGGAGCTCTGTCTTTTCTGCTTTAGTTAAGTATGCTGTGACATATCGTGCAACTGCAGTAGAATGGTCTGCAATGTACTGCACATCTATGTTTGCATTCCATAAGTGGGCAATGATTGCATTATAATCATTGATATATTTTTCTTCTTCTTTTCTTTTTATGTAATATGTATTTTTAGGTGAGTTACCTTTAACACTATGTCTAACTGAAGACATGAGGTTGTTTACTTGACCTGTATTTGTAACTGGTCTAGGGAAACCAAATTGGCATTTGGTGTAGTATTTGCCTTTGTTTTTGTATTTGCGACGACAATATTTTCCACATTTGTGTCTTTGAAATTGTAAAATTTGTCCATGAAGATCACTATTTGTGGCTTCTGATGGAATTTCACAAGTGACATATTTTTCAATAAACTGTAAAACAGTGGCATCACTGTCTTGACCATATTTAGGAGCATCTTTAATCCATAAAAGCATGTGGATATGTGGTGCTCCTCTGGCTTGGTATTCTTTTCTCCAAAAGAAGTGTTGCACTTCTCCAAGGGGAGGAACAGTTTTATTACAAATAAAATGTAGCATAGCAATGAAGCAATGGTGAAAATATCTTGAAACATTAACAGGATCCAAAGAACAAAGTTCTCCAGGTGTTAGAATATCTATGTTTGTTTTGTTTTTATTTGATATGCGTAGGAAATCATGTAAATCTTCCCATGCATATTCTGCACAACTTAATGTAACAAACCAAGTGGGTGGGCCAAGGTTTCTGATCATACAACGTACATCTCCATGACGTCGACACCGGTACTCTTTAGTACCACGCATATTTGCTAATAGATTTGTATTATTTGATTGTAAAACCTCATCCTTTTGTTGCACTTTCTCTAATAATTGTGTAGCTGTCATATTTTGAAAGTGTGATCCTGATTTTAATATGTGTGCAACTCCGTAACATAAAGTTGCTAGTTCACTTTCAAAGAGTAGGTGGAATATGTATTCCACATTTTGTCTAAATCTGGGATCTTCAGAATACATCCGTAATGAGCGGTATTCTGAAGCTGATTTTTGAATAGGTCTATCATCATACCTTCCTCCTTTGCCAGTAGGAAAGAGTAGAGGAAAAGCATGTGCTTCTATACTTTTTTCCCATATACTGATTGGCGATCCTTTTGTTTGAAGCATTTGGTAAGTTTCCAGTACATCTTGTACGGTGTCATTACAGTGCAAAGGATGAATTGTATAATGGTCTAAAGTATTTGATATTGTAGCAGGATCTAGTAGCTCAAATTGACCAGCTTCTTGTGTTTCTTGAATTATTTCAGTTGTATCTTTCAAGTTTTCTTCAATATTAATTTCTTTGTAATATTCATTATTCTCTTTAAGATATTGGAAGGCTTGTCTAACTTTATATAAATCTACCAGCTGTTGCCATATTTTTTTGTCTTTTGTAGGTACTCCATTTACTAATATAATTAAAGATTGCTGCATTGGACGTTCCACTCCTAGAGTCTGCACATTTTCTTTTAGATTTAATGGTAAATAAACTACTTTTCCACAAATGCCTTTTACCAATTCAGAGGGAGGTAATTTTGCTGTTTTTGGTTGAAGGCGTATTATTGCTTGAAATGGGTGTACTGTTTGAATTATGATGCTCTCATATAAATTAAGTTGTAGAGGTTTTGGTACTGGGTATAATTCCAAATTATTTGTGATAGAACGTGAAGGAGTTTGGTTGTTGTCAAGTTTTGTAGTGCAATAACTGCAAAGTATTAAGGGCTCAGTTATTTCATATTTGTTTTCTGCTACAAGGTAGAGAGCTAATTCAAACCATTTAGAATCTTCATTGTCTTCTATTTTGTATGATAGGTCCACAGTTTTTGTGTTACTTTTATAAAAAATTCTACGGCAACATACACATACATGGTTTGGTACTTCAGCTGATGTACTTTTAAATTTTAGTATTTCTTTTTTGTATGTGTTTAGCAAAAGGTTGCCATGTGTAGAATTGTTGCTTAATTGGTTTAAAGCTATTTCATTCTGTAAATGGCTTTCACTTCCAAAATATTTTTTCTGGATATAGTGAATTTCTTCAAGTAGGTCTTTTGCTGTACCATGTAGAAGGATGTTATTTAACTTTGCTAGTGCTAAATCAGGACTTTTAGCATAGTACAGTTTATAGACTAGATTTCTTATAGTTGAATGATGTGTTGATATCCTTTTGATATCATGGAAAGTGGTTTTACAAGTAGGTCCTGTAATGCAGGCCAATGAATGTCCTTGTAGTCATGTGTACTTGCGCACTGGACAGGTATCTATATTTTGCAGTAATTTAATTTTGATTTTGTCTTCGCTTTTTACATATTTATTGAGGAATTGGCGTAAAGATTTGAAACATTGTTTGGGAATGTTACACATTGACGTGCATGGCCATTTGTACACTAGACGTTCTGATTCAGTTGAATGGAGGGGTAATTCTAAGTTTTCAGGGCATATTTTTGTAAGAAGTACTTCTTGTTCCATTATGGTATTATTCACTTCTTCATAACCTCGACCACTGCTATGTATGGCAATTGTATTCGTTTGCTTTTGTTTGTACGCTTCTTCATTAAAATATGGTTCTGTGCTTGTAGTGTGATTCCATTCACCTCCGCTGATACTTAAGAAGTTCTTTCTGTTGATATTTCGCTTATTGAGAAGTCTTTTTTGTAATTTAGTTATTAGTTTTGTTAGTGGTTTCATTTTGTTTAACAGTAAAATAAATACATTTCTTTTGAGAAGAATTGCACTGTCCATCAATGCTTCTAAGATTAATTTCCTACGATAGGTTTTAAGCTTTGAACCTGACTTCTCTCCTGTTTTTATAAAATTTTGAAGGACTTTGTGACGGTATATTTTGGCTAAAATACTTGTCTTGGTATGCTTACTTTGCACTATATTAAAATTTGAAGAAGTAGTTTTATCTGTACTGATAGCTGATTTTCTGTTAATTGTTTTTTGGTTTGTTTTACATTTTGATAGAGGAAGCGAAGTTGTTGTACTTGAAACTTCTTGTGTTTCACTAAATAATTGTATTAGCTGTTTTGTTTCAACTTTTTTTACAAATTCTGCTAGAGATGGATGCTTATGTTGGACACCTTTATTTTCATTTGCTCTACTTTTGCGTTGCTTTCTACGGACCTGACTTTTGGTAGGCATTCTTTAGGTTCTGTTGAAAAAAATAAAGAAGATATGGGTTGGGGTGTTCTGGAATGTATGTGTGCTGTGTGCATGAGTGTTTGAGTAAGATGATAAAAATGTATGTAATGGTGTGTGATTGTGCATTGGGAACTAAAACTAGTAGGGATAGGTATTCTTGAATTCATGTGTTACTAAACTGGGGTTCAGATGACAAAAAAAAAGTAAGCTAGTGGTGTGGAAAAGTACAAATAGTAAATCTAATGTATACAATTAAAACAGTTGTTTGTTCTATAATATGAAAATTGTAGTGCTTCAGTTGGGTAATTTGTGTGTCCAAAAATAGAAATTTGTGGGCCATTCTGGCTGTAAGTCGCTGTTTAAGACATGGACATTTTTGGACAAAATGGTACAAAATCTCTATTTTTAGAAACCGAAATAGCTCGTATTAACTTTATAGTATATTTGATTAATAATACAAATATTATGGTGATATTTTACTTACTTTTTTTTTAAATTAACAGGTAACTTCTTAGTTTTTCTTTCTTCTTCGAATTCGGCTGCTTCTTTTCAGGAAACTGGTCTTCACTGCAATTGTAAAAGCTTCAAATTAGTAACTTTGTTTGTATATAGCACTGTTTTTAATTTAGATATTGATTTTTTTAATTGAAATCCTCAGTGCCTTCTTTAAAACCATTAAACTACTTTATTTACATAAGATACATTGCATCAGTTCAGTATATATGATATGTTCTTAATGAACAAATTGTATTGAATGACTAACTGTAGCAAAAAAAAAATATCTTTACTATGTCTTGTGAAATTTATAATATATTAGTGAATACCACTATTTCTGTAAGTAAACTGTTCTAGGTAATAGCGCCTCAATGTCATGTCTAATTTAAAGTAATTAAGTAAATAAATAAATAAAAACAAAAAATATGAAATTGTATAAGTATTTTTATAAAGGTTTAAACATAGATTGTGTTTGCATGCAATTTTGTTTGAATATATGTAGTCTATATATTTCAATTAAAAAATGTTAGTTTAACATGATTTGAGTGTGTGTGTACAGAGAAAGTAAATAGTATAAAGGTTTATAAGTGATAGTTGATTTTAGGAAATTGAAAAAAGTACAGTAAATTCATTTTACAGCTTTTACAAGGTAAAAGTCTGTTTGAAAATGTGTTCATCTACTATACAGAAAATATGCATACCTGAAGTTTGTGTTCATGCATATGTATATGCATGGAGCTGCCAGTAGAAATCTTGAAGACTTGTACAGTATTTCTGGTAGATGCTGCTTGCCAATGATATGACACTTGTACTCAGAGAGATTCAGAGTACATTTGCAGTGCTGATCTATGATTATGCAGTTAGATGTAGAGGTCTTGAATGTGATTGGTGCATGGTCATGTGATTTTTGAGGTACATCCAATGAGGGAATGGCAGAGAGAGTGTAGTGGAAATGGTAGAAGGGCTGTTCATGTTACGATATGTCCGCGGACATGGCGTTAGTTCGCGGACATCGGGAGTTACATCCAGGGATTTTTGGGTTCAGAAGTCATGCAAATGAGAATAAGCACTGAAAGGGATTGGTCAGGAAAGTTTGGTGGGTGTGTGGTGCCAGGAGAGATTTTCTCAGATACTCTTTTTGCTGATAGAACAAAAGATAGCTATGGCTGTGTGTTTCAGAAAACAGATCGTTTGGATTTTAGGAGATTCGTGGATACATTGGTTGAAGGTGCATGCAGAAAGCTGTGGAGTAGCTGTAGATCTTGGATTCCCACATGTGGAAGTACACTGGGATGGAGTATGTGGAATGAAGTGGCTGGACTTGCTACCTCTCTGTACTACTTTGGAGACAGAGCAACATCCAGACATAATTGTAATTCATTGTGGAGGGAACAGTTTAGGACATGTGACTGGAATTTATTTGCAATTTGCTATGAAAGAAGGACTTAGGAAGGTTATGGACATGTTTCCTAATTCTCAAGTGATATTTTCACGGATTGCGCAGAGACAAATGTGGCTTCGTTCTTCTTCATTTGGTCCACAAATGGAAAAAGCAAGGCGCAATGTTAATAAAGCTGTTTGTGCCTTTCTAAGAGATTTTGGCATGTCTTCTTTTCACAATGAAAATATTATGTTTTGTAGTACATACATTTTTCGCAGAGATGGAGTCCATCTTACTTATGCTGGCAATCAGATTTTTTTGAGAAATATACAAAATGCATTACAACCTTTTTTAGAATTACTGCATCCATTTTGAAGTAGGTGTTAAGTATTTATAATTTTTGACATACAAACACCTCCCAAAGGCTCTTTACCAGAGAAAATTGCAATGTTTGTGATAGGGTAGCAACCCAATTGTGAATAGTTTCCGTTTTTTTTTTTTAAAAACAATAAAAGTGTCTGCGGACAGTGCGAGTGTTCTGAAATGTTCGTACATAAACGAAAATGGAGGTGTCCTGAAGAACACCACACCTGTTCGTACTGTTCGCTAGCAAGTTGAAACTGTTCTAAGAACACACGTGGTGTCCTGAAATGTTCGTAAAGAAACAAAAATTAAAGTGTTCTAAAGAACACTATATCTGTCCGTAATGTTCGCTATCAACTTAAAACTGTCCTAAGAACACAATTGGTGTCCTGAAATGTTCGTAAATAAACGAAAATGATGTGTCCTGAACAACAGTACAACTGTTCGTAGTGTTCGCTAGCAACATGAAACTGTACTAAGAACACACGCGGTGTCCTGAATTGTTCGTAAACAACCAAAAATTAAAATGTCCTAAAGAACACTATACCTGTCCGGTACTGTTCGCTAGCAAGTTCAAACTGTTCTAAGAACGCTATTGGTGTCCTGAAATGTTCGTACGTAAACGAAAATGGAGGTGTCCTGAAGAACACTATACCTGTTCGTAGTGTTCTCTACCCAATTGAAACTGTTCTAAGAACACAATTGGTGTCCTGCAATGTTCATACATAAACGAAATTACACGTGTCCTGAAGAACACTATATCTGTCCTTACTGTTCGCTACCAAGTTTAAACTGTTCTAAGAACACACGCGGTGTCCTGAAATGTTCGTTTCACGTGTGACGCACTTTTAATTACTTCAGAACCCGAACAGTGTCCGTAGGACATCAATGCGCATGCGCTAACCAATCTCTGTGCACTTGGTGTCCTGCGGACAGGCGCTTCCTTCGCGGACTAGTTCGCGAACGGATCATATGACCGCGCCCAAGCTCATCGTGTGTCCTGAAATGCGGACACTGTTCGTGTCCCCGAACAATTTAAAAGTACATTTTCAGTTAATCCATAATATTTTTCAATAAAATCTCACCATGGCACAAGTCCCACATAGCAATCTTGAGTTTCTATATACCTTTTGAAACTTTCCGATCCTTTCCGCGCACAAGCACCCCTATAAAAGACCACGCCCAAGAGCTTATTCCCATTGTGTTTCTGGCTATTCTTCAGAACACAGTGATTTTTGCTGCCACCTGCAGACTACACCATCATCGAGATGGCATCCTTGGCTGCTGAACTGCCACTTGGTGCTGCACCTGCTTCAGCACCACCCCCACCCCCTCCACCACCACCACCTCCCCAAGGGTCTGAAGAGGGGAACAGGAGTGAGGATGCGGAGGAGGAAGAAGAGGATGATGAGAATGAGGTAGAGGAAAACCCTACTACCCGCACTAGGCGTGAGTCTTGGATGTGGCGGTTATTTACCATTCATGGTAATGTTCCTAAGGCTCGTGCAAACCGTGTTACCTGCAATGAGTGCAAAATGATACTCAGTCGCGGGAAGCACGGTAAGTACAGCTTTGGGACCACTACTATGAAGCGACACCTGAGGTCATTTCACTCTGGGGCTATTCGCAGGGTTGTACCTTGCGAAGAACGTAGCAGGTTGATTTCCTCTACTTCATCCTCCGTTTCTGATCCTGTCACCACAAGGACCACCTCTGTGGGACAGCGTCTTCCTCAAGCTGCCTCACAACCCATACAGAATGCTGATGACCCTTACCTTTCGAGGGTCACAGTTGTATGTATGTACTGTGACACAGTACTCTGCATGGGGGAGCGACTTCGGAGTGCTTTTGAGACTATCGTCTCAGAGCATGAGAAGACCTGCTCACTAGCCAAATAAAACCCACTCTACATCTTCCTCTCTCAGCTCGCCCTTTCTTATCCCTGTGGTTGGTGTCCCCCCCTTTACCCTCCTTTACCCTCCTCTCCTAGTGTGTCGTGTCTGAAAAACCAAAAAAAATACAAAATTACAAAAATCTAAAAAAATAAGGCTCTTTTCAGAGCCGCCTTTCCCAGTTAGAAAATAGAAGTGAAAATAAATGAAGCAGGGCTCTTTGTATTTTTTAGAAGTCCGCGGACAGTTCGCGAACATTAAAAAAATTGGGTTGCTACTCCATCACAAACATTGTAATTTTCTCTGGAAAGAAGTGGTGGCTCTGAAAAGAGCCTTTGGGTGGTGTTTGTAAGTCAAACATTGTAAATGCTTAACATCTACTTCAAAATCGTTGTTGTAATTCCAAAAAAGCTCGAAATGCATTTTGTACATTTCTCAGAAAAATCTGATTGCCAGCATAAGTAAGATGGACTCCATCTCTGCGAACAATGTATGTACTACAAAACATAATATTTTCATTGTGAAAAGAAGACATGCCAAAATCTCTTAGAAAGGCACAAACAGCCTTATTAACATTGCGCCTTGCTTTTTCCATTTGTGGACCAAATGAAGAAGAACGAAGCCACATTTGTCTCTGCGCAATCCGTGAAAATATCACTTGAGAATTAGGAAACATGTCCATAACCTTCCTAAGTCCTTCTTTCATAGCAAATTGCAAAAAAATTCCAGTCACATGTCCTAAACTGTTCCCTCCACAATGAATTACAATTATGTCTGGATGTTGCTCTGTCTCCAAAGTAGCACAGAGAGGTAGCAAGTCCAACCACTTCATTCCACGTACTCCATGCCAGTATACTTCCACATGTGGGAATCCAAGATCTACAGCTACTCCACAGCTTTCTGCATGCACCTTCAACCAATGTATCCACGAATCTCCTAAAATCCAAACAATCTGTTTTCTGAAACACACAGCCATAGCTATCTTTTGTTCTCTCAGCAAAAAGAGTATCTGAGAAAATCTCTCCTTGCACCACACACCCACCAAACTTTCCTGACCAATCCCTTTCAGTGCTTATTCTCATTTGCATGACTTCTGAACCCAAAAATCCCTGGATGTAACTCCCGATGTCCGCGAACTACCGCCATGTCCTCTGACATATCGTAACATGAACAGCCCTTCTACCATTTCCACTACACTCTCTCTGCCATTCCCTCATTGGATGTACCTCAAAAATCACATGACCATGCACCAATCACATTCAAGACCTCTACATCTAACTGCATCATCATAGATCAGCACTGCAAATGTACTCTGAATCTCTCTGAGTACAAGTGTCATATCATTGGCAAGCAGCATCTACCAGAAATACTGTACAAGTCTTCAAGATTTCTACTTGCAGCTCCATGCATATCCATATGCATGAACACAAACTTCAGGTATGCATATTTTCTGTATAGTAGATGAACACATTTTCAAACAGACGTTTACCTTGTAAAATATGTAAAATGAATTTACTGTACTTTTTTCAATTTCCTAAAATCAACTATCACTTATAAACCTTTATACTATTTACTTTCTTTATACACACACACTCAAATCATGTTAAACTAACATTTTTTAAATGAAATATATAGACTACATATATTCAAACAAAATTGCATGCAAACACAATCTATGTTTAAACCTTTATAAAAATACTTATACAATTTCATATTTTTTGTTTTTATTTATTTATTTACTTAATTACTTTAAATTAGACATGACATTGAGGCGCTATTACCTAGAACAGTTTACTTACAGAAATAGTGGTATTCACTAATATATTATAAATTTCACAAGACATCGTAAAGATATTTTTTTTTGCTACAGTTAGTCGTTCAATACAATTTGTTCATTAAGAACATATAATATGTACTGAACTGATGCAATGTATCTTATGTAAATAAATTAGTTTAATGGTTTAAAAGAAGGCACTGAGGATTTCAATTAAAAAAATCAATATCTAAATTAAAAACAGTGCTATATACAAACAAAGTTACTAATTTGAAGCTTTTACAATTGCAGTGAAGACCAGTTTCCTGAAAAGAAGCAGCCGAATTCGAAGAAGAAAGAAAAACTAAGAAGTTACCTGTTAATTTAAAAAAAAAGTAAGTAAAATATCACTATAATATTTGTATTATTAATCAAATATACTATAACGTTAATACGAGCTATTTCGGTTTCTAAAAATAGAGATTTTGTACCATTTTGTCCAAAAATGTCCATGTCTTAAACAGCGATTTACAGCCAGAATGACCCACAAATTTCTATTTTTGGACACACAAATTACCCAACTGAACCACTACAATTTTCATATTATAGAACAAACAACTGTTTTAATTGTATACATTAGATTTACTATTTGTACTTTTCCACACCACTGGCTTACATTTTCTTTTTGTCATCTGAACCCCAGTTTAGTAACACATAAATTCAAGTATACCTATCCCTACTAGTTTTAGTTCCCAATGCACAATCACACACCATTACATACATTTTTATCATCTTACTCAAACACTCATGCACACAGCACACATACATTCCAGAACACCCCAACCCATATCTTCTTTATTTTTTTCAACAGACCCTAAAGAATGCCTACCAAAAGTCAAGTCCGTAGAAAGCAACGCAAAAGTAGAGCAAATGAAAATAAAGGTGTCCAACATAAGCATCCATCTCTAGCAGAATTTGTAAAAAAAAGTTGAAACAAAACAGCTAATACAATCATTTAGTGAAACACAAGAAGTTTCCAGTACAACAACTTCGCTTCCTCTATCAAAATGTAAAACAAACCAAAAAACAATTAACAGAAAATCAGCTATCAGTACAGATAAAACTACTTCTTCAAATTTTAATATACTGCAAAGTAAGCATACCAAGAAAAGTATTTTAGCCAAAATATACCGTCACAAAGTCCTTCAAAATCTTATAAAAACAGGAGAGAAATCAGGTTCAAAGCTTAAAACCTATCGTAGGAAATTAATCTTACAAGCATTGATGGACAGTGCAATTCTTCTCAAAAGAAATGTATTTATTTTACTGTTAAACAAAATGAAACCACTAACAAAACTAATAACTAAATTACAAAAAAGACTTCTCAATAAGCGAAATATCAACAGAAAGAACTTCTTAAGTATCAGCGGAGGTGAATGGAATCACACTACAAGCACAGAACCATATTTTAATGAAGAAGCGTACAAACAAAAGCAAACGAATACAATTGCCATACATAGCAGTGGTCGAGGTTATGAAAAAGTGAATAATACCATAATGGAACAAGAAGTACTTCTTACAAAAATATGCCCTGAAAACTTAGAATTACCCCTCCATTCAACTGAATCAGAACGTCTAGTGTACAAATGGCAATGCACGTCAATGTGTAACATTCCCAAACAATGTTTCAACTCTTTACGCCAATTCCTCAATAAATATGTAAAAAGCAAAGACAAAATCAAAATTAAATTACTGCAAAATATAGATACCTGTCCAGTGCACAAGTACACAGGACTACAAGGACATTCATTGGCCTGCATTACAGGACCTACTTGTAAAACCACTTTCCATGATAATAAAAGGATATCAACACATCATTCAACTATAAGAAATCTAGTCTATAAACTGTACTATGCTAAAAGTCCTGCTTTAGCACTAGCAAAGTTAAATAACATCCTTCTACATGGTACAGCAAAAGACCTACTTGAAGAAATTCACTATATCCAGAAAAAATATTTTGGAAGTGAAAGCCATTTACAGAATGAAATAGCTTTAAACCAATTAAGCAACAATTCTACACATGGCAACATTTTGCTAAACACATACAAAAAAGAAATACTAAAATTTAAAAGTACATCAGCTGAAGTACCAAACCATGTATGTGTATGTTGCCGTAGAATTTTTTATAAAAGTAACACAAAAACCGTGGACCTATCATACAAAATAGAAGACAATGTAGATTCTAAATGGTTTGAATTAGCTCTCTACCTTGTAGCAGAAAACAAATATGAAATAACTGAGCCCTTAATACTTTTCAGTTATTGCACTACAAAACTTGACAACAACCAAACTCCTTCACGTTCTATCACAAATCATTTGGAATTATACCCAGTACCAAAACCTCTACAACAACTTAATTTATATGAGAGCATCATAATTCAAACAGTACACCCATTTCAAGCAATAATACGCCTTCAACCAAAAACAGCAAAATTACCTCCCTCTGAATTGGTAAAAGGCATTCGTGGAAAAGTAGTTTATTTACCATTAAATCTAAAAGAAAATGTGCATACTCTAGGAGTGCAACGTCCCATGCAGCAATCTTTAATTATATTAGTAAATGGAGTACCTACAAAAGACAAAAAAATATGGCAACAGCTGGTAGATTTATATAAAGTTAGACAAGCCTTCCAATATCTTAAAGAGAATAATGAATATTACAAAGAAATTAATATTGAAGAAAACTTGAAAGATACAACTGAAATAATTCAAGAAACACAAGAAGCTGGTCGATTTGAGCTACTAGATCCTGCTACAATATCAAATACTTTAGACCATTATACAATTCATCCTTTGCACTGTAATGACACCGTACAAGATGTACTGGAAACTTACCAAATGCGTCAAACAAAAGGATCGCCAATCAGTATATGGGAAAAAAGTATAGAAGCACGTGCTTTTCCTCTACTCTTTCCTACTGGCAAAGGAGGAAGGTATGATGATAGACCTATTCAAATATCAGCTTCAGAATACCACTCATTACGGATGTATTCTGAAGATCCCAGATTTAGACAAAATATGGAATACATATTCCACCTACTCTTTGAAAGTGAACTAGCAACTTTATGTTACGGAGTTGCACACATATTAAAATCAGGATCACACTTTCAGAATATGACAGCTACACAATTATTAGAGAAAGTGCAACAAAAGGATGAGGTTTTACAATCAAATATTACAAATATATTAGCAACTATGCGTGGTACTAAAGAGTACTGGTTTCGACGTCATGGAGATGTACGTTGTATGATCAGAAACCTTGGCCCACCCACTTGGTTTGTTACATTAAGTTGTGCAGAATATGCATGGGAAGATTTACATGATTTCCTACTCATATCAAATAAAAACAAAACAAACATAGATATTCTAACACCTGGAGAACTTTGTTCTTTGGATCCTGTTAATGTTTCAAGATATTTTCACCATCGCTTCATTGCTATGCTACATTTTATTTGTAATAAAACTGTTCCTCCCCTTGGAGAAGTGCAACACTTCTTTTGGAGAAAAGAATACCAAGCCAGAGGAGCACCACATATCCACATGCTTTTATGGATTAAAGATGATCCTAAATTTGGTCAAGACAGTGATGCCACTGTTTTACAGTTTATTGAAAAATATGTCACTTGTGAAATTCCATCAGAAGCCACAAATAGTGATCTTCATGCACAAATTTTACAATTTCAAAGACACAAATGTGGAAAATATTGTCGTCGCAAATACAAAAACAAAGGCAAATACTACACCAAATGCCAATTTGGTTTCCCTAGACCAGTTACAAATACAGGTCAAGTAAACAACCTCATGTCTTCAGTTAGACATAGTGTTAAAGGTAAGTCACGTAAAAATACATATTACATAAAATGAAAAGAAGAAGAAAAATATATCAATGATTATAATGCAATCATTGCCCACTTATGGAATGCAAACATAGATGTGCAGTACATTGCAGACAATTCTACTGCAGTTGCACAATATGTCACAGCATACTTAACTAAAGCAGAAAAGACAGAGCTCCAAGAACTCTGGAATGACCTGTCATTAGATAAAACAGTATCTCAGAAATTATACAGCTTGGGCATAAAAATGCTCACCCATAGAGAATGTGGATCTTATGAAGCAGCTGATCGTTTAACTGGTACTTCATTGTATGGTAAATCTGAAAATATAGTATGGCTAAGTCTTGGTCCAGCTAAATCTAGAAAAAGAGTTCTAAAATCATATGAAGATATAGAAACAATAGCCAAACATGACCCCAACAGCCAAGACATTTTAAAAAACAATTTATTGGACACATACTACCCAAACAGAAGTAATACTTTGGAAAACATGTGTCCATACCAAATAGCCCAAAACTACACATACAAAAATAATATGAAACCAGATGAAAAAAAAGGTAAATATAGAGTGACAGACTGTGAAGGCAGCTTAGTTAAACTCACTAAACCAAATTTAATTAATCATATCAAATTGTCATTGAAGACTCCTCAACATAAAGAAGTATATTACATGTCCATGCTACAACTCTTCAAACCATGGAGAAAAGAAGAACAATTACTAGATAACTATGACTCATATGAGGATGCTTTCAAAGCAAATTAAAGCACTATAACTGATGTAAACTTTACACAGTACAAAACAATGTTGCACAATGAACAGCAACATGAAGAAGAACTCCAAGCCCAACTAGATAAGGATACTCCTGACAGTAGTCAACCTTCTGTAACAGGAAGCCAAGAACCACTGGGAGAACCACTAATAACAACTGAGGCAGAATTAGCTATGATAGAAGTAGAAAACACCATGTGTCAGTATGAAGATAAGGAAGACTTAACTATACTACAATCAAACTAAACAATGAGCAAAGTAGCATTTTTCAAGAAGTAACAAAACAAATTGCACATGGTGTAAAACATGAAAATAAAGAATGTTCCTGCCATAATTATAAACCTATACTACTGTACGTCAGTGGTGAAGCTGGTTCTGGCAAAACATTCCTAATCAAAATCATTAGTAAGTTCCTTCAACAATTGACAAACAGCAAACTGTCAGCTGTTGTCACTGCCCCCACAGGTTTAGCTGCCTACAACATAGGTGGTGTTACATTACACCGATTACTACTATTACCAGTAGAACACCAGAACAAGTTAGACTATTACAAACTTTCTGCAGAAGCTGCAATGGAATTACGCAGAGTATTGAAACAAATGAAAATGCTACTAATAGATGAAGTGAGCATGGTCTCCAACCTGATGTTAGCTTTGATTCACCTCAGATTACAACAAGTACTCAAAACAGACTATGAAGAGCTCTTTGCAGGAAAACACATTATTGTTCTTGGAGATCTGCTTCAATTAACACCAGTAAAAGGTGAACCTATTTTTAAAACATTAGGGCACAAACTCTGCGGTAAAACTGTTGGCAGCATTGCAAATGTCAACCTTTGGCAACATTTCCAATACAGAGAATTAACAGAAAACATGCGCCAATCTGCAGATCTAACTTATGCCAACATTTTAAAAAGTTTGAAAGTTGGTATACTTTCTAAAGAAGCAGAAGCAACATTGAAAACCCGGCACATTAATGCACTTTATGGCGATAATGCATGTGCTACAGATGTTATGGAACAATTAGCCCACAAAAATGTCAATTGTATGGCCTTAATGCCAACTCTTGCAAGCTGTCTCAAATTCAATGAAATAATGTTAAGTAAAGAAATGCAACCAATAATGGAAATTAGCGCCACAGACAAACTAGATGTACATGGTATGACACTACCCATGTGTGACCAAGCCACAACAAGACTAAATAATTTAGAAAAATCAATCTCAAACACAGCAGGCTTAGAAAAGATGTTAAAATTATCCTTAAATTGCAGAGTAATGCTTAAACGTAACCTTGACGTGGACCAAGGACTAGTTAATGGAGCACTGGGTACAGTTGTTGGCTTTCAAACATACCCACGTGACAACAAAATTCAGTTTGCCAATATACTCTTTGACAAACTTTCAGAAGTAAAACGGATAGGACGCTCAACAGCTAGATTCCTTCTCTTCAAAGATATGTATGTACGCAGAGAACAATTTTCTCTAACTCTTGCATACGCAGTCACGATTCATAAATCACAAGGTCTTACCCTAGACAAAGCAATGATAGATATTGGTAACACAGTCTTTAAAAGAAGGCATGAGCTACATAGCACTATCACGCTTACGTACACTTGACGGTCTATTTCTAATCAACTTTGATGCAAGTAAAGTAAACGCTGATATTCCTTGCATTTTAGAATATAATAGACTTCGCTCACTATACACTCCCCATCTAAACACATATTCTGTTCCACAAAAACTAAAACGTTGTAAAAGAAAACTAAATCAAACAGAAATGCAACAGGACGTCACTGAAAATCCTCCAAAGAGAGTAAAAGAAACTAATACTTCATCAAGTACCACAAACAAAACAGAATCAATTAGAGAAAGTAAACCAGGTACTTCTTTAAAGAAGGAAGACAAACTCCAAAAAAAGCAGTTAGATACAGAACTACCTGGACCATTTAAATTCTCAAATATAGTTGGTGTAAATTGCTATGCAAATGTAGCAATGAATATTCTATTTCAAATACGACCAATTGTTGACAACATTTACTTACACAGTACAGACCCTTTGTGTTTGCAAATGTTAGTACTTCACAGAAATGCAGCAAACAATCCTGACAACACATATAGTGTTTTTGGAATAAGACAACAATTGGACTACTGTGCTGGAATGGTGAAATTCACTATAAACTCACAGGAAGATCCACAAGAATTTCTAATGTACTTACTAATAGTACTGGAAAACAAAAACATACCTATAAATGAAATCTTCCAGATTTCATACATGTGGAAACATACATGCACTCTGTGCAACAATGTGACAAAAGAAGAAATTCCCAATGAACGCTTCATATATATATCAATACCAAATTGTGAATCCATTCCATTTCAGCAACTTGTACAAAATGCAAACCATGGTAGATTATGCTCTACCTGCAATTCAGATAATCGCTCCACGTTAGTAATACAAACACATAGTAAATACGTAATACTAATGCTTCTACGTTACAATGCAGATGGTACCAAAAACAACTGCAAGCTGACTGGATTCACACATAGTCAAATATCACTTGGTAAGAAAACCTTCACAACAATAGGTATAATCTACCACGCAGGAGCCACAACCAATTCAGGGCACTACACGGCATATATAAAAAAGAAATGTGGATGGTTTGAATGTAATGATAGTACCATTACTCTAAAGCAGAGATTACCAGCAAATCTTACAAACGCTTATTTGATGTTCTTAAAACCAAAATTTGATAAATAAACTGTATTTAAACCTTTAAGTAAATTTGTGTTAAAAAAATATAAACTGTTAGAATCCTCCAAAAGCTATCTAACTGCTCAAAGATTCTACAACAACTAATCAGATAAATGAATACCACTAAATTAGACCAAAAAATACACAGTTAGAATACGCCAATTGGTATCTAACTGTCCCAAAATTATAAATTTGTGTTAAAATAATATAAACTGTTAGAATACTCCAAAAGCTATCTAACAGCTCAAAGATTCTACAACAACTAATCAGATACATGAATACCACTAAATTAGGCCAAAAAATACACAGTTAGAATACGCCAATTGGTATCTAACTGTCCCAAAATTTAACAATATCCAAATAGATAAATCAAAACCACTAAAACATATTAAAAAAATAGACAGTTAGAATACGCCAGTTGGTATCTAACTGCTCCAAAATGTTATAATATCAAAACAAATGAAGAATCTGTTACTGCTCCAAAAAAAATACAACAAAGCAAAGTATAAAGCATTAGCCAGAAACAACAAGTGAACACTGAAAACAAACAAACAAATAAACTGTAGCATAATAGAAAAAGGTTTTTTTTTAATCCAACATGGATTTTTCTTTCTCCCACAGACCCAATGATTTTAGCAACAAATACAGAAACTGAGCAAATTGCACAGTACTCTGATTTGTACTCTACTAAATATGAGGGTCGAAAAAAAATAAAAGTATATTGCTTATACAATGTAATAAGTCATTACAAAATACTAATACTAACATGCTATCTTCTTTTATCACAGAAATGAAGAAGAAAAACATGGACTCCCATTACTAGACCAAACAGTGAGTATACAATAATTAGGACAACCATAGCAGCATATCACATCCATAGTATCTAATACCTTTGTTCCTTATACATTTGTTTTTCACCCAAAGTTATAAGCAAATATGAATGTGATATGCTGCGGTGGTTGTTGCCAGGGCATACAGTCGCACCCAAGACTCTATGCCCTGGCAACAACCACCGCAGCATATCACATCCATAGAGTCAAACATTTCAACTATGATCTATGGGAAACTTTTAATGTCCGCAAACAATGTGAGTGTTCTTAGAACACTTTGAACTTGCCAGCGAACAATACAGACACCGTTTTCAGGACACCCCCTACGAACATTTCAGAACAACGCGATAGTTCTTAGAACACTTTCAACTTAACAACGAACAATACGGACAGCGTCCTAAGGACACCCCCTACGAACATTCCAGGACACCGGGAGTGTTCTCAAAAACGTCTTCAGAACACCCCCATTTTGTTTATTTGCGAACATTTCAGGACACCACGGGTGTTCTTAGAACACATTCAACTTGACAGAGATCAATACGGACAGCGTCCTCAGGACACCCCCTACGAACACTCCCCGGACACCGCGAGTGTTCTTAGAAGCGTCTTCAGAACACCACCATCTTGTTTATTTGCGAACATTTCAGGACACCGCGAGTGTTCTTAGGACACATTCAACTTGACAGAGAACAATACGGACAGCGTCATCAGGACATCCCCTACGAACATTCCAGGACACCGGGAGTGTTCTTAGAAGCTTCTTCAGAACACCACCATCTTGTTTATTTGCGAACATTTCAGGACACCGCGAGTATTCTTAGGACACATTCAACTTGACAGAGAACAATACAGACAGCGTCCTCAGGACACCCCCTACGAACACTCCCCGGACACCGCGAGTGTTCTTAGAAGCGTCTTCAGAACACCACCATCTTGTTTATTTGCGAACATTTCAGGACACCGCGAGTGTTCTTAGGACACATTCAACTTGACAGAGAACCATACATTTGTTTTTCACCCAAAGTTATAAGCAAATATGAATGTGATATGCTGCGGTGGTTGTTGTCAGGGCATACAGTCTTGGGTGCATGGCCAAATGGCCATGCACCCAAGACTCTATGCCCTGGCAACAACCACCGCAGCATATCACATTCATAGAGTCAAACATTTCAACTATGATCTATGGGAAACTTTTAATGTCCGCGAACAATGTGAGTGTTCTTAGAACACTTTGAACTTGCCAGCGAACAATACGGACACCGTTTTCAGGACACCCCCTAGGAACATTTCGGAACAACGCGATAGTTCTTAGAACACTTTCAACTTAACAACGAACAATACGGACAGCGTCCTAAGGACACCCCCTACGAACATTCCAGGACACCGGGAGTGTTCTCAAAAACGTCTTCAGAACACCCCCATTTTGTTTATTTGCGAACATTTCAGGACACCGCGAGTGTTCTTAGGACACATTCAACTTGACAGAGAACAATATAGACAGCGTCCTCAGGACACCCCCTACGAACACTTCCCGGGCACCGCGAGTGTTATTAGAAGCGTCTTCAGAACACCACCATCTTGTTTATTTGCGAACATTTCAGGACACCGCGAGTGTTCTTAGGACACATTCAACTTGACAGAGAACAATATAGACAGCGTCCTCAGGACACCCCCTACGAACACTTCCCGGGCACCGCGAGTGTTCTTAGAAGCGTCTTCAGAACACCACCATCTTGTTTATTTGCAAACATTTCAGGACACTGCGAGTGTTCTTAGGACACATTCAACTTGACAGAGAACAATATGGACAGCGTCCTCAGGACACCCCCTACGAACATTCCCCGGACACCACGAGTGTTCTTAGAAGCGTCTTCCAAACACCCCCATTTTGTTTATTTGCGAACATTTCAGGACACCGCGGGTGTTCTTAGAACACATTCAACTTGACAGAGAACAATACGGACAGCGTCCTCAGGACACCCCCTACGAACATTCCAGGACACCGGGAGTGTTCTTAGAAGCGTCTTCAGAACACCACCATCTTGTTTATTTGCAAACATTTCAGGACACCGCGAGTGTTCTTAGGACACATTCAACTTGACAGAGAACAATGCGGACAGCGTCCTCAGGACACCCCCTACGAACACTCCCCGGACACCGCGAGTGTTCTTAGAAGCGTCTTCAGAACACCACCATCTTGTTTATTTGCGAACATTTCAGGACACCGCGAGTGTTCTTAGGACACATTCAACTTGACAGAGAACCATACATTTGTTTTTCACCCAAAGTTATAAGCAAATATGAATGTGATATGCTGCGGTGGTTGTTGTCAGGGCATAGAGTCTTGGGTGCATGGCCAAATGGCCATGCACCCAAGACTCTATGCCCTGGCAACAACCACCGCAGCATATCACATTCATAGAGTCAAACATTTCAACTATGATCTATGGGAAACTTTTAATGTCCGCGAACAATGTTAGTGTTCTTAGAACACTTTGAACTTGCCAGCGAACAATACAGACACCGTTTTCAGGACACACCCTAGGAACATTTCAGAACAACGCGATAGTTCTTAGAACACTTTCAACTTAACAACGAACAATACGGACAGCGTCTTAAGGACACCCCCTACGAACATTCCAGGACACCGGGAGTGTTCTCAAAAACGTCTTCAGAACACCCCCATTTTGTTTATTTGCGAACATTTCAGGACACCGCGGGTGTTCTTAGAACACATTCAACTTGAAAGAGAACAATACGGACAGCGTCCTCAGGACACCCCCTACGAACACTCCCCGGACACCGCGAGTGTTATTAGAAGCGTCTTCAGAACACCACCATCTTGTTTATTTGCGAACATTTCAGGACACCGCGAGTGTTCTTAGGACACATTCAACTTGACAGAGAACAATATGGACAGCGTCCTCAGGACACCCCCTACGAACACTTCCCGGACACCGCGAGTGTTCTTAGAAGCGTCTTCAGAACACCACCATCTTGTTTATTTGCAAACATTTCAGGACACTGCGAGTGTTCTTAGGATACATTCAACTTGACAGAGAACAATACGGACAGCGTCCTCAGGACACCCCCTACGAACATTCCCCGGACACCACGAGTGTTCTTAGAAGCGTCTTCCAAACACCCCCATTTTGTTTATTTGCAAACATTTCAGGACACCGCGGGTGTTCTTAGAACACATTCAACTTGACAGAGAACAATACGGACAGCGTCCTCTGGACACCCCCTACGAACATTCCAGGACACAGGGAGTGTTCTTAGAAGCGTCTTCAGAACACCACCATCTTGTTTATTTGCGAACATTTCAGGACACCGCGAGTGTTCTTAGGACACATTCAACTTGACAGAGAACAATGCGGACAGCGTCCTCAGGACACCCCCTACGAACACTCCCCGGACACCGCGAGTGTTCTTAGAAGCGTCTTCAGAACACCCCCATTTTGTTTATTTGCGAACATTTCAGGACACCGCGGGTGTTCTTAGAACACATTCAACTTGACAGAGAACAATACGGACAGCGTCCTCAGGACACCCCCTACGAACATTCCAGGACACCGGGAGTGTTCTTAGAAGCGTCTTCAGAACACCACCATCTTGTTTATTTGCAAACATTTCAGGACACCGCAAGTGTTCTTAGGACACATTCAACTTGACAGAGAACAATGCGGACAGCGTCCTCAGGACACCCCCTACGAACACTCCCCGGACACCGCGAGTGTTCTTAGAAGCGTCTTCAGAACACCACCATCTTGTTTATTTGCGAACATTTCAGGACACCGCGAGTGTTCTTAGGACACATTCAACTTGACAGAGAACCATACATTTGTTTTTCACCCAAAGTTATAAGCAAATATGAATGTGATATGCTGCGGTGGTTGTTGTCAGGGCATAGAGTCTTGGGTGCATGGCCAAATGGCCATGCACCCAAGACTCTATGCCCTGGCAACAACCACCGCAGCATATCACATTCATAGAGTCAAACATTTCAACTATGATCTATGGGAAACTTTTAATGTCCGCGAACAATGTTAGTGTTCTTAGAACACTTTGAACTTGCCAGCGAACAATACAGACACCGTTTTCAGGACACACCCTAGGAACATTTCAGAACAACGCGATAGTTCTTAGAACACTTTCAACTTAACAACGAACAATACGGACAGCGTCTTAAGGACACCCCCTACGAACATTCCAGGACACCGGGAGTGTTCTCAAAAATGTCTTCAGAACACCCCCATTTTGTTTATTTGCGAACATTTCAGGACACCGCGGGTGTTCTTAGAACACATTCAACTTGAAAGAGAACAATACGGACAGCGTCCTCAGGACACCCCCTACGAACACTCCCCGGACACCGCGAGTGTTATTAGAAGCGTCTTCAGAACACCACCATCTTGTTTATTTGCGAACATTTCAGGACACCGCGAGTGTTCTTAGGACACATTCAACTTGACAGAGAACAATATGGACAGCGTCCTCAGGACACCCCCTACGAACACTTCCCGGACACCGCGAGTGTTCTTAGAAGCGTCTTCAGAACACCACCATCTTGTTTATTTGCAAACATTTCAGGACACTGCGAGTGTTCTTAGGACACATTCAACTTGACAGAGAACAATACGGACAGCGTCCTCAGGACACCCCCTACGAACATTCCCCGGACACCACGAGTGTTCTTAGAAGCGTCTTCCAAACACCCCCATTTTGTTTATTTGCAAACATTTCAGGACACCGCGGGTGTTCTTAGAACACATTCAACTTGACAGAGAACAATACGGACAGCGTCCTCTGGACACCCCCTACGAACATTCCAGGACACAGGGAGTGTTCTTAGAAGCGTCTTCAGAACACCACCATCTTGTTTATTTGCGAACATTTCAGGACACCGCGAGTGTTCTTAGAACACATTCAACTTGACAGAGAACAATGCGGACAGCGTCCTCAGGACACCCCCTACGAACACTCCCCGGACACCGCGAGTGTTCTTAGAAGCGTCTTCAGAACACCCCCATTTTGTTTATTTGCGAACATTTCAGGACACCGCGGGTGTTCTTAGAACACATTCAACTTGACAGAGAACAATACGGACAGCGTCCTCAGGACACCCCCTACGAACATTTCAGGACACTGGGAGTGTTCTCAAAAACGTCTTCAGAACACCCCCATTTTGTTTATTTGCGAACATTTCAGGACACCGCGGGTGTTCTTAGAACACATTCAACTTGACAGAGAACAATACGGACAGCGTCCTCAGGACACCCCCTACGAACACTCCCCGGACACCGCGAGTGTTATTAGAAGCGTCTTCAGAACACCACCATCTTGTTTATTTGCGAACATTTCAGGGCACCGCGAGTGTTCTTAGGACACATTCAACTTGACAGAGAACAATATGGACAGCGTCCTCAGGACACCCCCTACGAACACTTCCCGGATACCGTGAGTGTTCTTAGAAGCGTCTTCAGAACACCACCATCTTGTTTATTTGCAAACATTTCAGGACACTGCGAGTGTTCTTAGGACACATTCAACTTGACAGAGAACAATACGGACAGCGTACTCAGGACACCCCCTACGAACATTCCCCGGACACCACGAGTGTTCTTAGAAGCGTCTTCCAAACACCCCCATTTTGTTTATTTGCGAACATTTCAGGACACCGCGGGTGTTCTTAGAACACATTCAACTTGACAGAGAACAATACGGACAGCGTCCTCAGGACACCCCCTACGAACATTCCAGGACACCGGGAGTGTTCTTAGAAGCGTCTTCAGAACACCACCATCTTGTTTATTTGCGAACATTTCAGGACACCGCGAGTGTTCTTAGGACACATTCAACTTGACAGAGAACAATGCGGACAGCGTCCTCAGGACACCCCCTACGAACACTCCCCGGACACCGCGAGTGTTCTTAGAAGCGTCTTCAGAACACCCCCATTTTGTTTATTTGCGAACATTTCAGGACACCGCGGGTGTTCTTAGAACACATTCAACTTGACAGAGAACAATACGGACAGCGTCCTCAGGACACCCCCTACGAACATTTCAGGACACCGGGAGTGTTCTCAAAAAATGTCTTCAGAACACCCCCATTTTGTTTATTTGTGAACATTTCAGGACACCGCGGGTGTTCTTAGAACACATTCAACTTGACAGAGAACAATACGGACAGCGTCCTCAGGACACCCCCTACGAACACTCCCCGGACACCGCGAGTGTTCTTAGAACAGTTTCACTTTGCTTGCGAACAAAACGGACACATATTGAGTCCTTAGAACACCCCCCAGTCAGTTTATTTAGAACATTTTAGAACACCCGTGAAGTCCGCAAACAAATCAAACACAAAAAGAACGTCTAACACATATAAAACACAACTTTCATCCTATCTCATACACTCCCACCCTCCCCAAACACTCCTACACACCAACACACTCTACTAAATACACATTTTGAACAAAACTTCACCGCGCTGTCCGCGAATCCAAGATGGCGGGCGCTACCAAAAAATCTGACGCGCTTCACGCTCCACGCCGTCCAATCAGTAAACACGTTGCATGTCCGCGAACATCACGCAAGACGATTGGCCAATCAGGACACTGTCCGCGGAGCGAACAGGGAAGTGTGTCCGCAAACCGAACACAGATATCACTAATTTTTGTTGACCTGCTTTTTGGTCATTTTAAAAAAAACTACTGGACGGATTTTCACCAAATTTGCAATATACCGTGGCCATGTAAAATATATGGGATTTATAAAGCACAGACCTTCCTGGGGAACAAAACACGGTAGTGGCCATGTAGTTATGGTTAAGTTGGTGTTTCCATAGGAAGAGCACTTTTTGGGCGGCTTATAACTTTGCTCTCCCTGGACGAATCCTCACCAACCTTTGCAAAAAAAGTATTTGGGTCACTCTGAATTTTCTTGCAAAGTTTGGTGAGGAATCGTCCAGGAGGGGCAAAGTTATAGGGGGGGGTCCCAAAACTTTTTTGTTTCCCATAGACTGAATGGGAAAAAAAATGTGCTCGCGTCTACAGCCCAAACCGCTGGACGGATTTTCACCAAATCTGGACCAGGAGCAGCGGCTTGGTCCCGAAAGCGTGCTTTTGCAAATTTGGTGAAAATCCGTCCAGTAGTTTTTTTTTTAAATGACCAAAAAGTAGGGCAAAAAAAACTAGTGATATCTGTGTTCGGTCTGCGGACGGACTTCCCTGTTCGCTCCACGGACAGGACAGTGAATGGGCCAGCAGCTTGCGTAATGTCCGCGGACATCTGACGTGCTCTCTCATTGGATGCGGTGAAAGCGTGCAGTGCGTCTGGCTTCAGAGACGCCCGCTATCTTTCTTTCCCGCATGAGAGGCTTTGTCAGGTCATGCCCCGTGTCTGCCCCACCCCCCGCTCATGCCCCTTGTGTCCTTTCTGTCCCCCCACCCCCGCTCATGCCCCATGTGTCCTGCCTGTCCCCCCACCCCCGCTCATGCTCCGTGTGTCCCCTGTTCCTCCAGCCCCCCGCTCACGCCATCGCACACGGTGGCCAGCGGAGGGCCGAGGAGCGGGATCTGCCGCACAAACTCATGTCCGTGCGGCATGTCTGTGTTTTTGTTTGTCCCCCCAACCCCCGCTCATGCCCCGTGTGTCTCTCTCCCTCCCCCCACCCCCCGCTCATGCCTCGTGTGTCTCTCTCCCTCACCCCCCGCTCATGCCTCGTGTGTCTCTCCCCTCCCATCCACCCCCTGCTCATGCCCCGTGTGTCTCTCAACTCCCACCCACCCCCTGCTCATGCCCCGTGTGTCTCTCCCCTCCCACCCACCCCCTGCTCACGCCCCGTGTGTCTCTCCCCTCCCACCCACCCCCTGCTCATGCCCCGTGTGTCTCTATCCCTCCCACCCACCCACCCCCGCTCATGCCCCGTGTGTCTCTATCCCTCCCACCCATCCCCCGCTCATGCCCCGTGTGTTTCTCCACTCCTCCCCGCCCCCTGCTCAAGCCCCGTGTGTCTCTATCCCTCCCACCCACCCCCCGCTCATGCCCCGTGTGTCTCTATCCCTCCCACCCACCCCCTGCTCATGCCCTGTGTGTCTCTCCCCTTCCCCTGCTCATGCCCCGTGTGCCTCTATCCCTCCCACCCACCCCCTGCTCATGCCCAGTGTGTCTCTATCCCTCCCAACCACCCCCCGCTCATGCCCCGTGTGTCTGTATCCCACCCACCTACCCCCCGCTCATGCCCCGTGTGTCTGTATCCTACCCACCCACCCCCTGCTCATGCCCCGTGTGTCTCTCCCCTCCCCCCCACCCCCGCTCATGCCCCGTGTGTCTCTATCCCTCTCCCCACCCCCTGCTCATGCCCCGTGTGTCTCTATCCCTCCCCCCCACCCCCTGCTCATGCCCCGTGTGTCTCTATCCCTCCCACCCACCCCCCGCTCATGCCCCATGTGTCTCTATCCCTCCCACCCACCCCCCGCTCATGCCCCATGTGTCTCTATCCCTCCCACCCACCCCCCGCTCATGCCCCGTGTGTCTCTCCCCTCCCCCATCCCCCCGTTCATGCCCCGTGTGTCTATATCCCTCCCAGTGACTCTCTCATGTAACCCCCCCACCGCCCGATCATGCCCTGTGTCTCTCTCCTGTTCCCCCCACCCCCCGGGTCATGCCCCGTGTCTCCCTCCTGTTGCCCCCCACCCCCCACTCATGCCCCGTGTCTCTCTTCTGTTACCCCCCACCCCCCTGTCATGCCCCGTGTCTCCCTCGTTTTCCCCCCGCCCCCCGCTCATGCCCCGTGTCTCCCTGCTGTTGCCCCCCACCCCCCGCTTATGCCCCGTGTCTGTCTCCTGTTACCCCTCACCCCCCGCTCATGCCCCGTGTCTCTCTCCTGTTGCCCCCCACCCCCCGCTCATGCCCCGTGTCTCTCTCCTGTTGCCCCCCACCCCCCGGTCATGTCCCGTGTCTCCCTTCTGTTGCCCTCCCACCCCCCTCTCATGCCCCGTGTCTCCCTGCTGTTGCCCCCCACCCCCCGCTCATGCCTCGTGTCTCCCTTGTTCCACCCCACCCCCCGCTCATGCCGTGTCTCCCTCCTTTTCTCCCCCACCCCCCGCTCATGCCCCATGTTTTTCCTATTCCCCCACCACACGCTCATTCCCCGTGTCTCCCCTGTTCCCCCCCACCCCCCGCTCATGCCCCGTGTCTCCCTGCTGTTGCCCCCCACCCCCCTCTCATGCCCCATGTCTCTCTCCTGTTACCCCCCACCCCCCTCTCATGCCCTGTGTCTCTCTCCTGTTCCCCTCACCCCCCGGTCATGCCCCATGTCTCCCTGCTGTTGCCCCCCACCCCCCGCTCATGCCCCGTGTCTCTCTCCTGTTACCCCCCACCCCCCGGTCATACCCCGTGTCTCCCTGCTGTTGACCTCCATGCCCCATGTCTCTCTCCTGTTACCCCCCACCCCCCTCTCATGCCCTGTGTCTCTCTCCTGTTGCCCCCCACCCCCCGGTCATGCCCCGTGTCTCCCTGCTGTTACCCCCCACCTCCCGCTCATGCCCGTGTCTCTCTACTGTTCCCCCCACCCCCTCTCATGCCCCGTGTCTCTCTCCTGTTACCCCCCACCCCCCTCTCATGCCCCGTGTCTCTCTGCTGTTGCCCCCCACCCCCGCTCATGCCCCGTGTCTCTCCCCTGTTACCCCCCGCTCATGCCCCGTGTCTCCCTGCTGTTGCCCCCCAATCCCCTCTCATGCCTCGTGTCTCTCTCTTGTTACCCCCACACCCCTCTCATGCCCCTTGTCTCTCTCCGGTTCCCCCCACCCCCGGTCATGCCCCGTGTCTCCCTGCTGTTGCCCCCCGCTCATGCCCCTTGTCTCTCTCCTGTTACCCCCCACCCCCCGCTCATGCCCTGTGTCTCCCTGCTGTTGCCCCCCGCTCATGCCCCGTGTCTCTCTCCTGTTACCCCCCACCCCCCTCTCATGCCCTGTGCCTCTCTCCTGTTGCCCCCCACCCCCCGGTCATGCCCCGTGTCTCCCTGCTGTTGCCCCCAGCCCCCGGTCATGCCCCATGTCTCTCTTCTGTTCCCCCCAACCCCCGCTCATGCCCCGTGTCTCCCTGCTGTTGCCCCCCGCTCATGCACCGTGTCTCCCAGCTGTTGCCCCCCACCCCCTTCTCATGCCCCGTGTCTCTCTCCTGTTGCCCCCCACCCTCCGGTCATGCCCCGTGTCTCCCTGCTGTTGCCCCCCGCTCATGCCCCGTGTCTCTCTCCTGTTACCTCCACCCCCGGTCATGCCCTGTGTCTCCCTGGTGTTGCCCCCCACCCCCTGCTCATGCCCCGTGTCTCTCTCCTGTTACCCCCACCCCCCTCTCATGCCCTTTGTCTCTCTCCTGTTACCCCCCACCCGCCTCTCATGCCCCGTGTCTCCCTCGTGTTCCCCCCACCCCCCGCTCATGCCCCGTGTCTCCCTGCTGTTGCCCCCCACCCCCCGCTCATGCCCCGTGTCTCTCTCCTGTTCCCCCCGCTCATGCCCTGTTGTGTTCTCTTTATACACCCCGCCTTCCCTTTCCATGGTGGCCATCTTGGTAAAAGATTTTCCTTCCTGCACCGGGACGCCGCAGGCGTCCCGGTTTGGGAAGAAAAATCTTTTTTTACCACCTGGGGTTCCCACTTTGAGGACCTAAGATGCTATGGGTCTTCATCTATTGAAAAGGATGTTATGGTGACATTGCACTTATAAAAACCTATGAAATGCAGTAAAGAAAAATTGTGTTACAGGGACGTTATGGTTAAGTTGCACTAATAAAAACCTATGAAATTCAATGAAAAAACTTTGTTAAAGGGACGTTATGGTTAAGTTGCGCTACTAAAAACCTATGAAATTCAGTGAAAAAACTTTGTTAAAGGGACGTTATGGTTCCAAGTAAAACCGAAAAACCCTTGAAATTCGCCAGTTATAGTAAGATAAGCAACCATAACTCGCGCCACCACCGTGCACTGCTAAGACTTACACCCAAGACATCAAAGATGACATCACAAATGTCATTGATGACATCACTGATGACATCACATGTGTATGTACTTTTCATGAAATATGTGTACAAGGGATTCTTATTATAATGTTGCGAAAAAAGTGTCAAGGATCATTGCAATAAATATCATACCCTAATTAGTGCATTGAACGATGCATTGATATAAATAGCATTCTATTATGGGGTTCTATCTAGTATACTAAGCTACTCATGCAGAAACATAGCATTGTGTGCAGCGTACACGATGAAGGTATAATATTCGTAATGTTAATATGTTGAATAATGAAATGATAATTGTTTTCTTAATAGATTTTTGTGTACTGTGAAATATGTAATAAGTAGCTAATAAAACCCATGGATTACATAATTGCATTACTATAGACAAAACACAAAGAGACACAAACACATACCAATATGGGTATATACAGGGAAAGTGAAGTTAGCAAAAAAGCACAAGTAGTAGCAGAAACAATTCATAACCTAACTGATTATTTTCATGCAAATAAATGATTGCTGTTTCAAAGCTGCTATTTACCCTATGTATATGTATCACTTGATGTGATTGGACCCTAAGGAAAGTAGTGTGAGTACAATGTATACAAATATGACCATATACAGGGAAAGTACAGCCATAAAAAAACAACAGAACTATCAGAAAGTGCTTATAAGTCTATTGATTATCTTTATGCACAAAAAGGATTGCTGTCTTTCAAGCTTGTGTCGTCCCCTATGTATATGTTTCATATAATGTGACTGGACTTTAAGGGAATTACTGTAAGAACCTACTTGAAGGATATGTCTACAAATAAAATACATTTTTTAGTTTCTGACTGTTACTGAAGAAAACCATGTGGCCTAGATATGTCAGCAAAAGAAAAAAGAGTGAGCCAGACATGTGATGTCATCAGTGATGTCATCAATGACATTTGTGATATCATCTTTGATGTTGTGGGTGTTAGTCTTAGCAGTGCACGGCGGTGGCGCGAGTTATGGTTGCTTAGTTTACCATAACTGGCGAATTTCAAGGGTTTTTCGGTTTTACTTGGAACCATAACGTCCCTTTAACAAAGTTTTTTCACTGAATATATATATATATATATATATACACACACAAAAAATGGCACTTTACCTGGGGTTGCATACAAACCTAAACTGACCCTGTTACCACTTGATTAACATTTTTAGCTATTTTGTCAATTGATAAGCAAGTTAGCAGTGCAAATAAATGGCTTATCAACTACAAATTCAGATACACTATAAATGAATCACTTAATTTCACCATATGTGTGTGTTTTTTTGCAGAAATGCCACAGACGCAAACCGCTCAAGTGATTAATTTCATTACATAATGCCTCGACACAATTCACTTTCTTTTCACAGGGTTTAAGAGACAAACACGGATCCCTTTTTCTGAAGTGCTTATACAATTGACAGGAAAATAGGCAGCGAATTGACACTTTGTGTGAATTACAAATGCCAAAACATTTCCCTTGTTATTTTTGGGACTGTTTCCAGAATTCACTGTACGGTATCATTCATGAAGCCTTGATTGTGTTGTATGCCTTGCTGGTTTTGGTTAATTAATGAGAGTCAAAAGAAATATTATTTGGATGATGCAAGGTGTAAAATGATTCGCATAAACTCAGGTGCCTCGAATGTCGTCTACCTGTACAGCATAATAACCGGGTTGCAAATTTGTGATTGATTTAACAACATCTGATCATTAAATAACTCTTTATAGATATTCAGTCCTAGGCAGCAGTTCCAGGCTTCCAGAATGTGTTTCTGAACGTCAGAACTGGGTTTGCTCTGTAAAAACTGTTTGTTCCTGCATTGCCAGATTCCATGTTTGTTTTCCTTGGCTTGCTTCTGTGTTGCTGGCAGACACAAATCCTGGTTATTGTGGATGATACAATAGCATTGTTGGAATACCAAGGCACTTGATCTTGCAATGCCCCGGGATAATTCCCTGGCATTGGGTAGAATTAGAAACAAGAAGGCTTAGGGCTGCGTTTTCTCTTACGTCATCCAGTCAGACGACATCAGCTTGAAGTGGGACAAGCAGGAATTGTCTTCGATCAATCAATTTACTCGATATTTGCTCTGAAGTTTGGTTACACCTGTAATGGATTTCATTTGGTTGGAAACTAAATTCATCCTTTTACTTATGGGGCTTGAATATGTTGCATTATTTCTTTGGAAACCCTAGCATATATTTTGGAGCGAGGGACACACTTTTTTCTGCAAAATGCTCTGTACATCCAGATGTCTCGATTGACGGTTAGTTATTGTTGCACTTGGAGCTAAATTGTTTGTCTACTCCTCTCTCCGCTCATGTCCACTTTATGTTAATAAGACAGACGCTAAAGATGCACGATTTCTTGCCATTCTGAAACATTATTCACAGTATTGGAACTTGGCATTGTCCACGTGAATACACTGTTTCTCTAGAACAATTGAGAGGGATCTCTGCACATGGACCCATATCGATGGTAGATGGTGCTTTGATTGTACTAACAACCAGTAGACAGAGACAGGCCTCTGCCTTGGGCGCCGCACTGGAGGTCAGAATGATGGGCTAGTCGACAAGTGTTAAGTAACAGAGCTTGATGAAGCATGAACACCCCTTCGTCTGCTTCATCCTGGTGACACTGACAGAAGAACAAACAGCTGCCAGAATTTGATCCTATTGTTCTGAATTGAGAGTGGTCGACTCTGTCTTTGTTCAATGACCTCAGCACTTCTTCCAAAGTGTTTCAGTAGTCCCTGGTTCAAAAAGAGAAACTTTGCTACCACTGGTCTTTCTGTAGCCAATGCAGATGTTAATTGTTTCACTTTCCTAGGCCATCATTGGGATTGCAGATTTGAATAGTGATGGAATGTGGAGTTAAGCAAAATGGCAGGAAAGAAGGTTAGTTTGCCATTTTAGTCTAATGTTGAAATTACCATGATGCAGCAAGCACATGCAACCTATTCAGGGCTCTTCCTAAGATGTTTATCATCCCTTAACCTTCACCGGCCCTACACTGCCAATTTGCCGGCAGTGAATGTTAAATTATTTACAAATCAGCTTGATTGAGCTTGGTTATTGCTAGCATGGACAATAACAATAATTGTTAAGGACAATATTGCCATAGGACAGCTCACCACAACTGAGATTCCCAGCTGTGATATACTCTCATTCAAACTACCTCTATCACATACCTCCACCATTACTATGCACATCATGTACCGTCCTCCAGGCCCACGTCCTTTGTTTCAATGAAGACCTTGTGCATTTGCTCAACAGCAACCTTAAACTCACCTCTAAAATAATCCTGCTAGGAGACTTCAACATGGGTCTCGACGATAAAGAAGGCATTAGGGTGGCATGGGTCGCCAATACCCTTAATACCCTAGGCTTTGCACAAACAGAAACCCGCAGGATCAAGGGCGTGAGGCTTCTGCAGCAGCCAGATGCCTTTTTTTTGGCTCAGGAGGGAATCTGTTGCCTCTGCTGCGGGAAGGGTTGCTGGCCACACCCGTCCCCTCGCTCTATAAGACTCCCGACCCTGGCCCGCTGGGTGAAGTCCACGGGATCAAGGGCGCAGGAGTTCTGCAGCGGCCAACCACTGTTTTCTGGCACAGGAGGGTCTCTGTTACCTCTGCTGTGGGAAGTATTACTAGCCATGCCCCCCCCCGCTGTTCAAGACTCCCGGCCATGACTGTGAGGGGGGAGGGGACACCCATATACTGTGCAAGCCCAGGGAGCTGCATCTGAAGCATCGCCAGGAAGCATTAAAGGAAATGGGCATTGTATTCTGGAAGACATTATGGTAGAATGGTGGCTTTATAGTAAATAAGGATAGCTGTGACTGAGACTCTGCCTATCCACACCGAACAATTGAGCAGGTGGGAGCAGGGGTGGGATGCTCCTTAACTCTAATTGCCTAATTGTTTAGGCCCATATTCATGCTCTAAGCTGAAATAAAGAATGTACTTGAAATAACTGAATTGAATTGAACCCAGTGACTTCTCGGCACGAAGGAGCATTTACCCAGCCCTGTAATTAGAATATCTGACGAGATCGGGGAGGGGGCCCAGTGATCATGGAGTGTATTTGTAATACTATTCTATCTAAACTCCGGATGCTTAATAATCTAGTGTTATGCCTGTTTGAAGTAATCTGAAAGGGAGCTGTTAAGGGGGGACCACCAACCAGATCACATGACGAAAAAAGGGCCCTTACATTTCCCGGTGACAGCCGCACACAATATTCCAAGACCAATGCTGAGAGGGAGGGGGTACATCAGCATAATGGACTAAGCACTAAAACTACAACAGCCCTGGCTGGAAAAGGTCCAACGCCCCAAAGAGATGTAAATTGCCTGAATCCATTTTGAGTAGCAAACTCCCAGACCCCCTCCGCACCACTGCAGCCCTGTATCCCAAAGGCAGAGGGTGCATCCGGGGTAAAGGCGATAACTAGCAAACTGGCAACCAGGTCTGACTATGATCCACTCACACCCACTGCCAAAAATAGTAAGGTACCAGGGGCCCTTGTAGGTAGGTCAATATACTTACTCAAAGTCCCAAAACTGGCCTCTAATCAGCATGAACCTAGAGAGGCACTTTTAAATGAATGCACAAACTGGCTCCAAATAGCAAGGGGCTGCTCATTTGTCACCTGGGAACATACTGTAAGCTGTGCAAGAATATGCCACTGGCGGGGTGATTCTGAATCTGTTAAAATGACCCTTAGGGAGCCAGGTCTGGCAAAGGGCATACTGAGTTTTGACAGGAGATGCGATCACCCAGTGAATAGTTTAAACAAACTCAGCGCCCACCCCTGGGTAACATCTACAAAACCTGTGGAAAAAACCTACATTGGCCCGTGCTCTCTGGCACAAAATGCGGTCTTCTTGGGGAAAAGCCACTGAATGACTTTGACTGGACAAAACCCCTGTAGTAAATGACGCCTTGAAGAACAAGCGGTTCATTCTAACCTAGGGCGAGTAGTTCTATGCCATGGACTGAGCACTGCCCGGGATAGCACAGGGTCCCAGGGCTCTTGCACTTAATCTAATTTAAATTTAATTTCAATATGGCGAGAATGTGCAATGATTAATGTATATATAATGTTTTATTTGTCATAATGTACTTTTATGGCTCATTGCCAAAATAAAATGAATGGTCACATGGCGGCATCGGTCGCCAATACCCTTAATGCCCTGGGCTTTGCACAAACAATATTGACACCCACCCACATCAAGGGCTGCACCTTAGACTGGCTAGTAGACCTGAATTGCCAAGTCTCTATCATCTCCAACCTGCCTTACCCATGGACAGATCACCATGCCATTGCATTTACCATCCCTACTGGCAACTCGCAAAGACAACCCACCATACATTTACTTCCTACCAAGAAGCTCAAGAAATTTAACTAATGACAAAATCCTACCATTGGTAGGAAACATTCAATGTGCCCCACCATTCAGTGTAAACCCAATAAGTTTAACAGACTAATACCACAAAACGATCACAAGTGTGGTTGAGAGCATCGCCCTACTTGCACCACGCAAAACTAAACCCACCACCCACTGCAATGCCTGGCTCACACCAGAAATGCATGTACTCCAAGTTAAGGAGCCAGAGGTAGAAACAAAATGGAGCAAAACACCCGCTGAGCACCTAAAATCCCTGTTTTACACCACTTCCCAAGAATACAAACAATCCATCCTACTAGCGAAAACCACCACATAAAACACTAGAATCACCAATGCCAATTCAAACACGCGTGAGCTATTCAACATTCTCAGAGAGCAAGAAACACCTGCATCACCTCCACCTAACCTCATCAAAGATGAGAACTGGTGTTCGAATATCTAGGAAGCCCTCCTAGGCAAAATTTCTCTCCACTAGAAAATTAGAACTCCATCTGTAAGAATTCACAGAGCATAGTCCTCGACCCACCACCTCCCACCATGTTTGCCCTTCCTTCTTTCTCAACCCTATCTTTGAAGAGGAAGCAACCGCAATCCTAAAAGGCCTGCAACCATCCAGGTGCAAGTGTTATGCCTGCCTGACATCAATCACTAAAGACTGTGCAGAAACCCTCATTCTATTCATCACATCATTCATGAACGCCTCCTTCGCCTCCTCTGTAGTTCCCATTAGCCTGAATGAAGCTTGGGTTCTTCCACTCCTAAAGAAACCTTCCCTGGACCCTACTATAACTGAAAACTACCGGCCTATCAGCCTACCTCCAAATCCAGCAATACTTGGAGGCCAACAGTATCCTCGGCATCTGCCATTCTAGTTTCCGCCCTGGTTATGGCACAGAATCACGCTTGTTGGACTTGAAGAATCAATTAGATGAAATTAAGATGATTTAAAGCCTGCTCTCTTGTTCCTTCTAGACCTCTTAGCAGCCTTCAATCTGGTAGATCATAGACTCCTCTGCCAGCATATCACCTTGACTGCAAACTTCTCGATGGAAGCCACTAGATGGATCAGATCTTTTCTGGCGAACAGGTCCATCACAGTGTTCTCTGAAAATGCAAGTGCCCTTCCATCCCCTAACTCCTGGGGAGTCCCCCAACGGTCTTTCTTCTCCCCCATCCTCTATAACATTTTCACCAAACTCCTATTTGACCTGCTAGACTCCTGCGTTGTCTGCTACAAAAACTACACAGACGACACGCTAATTCCCCTCTCCCTTTCAGACAGCTACACAGTTGACTCTGCCTTGTTACTCGCAGTCCACCAAACCATTCAGGAATGGATGGCATTCCACTTCCTTTGTCTGAATGATGATAAAACCGATATCCTCCTTTTGTGTTCCCCTGCAGTGATTAAAAACATTGGCAGCCTCTACTGCTCCTTCACCATTAATGGAGTCTCAATCCCAGTCCCTCAGTCTGGAAAAACCTTGGAAGTTCACCTGGACGTCTCTCTTTCCTTAACTTGACAGGTCAATGCTATCGCCTCCTCCACGTCATACACTACAAAAATCATCAAGCCTGCAGGAAGTTCCTAACCCAGACAGCCTCACTATCGCTTGATTGGCTCCAGACTGGACTTCGTTAATGTTCTCTTCACAGGCCCCTCGATGCAGAATATCCATAAAATGCAAGTGATCCAAAACAATGAACTCTGGGGCGCCCTTAACATTCCTAGATCTGAGCATATTTCGGCCGCAAGAAAAGCTGCATACTGGCTCCCAATTCAAGAACGCATAACCTTCAAAACATTGTGTATCACCCACACATGACTTTCTAACACTGCACCCGTACCTTGTACATAGTCAATAAATCCCAAGCGCTGAGTCTAACGAGATCCCACTACGCACACCGTCTTATCACCCCAAGATTGGATTCCACTCAATCTCTCTAACTCCTGCAGATGGAAACAAAACATGTGGGCCCCATGTTGCTGCGTTATTGTGACACCATTCTCGACACAGTCAAACGAAGCCCGATTTTTGCAAAGCAAGTTCTAACAACAGAGAGCTTGCCAGGTCAAATCTACTTATCAATAAACTAATACAGCCATTTGTATGGAAAGAGTATGCACCGGCAAAGGACGAGGAAGTGATTATCAAAATCGTTGACTCATAGTAAATATTGGTGCAATTTCTTAATCTACTTAAAGCGTCACAATGTTTCTGTTTATAAGGACAGGGAGTTCTTAAGAGTTGTGTGCAGTTTTTGATAAATCACTTCCCCGGCCACCTTTACATTCCCAGCAGTAGGTGTTTGCAATATTGGAAGGTGTTGTGGGCTGGGAAATTGGCATAGTTCTGGATCAAACAGGAAGATAATCAATTAGTGTTTCATTATTTTGGCACAATTTCGAATAGGTGAATCACTCCTCCAGCCGACGTTGCACCGATAGCAGGAGGAAACAGAATAAGAAGGCAGGGATGGTGTAGTTCTGGACTAAATAAGAACAGTTGCTTTAGTAGGTGAAACAGGGGGAACACAAAGAACCTTTGGGTCAGTTCCTGCTGACAAAACCTATGATTCTTGATATTTTAAAACTATTTGTTCTGATTCTTATATCATACAAATAATACAATAACGTATAATACTGTTTCCAGCGCAGAAGTACCTTCATACACAAAAAAAGATTACTTTTAAACAAGTAATAGAAAGAGGTTAGTTGTAGTTTACATTAATCAAAAAATGGCAGCTCTTATATAGTAACAGCCACAAGGGAAAAAGAGGAGAAAAGTTAGGGACGATGTAGATTATGAGAGCTAGTTCACAGTAGGACAGGGGAAACGTGAATTAAAAATGCACCAAGTCATTTTGTCCATATAGCTCCAAAAACGTGGACCGGATATCTTCAACAGAAAGTCAATTGCTCTCAACTTTGAACATTCATTTTAAAATTGCGACCAGTGACAATATATGTTCTAATCAGGTACTTAACTAAGGTTTCTTTTCAAACGTTTAGTGTCACAATGCTTCTCTCTTGCATGGGTAGCTGCCTTCAATTTTGGTAGTATTTTGGTGCATCTGTGTACAACAACACATGCATGCACTTGCATTCTACTTCTATTACCATAGGTATCCTTTCTCTACTAGCATACAATCATTCTGTTCTATTTGATAGGGTTATTAAACATTTACTAATATCTGCTACTAGCTTGACTAGTAGATAAGCCAGGGCGAAAGAATTCACCTGAACCCCAGATCACACACATTTTTACTGTATTCGGGTGAGTCGGGTTTGCCGAACTTTTAAGGAGTTTGGGTGATGGATTTGGGTTGAGCTTTCCACATGTTGATGAAATGTTGCTGTCAGAATTTGGTTGAAGTGGTATGACCTTGTTGTGCTGGCACATGCTCAAAGCAAACAAAGTATAATGTTAATGGAGTAGGTCAGAAGGTCAGAACCTTTTATGCCAGGGTGCTCAAAGAAAGCAAAGTGCCTAAATGACTAACAGCTTGCACTTGGCTGTTTCTTTGATGTTGAAACCAAAATTAACACTTTGTTTGCAGATGACAAAAAATTACAGTTTAGAAAAAAAACGTACTGCCTCAAAACGAGTTTAGTGGTAACTCTTAAATGCGTAGGTAATGCAAATCACAGGTTTGGCAGGATTTACCCCCAGCTCTGCTGGGGGTAAACACGCTGAAAATTTGACGATTTTTGGCGCTATTTCCATGTGCTAATACCGCCGGCGGTAGTAGCACTAAAAATTCCCCATTGGGCGGAATGGGGAATTCCCGAATGGGACCAATGGTGAATGGGGAATGACTGTTCCACCAAACCTGTGATCCAGCGCTAATTGCACCGAGGGGTCTGACGGTCACCCTAATAGCGCCAGTGGTATCCCGAGGGTATTACCGCTGGGATACCGCCCAACTCGTGATGAGGCCCTTAGTGCCCAATTCACAATTAATATTGTAAATAAATAATGCACAAAGGATGAATTTTGAAATGCATTACTTTAAGAAATGTGCAGGTCAACTTATTTCGAAAAGTGGCCTGTGCATTTCCAGTGGGTTGTATTGGACCACTCATTAATATACATTGGCCCGCTGCCTTGCATAATTTAGTGTCAGGAGAATGTATGGCATCCTGTGCAAATTAACAAGGGGGGTCCTGGGAGTCCGTCTGCCAGACATTAGTCCTGGTTACAAGAGAGTTACCCAGAGTCTTTAGCTCACTATCTTTCACAGAGAAGAAATATCCCAAACATATCAGTCTTTGTCCTGCCCTCGGGCAGTCCAGCACCGAAATGCTAGGCAATTCTCCTCTGAATAAGAGTACCAACAGCAACCCCAGACACGTGTTTCGTCTAGTTGGACCCTCATCAGTAGGGTGGAGCTGTGTACATGTTTTGTGTTTTGCTCAGGTACAGAGCTCATTACATTTCAATCCTACCTGACGAAATGCTATTCTTTTAAGCAACATCAGAATCTGTATCAAGAATGCAGGACTTTTGCCTCAGCCCAACTGGCCTTTCTGAGGTCATTGACCAACAGTCATAGACGTTCCCTATTATTAAATAAATAACCTCTGTAGTCCTCAGGGAAGCAAACTCAGTAGGATGAAACATCATGCCCTCATGATGCATGACTGACTCTTCACCAGCTTTAAATGCTTTTCAGAGGTCAATGGGCCTCATTATGAGTTTGGAGGTAGCCATGCCCAAACTTGGGTCTGGGTTCCCTGAATGGATAAATACCGGGCCATTCCGAACTTGGAGGAACCAGTATTTCCCCATTCAGGGAACCCGGACCCGGTCCATCCCCATTCCCATTTGAGCCCCCATAGGGCTCAATGGGAATGGGGAGCATGCTGCCAATGAGCCTGTTAATGACAGGCCCGTTGTTAGAATGCTGGGCCGCACACGGGACCTGCTAATGACGTCTGGTAAAACCAGGCGTCCTGAGCGGGTCCCGCCAGCGGACCTCGTAATAGGGCGGTAAGGGTTTAACGGTTCCGTGACTGTTTTCGGCGACATTAACCCCTTACCGCCCTCCTCGTAATTAGGACCCATGTATGTTATGAATTCACTAAATTGTAATATCATACATCTCAGTAATTCACAATGTGTCGACCTCTGAATGATTAAAAATAGACCCAGGCTTGCCAGACATGTGACTGACTCTGCAGGTCTGACTTGCTATTTTACAATTCCCCATTTCAACTTTACTAATTTAATCAGCTTCAGAACAATAAAAGGCTGAGTTCTTAATAACCAAATTCAAACCTCGGACCTGCAGGTCACCCATGGATCTCTGCAGTAGGTGCATTAATCTACTGAAATATTTCACTGAAGATTAATGTGCTGCCCTACTTGGATAACATTCAAAGATGTACAGGACATCATTTACTCTCGCTAACACCCTCCTTCCCCACACTAGCCTCACCACCATCCCCCTTTGTCCTAAACTGTGTCTCCTTTCCTGAATCCTTTTAAGTTATTTTGTTCTCACAAATCAGCCCAAATTTACCTAAACCTCACCAAAGTTTCCGTGAAAATATATGGTTTTCAAAGAAGATTTGGGCAGATTCTGTCTGGGAGAAAAATCGCTGGAGCCTGCAAGCCTCTCCGAAACTCCTTAGTAGACTAGTGATAGTCTGTGGTAGTCTGTCGATTACTGTGTACAAGGTTTGTCCAGGTATACTAGTAAACAAGGGCACTTGATCATTCCTGTCAGCCTCCCTCACTTTTTGCACATCATGGACATTCCAGTTTTAAAAATGCATTTCATGTCAACATCATTTCACTTGTCAACATATCTGACTGATATTCAGTAACCTGTTTATTTGTTTTGTGATATGGACACAAGTATACGATAACATCAAAGAAAATCATTTGAATTCTATGTTTTCATTTGTTAGCTACCCAATAGGAAGTCGGTCTAATAATGAGCCTGTTTGTGTATTTCAATGCCAAGAGAACCTACTTTTGTTTGTGCACTAGTGATTACACCTTTTCGTATGTATTTTCATAAGATGTCTCAAATGGTCCAATGTCTTTTTATCCATGGTCTTTGCCTCAGTTATCTTTTTCTGTGCCTTTTTTTGGTTTCATGTATGTTTTTTCTTTATAAAATGTTGGAGGGGACATCAGTTGACTTTGATGAAAAGACACTGAAAAAATAACATAACTTTGGGTTTAAACCAATCAAGATGTATGCTACCTCCCAAGTATGGCCAGCAACCGTAAGTGAAATAACTAGATGTGTTCCTACTTCCCCAATCAATGTATTCTTAACTTTGAACTCTGAAATGTTTATAAATCGGCTCAGTTGGTAACAGCGTGATGCTATCTCTATACATAGCTGAAGATTGTGATTGCAGCGGTGAAACATATGTTAAGTTCACTCTTATTCAAATGAACAGTGGTTTTGTTTTTTTTTACAAATAGTTCATTAAATCGATTGCAAACTTCATGGTCATTTTCTCTGTGATGAATCATAAACTGTGTTCTTAATCATTGAACTGTTCACAACTGGTTCCTTGTTGACACACTGATCCCAGCACCTACTTTTGTTTTTGGTCCTACAGTACACCCCAACAAAGCCTCCATGCATGGTAATTAAATTGTGCAACAGTGAGTTGCACACTTGGAGGTTTTTGGAATGCACAAAACAAAACACACACAAGCTGTAGCTTTTTCTAAATACCAACATCCTATACATAGATACAAAGAATTATCAAGCAGTCATATGTCTTTATAAATGACAAGGCTCAATTACGCTGTGGATTTCTTGGAAGCACATAAACTAAAGTTAAATATAAAACCAAGATCCTGATCTTTGGGAAAAAGAAGAAGTTGACAAGGTGGCCAATAAAAGGGGATCCCATAGAAGTAGTGGACTCATTTCTTTAGAAGGGTGTAAAGTTAGCAAATAATGGTCTTTTGAAATATCACATTAAATAACAGGCAGACAGGGCTAAGATTAGCCATCAAGGAACGCAAAGGTTTTATTTTAAATTTGGAGCCCATAGGCTACATAAGTGTAGTGAGGTCTTCAGCTGCAAGGTGGCATCACAGATATTGTATGGCAGCGAGATCTGGGGCCGCAGTACCTGTAAGCCTTTGGAGGTAGTCCAGTCACACTTTCGGTGCCAAATTATTCATCTCCGAAGAGGGTGCTTGAGTAGTGCAACAGAACTTTGAATACAGAGTATTTCTTCCTTGGCACAAGCTAGACGGTAGGTCTATTTTCTAAATTAAAACTGGGATATATAAAAAACCCAAATGAAACTATGCAACATGTTCGGTAGAACATGTGCAGTGGCCATGGTCAAAGGCCATGGCTAGTAGGCCGTGAGGAAACTAAGGTATAACGAACCCCTTGAAATTCAGTAAAAAAAACATATAAAACTTTTGTTATGTTTAGACTAATAGATATAAAATGATAGTACAAAATTAAGGTGGTAATTAGATTTTTAATCAAGAGATTGACGTCATTCAGGAGGATAAAAAATGAAAGGAAACTAAGAAATAAATAACAAAGAGACTCTTAAAATATCAATGATAAAATAATGAAATGTAAAAAATGTATAGAAAGTGTACACTAAAGAACAAAAAGAACATTGTTATATAGATTTTAAAAGTAGTTAAAAAATATTTAGAGTTTTGGATAAATATACAGCGATTGATGGTGCCTTCTCAAAATGATCAGTGAATTTGTATTTTTTTTGTATTTTTTAAATTTGTAATGCACACAGAATGGACCAAACCGTATAATGGCGCTGATGATAAGAAACATGATTCAAGTGGAAAATAGCTAAACCCAGCCATTGGACAACCAAAAGCCTAGTGCAACCCAATTTAAACAATAATGTCTTTAGTGCTGTACAAAACTGGTAGAATGAAGTAAGGGTCCTCAGTTCGAGTGGTAAAGAGTTCCACAGTTTTTTGTAAAAAAAACAAAATCTTATTGTATGCTGAGGGCGGGATAGAGAGAAGGTGGAGATCGCTAGAATGCAGCGATCTCACCGGCTTGTATGGATGAATCATGTCCCTCAGATATTGAGGTGCAGTGCCATTGATACGTTTAAACATAAGGCAGGCTGCCTTGAACCTAATACGATCTTCTATCCGTAGCCAATGTAGATCTCGATGATAGGATGATACATGAGCAGTTCTGCTCAACTTGAAGATCATTCTGACAGCTGCATTTTGTGCTTTTTAAAGTCTGCGGAGTTGTTTATATGGGATTCCCAGCAACTGACTATTGCAGTAGTCTAAATGGGCGCTGGTCAGTGCACCAACCACAGATGCCTGAACTTCTTTGGTAATATAGAGGAGAACCTGGCGTAGAAGTCTTTGCACAAAGTGCACCGACTGGACCTTTGCCCCCACTTGTCCTTCACTACCAAGATCGTCTTGCTACACACAACCCAATTTTTTTACTGTGGACACAAACTTTAGATTATTTCCAAGCAAAGTTGGGATGGGCAGTTTCTTGGCTGAGGTCAATAAGTGTCTTGGTCTGAACAAAATAAGTTTGGTCTTTGCTGCATTGAGTTGTAGTTGATTATTGGACATCCAACCACTTATTTCATCTAGACAATGTCCCAATCTACTAAATATTTCAGCAAAATTGACAACCCTAATGAAGAGCTGGGTGTCGTCTGCATAAGATTGGAATTTAAACCCATGGCGTCTTAGGATCTCCAGAAAGGGGATGATTGTACATCTACGCAGCTCAACCTGACCACAGCTGATAGAAAATTACCTAGTCTAACCTGGTGAAGACGGCTAGTCAAAAACGACCTAACGACTTAAACCAATCTATTGCATGGTCATAAATGTTTCCTACTTCTTGCAGCTTCTCGAGGAGGGTATGATGACTCACAGTATCAAAGGCCACGGACAGATCCAACATCACCAATAGAGAGAGTTCTCCTTGGTTCGTGGCCTTTAACAAATCATCCTGTATGGCTATAAGGGCAGTTTCAGTTCCGCAGCATGGTCTGAAGACTGAGTGAAATTTAGCCAGTAACAGTTTGTGTTCTGGACATTTCTGAAGTTGACCAGTACCCACTTTTTCCAGAATTTTAGCCGGCCAAGGTAGTCCTGCAATAGGACGGTCATTCTGGAGAGACTCAGGGTCCAACGTTGGCTTCTTCAGTAGTGGAGTCAATATAGAATGTTTTAAACTGTCAAGTACAATCCCTTGTGTCAGTGATTTATTCACAAATTTGGTCATAAAAAGGGTCAAATCCTGAGCAATGCACTTTGCTGCATATTGCGACATATGACGACGTCTTTGCATGCTACATATAATGGAAAGCAGTTACATAACATGTTGGCTTTTTCAGAGCTATGGAAGATATATCAGAGTAACAAAGAAGATCCAGCCGAGAAGGAGTGGATGCTTAGTCAGCATGAAAGGGAAGATGAAATGCCTGCGGCTCCCTTTTCCCCTTCTGAAAATAAATGTACAGACACAGAGGAGAAGAGATTTCATCCCTTAAGGGAACTGGAAGCAGCAACAGGGTATGTTAATCTGACATACAACCCCCTCGCTTATAACAGCGAGGACAATATGGAAGAGAGCAAAAGTAGAGAACGTAAATATATGCCGACATGAAATGAAAGTAAACTGCGTGATATAAGGAAGGATAGGCAAGATAGACAGATAGAGATAGAGGAACAGGCAAGGAAACAGAAAGAAATAAAGGAAAAATCTAAGGGAATAACAATAGTACAGAATGAATGGATGGGAGGACACATGTTACTTAAACTGGACGATAAGGTCATTGGGCCTCATTCCGAGTATGGAGGTAATCATGGTGCTATTTGCGCCATGACTACCTCCCATACCGGTACCAGGTCCGACCTGGTTCAATGGGGACTTACCGGTCCATTCCAACCTTGGAGGGACCGGTAAGTCCCCATTGAAAAACCCATTCCCCATTCCCATTCCAGCCCCCATAGGGCTTAATGGGAATGGGGAAGTAGCTAATAACGGTACCGCAATTTGCGGTACCGTTATTAGCTCTCTGGTCCCTTAGCGGCTCCCGCTAAGAGTCCTCGGAATAGGGCTCAAAGGGATTACCGCCACCAATGTCCTTAACGGTGCCTGGTATCCCTTTGCACCCACCTCGGAATGAGGCCCATTGATGAGGTTCGAGAAAGAGAAGAAAGATATGAGCGGGACAAGGAAGAAAGGGAAGCAGAAATACCATACAAAGAAGAGAAGGAAAGAGAAAGCAAGTGAAGGGAAGAAGGAAGAAGGTAGAAAGCTAGGAAAGGAAAGGAGAGGTTAGAAGAAAAGAAACAAGATTAGGTAGAAGCACAAAGAATGAAAGTACGTAGGGTGCGAAGAAGGCGGGAGGAAGATGATTTAAGGGAGATGAGGAAGAGAGAAAAAGAAATGAACACAAGTTGATCAGATAACGTTTATATATCATAGAACATTAGTGCTGATTGAAGCACAAGATCGATTTGAGGAAGAGAGAGGGACACAACAGCCCCATAGGGAGCTGCAAGGAATACCAGGGATACCAACATGGGCTGATGAGCAAGCCACAGAAAACATAGGGAAAATAATTGGGGATTTATGTAGGCAAATGAAGGATAAAGAAGAATATAAAACCCAAGAGAATATAGAAGGATCTTTATCGAGGGAGACAGGAGGAAGGTCAGATGATGTCATAACAGATGAGCATTGAATGCTGCCTTTAAGCAGATTAGATCTTGATGATACAGAAAAGGATAATAGTCATTCAAGTTGGGGCATAATTATGTCAGAAGAAGAAAGTGAAGAAAACGAGAGAGCGCAAAGGGAGAGTGCATGCAGATTTTCAAAAGAATTGATTGTAGACAAATGGGTAAATTGGTCAGATCTAGAAGACCCAAAAGAAAGAACACCAGAATCGACATTAAACACTGAGCAACCACCAGAACAATTGAGCAGTGCAGGGGATGTATCGCTGCATTATGTAAGTAGATTAAGGGCACTACCAGGACGGAGACAAATGGGCGAGACTAGTCCTGCCTGGAAACACAAAGTGTAGGCAGGTATGATTATACACAAGGATTTTCACAATTTCCATCATTAGAGAAAGGGGGAGGACAACCACAATATATTGCGTGGCCACATATGGATAAAGATAATTTAAAATGTAAATGACAGAGTTTAATTTCTGGTGTGGGAAAATGAATTTATGAGCTAGCGAGAATGACGTCAGGAATAACGTTAGCTATAGGTGACAAAAAAGGCTTGCTAGCAGCCATTATAGGGGAGAGAACTGATGACATTTGGAAGTAAGCAGGATAAGCAGGTATGGCTGCACAAAACACGACACATGATGGAGCGCCATTCAACAATTGCAGAGCGTATGTATGGCGGGCGCTCAGAGTACAATATCCCAATGCATCAGATATGGGTCCAATTATGGCTAGGAAAATCGGGGAGGATGAAAACCCTGTCGCCTTTATTCAAGTCATTTAAGAGGGATGACGCCTTGAAAAGAGATAACCCTGGGATAAAACTGTGTCATTATTTTATCACATTATGTGTCATACACTGCCCAAGAAGAATAAGAAGAAAGCAGAGAGTAGGAAGCAGGAGGAGGCAAACTTAGTTTTAAAAAAGTTATCAAAACTAGCCATAGAGGGAGTGGTATCGACCATTAATGAAGGTGGGGTGACACAGGAGATGCGACCAGCGCAACAGAAAAATGTAGTGTATCCCACATATCAGGGTGGGTACAGTTTTTGACCTAGAGGAAGAGGGAATGGACCAGGGGGGGTGAACAAGGTGGTTTTCATAACCCTCAGGGAGGAGGAGGATTTAATTGTGGACAGCCACAAAAATGTTGGAATTGCAGGAGAATAGGACACATAGCCAGACATGTAGAAGCAGAGTAGGTATCCAGCAAAATTAACTCCAAGAGGGGGGATGGGCTATGTTCCACAATATAATACACAACCGCAGAAGTATCATGCCCAAGATCACACACAGAGCCTGACTCAGACACATGCGCATCAACCACAGCAGACACAGCAAGCGCCATTGCAAATTCAATCACCACAAGGACAACCTTAGCAAGCACCCATGCAAATACAACAGGTACAGACTAAGCAAGCGCAGACACAATGGGCCATTATACCACCATGGAATATAAATACAGGAACCCAGCAATCATCTGCACCCAAATAAGGAAGTGTGACCGTGGTAGGAGGAAATCCATTAACAGGTACATGGATGCATTTATGTCCACAATACACAGCCCACAGAGCAACCTGATGTGTATCAGTGACACCAGAACCCCACAAATAACCAAGCATCAAGGTGACAATAGGTGGCAAAACATTTTCATTTCAAGTAGACACCGGAGCAACTCGTTCTTGTGTCCGTGAGGGATAATATCCAATGTCAGGTATTGTCAGGAAGATTTAGAGAAAGTGCCAAATATTTTATGGACCACAAGTCCATATGATGTGGGTCTATTGAAAGGAATAGTTAAAATCAAACTTAAACCAGGAGCCCTTTTGACACGAGCAAAGCAATACACAATGCATAGAGAAGCAGATGAAGTTATAGTGGAGACCAGTTCTGCTTTAATGAAGCAAGGAATATTGGTGCCATCCGATTCTTCATGTAACACCGCCATGTACCCAGTGAAGAAATCAATTTCATCCAACAGGTTAAAACTGATACCCATAGTGTAGCGAAGGTATTAGGTGATGGGATGAACAAGAGGTGTCCTCATACAGCATCCAGTCACCAACTCATGAGGAGTTAGGTAGTTAGAGTTAGATAGCATGGCACTGGAAGAAGTCAGAAAGATGAGCCTGGCTGCATTTGTACGGCATCACACCATATAAATGAGAAACCTTGACTCTTCCTGCAGCTACCAACAGTGAAGTAGGAGAGGTTCTGTGCTTGCACACTCGTTCAATGACTAAGAGCACAGATAAGGAAAATGAAGAGCACAGAGCAATTTAAATTGAAGATAACGATATTTAAAATTTGCTAAATGAATAATTAGACTTGCACTTATCCTGGAACTTTTTTTAGATAGGTCAAAGACTATCTTCTATCTCCCTCTCTGTCAAGTATCGGCAGAAATCATCAGTGTTAGGACGCCGTAATTATCCGGCTTCCACGGCTTCCACGAGACCTATTACTTGTGGTTCTCGTATTTGCCGACGAACGGTGGTTACAGTCCCTTTAAGACCTCGTCTGCCGGGAGCTTGGAAGTTGGCATGGAGACGATGGCGTCCTCTCACGTCTTTCACTTTTCACCGTACACGTTGAGAGACGTATAGTGATCATGTGACTATTATTTAAGCCACGCCTGTGCGTTTTGCCGGCGCTTCTGAATCTTGTATTCTAGCGGCTTGCTTTCTCTCGTATCCAGGTTCTTGTCCCTTTTGCCTTGTTTGCCTGTTTCTCGACCTCGGACTGCCTCTGGACCCGTCTTGCTTACTCCTTTGTACTATTGCTGCCAGTCCTGCTCATCGACCTTGGATCGTCCACGGACCTGCATTGCTTACTCCTTTGTACTTTTGCTGCCAGCCCTGCTCATCGACCTCGGATCGTCCACGGACCTGCATTGCTTACTCCTTTGTACTTTTGCTGTCAGCTCTGCTCTTCGACCTCGGATCATCCACGGACCTGCCCTGCTACTCATTTGTACTGTCTCCCGCTTACTGTTTTTTTTCTCCTGCATTGGAACTCTGCAACATTGGTACACGGACTAGAGTCTGCCTTTAATGTACCTTTAGGCGTCCTCGTGCCGTCGGGTTAGATATTGCTCTTTGGACATTCAGCTTGGATCTTCACCCTGCTTCTTGCTTGCCATCATTTCCGGATTGATTTCCTGGTCCTTTCGTTTTGGGTTTTCCTCTACCTTACTTCTTATTCCTTCCTGGGGATATTCGGAGATTCGGAGGTTCTGAGAACCGCACAGGTTAGTGATTGGTTTCTATTTTGATATCTGCATTTTTGGCATAGAGTTGCATCAGTGTGATTATTGCTCTTATTGCAGCTGTCTGGGGGTCTTGCCTATACACCTTGAGAAGACATCTCGTTCCAGTATCCTGTTCCATGCGGTTCTGGATTCTTCATTGGCATTCCATCTTTCCGCCAATCAATTGTTCTGGTTGTTCATTGTACTGACTAGTTCGGTAGATTGGCGAGAAGAATTCCTCGGCTACACTACGAGGGCAAGAGCGCTACTGACACTCTCTACCTGTGGTGTTCCCCAGGAGTCTAACCTCTCGCCTTGACATTTCAACCAATACCTGCTAACTCTCGCCTACTACATTTCCATTTTCTGCTCAAATTTCCAGTGCCATGCTGAAGACACCCAAGTCATTTTCAGGCTACCTTCAGCCACCTCCTCTCCTTCCCTCATCTCTGATTGCCTAATAGCCATTCAAAATTGGTATGCCGCAAACGATCTTTGTCTAAATGCCAACAAGACTGAGATCCTCGTCCTTGGTAAACCTTCACCATCCTTTCCCCTCACTCACTGGCCAGCATTCCTTGGCCCTCCTCCTTACCCTCCCTGCTAGGCTAAGAACCTCAGGGTCATCTTGGACTCCACACTTTCCTTCTGCGCAGACATCTCTGACGACTCTAAAAAGTCAAACCTCTTACTGCACCTTCTTAGAGGTACTCTGCCTTTCCTCTCCTTCCCTCAGAAGCTCACTGTCTCCCAAGCTCTGGTTCTCTCTAGGTTGGACTACTGTAACAGCCTCTTTCTAAATCTACCTGCCTTACTCTCCACCCTTTACAACTGATCCATAACAAGACTGCGAGACATGTCCTTGGCCTCAAGCCCTGGGATCATATCTCTCCAGCGCTGAAATCCCTTCATTGTCTCCCAGTGGATGCAAGAATTAAATGTAATACCCTCTGCATTGTCCACAAGGCTTTCTGGGGCCGGGCCCAAAACACCTTCAACTATCCCTACATAAATACCTCACCTCTCGAGCCCTTTGCTCCTCTACTTCTAATTCCCTCAAGGTCAGTCGTTTTTCAAAGAAACAAACTGGGGGTAGAACTCTGTTTTTGGTTGGGGCCTCCCTTTGGAACAGCCTCCCAGCCACCTTGAAACTTGAAGAGAACCATCTCCGGTTCTGGAAGCAACTCAAGACCTTCCTCTTTGCCTCTGCCTTTGCCCTTCTTCTCCCCTGCTGATCTGTTTTCTCTCTCGGCACCGTGCACCTGGCCACCCTCTGTCCTCTGGGCCCAGGTTCCTGCTCATCCTCCTGCCACCCTCCTGCACTGCCTCTGGGCCACCCCTTACACTGGGGTCTGTATATGTACCCATACAGTTCCCCACACACTTTTCTTCTGTACTTATCAGATACACCCTGTCGGACTTACCTAGCACTTGCCACTTACTGGCTGCACTACCACTTTTCATCACCTTTATTTATTTATTGTATTCATTATTATTTATTCTGCTCTCTCCTCTGTTTCGCAATTTCCATCTCTCCCCCCTTCCATACACTTTCCCCCTTTTCCCTTTCCCATGCACTTGCACATTCTCAATGTCACTGGGCCTAGTAAGATTGTTGTTTTTGTTCTCCCCTGTTCCCCTCCCTTTGCCTGGTCACTCTCTGAAACACTTTTGTATGAGCGCGATATAAATAAAATATCATTTAATTTCATTTAATTTCAAAGAGACAATGTGCCTCATTCCAAGTTGGGCGGTAAGGGATACCGAGCACCGGTAAGGAGACCTGTGCCGGTAATCCCTTACCGCCCAATTCCGAGGTCCCTTAGCGGGAACCGCAAGGGATGTGTGGTCAGACCACATGTCCTTTACGGGTCCCGTTAGGGGACCAGGGCGCTACTTACGGGCCTGCCATTAGCAGGCCCGTAATTAGCACCTTTCCAATTCCCATTGAGCCCTACGGGGGCTAAAATGGGAATGGGGAATGGCATTTGGAATGGTGATTTACCGGGTTCGCCTAGGGCGGAATGTCCCGGTAAGTCCCCACTCCACCAGACCGGACCCAGACACAATTTTGGAGGCAGCCATGGTGCTAATAGCGCCATGGCTACCTCCAAAGTCGCAATAAGGCCCAATGTTTTAAAATAATGTAGCTGAAAAAAAGAAGCACACTTCATTTCTTATGTTAGCCATTCCAATAACAATACATAGATTCTTGTATGTTGTTTTTGGCTATATATTACAGTCTTATTCTTCTTTAGTAAAAGACATGTGAACATTGTAATGTTTGTTGGCAATCCTAGGAACAATCACATTATTTTCAGTATAATTATAGCAATCATCTTGCAGCTCTTGATATAAAGTTGTGATCCATGGAGAATTACAGAGTTACATATTAAAAGTCCAAGCAACGAGTAGGAGGTTTCAGAATATAAGAGGCTCAATGCCATCAAGAAAATAGATGAGTAATAATTGCGATATAATTCTGTATTATGATTTGTGTTTTCCTGCTGATTATTATGGCTTTTAGACATGGTATAAAAAACAATACAGAAATGGGGGTTGACAATGAAACATTTACTATTGTCCCTAATTAAAGCACAAACAGCATTCTTTATAATCTTACTAGGCGCCTATTTTGATTTAAAACGGACATTGAGGAAGATCATAAGATATAAATACATATATTGATAATTCGACTCATTTAAAAAAAAAAATACTTTATGGTATCAGCACATGAAGGAGGTGGGAGAGAGTACATCAGATGAAAGCTCCTATGTCTGTTCTCTAATACTGTATGCCATGAACGCAGCAAGGACATTTATTGCCAAAGAAATGCCTGCACATCATGCAAAATGTCTCAGTAACCTAGCAGCGTGCACAACCAGATGGTGATTCATGGGAAAATGGGCAACTTTACGATGGCGATCAAGACAAACATTTCCATATGAAGATACCTATATGAAAACAAAGAGGATGGAAAGTGGGATGGGCTGGACAAGCATAAAAGTAGGTATCAATCCAGGATTAGAGAACAAATAAAAATTGTCGCGATGAAAAGGAAGGACTGCTCAGATATGAAAGATCAGGAGAGCCAGGATGCTGGGAGAGACTTCTCCTAATGATATATGGGCTTGTTTCCACCAGTACCGAATGGGAAGAAGGACTACTATCTTGCCCAACCCATTTCTTAAAGAAGGAACCAGCAGGCATAGTGCAAATAGTGAATGACAGATGCCTAGAATCATGGGCCAAGTACTCTAAGTTACTAACATGGGCCGACAATGAAGCAGGGCCAGTATCTATAATACCTCTAAAGAATGCAACAAAATCCTTCAGTAATAAAGGCCTGTTTCTGGTTGGAAATAACTAAGGATGTGGGCAGATAATCGAGGTCCCAGGAATGATTGGAGGAACTGCAGTGATGAGTGATCGATATTGGGCCTGTGGATCCAGAGCTTACATTCAGTTGCCTAAGAATTGGTGCAGAGTATGTTCCATTGTAGTAATACATGTTCCAACATGGGTACTTCCTCAAAGTGACCTCAATATTGATGGATTTTCAAAAATGAATTAACACCAGAGGGGGAAGAGGTCGCTCAACCTCTGCCGGCTGTAGAGAGAGAACGATTTCTCATCAAAATCAATAAAGGCCTATGTTGATATTCCATATGAGCATAAACTCCTGTGTATGTCCTGGACCTAATTACAGCAATGGCAGGAGGCGTTTTTGCCAAGGTTTGCCTTCATGATGCACATTCAGACCATCTCATGATGGAGAAAATGGAACCCTGACAGAAGCAATAACTTAATGCACTTCATTTGTGCAATACTAGTATATAGTGCTTCTACATCCAATGTGACAAGAAGATCTGATGGACTCATTTCCAAGGTGTCGAGAATCTTAATCATACTAGTAGTGTCCTGAACAAAGGAGCGCATTTTTCTTACAAAAGTTCTCAGAAAGTTGTCTGCAAACACAGATTCTGTGTTCTAAAGGTTTGTTAAACAGACCCTATAGTGGCTACAATAGTGCGTTCTGGTGGTATCGTCATGTGTTATGCATTTTGGGAAGGCAATGAAACACTGGGCTGATGGGATCATGATGTATTAAATATGAATTTTCATCCTCATCAATCCAGCCGTGTTCTAAAGCATGTGTCATAAGGCTAACAATTTCTTCAAGTATTCTGGCTGTAGGATTCCCTGTTAAGGGTTTATAAAACAGACGGTTGCTAAGTTGTTTCTCGACTTCTGCTTTATATAAGTCGGTACCCCACTGGACCACACCACCCCCTTTGTCAACTGGTTTTATTGTGAACAATGTGTTTTCTTCTAGATTTTTAAGGGCCTGCATCTCCTCATTCGAAAGATTGTTCTTACCGTTATTTTTAGTATTAACCAACTGATTTATCCAAGCAGGTGTTTTTTATAATCATTGGACCTAGAAACACATCGAATGGTCGACACGCAATCTATGTTTCAACAGCTTTTTTGAATCAACAATAATGACAATAACATCAATGTCAAAGCAAGTTTACTATTGACAGGTACTTGCAATGGTTTTCACGCTGTAGTACTAAACTCACACTTGTTGCTGTCAAAATTGAACCCTGACATTAGGAGGAGGTTTTTCTTCTTTTTTGTTTTGCTCTCATTATTTGACTGAGATTGATTATGTTTTAATTGTTGTTGTATATTGTGGTGAGACTTTTTTCACTCTCATGGTATTAAAATATGTATATATTTTTTTATAGAAATTGTGTGGTTCCCATATCTAAATTAGATATGACAGTTACATAAGTGTTCTGTCGTTGGAAATTTGATACCCTCTGCGTGGCAGGAAGGGTAGCTGTGCCGTGGCATTTTTGTTGTTACTCATGCTTTGTCCTCTGCCACACAGCCCTCAGAAAAAAGAGGACTCCAAAGATCTTGCTTAGCTTAGCACACACCATTGGACATCATTGAGCACTGGGCGAAATGTAACTGAAGTAACAAGAGAAATATATATGAAATGATAAAGTAATCATATATGCAAAGAACACAAAGTAATTTGCTGACCAATAAGTATAAATACACAGTAATGCAAGACAAATGGGATATATAGAAGCTTGCTAAAGAGAAAAATGTAACATGGCGAGGTGAGCCTTAATAGGAACAACTACCTCAGAGACAGAGCAGGGTTGCAGAATCAGGAGATGTTGGAGAAACAGTTTTGTGTGCAAAATAAAGAGGAGTCTATGTTGGCCTGGATCAAGGATGCTATTTGAAGGAATAATTGCAAGGCACAAGGGGCGGTGGACGGATAAGCAATGCACGTTAGACACATGTATCTTAGATTAAAGAAGAAGAAAACATCTGCCAGAGACACGTATTGGACAATTGAAAGTGAATAATGTCTATACAAGATGGAGTGAGCAAATCTTTAGAGGCCAAGAGGAGCAAGAACACTCACTATAATTAAATCAAATAGCAGTAAATAAGAGGTCAAAATGGAAAAATGTGCAGTCTCTTCACACATGATTCAGAAGTTGAAAACAAGGGCTATTCATTAAGCTTTGGAAGAAGATAGTGTGGTGCTTACACTCCCTTAAATATCCCAGAACAGAGAAAAGGCTACAAGGTCAGCTACAGACAGGAAACTTTGTCTTATGGCCAGACTGATGAGAGATGATGGACTAATTGGAAAAGTGGGGAGTAATCTGATGTGACTCATGCACCTGTGTTTGCTTCGCGCATGTGCAGCTAACCGAGCTCAAGGTCCTAGGTTGGGTGCGAATGCCAACCAATCAGAGTGTCTATGGGGTAACCTGCTATAAAATGTTGCATAGACTAATCCGCTGCCATTTGCTCAGCTATAATCAGTGTTATACGTATTTACAGGTAGTTTGATGCGGCTAATGATGTACTAATCCGGATGAATGCCATATGTACATATGTTCCCCTATCCAATCCCTCCCTTCAATGGGTTTTACAGTTTGCCACGTAGGATGACATCATAGATGACACGTATTGGGCTATAAAACCCCTGTATACTCAAGCTTGTGTGTGAGAGTGAAAGCATCCGTCTGATGTATGCCAGTTTTCCCTGCTTTATTGAACTGAAAATAAAGTAGGATTTTGCCATTTTCTTTGAGTCTGTCTGGTTATTTGTTCTGAGATCTTTATTGGTAATCCGATCTAGCACAAGAGACACTTCAAGGTGCTAGAGCACAGCGGGTAATGGACAGGTGAGGGCAATGGAGGACAAGGTTATTGTGCGAGGGACCATGAAAAGAGCAGAAGGGCACTTGATGAGTGGTTTTGTATTTTCGAGCATTACTGGTGGAATACCAGGGAAATTCTGCAGGCATCTGTATGAGTAATTTGTTGCCATTATCAAGGGAATATTGGGGGAATCCCAGTGGAATAGGGATAGAGTTTAAAATGTGCATAATATGCACCCCCACCTTTTTCTTCCCACCCCCTTTGCTGGGTCGAAACTGTAACACTTCATACACTTGCTCTAGGAGAAATACTGTCCAGTCTAGTATGAAGTTTTTCTGATTAGATTGTTCGGAAAATACAAGGCCAAAGAATAACTACTGTATTCCCTTGTTCCCTTCCCACCTTGAAGCACTTTGATGCACGAAGCACTCCACCTGTGTATAAGCACTGTTTAAATAAACAATTACAATTACAAAAAATTAACTGCAGTGATCACATCTCCTAGGAAAGGGGTAATGTGTCTCTATGCCCAAAGCCATGGCTAATGGGCCCCAATAAAACCTATTGGTGAAACATGTACAGTGGCCATGGCCAAAGGCTCCAAAGAAACCTCAGAGAGGCATGGAGGAATGGGGTAGTGTCAGTCATAGCATGTGCAAACTTACTGAAGGCTGGTATGTATTAGACATAATGAACTGTGTGTCAATCTCCATTAACCCTGCTGCCCACCATGCCCAAGCCTGGGAGAGGAAATGCAGACAGTCACCCGAGGGACAATTGTATTTAGAAAATGAATTCAATGAATTGACTTATTATTGTGATTGAATTTATTTGTCCACATTGCCCAATAGTGATTAATTGATCATTTAGATATATGATTTAATGAGCACGTGTGCACTTTATTCTGAAGTGAGATGCAATATTTTATTAGCATGAGTGCACTTTTGGAATCTACCATTGATTGGCATTATCTGCTGCTTCCTTGAGGTGTTTTCTTTGCTCTATATTTAACAGGACACACCATGATTGATCTTACGATGATGTATTGCAATTTGACATGCATTTGTAAGCGTTTTTATGGCTTTGCCTAAATAAATCTGATATAAAGCAAATTGTTCAGGTTGTTGTTCACATCCTCATCATTGTGCTCCTAGAAGGCCAATTAGTTATGTCATGTTTTGGCCCTTTGGCCTGTGAAGGCAGGTGTGAAAAGGGCGATGCCATAGAAAGTGCTTCTCTACATCTGGGTAGGGGCACAAGAAAGAAAAACGGGTTATTAAAGAAAACCTGATCAGGAATTTGAGTGCAGCACACAAAAACATGAGTGTTGTGGGGGAATGGGAGAGGGCTAGGGAGGGGAAAAAGAGTTGAGGGGGATTGAGCGAAGCATGCCAAAGGGAGGGGACTCTTGGTGAGTGCCTGGTAGGCTACAGAAGAATTATTTTTCTGCTGTTTTTATGGATAACCACGGTTATACGTAGGTGATGGGTGCTTCCAGATAACCGCAGGCATTTGTAGTACATTGCCAAGATAACTCTGTTTATGGGAACAAATCTATTAAAAAATAGTGTTACACAGAATTGGATTCATAGAAAATAATTGATTTTTACAGCTACAATGAGGTGGGAGGGGGCTGGACATGGCTTAAGGTCAGGACTAGTGCCCCAGCTAGTGGCCGGTAGTGTTTTAAATTATGCAGTGGGAACGCTTTTAAAAGTATTTTGCATGCATGCATTGTGGCTTACATGTGCTACTACTTATACCTCTTCACAACTCCACAGTTGCCAACATGAACCATTCAAATCTGTAAGTGCGTTTCCATCCTGTTTATTTCATTTACCGTCTGGATCTTATAGTTCTGTATTTCCCAGTAGAAACCTTGGACTACAGCATCCACAATGCAGCACAAACAAAAGCATTGCAAAGCATGTGCGGATTGGAATAGATGATGTTGACAAATATGCAATTACATACTTAAAAGTACCTCAAATATGAACCTACAGCACAACAAATAAGTAATTCTTGTTTAAAAAAAATGCCCAGCCTTCCATCAAAAGTATAGAAGACCTTCATAGTACTCTATATTTTACAACCTTGCAGTTACCTTCACTTCATCTACAAGTGGTGTTCTATGCTTCAAAATGTGCTTCACTGCATCAGCCATCGCACTAGTCCAATGCCTTCAAAATTACTTCTGCTTACATAGTGAATGCCATGTCCTACTACTTATACTAGAGAACAATTTCATAATTAAAAATACTTAAATTATGTACCTACGGTACAACAATTAATGACATATTAAAGAAAAACAAATACCTATCTTCTGCCAAAACTACAGCAGACCTTCATAGTACACTGTATTATATAACCTTGCCTTTAACTTCACTTCAACTGCAAGTGTTTTTTGCTGCAAAATGTGCTTCACTGCATCATCCATCGCCATAGTTCAATGGTGCTTTCAAAATTACTTCTGCTTCCACAGTGAATGCCATGTCCCACTATTTAAAACAGTGCCAACAATCTTTCATTTACATTTACAGGAAAAAGATTACCAAACAAACCTACTGATGAAAGAAATAATAATAACATAACTACACTGCATATTATTCTAAACTATCCATTCATTCTACAATCTATGATATTTCCCACTTCCTATTTCCATTGCAGCAACCCTTTTCCAATACAGCACAGCTTTCCTCCGTATCCTATAATAACATCACTCTACAACCAATACCACTACAAATACTTTATGACACAACGCCATCAACTACACATACTTCTTCTAAAAAACACTTTCCAATAAAAATCCATATAATTGATCCAACACCTCATAGATCTACAGCCTCTCACTCTACACATCTCTTCTATCACACCTCCTATCACCTATTCATCTCTCTGCCTCATATTACTTCCACAGCAACCTTCATCATTCAACTACTAGTCCTGTTAGGATAATTGTATGAGTGTCCCCCAACTGGGTCTAGCTTTCCCTGACTTGCTGTTAGCCTGTCCAGAATAAGTCTGTATTAGGTTGTTGCCTACCTAGAATAACTTTGAAACATTAAGTAAAGTGTACCATTAGGGTTTACTTTCCCTGTGTTATCTGTCCCAGAGTCTGTGGTTCTAACTGTCCCTTATAAATCCTACATCAGTCACTTGTATAGGTGGGAGAGATCTAACCTGGACTCCTTGTGAGATATACAAAGTATATGGGTTTCACTTACCTTGAGTTAGCTTTGTGCCATCCAAAAATAGGTTACCAGAGTTACTGCCCATCTCAAACTGTGTTTCACTTATCTCAAAAGCACCTGTAATGAAATATTACATCGTTAGGTTTTACTCACCTAGTATAAATGTGTGTTATCACAAAAAGTAGTTCTAGGTTTTTACTGTACTTGAAATATGTGTTCCACTATCCACAAAAAGTATATTGTCCAGTTGACTGATTATGTGATTTGTACTGAGAGTCACTGTACAACTGGTAGGGTCTACTCACCTTGCATTACTAAATGTAATTGTGAACATAACCATTGGTTTTTACTCCCTAAGAATAGGTGTGACCTATACTGAATGTGTATGAAAATGTTTGACTTCCCTGGAACCACTGTTAGTTGTTCCAAATAAGGTTTATACTTTGGTCTGTGTACCTTCAAGTATAGTGTTGTGTTTTTATAATTGTGATTTCATATAATGTGTTAGCACTTATGTGCCCCTAGATTTATCTGGGCCTACCTGTATTTAAATAAATCCTTTATTTTTACATACATAGTGTTTCAGTGTTTCTTTGGCCATTTGTATTACAATTTAATTTGAACTGATTCTACAGCCCTCTCTACCTCCTAGGATAAGCATGGCTGCTCTGTCTATGCTACCATGTACTCAGGTGGTACAGCCTTATACTAACAGTGGAGTCTTGTACTGCCTCATTTGAATGGTTTTGACGAATTTGGTAGCACTTCAGAAAAACTGTCATAACACTCTACAATAAAACCCAAGGAACCCTTCTTCAATATTACAGTACACACTTTCATTTTTCTAACAAATAGAAAATAATCCCTACTAAAACTCATCTCTGTGGTAAATAAAGAAAGATCAAGATGACAAAAAGAAGGGAATGTCATTTACCCACCACCCACAAAAACAATTAATAGAAAATGTAAATGCAAGCGAACAAGTAATTGTGCTCTTGCAATGTACAGCAACTGTCACCACTTGCAAAACTATTGCGCCTCTATCAAAATAAAAAGTAACCAAGTATGTAGTAAAACAATGAAAACAGAAAATTAACCTCAAACTATATCTAATAATGTCAAAGTAGCCAGAGTAAAACATTAAAAAAAAAATTCCAAAAAGAATTCCAGCGCAGAGTTCTTAGCAATCTCATAAGATTTTAAAAGTCACTTTCCTAACTTAAAAGTGAGCAAAGAAAACTGATACTTGAAGCTCTAATTGACAGTGCATTCAAACTAAAAAGACAATTATTTATATTTGTTTTAAAAAGAATGAAACCATTAATTAAATTAATTAAACAACTACAAAAACCACTTCTAAACATGTGCATTGTGAACATAGATTACTTTTCTAACTTCTGTGCAGGTGAATAGTTTCACACCATTAGCACAGAAACATATTTCAATGAAAAAGCATATAAATAACAACAAAGTGCCATAGAAACGAATGGAAGTGACTGTGAAACAGTAACATAAACCATTATGGCAAAAGAAACCGTAAAGCCTTAAGTGATAAGGATAAGTATGCTCATCCTGCATGCATGGGAATGCCCATTGGGACCAGATTCCTTAGCAGTTAAGTGGTTAATAGAAAAATTGTCCCCAACAAACTTTCAAACAAATGTTCATTATGTTCACACAAGTCATCCAGTGTACACATGCACATGCAGCACAATATGCAATGTGCACCAACAGTCGTTCAAATGTTTATGACAATTCCTCAATTCCAATGTTGAAATAAAAGCCAAAAGTAGAATCAAAAGTTTATAAAACATGGACTACTGCCCAGTGTGCATTCTCTGGACTACGATGACATGTATTAGCCTTCATTAAAGGAACTGCTTGTAAAAACACTGTCCATCGTATACATTTTTTAGCAACACACCATCCTACAATGCTAGCACCTTGTGCATAGAATGTACAGTGCTACATTTCCTGCTCTTGGAACCACAAAAACTCAATCACAATCTTCTAAATGGAACAGCCAAAGAATTCCTCAGACAAATACAACACATACAAATAAACATTTTAGAATTGAAATAGAATTAGAAAAAATGTTAACTTACAAAACATTAAACAACGTTCTAACACTAACTTCCTTACAAACACATTCAAAAAATGAATAGTGAACTTTGATCATATGTCTGCTGAAGTTCCAGACAAAGTATTGTCTGTTGCAAATTTTTCTATAAGAAAGGTACAACAATAGTAGCTATGTCCTACACAATAGAAGACAATGATGAATCACAATGGTTCCAATTAGTCTTATATCTAACAGCGGAACATAAATGCAACATAATTGACCCATTAAAAGTTTGCACCTACTGCAATTCTAAGCACGATGATAACCAAATGCCATCTCGAACTACCATTAATACCTTAAAATATTTCCACTTCCAAATGCTCTCCAACAATTTAAATCTATATGAGAGTATCAGTTTCAACCAGTACACCCATTTCAATATAATCTGTCTGCAACCCACAACTGTCAAAATTGCCTCCATCAGAATTCCTCAATGGTATTTGTGGAAAATGTGCATTTTTCCATTAGACCTTAATTAAAAGGTGTAAAAACTAGGAGTAGGATGATCAGTACAACAATCTTTGATTGTACTTATTAATGATGTACCAACAGAAGACAAAACACATTGTCAAAAACGAGTACACTTAAAACAAAATTAAAGAAGACCTAAACTAATGAATACTACAAAGATATAAGCATAGAAAAGAAACAGCACAAATATATGTAGATTTACCACAAACTGGTCTATTTGCATGTGTTGATCCTATCACTATGGAGAACATTCCTGACCATTATACAATTCACCCACTACATTCCCGATACACCATGGAAGATGCATTAGAAACATATCAAATGTGTCAAGCCAAAGGGACTCCAATGAGTATATGAGAAAAATGTTTAGAAACACATTGGGCCTCATTATAAGTTTGCTGGTCCAGGAACTACGGTACCGGTAAGCTTGCTGGTACCGTAGTTCCCGGACTGGCAAACTACGAGTTTTGGCGAGAGCGGCACCCGCGAGCACAGCATGCAGATGCACCAGCACTGTTTCTATGGGATGACATATCATCTGACAAAACCCTTTTACAACATTTGTAAAGCTTTGGTATAAAAATACTGTCCCATAGAAAATGCGGGTCTTACAATGCTGCAGATCGTTTAGCAGGTATAGCCTTGTATGGGAAATCGGAGAACATTCTGTGGGCTCAACCTTGGTCCAGGTTCATCGTGAAAAAAAGTACTTAAATCCTACCAAGAAATCATGTCTATTGCCACCAAAGATTCCAACAGTCATGAGATCTTAAAAGATAATTTCATTGACACCATCAAAACAAAGTATCGCTTTGGAAAACATGTTTCTGTACGGTATATAGCACAATGCTATGCCTACGAAAATAATGTTTTGCCAAATGAGCCAACTTGCAAATACTCAGTATTACATTGTGAAGGAAGTCTAGTAAGACTTCTAAAGCCAAGTCAAATTAACCATGACAAATTATCATTTAAAGCTGCAGAGTACAGAGAGGTTTATTACATGGCCCTGATGCAATAATTCAAACCTTGGAAAAAGAGGACAAATTGATAGATGACCATGACACAATTTTAGCTGCATTCAAGGTACATTGTGTCATGAACCATCAAACTTGCCCCTTCTGTTCCTCCTGGTACCTGACACGTCGGGCCTTACACTGCATAATACTACCAACATGGCGGCAAGCTCAGAACGCTGCTCACCAGTCTTCACGTTCTATGCAGCATCCGCTATAAAGAAACCACACCTCCGCGGCCCCGCGCATCTCAACGCTGCTACTAGCTGTGATCGGATGTGTGCTCCGTACTTTCTCTTGTGCTACTTGCTATTCCCTGGCCCCTGGATTCCCTTCTCCCAACTTCTTTCTTCTTATCCAATCTTCCCGGAATCCCTGCGTCGCTTCCGCGTGCCCCCCTACTCCTTCCTGAAAATTCCCAGAGTTTTCCTTTGATCCTGGACATTGAAGCTGAACGTAATCTGGAAGCCAAGGATGGCCGAGCAGGCTTATTTAAGTCCTGGACCATATGAAAGAAGACTCCGCCTAAAGTGGACATCAGGCAACACAGACAGGTGAGAAGGGGGGAAACCTGTGACACATTGAAGCAATATACCATATGACAAGTTTATACATTACAAATACATGTTAGACAATGAACACCAGCAAGAAGAAGAAATGGAAACAAGACTAGATGAAGACACTCCTGAAGGGTGTCAACTATCTCTTACAGAAGCCAAGAACCACTTAGAGAACCACTCATTCAAAATAAAGCAGACATAGCAATGCATGAGATAGAAAACAACATGCATCAATCAAAATAATCTAAAGAAGATTTGTCTGTGCTCAAATCACAGTTAAATGATCAACAGCTCACCATTTACCTAGAAGCCACTGAAGAAATTGAACATGGCATAAAACATGAAAGTAATACCTTGAGTTCTTCATACCTCCGATCTTGTATGTAAGTAATAAAGCTGGGTCTGGCAAAACCTTCTTAATTAAAACAATCAGAAATGTTTAGAAGACAAAAAATGTACTCTCTGCTGTTGTAACAGCCCCCCACAAGTCTAGCTGCTTACAACATAGGAGGTGTAACTTTACAGTGACAACTTCTGCTCCCAGTAGAACACGAAAACCCATTACAATATGACAAGTTGTCAGCAGAAGCTTCAAGTGAAGGTGTCAGAATTGTATGGAAAATGAAAGTCCTCCTAGTAGTTGAAGTCAGCATGGTTTCCAATATAATGTTTCCTGCATTCATCTAAGAAAGCAGGAAGTCCTAAAGAAGTAGATTAATAAATTAGCTCTGTGGACAAAACACATCTGCCCATGAGATAATGGAGCAATTAATCCAACAATATCAAAAATGCATTTTCTTAATGCCAACCCTTGCAAATTGTAAGAAATTAAATGAAACAATGCTCAAAAAGAGCTACAACCCATAGTCCACATCAGCTGCACAGACAAACTAGAAGTGTGTAGCATGACACTGCCGATGTGTCAACAAGCAACAGAATAACTAAATCGCCAAGAACAATCTATCTCAAACACAGCTGGATTGGAAAACAATTAACTGTGTGCCTAAACCGCAGAGTGATATTAAAATTCAACCTCAAAGTAGATTAGGGTTTATTCAATGTAGCAATTGGAACAGTTGTTTGCTTTCAAATATATTCAACAGTATCCAGTGTTGTCATAACTTGAACAAACTAAAAATAAAAACACACCAGAGTATGTTTCCTTCTTTTCAAAGATATTTATGTACAAAGTGAACAATTTGTAGACATAGTCTGGGGTCGTAGATTTGTGAATTAAACACTTTAAGTGTGTGAAAACCTTTCAAATTAATGCCATGTTGGAATCACGAATTGTGCTCATTGTATGCATACAGCATGGCTCCGAAAAACACATTTCTAGTTATTTTGAGGATCAAAGAGTGTGTAGCGAGGTTGGGAGAGAAAACATTACACAATGTATGCATTATTGTGTGTAGGAAGGCTGTGGCATTGTCGCCGAGTTTGTGGCTATTTTTCATGCCTGGGTCCAATATGGGCATCACCATGGGTCTGCCGACATCGATTGAGACTTAATTTGGGTTTTATACTTATGTAATGAAACTAGTGAATGTAATTAATATTTATGTGCCTTTCTGGTTGTTTTGAGGATGAAAAACTGTCTGTGGAGGGTGAGGTAAAGAAAACAAGTATAAATATATGTGTTATTGTGTGTTAAAATTGCTGCAGGTCTGTTGTCGAATATGGCTATAGTAATAGTAGTAATAACAATACACACTGTTGTGGCCATGACCGGTGACCAGATACACTTGGAACAATATGCCCACTGGCTATGCTGGCTATGGGCACAAGATGTTTAGTTTGGGTTGAATGTGTGCTACAATGTGGGTAATGGCCATGGGCATACTATATGTTGTTCAATACAGCTAGATTTTCTATCCTTTCATATAAAAAATGTCAATGTTCAATTATATTCATGATACAAAAGCAGGATCATCCTATCCATTGGTAAGTAATTTCGGAAGTGCCATTTCCTGCACATGTAATGCAGCAGCCACAATAACCAGGGATTCTGCTGATACTATGACAGCCCAAAATTGATCCGGAGATATACTTGTCACAGTAGTACAACAGTGTGTATAACTGTTTACTTAATAGTCATGCATGGCGGTGCAGCTAGTTAATAATTGCCTACTAGTTTCTATTTCGATGTTGCAGTGGTGACAAAGTCTTAGGACCCAGGGGATATTTGCCCGTGCGCCAGTGTGGTCATAAACTGTGAAGATATTGAGGTGCAAGTGTAATATAAAACACTGCAATGGTTGTGTCCAGAATTGCTCAAACAACTTCAGGGCTTTTGAAGTCTGAAACCTCAGAGAATGTATTCAGCAAAGCATCTTTTTGAAGCTGGGATATTTATAGACCTAACCATCACAATTTAACAACTTAAATTTCAATTGCTGCAAAAAATAACCAGGATTCTCAGTTTCATCTATTTTTGGTCCAATGACCTCTAGATGAGATTGGACCGTCTTAGTCAAATCCATATCTGCAGCATTTTCTGGCCTTAATTATGAATGCTGAACAAATTGGGATAATATCCTCGCTGAGCCCAATGTCTGACCTGTTTGCAGTATCTTCACAAAGAATGTACATTGTGCCATTTTGCACATTGTAATCAATGAAGTAACTCCCAATTCCAATCTAATTGCTGCAACTGACGCCGTCCCAGCTAAGGCTAATAAATATCTCAATATTCTTCCCTCTAATATGTCCAACCAGCTCACATATTTCTCAGGAAGTGTTTATAGCCCGTACAGTTTACAAGGGACAATGGATTTAATGTATATCTCTCACAGGCCCTCAATTGAATTGCTACCAGACCTATTTACTAAGCTTCTAACGACCTGCCACCTTTGAATGACCTTGAGAGACATACGGGTCCTATAACTGAGAGGAGGATTAGGAACACTACAGAGTGCTAGACCCAGGTACAGCAGGTTATCAACAGTCTTCAGCCTTACTAGACACAGATGCCACTTATAAGTCAATGATTGATGGGCCTTACCATTAAGTTGCAAGATTTTAGTTTTGCTTTGGTTTATTTTTAAATAATTCTGGTTAGCATACCAGACCAGCATATCAATAGAGTGCTGGAGTCCCACTGGTGTACAATCCAACAGGACCATATCATCAGTGTAGGAAACCCAGGAAGTAGGAACACTACCGAAGCTTGAGGCAAAACGTGCATCCTTTACTCATCTCCATGCCCATGTCTGCCACATATAGGTTATACAAAAGGGGTTTGAGAATGCAGCACTGTTTGAGTCTCCTGTTGTTTGGCATGGGGGCTGTGATGGTTCTGTCCTGGGATAACCTCACTGTGACTGTGGTTTCTGTGCAAAGTAATCTGATAAAGTAGAGCAGATGTTTGTCAATAACCCATCTTACCTGTTCAGCCCACAATAAGGGCCTAGATACACAGTCAAATGCAGCAGTGTAGTCGATAAAACAAGCATATAATGATCCATCCACCCCACTTTTCACTTCTGCAGCTACCAACTGTACAGACCACATGGCTTGAGTGCTAGAGCAAGCTTTTCTAAATCCAAGCTGCTGGGGCCTGTGTAGTTGCTTTCCCTCGGCCCATTTAGTAAGCAGCTGGAGTAATATTGATGCAAACATTTGACTACTGGTATCCAGCATCGACAGGAGCCAAAAATATTTGGGCTCAGTATGTCCCCCTTTCTTGTTAACTGGAATTAGTATGCAATTGTGTCAGCTATCAGGTATGATACCACTGTGGATGATGTTTTCAAACAAGGCATGCAACTATTTAGCCCAATAGGGAGAATTTCTCTTGAGAATGACAATTTTCACCCCATGGTCTTCATACAACATAGTTAGCAAATCCAGGGTCAAAATGTCTAGAAAGGGATCACAATAGAGATTCCTTACATGGAGAGACCATGTTTATTCAGTAATGCCGCAAATCTTATTAGGATTGGTAGCAGTAATATGTCTCTGGTATAAATGCCATGCATCATTTGTTTTAGTAAGCCCAAATGACATTTTCCAATTAAATGTATTTATGCCAGCTTTGTGATGAAACACACAATTTTTATACTTAGTTTGGGAGCCACTCATCCGTTTGTTTGCATGGTAACAGGCAGGCTTTTATTCTTCTTGGTTGCTCCTATATTCTTGCGAAGTGTAGGGCCATATCAAACAGGGACAGTACACCTCTATCTTGTACTGCCACCAGTGTTGGCCTTAGCCTCATTGGCCAGACTGCATTTAGCCCCTTGTACCGTGAGGTGTGGCTGTGCCAGTTCTGCTCTTACATGATTTGCCTGACCACCTGCATACTTCATTTAGCCCACCGTACCATGCGGTGTGGCTATGCCAGTTTTGCTCTAACCTGATTTGGCATACTTCATGCATACTGCAATTAGCCCCTGTACTATGAGGTGTGGCTGTGCCAGTTTTGCTCTTACCTGATTTGCCTAACTACCTGCATACTGCATTTAGCCCCCCGTACCATGAGGTGTGACTGCCAGTTTTGCTATTAACTGATTTGCTCGACTACTTGCATACCACATTTAGCCTCCCATACTATGAGGTGTGGCTGTGACATTTTGCTTTTACCTGATTTGCCCAACTACCTGCATATTGCATTTATCCCCCTATCATGAGTTGTGGCTGTGCAAGTCCATGGTCTTCACCATCCAATTGTACTGCATAACCTGTTTTGATTATTCTTGCATTCTAAGATTGTTCACCTTGCACTTGCTGTAACTTGCGCCCTGATGCCTGAAGGCTTGGTGCACTGCTATAAATGTAAAATAAAATAAATAAATAAAGTATTTATAGATGTTGGGTTTGTGTGATAACATGTTTGTAGTTTTATGGGTTGCAGAGTGGTGGTGTTATAAACTTTGAAACACAATTTACTTGATGTATAAGTGGCCTACAAATCCACAATAAAATAAAAAAATAAAAATAACTACAGGATGAGGAGGAGTGGTGTGCTATAATAGAATTGAGTGTGATTGCAGCAATTGAAAGAAGAAGTGGGACATATCATATAGTATATTAGCAGCATATAGCTTAGGATAATACACTGTATAGTTATGTTATTAAAATTGTAATGACGTATATGCCACATTCATATACTTGCTTTGTAGAAATGGAAGAGTTTGCTTTCTTGGGTTACACTCTTTGGTGATCTTTGTTTTTCTGGAATTGTAAAAGGAAGATTGTTGGCAGCTCTGAACATTGTGCACTGCTGTAAGTAGTAGGACATGACACTCACTATGAAAGCAGAAATAATAATAAAAACACTATTAAACTATCGTGATGGCTGCTGCAATGAGCTTGTTTTGTAGCACAGAATACCAGTTGCATTTGAAGTGAAGTTAAAGGGAAGGTTATATAATGTATTGTAATATGAACGTGTGTTATAGTTTTGACAAATGGCAAGTGATTTTTTTAAAAATATATCATTTATTTGTACTCTACCATACCGAGGTATGTTTAAATATGTAATTGTTAAATGCTATATTATTTTGCACATGCAGCAATGACTATGCAAGCAGAAGTACTTTTAAAATCACTAATGAAACACTGGGATAGGTGCTGCATTTAAGCATGTTTTGCAGCATACAAAACCTGTTGTAATTGAAGTGAAGGTAAAGGCAAGGTTGTATAAAACAGTGTTGTATGAAAGTATTTAATAGTTTTGACAGAAGGCAGGACAAGAAAATATGTCTTTGCTGTACTCTAGCTTGATGATTGAGGTATTTTGAATTTTGGAATGGTGCACTGGTGTAAATAGTAGCAAATAAAGTCTCAATTTACTGGCAGAAGTACTTTTAAAAGCACTAATGAACTTATGGGATGCGTGCTGCAGTGAAGAATGTTCTGCAGTATGGAAAACCAGTCATAGTTGAAGTGAAAATAAAAGCAAGTTTGCATAATGCAGTATAATAAGGTATGCTATAGTTTGACAAACAATGTCCTTCTTTATTGTACTCTAACTTGATCATTGAGGCATTTTTGATTATGGAACTGTGCACTGGTATAAGTAGTAGCACATGTAGCAGTCACTTTGCAAGCAGGAGTACTTTTAAAAGCACTCATTAATTATTGCAATAAATCCTGCAGTGAAGCATGTTTTGCAGCACAGAAAACCAGTCATTCTTAAAGTCATATTATAAAAAAGGTGGTATAGAATATAACTTTTGAAAATGAAAAAACACCTGTAGTATGTTTTCTTAGATTTAGATTTCGGAATGTAGGTCATGTAAATCCTGGAAATAGAAATCTGTAAAAGTTTGTACAGTAGGTTGTAATAGAGCAGGCTCTGAATCACAGCACAAACACACTCTCATAGTTGAAGATACATCTAAACTATTGAACTAATGTGAGGGGGCTAGATGTAGGGGGTTTGGATGTGATTGGTGGATAGGTTTGTGAATGTAGCCAATCAGGGAATATTACAGAGATAAGGGAAAAAATGGAAAAGGGTTGCCTTGTACCCATATATCAATAGATATACGCATGTGTCATCAAGATACTTTTCCCATGTCTTGCCTTGAAAGAGGCCCGTAGAGATCGCAGACAGTGTGGATGTCTGTGGACGTATGCAGGCTCATCCAATCAGACCCCCTCTTTGTGGAGGAGGAATTGAAGTGCAGAGTAGGATATGGCGGCAAGTGTATCATTTCGTGTTTGAATTGGTTAAGAATAGAGTTCAATGAATTAGTATCAATTTAAGGGTTAATTTGCTGCAGATAAATGCAGAGCAGCTTGGTATCTCACATAATCTTGGCTTTTGGAAAAATTAGGAGTGGTATGCTATGTGGAGTAAATTATTATGTATGTGTGTAGATATGGTGAATTTCAAACATTCAGATATTACTATAGTACATTGTGGAGGTAAAAGTTTGGGGTATGCTGCTGGTGTATCTTTGCAGTTTGCCACAAAAGTATAATGAAACTTTTCCCACAAACAATGTTTATTTTTTCATGAATTTCAAAGAGACACGTGTGGAAAAGATCGAAGTTGTTCTGGCAACAAATAGAAAAAGCAAGTGGGATGTGAATATTGTTGTATGTAATGAAAGGATCAAATGTACAGTTCTGGCAATGAAAATCAATATTTCTTATCACATAATTGTTGAAATATGTACATAGTTCAGACATTTGATTTGTAATTTGATTCATATCTGCACATAAATTGTTCTTATGATTTTCAATATTGTCAAATCCATTTTCAAAGTTTTTTCTTTGTTTGCCTTCATGATTGATTTCCTCTTCTTCATCTTCTTCTTCTTCTTCTTGATTGTGAAGTATGAGTGATATGACATACATTGAGTTTAATAGGTAACAGATTTGTATTATGTGTAAAACATATACAATAATGTCCCATTAGTGGGTTCTTCTTCCGTTATATCTTCTTTAGGGAAGTATACCTCTAGCCATTCCATAGTGCTTGCCATTTCTATAACACTATACAATGCTTATATTTAGTTATATAATATGTTTACACACGTATTACAATTACACCCTGCAAGTTTATAAATTATATAAAAAGGTACGTTTAGTTACTAAAGTTCTGACATTATTTTCTCACTGCAACAAAACCGGTGCTTCGGTGCCTGTCAGATGTTGAAGTGAATTGTTTATAGAAGGTCCTTCAATATATGGTACAATTCAAAATATTGTGTTATCATTTTAAAAACAGTATTTAAATTTCCAAAGTTATAAGGGATGTAAAACATGTTTGTATTCATTGCATGTATGGTTGCTCTTCATATACTTTTTCTACTAAAACAAACAAAAGAATATTGTGTCCCCCTGTGATTTTGGGTTGTATTGATGCCACATGTACCCAGATACGTCCGCGGACTAGCAATACTGTCTGCAGACACAATGGCTGATATCTGGCTGGGAGAATGATTTTTAAGTGCAAAGTTTGTGAAGAGACCTTATGAAGTTGCTGGTAAATTAGGCTGCACTGGGAAAAACCTATGTTATTCAGTGAAAACATTTTGTTAAAGTGACGTTATCATTCATTAAGTTCTAATAAAAACCTATACACATTCAGTGAAAAGCCTTTATTAAGGGGATGTTATGGTTAAGCTGCACTAATAATAATCTATGAAATTCAGTGAAAAACATTGTTAAAGGGACTTTACTGTTAAGTTGCACTAATAAAAATCTATGAAATTCAGTGATAAAACTTTCTTAAAGGGACGTTATGGTTAAGTTGCACTAATAAATCAGCACACTTTTTTGACCAGGCAGTTGAGTTAATAGTGATGATATTGGAATTTGAAGAGCTTGTAGACAAAGAGGTGACAATATATTTCCTGACTCTGCCTAAGTGACCTCTATGTATACTCAGGACTTATGATCTAAATTACAAATGATGTTATGTTGATGCAATAGTGAATGTTGCCAACTAACCAATCCACTAACAATTTTATCCGTCTGCATACAGCTCTCACACTCTAGCCAAACACAACCACAAGCCTTAAATGCAGCAAACTGCACAAACTTCACCGCACTGCAACAATAAAACAAAGTCCTCATAGAATTGCACAACAGAACACGACAACTACTGACCGTAAAACACCAAAAGCCCAGCCAACGGACCCACCGGGCTGAGGCTACCACAGCACATCACTGCTTTCTTGCCCAGATACGTCCGCGGACTAGCAATACTGTCTGCAGACACAATGGCTGATATCTGGCTGGGAGAATGATTTTTAAGAGCAAAGTTTGTGAAGAGACCTTATGAAGTTGCTGGTAAATTAGGTTGCACTGGGAAAAACCTATGTTATTCAGTGAAAACATTTTGTTAAAGTGACGTTATCATTAAGTTCTAATAAAAACCTATACACATTCAGTGAACAGCCTTTATTAAGGGGATGTTATGGTTAAGCTGCACTAATAAAAATCTATGAAATTCAGTGAAAAACATTGTTAAAGGGACGTTACTGTTAAGTTGCACTATTAAAAATCTATGAAATTCAGTGATAAAACTTTCTTAAAGGGACGTTATGGTTAAGTTGCACTAATAAATCAGCACACTTTTTTGACCAGGCAGTTGAGTTAGTAGTGATGATATTGGAATTTGAAGAGCTTGTAGACAACGAGGTGACAATATATTTCCTGACTCTGCCTAAGTGACCTCTACGTATACTCAGGACTTATGATCTAAATTACAAATGAAGTTATGTTGATGCAATAGTGAATGTTGCCAACTAACCAATCCACTAACAATTTCATCCGTCTGCATACACCTCTCACACTCTAGCCAAACACAACCACAAGCCTTAAATGCAGCAATCTGCACAAACTTCACCGCACTGCAACAATAAAACAAAGTCCTCATAGAATTGCACAACAGAACACAACAACTACTGACCGTAAAACACCCAAAGCCCAGCCAACGGACCCACCGGGCTGAGGCTGCCACAACACATCACTGCTTTCTTGCCCTTTTCCCACTCATTCCCACTAACTCAACCTCCCCTCTCCTTTTTTCAGAGCTGCCAGAGCGCCAGGGGACCACTCCGGTGGCGACAGTGCGCGGTACAAATATCCTTTAACATTAACATGTCTATTTCCATTATTGATGTAATCAGTTGTGTACAATGTAATTAGTGTTGTCACCAGCGATGGCATCAGTGATGTAATCTGTAAAGTCATCAGTGTTCTCATACAACATGCAATTAGTGATTTCATCAGTGATGTGATCTGTGATGTCATCATTGTGGTAATAGGCTGCGCAACAGGGGGTGCAAAGTTAAGGTGGCTTTAGCTGAATTTCAGGGGTTTTGTTCCATTAAGATCTCACCTAAACGTCCCTGCAACTAAAGTTTTTTCATTGATTTTCAAGGATTTTGTTACAATGTATTGCTCACATTTGCATCCCAGCAACTAAAGTTTTTTCCTTGAAATTCAAGGGTTTTGTGATTGCATACACAATTCACATTAATAATACAGACACTTCAGATAATCAAAACACGGGATTATGTCTAGAAAGTAAAATAAAAAGCAACTGGACATTTACATACACCCCCAAATAAACCTGTTGTTACAAAACATGGTTTGCCTATGTACTTAACTTGTTAACCTATTTACATGTATATGTACAGTTCATGAACAGTTATTCAAATCTTACAGTAACTGCAGTAACTGGCAATATATTTTAAAATAACTATTACCAGGCTACTGCCCATATGATATATATATATATATGTATATTACATGGACGCGTTAGCGTCCATGTAGTTATGGTTAAGTTGGTGTTTCCATAGGAAGAGCACTTTTTGGGTGGTTGGGTGGCTTATAACTTCACTCCCCCTGGACGTATCCTCACCAAACTTTGCAATAAAAGTATATGGCCCACTCTGAAATTTTTTGCAAAGTTTGGTGAGGATTCGTCCAGGGGTGGAAAAGTTATAGGGGGGTCCCAAAACCTTTTTTTTTCCCATAGACTGAATGGGAAAAAACTTTGCGCACGGCTACAGCCCGAACTGCTGGACGGATTTACACCAAATTTGCGGCAGTATCAGCGGCCTGGTCCCGAAAGCGTGCTTTTGCAAATTTGGTGTAAATCCGTCCAGTAGTTTTTTTAAAAAATGACAAAAACGTAAGGCAAAAGAATTAGTGATATCTGTGTTCGCTTCGCGGACGGACTTCCCTGTTCGCTCCGCGGACAGCACCCCAATTGGCCCATGGCCTTGCGTCATGTCCGCGGACATGCAACGTGTTCGCTGATTGGGCAGCGTGGTGCGTGATGCGCCTCAGATTTTCTGTGGCGCCCGCCCTCTCTATTCGCCGTCGACCGCGTACAGCGCGGTGAAACGTGGATAAAAAATTGTATTTAGTGCCGTGTGTTGGTGTGTAAGAGTGTTTGGGGAGGGTGGGGGAGTCTGAGATAGGTTCAATGTTTTGTTTTTTTATGTGCTAGATGTTTTTGTTGTGTTCGATTTGTCCGCGGAGAACACAGCTGTTCTGACATTTTGTAAATAAACTAAATGGTGGGGTGTTTAGAGGACGGAGTATGTGTCATTTTTGTTCGCAAGGAAGGTAAAAATGAGCTATCAACACTCGCGGTGTACTTAATTGTTGGTAAATACACAAACTGGGGGTGTCCTCAGGACGCTGTCCGTATTGTAATCTGTCTAGTTGAATGTGTTCTAAGAACACTTGAAGTGTCCCGAAATGGTTGCAATTATACAAAATGGGGGTGTTCTGAGAACGTTGTTTGCATTGTTCTTTGTCAGGGTGAAAGTGTTTTAAGACCACTCCTTTTGTCTGCTAATAGTACACTTTCCTATGGGCGTCAACCGACTTTTTGTCCACTAAAGAAACGATAAATCCGGCTAGTGTGCGCCGACATTATGTGATAATCCTATGACTGGCGCTATTGACCTGGCTGACTTGCTTTTGCGGCACTAAATCATATCTCCCGCCCCTAAGCCTGATATTATCAAAGCATTCATATTCCCCGCCTCTCTCCGTGACTTTACAGGGTGCGTCATCAAATGCGCCCAGTCCTCTCCAGTACTGAGTGACTTTACACAGAACCCGGAAGACAACACATATTATGTCACAACACATCGCTCCACAATTCGGAATATGAAACAGTGATTTAAAAGCAAACAGCAAGATTGTACATTCTGTAAAGTACATTTATTTGACATCAAATGTTTAGAGAATATTCAGCAATTTGCATTTGTCTTTGTTGTCGATCCGCAAAAGTTCATGTTGAGGCACGCGGTGTTCCTTTGCGGTACAGAGGGTGTTAGATCAGCCTACAACTCAGTGCGCCACAATTCGGAATATGAAACTGTGGTTTAAAAGTAAACAGCAGGATTGTACATTTGGTAAAGTACATTTATTTCACATGAAATGTTTAGTGAATATTCAGCGATTTGCTATTGTCTCTGCTGTCGATCAGCAAAAGTTTATTTGGAGCCACGCGTTGTTCCTTTGCGGTAGAGAGGCTGTTGGTTTATGATAAAAGCAGTAAATGGTCGCTCTGATAATCGGAAGGTTGCTCCAACAACGAGCCATTAGACCACCCTATTGGTTGGTATGTTGTTTGTAGCCGCTAGTACTGCGTAAGGGCATATTGGTCCTTGGCGATTGTCCCATAAAATGGTGAGGGTCATGAAGTTGCATATTTGGACCTGCACCTGGCAGTTGAAGATCCCATCCGCTGGAGTCTGTAAATCGTGATATAGGCAAAATGGGGCCACATACCAGTGTTAAAAAACATAAATTAGTCTCACCAGCCGATCTTCATTAAAAATCATCATTTTATTTATTAGGGCGTGAAACTATTTGCTATCGAAGATAGTGCAACGGAGTATGTTAATAATAAAATAATAATATTTTCCCATTCAAATAGCGATAAGAACCGTGAGGTATCTAAGCGGTGCTTATTATTACCCACGGTGTGTGGTGCTCATTTATCGACCACGGAAGGATAAAAGGCTGAGTTTAGCCTTGCCGGATTCGAACTTGCGTTAGCAAGCTGTGCACGGATGTCAAAGCGAGCGTTGTACTCGATGTGCCACTTGACAGGCTACAGTGAAGTGGCACAGCGAGTAGAGCGCTTGACCGCCTATAGACCGGTTACATTTTTTCTATTAACCCACCCTGTGTCGTCTGCCTTTTTCAGAGCCCTCTAAACGACAGGGGATCAATTCGGCGGTGATAGTGCGCGGTAGAAAACATTATGCCTCTTTGAACGAACAAGTTCAACTTGAGCGGTCTTTAATGCTACGCTATTGTAATTATATTTGGTATAAAATAATCTAAAGGGTTACTTACAGTACAATTGCAATTTCCATTGTCTACGAGTAGTGCAGTCCCAAAATACGACTCCGCGTGTGCAAACGAACTTTCGCATAGTGATATAATATATAAAAGTGGTTTTGTTTCAGAAATTTCATCCTTATCTTCTCTTACGTTTTAGCAACACTCCTTCAAGAGAAGTCTTTCATCACAATCTCTGTCTGTCAAGGTCAAAACACAATACAACCTTGTAGTCCGCTTCGTGAGCCTCTCCGGGGCCCGAGAAAAAAACGGAAGCAGCTGACCTTCACTGTGAACGAGCATAAATTCTTACTTTGCAACATTCTGTGTAAAGCCGTCTGTGAGAAGTTGGTTTTTGCACGCCATGTTTGTATATTGTTTGCGTGATATTAAAAAAAGTTTGTTTAAGGGACGTTATGGTTCTAAGTACAGCCGAAAGACCCCTGAAAATCGCAAGTTATTTTAAGCTATGAAAAATAACTCGCGCCACCACCGTGCACTGCTAAAACTAACACCCAGGACATCAAAGATGACATCGCAAATGTCATTGATTAAATCACTGATGACATCACATGTGTATGTACTTTTCATGGAATTTGTGTAGTAGGGATTTTTATTATAATGTTGCAAAAAAAGTGTCAAGGATATTGCAATAAATATCATACCGTTATTATTGCTTTGAACGATGTATTGATATAAATAGCATTGTATTATGTGGTTCTATCTAGTATACTGAGCTACTAATGGAGAAACATAGCATTGTGTGCAGAGTACAAGATGAAAGTATAATATTTTTAATGTTAATATGTTGAATAATGATAATTGTCCTGAAATGTTCGAAAATTCACAAAATGGGGGTGTTCTGAGGACGTTATTCGTATTGTGTGATTGCTTAGCTGTATGCAATGAGGGTATGGCACAGAAAGTAAAGTGGACGCCGTCCGCGGACATCGCGGCTGTTCGTGGACAGGGCATGCTACATCCGGGAAATCCAACATGGAAAGAAGACTGTACGGATCAGCCAATCAGATGTCGAGGTTGTGGATTTGTGTTGAAAGAGACTGTGTGTGGTGAAAATGGCAGAAGTAGAGAAAGTCAGGGTGTTGGTGCTTGGAGATATGTTTGTGCGTGGTTTACAACAGTACGCTCAATGCAGGCATGTTGCAAAGAACTTTGATGTGAAAGGAGTGGAGGTGGTGTGGAGCACTGCGCCTGATTGCACTGTACAGGGAATTGTACAAGTGTGTGAGGAAATGGCCACAATGAACAGTCCGCATGTGGTAGTTTTGCACTATGGGGCTTTCCATTTGGGCAACGTCAGTGCCCCTACTTTGTTGGCTGATTTGGAACGCTTGGTTCAAGCCGTAATGAAGATCCTTCCAAATGCGAAAGTAATTTTTTCCGGATTACTACCTAGGGCAATATGGGACAATAGTTCAGTTTTTTGTCCTCAGCAAAACATTGCTAGGTGTGTCATCAACCGAGGCATGTGTGCCTTCATGCTTAGAGCTGGTATGTTCTTCTGTAATAATGAGAATATTGATGCTAGTAATGCTGTTAATTTTAAAGAAGATGGCATCTCTTTATCTTTTATGGGAAATGCCTTTCTATTTTAGAATGTAAGGGTTGCTTTGGAGAAGGTTATGTGAAGATTTTAGGAGTAAAGTAAGAAAAAAAAACAAGAAACAAATACAAAATAACAGGTGTCTGTCAAGCATCTGTAAAAAAAAAAAAAAAACGGCTCTTTTCAGAGCCAACTTCAAAGGGGAAATGGGGCACACTATTTAAATTTACATTCACCACGCTCAGATTTTCGATATGTCCGCGGACATGGCGGTAGTCCGCGGACGTGAAAATCACTACGAGGGGGTTAGTATGTTCTATGTTATATGTATATGAAGTCAGGGATATTATGGTTAAGTTTTGCTACTAAAAACCTATGAAATTCAGTGAAAAAACTTTGTTAAAGGGACGTTATGGTTAAGTTGCGCTACTAAAAACCTATGAAATTCAGTGAAAAAACTTAGTTAAAGGGACGTTATGGTTCAAAGTAAAACGAAAAACACCTGAAATTCAGCAGTTATGATAGTTAAGATAAGCAACCATAACTCGCGCCACCGTGCACTGCTAACACTAACACCCAGGACATCAAAGATGCCATCTTGATCACGTAGGTTACAAACAACTTAGATGATGGACAACAGTTTTAAAGCCTTGACAACTCTCTGATTGTGTGTAGAGAGTGTCTACCTGCTATTTGATGCTTTTATTATGGAAATAAAACAAAGCAGCCTTAGCATAATGTTAATAATTAATAATGTTAACCACCCGCTCGAGCATCATGTTGCTGCGCTCTATGTGTGGTCATTGGAAGTGTGATGCTAGAGTAATATATGTTATCCAACGAGAATGGGTAATGCAAAAAAAGGCATGATAATAATATTGTCTGTTTAGTTAGGCTGTGCAAATACGCAAAAGAAGGAAAATACAGAAGTTGGTGCAAAATGCATTTTAACACTGAAAGAGTTTGTATTTGTAAAACAGCAAGAAATACAGTGCATAGTGCTCTCCGTCCATGCATGTAATCCATAAGTATGATGCTCAATAGACAGATGTTTGTATATAGATACAAATATCCTAATTTTATTAAATCAGAATCTCTGCTTATTTGTTTATCTATGGGAGCTATCAGTACATGCATGGACTGCTTGCTTTTAATTTTTTTTAAAAAGGGGGAAGAGGAGAAACCTTCCCTCTTTTAGTAAAGTGCTAAGTGCGTGCAAATGTTGCATTGATCTGAAGTGCAAAGCGCATTACGTATCCATATTTCTGAAAAGAAATGTTTTTGCCTATAAGTCATATTGAATAAATATTTGCCCATATTCATGCATCAAATTGTAAATTAAAAATACTGTAAGTTTCTAATGTATTTAAAAATTACTATTTGTTACACCCATTTACATTGATCTCGAATTTTAGCAGTTAGACATATAAAAACAAGTCCAGAAATCTCTGAGTTGAGAGGGTGCTTAAAATAAGTACCTAAACCTATATAGCTACCCATTTTTAAACAGTATTTAAAAAAGAGAAAAACACCACTCTATCTGCAGAGAAAACAATCCAAACCAAAAATGTATATAAGTCTACGCGAAATAATTCAAAAATCATGGAATAAAATATTCATACATACAATACTCCAATATAGTTAAAAAATTCATTTCATGTTTCAAGGAACGGCAAAGACTACATTTAACCCAATCTATACCTAGAAAGGAATAATTATTAGTAGACCACAGTAAGATGCATAAAAGTTCATTACAAATAGTCCTAAGAAAGAGTCTGAAAAAGGCCTCAGTTACCCAGGATGGCATATAACTCCTCATCGAGGTTGTGACCCCTGGGTTTTTTCGTTTCAAGGTCTAAAATACATTTGGTTTCCAATTGTCTTAGTGTAAGTTCACGGTTACCCCCTCTTAGTGGTTTATTGACTGCAAGAATTCCAAAAAAGGTGAAACCCTCTAATTTACCCCCATGTTTGTTCTTAAAATGGAGGACCAGAGGGTGGGTCGGATCGGCATTCTTAATAGCCCTAATGTGCTGTAGCACCCTCAGTTTCAGTTTGCCTTTGGTGTTGCCGACATACCACTTATTACATGGACAGTTTAAAACGTATACCACAAATTCAGTTTCACAAGTGATCCTAAATAGAATCTTAATGTTCTTTTCTACAATAGCAATTGGTATTAACAGCGTAAGTACATGCTTTACATTTAGAACATTTTTGGAAGCCTGTCCTTTCGATATTCATCCAACTGGCTCCCAATTGATCATGAAGAGGACTCATGAAACTTGGTACAAGGGTATCTTTAAAAGAGGACGATCTACGGAAGGTGATGTTTGCTTTGGATGCCAGTAGTTCACCAAGATGTTCATCTAACTGGAGAACATGCCAGTGTTTCTGTATCACCTGGCAAATGTTCTGTGCACCACTGCCATAGGTCAAAATTAGACGTGTGTCCGTATTGTCCGTGGTCTTAGCTTGGACAGAATTGGAAACCAAAAGTAGGGAGCGGTTCATGTCCCTTTCTTTTAAAAATGCTCTTTCCAGTACTTTGATTGGATACCCACTGTTTTTAAATCTGTGGGCCATCAAGGCACATTCGCTATCAAAGACGTCAATGTTGGAGCAATTTCTTCGAATGTGAACAAATTCTCCATAGGGAATACACACAAAGTCCAACCATTCCTGATCAGTACCATCCCATATCACAAACAAATCATCAATGTAGCGTAGCCACAGTGCTATTTTGTCTGTATATTTGGTATTACTAGGATGCCAAACAACAAACTTCTCCCACCAGCCCATTGTCAGCTTCGCATATGAGGGGGAAAACGTAGTGCCCATAGCAGTGCCTTGGAGCTGGATAAAGAACTCTTTGTCAAAGAGAAAACAGTTATTGGTTAAACAGAGTTTAATCATCTCTAGTATCATTAGGCTGTGTTGCAGGTAATTCATGGACCTAGTGTACAAGAAGTGCTCACATGTTTTAAGTCCATCAGAGTGTCTAATTGATGTATAAAGGGAGAATACATCTAATGTTGTCAAGAGAAAAGAGGTTTCCGATGGTATACTCTCGATCCTACTCAAGAAATCTTTAGTGTCTCTCAAATAGGAAGGTAAAGTGGTGACAAAAGTAATCAAGGTTTCATCAACGAAACGTGAGAGATTTTCCAACAATGCCCCACATACTCTAACTATTGGTCTGCCTGGGGGTTTAGACAGGCTCTTATGGACTTTGGGCAGAAAGTAGATTGTCGGAATGATAGGAAACTTGGGATGTAAAAATGTACATATGTCTTCATCTAGTAAGTCTCTCCCCTTCCAAGTTTGTAAAAGATTGGATAGTTGAACACTCATGGCTTGTGAAGGATCTACCTGTAGTTTGGCATAGCAATTCTTGTCCATTAGTTGTCTATGGGCCTCCTTAATATAGTCAGTCCAATTCATAATGACTATATTGGTTCCCTTGTCTGCCGGTTTGATTATATACTCAGTCATTGCACTTAGTTGTTTCACTGTGCGTTGTTGTGCAGGGGTGAGATTTGTTCTCACTAGGGCCCATTTTTTCCGGATCTTTTTAAGATCATTGATGACCAGGTCCTGGAATGCCTCTACATGGCCTCCCAGATTAAACATAGGGTTAAATCGAGATTGTATCAATGTGGTCTGTACTTTCAAATTCCAAATCTTGGAGATTGTGCAAGAGGTGAGAGTCCTGAATCGAGATATCTGTATATACCTGATGGCAGACTTTAGGTCTTGGCTTAGGCGGGTACATTGCGTAGAATTTTTTTTACCTGATTTTTCGCATATATTTGTCAAAGTCTATGCGGGTTTCGGCATAGTTATAAACAGACATAGGACAAAAGTTTAACCCCAGCTTAAGAACCTGTTTTTCAGCTGGGGTCAGTACATGTGTAGAGAGGTTGATTATGGACATATCTGATGTTGCAGGAGTGATTAACTTCATTTCTTTGTTCCAGAGCGTGTAATGCGCTCGGTTTTTCCACATTCATTGAGGATACTGTGCCTGCCTCTCCTTGTTTTTTTCTTCCTCTTTGGCCTACTGTTTTGCCACGTCCTCTGCCTTTTGTTTTTTTGCCATTGTTTAGTCTGCCTTCCATGCCCAGCAGTCTCATCTCTTCTACAAAATTCAGTTTTCTGGGGGGTTGTTCGCTCTCACTTTCAGTTGTGTCGATTTCTGAGGATGATGGTTCTGTAGAACTAGCATTTGTAGTGGTAAGCGGTTGAATAGGGAGTTTTTTTCAAAGTGTGTCAAAGCGTTTTGCAAAAGTTAATACTCTCCCTTGTTCATAATCGTTCTTATCTCGAATGAATTTCCTCTGCTTACGTAGTTTAATATCTTCTTCGAATTTTTTGTATCCCTTTTCCATGTTAATACGCATGTTTTTACCCTCTTCACTTGCCTCTAAATTCTGCAGCTGTTCCTCAACTTCCTCTATTTTGTCCAGTATCTTATATCTGTCCATTCTGGCATATTTAATCAAAATGTTAAGGAAGTTTACAGAACAGGTGTTGCTGGACTCTTCACATTCTTGTAACATGGCAGGGTCTTGTTCTTCGAACGAGGGTGTGGTGAGGATACGTAGACCTCTAGGGATGCGTCCCACATCAATGTAGTTTTGAAGAGAGTATTCCTCCCACCATTTACTGATTTCTCTTTTTTGCAGCTTCTCCAATTCTAGTAAAAGTTTAACTTCATTGTTGGGCTGTGTTTCTGATGCTTGTTCCTTGGGTGTGTCTTTATTAGGAATGGATTACTTCTCACAAAAAAGTGATGCCGCTTGTGCTTTTCGCAGGTTTTCCCTTTCCTGTTGTGTTGTCATAATTGATACGCACTGTGTTGTCAGTGAGGTGCTTGCCCCTTAAAAACTTGAACAAATGTTCGCTCTCATGCATGTACAGCCAACACCAGTGCACATAGGCTGTATTTTCTTTAACAGACTGCCAGGGATCCTCACGAAGCTTGTGTAAAGAAAAACAGGAAGGAAATGCGCGTTTACAGACCTGCCACCTCCGATATGTGCTCTACGTGTATATATATATATATATATATATATATATATATATATATATATATATATATATATATACAGTGAAAAAACTTTGTTAACGGGACGTTATGGTTAAGTTGCGCTACTAAAAACCTATGAATGTCAGTGAAAAAACTTTGTTAAAGGGACGTTATGGTTCCAAGTAAAACCGAAAAACCCTTGAAATTCGCCAGTTATGGTAAGCTAAGCAACCATAACTAGCGCCACCACCGTGCACTGCTAAGACTAACACCCACAACATCAAAGATGACATCACAAATGTCATTGATGACCTCACTGATGACAAACACGGAAAAGAGCTTCGGTGTAAAGATATATAGTTATTTATTTATAAAAACACATCTATGGAAAACACACTGGCACTAATATAGTAAAGTAAACAACTTCAATCACAATTACTATAAGTAAATCAATCCCCCTAACAATAGTTCGACAAGTCTAGGTTCAACGGCACCACTTATTTGCAGACAGAGGTGAATGCTTTAACCTAGATGGCACTCTAGTATTCGTTAGGACGGGAGAGAAAAAGGCAGGGTATGAAATCAACTCGGTACCAACACTTTTACGAACAAATGCAAGGCAAGAAAGGCAGGGTCTACAGTAGATCGCAAAGTTCAGAGGCCAGGCCCACTCGGAGAGAGGCAAGGCGAAATGTTCCAAAAAGTATCACAGTGGAAATGCACTTCGAGTCTTTGGCGCAAATTGTCACAGAAAGGTTGGACCAGTTCAGAACAGAAAGTTAAGTTGAGTCGGTTCAGCAGGGCTCCACCAGAGGTGTCGTCGTTGCACATCAGCTCAGCTTTACCCTCGTCGGATTCTTAGGTCCTGTGCCGACTTCTGAAGATCCAGTCCCAAAAGCCCTGCTTTTATGCAGAAAACCCCCATTCATTCAGCCTAGCTGTCAATCAAAACACGCTAAGTGGTGAGTGGGTTGGCTCACCACTTGGGCCAATCACACCAGAGTGTGACTTGAGTTGGCAAGGCAACTCAGTCCAGGGTGCCTAAACCCCTCCCACACCCCTGTGGTACCCAGACAGAATGGCACCGCTTTGGAGGACTTCTGTGTAGAAGCCTGCCAAAAGTGGAACAAAGGGCTCAACCTTTGATTTAGGAGTCACAGAGACGAACAAAGACGCCATTTTAAAAGGTCTGGCAGAAAATACCAACCGCTAGATTTATTTAAGATAAATAAACCGGTGGTATGTTAGAGATTAACGAGAAAAAGTATTAACCTCCAACAATGGGAAGAATCCCATAGGGTTATATTCGGGGTCGAATATAACAAGTAGTTTCCACTGCCACCAGCCAAAACTCGACGAGGGGGGACGGGACAGTGCCACCTCGAATAACAGACCCAGGAGTAATCGAATTACCCCTACTAGTACGTCCACAATAGGATGGTTTGTACTAGTTCTGTTAGTAAATTTAGGTCTAGTAAAGCCAATGGTGACTTTACATGCCCTGGGAGACAGTAGTCAGACCCAGGGTATGGAGTCTATGGTGGGGATCCTCTAGGACGCCCCAGTGTTACGGCACGGAGGGTGCGGTGTAACACGCATAGAAAAACATATGAGACCCTATGGAGTAAAAGACCCCATAGCCCATAGAACACATTGACATTCAAAGGATTTACACACATTCATGTCCAAGAGTGGGGGAAAAGAGTCTCACTCTTGGCAGGATGGAAAAAAACAAACTCCAGAAATCCAGCAAAGCTGCTGGGGGACTCACTAGGTTAGGAAATTCAGCCTAAACAGAGAATTCTCCCTAACACAGGGCATGAGCGGGGGTTGGGGGGAAACAGGGGAGACATGGGGCATGAGCGGGTGTGGGGGGGAACAGGTGAGACAAGGGGAATAAGCAGGGGGTGGGGGGAACAGGAGAGACACGGGGCATGAGCGAGGGGTGGGGGAGAAAATGAGCAAGACACGGGGCATGACCGGGGGTGGGGGGGAACAGGGGAGACATGGGGCATGAGCGGGGGGTGGGGGGAACAGGGCAGACACAGGGCATGAGCGGGGTGTGGGGGAACAGGAGGGAGACACGGGGTATGACCGGGGGCTGGGGGTAACACAAGGGAGACAGAGGGAGACACGGGCATGTGCGGGGGTGGGGGGAACAGGGGAGACACGGGGCATGAGCAGGGGGTGGGGGAACAGGGCAGACACAGGGCATGAGCGGGGTGGGGTGCACAGGAGGGAGACACGGTGCATGAGCGGGGGGTGGGGAGAACAGGAGGGAGACACGGAGCATGTGCGGGGCTTGGGGTTTAACAGGAGGGAGACACGGGGCATGAGCGGGGGGTGGGGCGCAACAGGGGAGAGACACGGGGCATGAGCAGGGGCTGGGGGAACAGGAGGGAGACACGAAGCTGAGCCGGGGGTGGGGTGCACAGGAGGGAGACACAGGGCATGAGCGGGGGGCGGGGGGAACAGGAGGGAGACACAGGGCATGAGTAAGGGGTGGGGGAACAGGGGAGACACGGGGCATGAGCAGGGGGTGGGGGAACAGGGCAGACACAGGGCATGAGCGGGGGTGGGGTGCACAGGAGGGAGACACGTGGCATGAGTGGGGGGTGGGGGGAACAGGAAGGAGACACGGGGGTTGGGTGCACAGGAGGGAGACACGGGGCATGAGCGGGGGGCAACACAATGGAGACACGGGTCATGAGCGGGGGGTGGGGGTAACACGAGGGAAACACGGGGCATGAGCAGGGGGTGGGGGAACTGGAGGGAGACACGGGGCATGAGCGGGCGCTGGGGGGTAACACAAGGGAGACAGAGGGAGACACAGAGCATGAGCAGGGGGTGGGGTGCACAGGAGGGAGACACGGGGCATGAGCGGGGGTGGGGGGAACAGGAGGGAGACACGGGGCATGAGATGGGGGTGGGGGAACAAGAGAGAGACAAGGGGCATGAGCGGACAGTGGGGGGGAACAGGGGAGACACAAGGGCATGAGTGGGGTGTGGGGGGGAACAGGAGAGAGACACGGGGCATGAGCGGGGGTGGGAGGAACAGGGGAGAGACACAGGGCATGAGCGGGGGGTAGAGGGAAACAGGGGAGACATGGGGCATGAGCGGGATGGGGGTAACAGGAGAGAGACATGGGGCATGAGCAGGGGGTGGGGGGTAACAGGAGAGAGACACAGGGCATGAGCGGGGGGTTGGGGGGAAAAGGAGAGAGACATGGGGCATGAGCAAGGGGTGGGGGGAACAGGGGAGACACGGGGCATGAGCGGGGGTGGGGTGAAAAGGAGGGAGACACGGGGCATGAGCAGGGGGTGGGGGAGGAAAAGAGAGACACGGGCCATGAGCAGGGGGTGGGGGGGAACAGGGGAGACAAGGGGAATGAGCAGGGGGTGGGGGGAACAGCAGAGACACGGGACATGAGCGGGGGGTGGGAGGGTACACGAGGGAGACATGGGGCATGAGCGGGGGGTAGGGGGAATAAGAGGGAGACACGGGCATGAGCGGGGGGTGGGGGGAACACGAGGGAGACACGGGGCATGAGCGGGGGTGGGGGGTACACGAGGAAGACACAGGGCATGAGCAGGGGGTGGGGAGAACACAAGCGAGACACGGGGCATGAGTGGGGGTGGGGGAACACGAGGGAGACACAAGGCCTGAGCGGGGGAGGTGGGGGCAACTGGGGAGACACAGGGGAATGAGCGGGGGTGGGGAGAACAGGAGGGAGACACGGAGCATGTGCGGGGGGTGGGGTTTAACAGGAGGGAGACACGGGGCATGAGCGGGGGGTGGGGCGCAACAGGGGAGAGACACGGGGCATGAGCAGGGGCTGGGGGAACAGGAGGGAGACACGAAGCTGAGCCGGGGGTGGGGTGCACAGGAGGGAGACACAGGGCATGAGCGGGGGGCGGGGGGAACAGGAGGGAGACACAGGGCATGAGTAAGGGGTGGGGGAACAGGGGAGACACGGGGCATGAGCAGGGGGTGGGGGGAACAGGGCAGACACAGGGCATGAGCGGGGGTGGGGTGCACAGGAGGGAGACACGTGGCATGAGTGGGGGGTGGGGGGAACAGGAAGGAGACACGGGGGTTGGGTGCACAGGAGGGAGACACGGGGCATGAGCGGGGGGCAACACAATGGAGACACGGGTCATGAGCGGGGGGTGGGGGTAACACGAGGGAAACACGGGGCATGAGCAGGGGGTGGGGGAACTGGAGGGAGACACGGGGCATGAGCGGGCGCTGGGGGGTAACACAAGGGAGACAGAGGGAGACACAGAGCATGAGCAGGGGGTGGGGTGCACAGGAGGGAGACACGGGGCATGAGCGGGGGTGGGGGGAACAGGAGGGAGACACGTGGCATGAGATGGGGGTGGGGGAACAAGAGAGAGACAAGGGGCATGAGCGGACAGTGGGGGGGAACAGGGGAGACACAAGGGCATGAGTGGGGTGTGGGGGGGAACAGGAGAGAGACACGGGGCATGAGCGGGGGTGGGAGGAACAGGGGAGAGACACAGGGCATGAGCGGGGGGTAGAGGGAAACAGGGGAGACATGGGGCATGAGCGGGGTGGGGGTAACAGGAGAGAGACATGGGGCATGAGCAGGGGGTGGGGGGTAACAGGAGAGAGACACAGGGCATGAGCGGGGGGTTGGGGGGAAAAGGAGAGAGACATGGGGCATGAGCAAGGGGTGGGGGGAACAGGGGAGACACGGGGCATGAGCGGGGGTGGGGTGAAAAGGAGGGAGACACGGGGCATGAGCAGGGGGTGGGGGAGGAAAAGAGAGACACGGGCCATGAGCAGGGGGTGGGGGGGGAACAGGGGAGACAAGGGGAATGAGCAGGGGGTGGGGGGAACAGCAGAGACACGGGACATGAGCGGGGGGTGGGAGGGTACACGAGGGAGACATGGGGCATGAGCGGGGGGTAGGGGGAACAAGAGGGAGACACGGGCATGAGCGGGGGGTGGGGGGAACACGAGGGAGACACGGGGCATGAGCGGGGGTGGGGGGTACACGAGGAAGACACAGGGCATGAGCAGGGGGTGGGGAGAACACAAGCGAGACACGGGGCATGAGTGGGGGTGGGGGAACACGAGGGAGACATAAGGCCTGAGCGGGGGAGGTGGGGGCAACTGGGGAGACACAGGGGAATGAGCGGGGGTGGGGGGGAAAGGATTGAGAGACGGGGCATGAGCAGGCGGTGGGGTGGAACAGGGGAGACACGGGGCATGAGCAGGGGTGGGGGAACATGAGGGCGACATGGGGCATGAGCGGGGGTGTGGGGGATCATGAGGGAGACATGGGGCAAGAGCGGGGGGGTGAGGGATAACACGAGGGAAACACGGGGCATGAGCGGGGGGTGGGGGGAACACGAGGGACACACGGGGCATGAGCGGGGGTGGGGGCAACACGAGGGAGACACGGGGCATGAGCGGGGAGTGGGGGGCAACACGAGTGAGACACGGGTCATGAGCGGGGGGTGGGGGGAACATGAGGGAAACACGGGGCATGAGCGGGGGTGGGGGGAACAGTAGGGAGACACGGGGCATGAGCGGGGGTGGGGGGAAACACGAGGGAGAAAGAGGGAGAAACGGGGCATGAGCGGAGGGTGGGGGAACAGGGGAGACACGGGGCATGAGCGGGGGGTGGGGTCACAGGAGGGAGACACGGGGCATGAGCGGGGGGTGGGGGGAACAGGAGGGAGACACGAGGCATGAGCGGGGCGTGGGGTTTAACAGGAGGGAGACACGGGGCATGAGCAGGGGGTGGGGAGCAACAGGAGAGAGACACGTGGCATGAGCGGGGGGTGGGGGAACAGGAGTGAAACACGAAGCATGAGCAGGGGGTGGGGTGCACAGGAGGGAGACACGGGGCATGAGCGAGGGTGGGGGGACAGGAGGGAGACATGGGGCATGAGCGAGGGGTGGGGGGAACAAGAGAGAGACAAGGGGCATGAGTGGGGGGTTGGGGGGAACAGGGTCGACACGAGGGCATGAGCAGGTGGTGGGGGGAACATGAGAGAGACACGGGGCATGAGCATGGGGTGGGGGAACAGGGGAGAGACACGGGGCATGAGCGGGGTTTGGGGAAACAGGGGAGACATGGGGCATGAGCTTGGGGTGGGGGACAACAGGAGAGAGACACAGGGCATGAGCGGGGGGGTGGGGGAACATGAGGGAGACATGGGGCATGAGCGGGGGGTGAGGGGTAACATGAGGGAAACACGGGGCATGAGCGGGGGGTGGGGGGAACATGAGGGACACACTGGGCATGAGTGGGTTGGGGGGCAACACGAGGGAGACACGGGGCATGAGTGGGGGGTGGGGGGCAACACGAGTGAGACACGGGTCATGAGCGGGGGGTGGGGGGCAACAGGAGGGAGACATGGGGAATGTGCGGGGGGTGGGAGGTAATATGAGGGAGACACGGGGAATGACCGGGGGGCATGGGCGGAACAGGGGAGACACGGGGCATGAGCGGGAGGTGGGAGGGACAGGAGGGAGACACAGGGCATGAGCGGGGGGTGGGGGGAACAGGAGGGAGACACGGGGCATGAGCGTGGGGTGGGGGGTAACAGGAGGGAGACACAGGGCATGAGCAGGGGGTGGGGGGTAACACGAGGGAGACACGGGGCATGAGTGGGGGGTGGGGGGAAAAGGGCAGACACAGGGCATGAGCGGGGGTTGGGGGGTACAGGAGGGAGACACAACGCATGAGCGGGGGGTGGGGGCAACACAAGGGAGACACGGGGCATGAGCGGGGGTGGGGGGCCACACGAGGGAGACACGGGTCATGAGCGGGGGGTGGGGGAACAGAAGGGAGACATGGGGCATGAGCGTGGGTGGGGGGAACAGGAGGGAGACACGGGGAATGAGCTGGGGGTGGGAGGGAACACGCAGACATGGGGCATGAGCGCGGGGTGGGGGAAAAGGAGGGAGACATGGGGCATGAGCGGGGGGTAGGGAGGAACAGGGGAGACACGGAGCCTGAGCCGGGGGTGGGGGGAACAGGGGAGACATGGGGCATGAGTGGGGGTGGGGGTAACACGAGGGAGACATGGGGCATGAGCGGGGGTGGGGGGTACAGGTGGTAGACATGGGGCATGAGCGGGGGTTGGGGGTACATGAGGGAGACATGGGGCATGAGCGGGGCGTGGGCGTCAACACGAGGGAGACACGGGTCATGAGAAGAGGGTGGGGGGCAACACGAGGGAGACACGGGTCATGAGCAGGGGGTGGGGGAACACGAGGGAAACACGGGGCGTGAGCGGGCATGGGGGGAACAGGAGGTAGACACGGGGCATAAGCAGGGGTTGGGGGTAACAAGAGGGAAGCACGGGGCATGAGCGGGGGGTGGGAGGGAACAGGGGAGACATCGGTAATGAGCAAGGGGTGGGGGAACAGGGCTGACAAGGGGCATGAGCTGGGGTGGGGGATACTGAAGGGAGACACAGGGCATGAGCGGGGGTGGGGGGTAACACGAGAGAGACACGGGGCATGAGCTGTGGGTGGGGGGCAACACGAGGGAGACACGGGGCATGAGCTGGGGTGGGGGGCAACACGAGGGAGACACGGGGCATGAGCGGGGGGTGGGGGCAACACGAGGGAGACACGGGGCATGAGCGGGGCGTGGGGGGCAACAGGAGGGAGACATGGGGAATGTGCGGGGGGTGGGAGGTAATATGAGGGAGACACGGGGAATGACCGGGGGGCATGGGCGAAACAGGGGAGACACGGGGCATGAGCGGGAGGTGGGGGGGACAGGAGGGAGACACAGGGCATGAGCGGGGGGTGAGGGGAACAGGAGGGAGACACAGGGCATGAGCGTGGGGTGGGGGTAACAGGAGGGAGACACGGGGCAAGAGCAGGGGGTGGGGGTAACACGAGGGAGACACGGGGCATGAGCGAGGGTGGGGGGAACAGGAGGGAGACATGGGACATGAGCAGGGGGTGGGGGGTACAAGAGGGAGACACAAGGCATGAGCGGAGGGTGGGGGCAACACGAGGGAGACACGCGGCATTAGTGGGGGTGGGGGGGCAACATGAGGGAGACACGGGTCATGAGCGGGGGGTGGGGGAACAGAAGGGAGACATGGGGCATGAGCGGGGGGTGGGGGGAACAGGAGGGAGACACGGGGCATGAGCTGGGGGTGGGGGGAACACGGCAGACATGGGGCATGAGCGCGGGGTGGGGGGAAAAGGAGGGAGACACGGGGCATGAGCGGGGGGTAAGGAGGAACAGGGGAGACACGGAGCATGAGCAGGGGGTGGGGGGAACAGGGGAGACACGGGGCATGAGCGGGGGGTGGGGGTAACACGAGGGAACATGGGGCATGAGCAGGGGTGGGGGGGTACAGGAGGTAGACATGGGGCATGAGCGGGGGTTGGGGGTACAGGAGGGAGACACGGGGCATGAGTGGGGGTGTGGGTAACACAAGGGAGACACGGGGCATGAACGGGGGGTGGGGGGCAACACGAGGTAGACATGGGGCATGAGCGGGGCATGGGCGTCAACACGAGGGAGACACGGGTCATGAGCGGAGGGTGGGGGGCAACACGAGGGAGACACGGGTCATGAGCGGGGGGTGGGGGGAACACGAGGGAAACACGGGGCGTGAGCGGGCGTGGGGGGAACAGGAGGTAGACACGGGGCATGAGCGGGGGTTGGGGGGTAACAAGAGGGAAACACGGGGCATGAGCGGGGGGTGGGAGGGAACAGGGGAGACATCGGTAATGAGCAAGGGGTGGGGGAACAGGGCTGACACGGGGCATGAGCTGGGGTGGGGGTACTGAAGGGAGACACAGGGCATGAGCGGGGGTGGGGGGTAACACAAGAGAGACACGGGGCATGAGCTGTGGGTGGGGGGCAACACGAGGGAGACACGGGGCATGAGCTGGGGTGGGGCAACACGAGGGAGACACGGGGCATGAGCGGCGGGTGGGGGCAACACGAGGGAGACACGGGGCATGAGCGGGGGTGGGGGGAATAGGGCAGACACAGGGCATGAGCAGGGGTGGGGGCTAACACGCGGGAGACAACGGGCATGAGCGGGGGGCAACATGAGGGAGACATGGGGCATGAGCTGGGGGTGGGGGCAACACGAGGGAGACACGGGGCATGAGCGGGGGATGGGGAACAGGGCAGACACGGGGCACGAGCGGGGGTGGGGGGCAAGAGAAGGGAGACACAGAGCATGACCGGAGAGGGTGGGGGGAACAGGGGAGACAGGGGGCATGAGCAGGGGATGGGGGGAACAGGAGGGAGACACAGGGCATGAGTGGGGGGTGGGGAGTAACAGGAGGGAGACAGGGGGCATAAGCGGGTGTGGGGGGTAACACGAGGGAGACACAGGGCATGAGCGGGGAGTGGGTGGGAACAGGGCAGACATGGGGCATGAGCAGGGGTGGGGGTACAGGAGGGATTCACGGGGCATGAGAAATGTGTTTCCACTCTCCACCAAAGATGTCACAAAAGTTGTCAGGTGTAAGCACATGAACTGTTTGTATATTTGTATAGAATGGTGTAGTCACCTTAAGGAGTGTTTTAAGTTTATTTGATGCAAACATGAACAATTTTCTTTTAATATCAAAAGCCTTTCTAATGATTACTTCTACTTTTTTCTTTTGCAAAAAACATTTCACCACATATCTAGATTTTGGTTTCACGCTTCTTCAAAGGTTGGTAAAAACACGCGAGTGATACATTTTCCTAAATCCTTATTATTCTGTTTCAAATTCATAGAATTTTTACTACTTTTTTTCTAAAAATCTTTCTTTCTTTAGTAGCTAGTAACATATTTGATTTTTTTTTATTTTTTCCTTTCAATAAAAACATTGGTTCCAGCAATACTTTGGGGTGGCATATCTCTTATTTCAACTTCAACATTTTTAAAGCTATCCTCAACACTATAAATTGTTGCATTACCAACAGGATTTGTATCTACATATTTAAAAACACTACTTTAAAAACATATATATTGTTTATCTCTACTTCCCTGCAGATGACCCTTTCTTATATATCGTTGTTGTTGTTTTCTTGAAGGCATCTTACAAAAAAGCTGTATAAAAAAATGTAAATGATTAAGTTCACGCATTGTGTGTCTTTATATTTTTAATATAAAATGCAGGTTTCAAGGTCAGGCTAACAGATGGAGATGGACTCTAACAATGCCAAATGTAGCATATTAAACCACCAAAATAACTTCCAACTCTGAGGAGGAGAATAACTGCCACATGCTCTTAAACGAAGCAAAGGTGTACCCACTTGACCCACTGTGGACATGACAAGCCTACCTGCACCTCAGAGAAGACTCAGAGTACCAAACAACCTGGTGGATCCCTCGTCTGTATCTTTTGCAGCTATCCCTACTGATTAAAGGGATAATACCATTCATCCAATGGATGGCCCTGCAAGTAAGATGGACAACATGATACCCACACAAACCCAGGGTCACACTGTCCACATAGGGACAAATAGAGTGAAAAAAACAGGAAACCATGTTAGCTGTAGCAGCTAACCGTCATCTACATACCCCAACTCATTGACAGAGACCTTGAATGTGAATGAAATATACACACAGCCATGTCACACCATTTGAAGTTGGTATGCCATTGTTTTAAACACACTCCTCCCTGTCACTGTTGGCATGGTTCCTGAGTTGATAAAGCCAACATTTCCACACATAATGACAAAGGTGGTAATAGCTCCCCTACAACATGCAAAAACACACATGGCTACCCAAAATCCCAGGTCCAACAGATAATATAAAAGGATGATTATATATAATTGACCAGTTGTCAAGCACCAATGGTTTCCTGAACTGCACACATGTGCGATATGCCATGTGTGTCACCCATTGGGAAGAAGCTTGTCTTCCAGAATGGTAAACAATAGTAAACACTAACAGGGTAATTATAGATTTCAGCCCAGAGGCAGCGCACGCGAGCAGCACAGAGAGCTAGCGTGCGCCAGCGTGCGCCAGCCGTATGCACCAAACAGCATTCTGGCGCACCGCGTATTCATGGAATATCCAAGCCATTTTGAGCGCTGGCGCAGAGAACATCCTGCAGCGCCAGTTACACCCCCAAGAACGCCCCTTGCACAAGGATAAGGCATTGAAAACCCCAATGCAGTGCCAAGGGCCGCACTAACCCTGCACCAGTTCAAAGGGCTGGGACAGTGCAATTGGGGGGTGCGCGGATAGGTTCACACGCAATAGGCCTTGGGGAGCGGGGTACGTGTATTCTGAGGGGTGCGCAGGTAGATTAACACGCGATAGGCCTTGTGCGAGTGGGGTACGTGTATATCAGGGGTGCGTGTGGAGAATCACACGCGATAGGCCTTGTGCGAGCGGGGTACGTGTATTCTGAGGGGTGCGTGTGGAGAATCACATGCAATAGGTCTTCAGGAGCAGGGTACATGTATTCTGAGGGGTGCGCGTGGAGAATAACACACGATAGACCTTGTGCGAGCGGGGTATGTGTATTCTGAGGGGTGCACATGGAGAATCACACGCGATAGGCCTTGGGGAGCGGGGTACGTGTATTCTGAGGGGTGTGCGTGGAGAATCACACATGATAAGCCTTGGGGGAGCGGGGTACGTGTATTCTGAGGGGTGCGTGTGGAGAATTACACACGATAGGCCTTGTGCAAGCATCGTACGTGTATTTCGGGGGTGCGTGTGGAGATTGACACACGATAGGCCTTGTGCGAGCGGGGTACATGTATTCTTTGGGGTGCGCATGGAGAATCACACGCGATAGGCCTTGTGCGAGCGGGGTACGTGTATTCTGAGGGGTGCGTGTGGAGAATCACACATGATAAGCCTTGGGGGAGCGGGGTACGTGTATTCTTTGGGGTGCGCATGGAGAATCACACGTGGTAGGCCTTGTGCGAGCGGGGTACGTGTATTCTGAGGGGTGCACGTGGAGAATCACACGTGATAGGCCTTGTGTGAGCGGGGTACGTGTATTTCATGGGCTGTGCGGGGAGTTTAACACACATTTTCACTGTAACAGGAGGGGTACGTGTATTCCTGGTGTGCCCCAACGTACATTGGCACTGTGTGTCCTCACAGGTGTGCCCTCTCCCCCCTCCCCAGGCCCTGCAGGCAGCCCACAACAAAGGGGACTATCCTGCACCCCTGGCCATGCCCCGCAGGCAGCCCATCCACCCTGGCCATGCCCCCCCAGCCAGCCCACATGTCACCATGCACAAGTGAGCACTGACACATGTCCCTGCACCCCCACCCACCAAGCAGTGACAGGCACCTGCCAGCAGGCCCCGACTCATGTCCCCCTGCACCCCCACCCACCCATCAGTGACGGGCACCTGCCAGCAGGCCCCGACTCCTGTCCCCCTGGGCCCCCACCGACCCAGCAGTGACAGGCACCTGCCAGCAGGCCCCGACTCATGTCCCCCTGCACCCCCACCCACCCATCAGTGATGGGCACCTACCAGCAGGCCCCGACTCATGTCCCCCCAACACCTCATCATGATCCACAATCATGGGTCTTAAGGCCCCCCAAATCCCACTGCACGCCACCCCTGTGCAAAGACCCAACCAAGTATCCCATCCACCCCACATTGAAATGCCCATTACATGATACAACCCAAATGGCAAGTATGTACATCAACACATGTCTGTCACACACACACAATGGGTGCCGGTGATTGTGAAAACCTACATCGTGACATGCATGAAAGCAATGAGAGAATACCACACATCAAAGTAATAAACCAAAATGTATTGAACATAAAAAGAATGTCATCAAATGAAAACATAAAACATTTCTTTAAAAAAAGATGAAATGCAGCATGTCCAAAACACAAAAAAAACTATGAAGTCTGAATCCAAAGAAATCCAAATGAAAATGTGCCAAAGTCTACGGCCACCAAAGCAAATCCAAAGGAAATGGAAACAGTAAAATCCATTGCTCCATGGTGAGAAAAATAATAATAGAGAAATCCACTGTTCAACTAAGTACAAAGAAGTAATCCAGGGTCCATGAGCCCAACGAATGAAATTAAACCTACCAAAAAAACGACCTAATAAAGAATTATATACAAAAAGGTGGGGCATAGTCCAAGTGCCCCAAATGAATGAAAAACATAAAGGAAACCTAAAACTACGAACTATATACAATGGCAGTGGCAAGTCCTACAGCTCACTTTTGGATTTCCCGGGCCAAGGCATCATCGAACTCCTGGTCTATGTCCTGAAGGCGGGCCTGCTCCATGGCCCCGAGGTTTCACAGGGACGATGCCATGTCCACCTCCAACTCCCTGCGAATTGCCTCGAGGCACTCGGCCCGCCTCAGCACCCTGCGCATGGAGTTCTCCTCCCTGACCATAGTGAGCCGTGCCTCTTCCGCCCGCCGCCGCTCCGCATCTATGTGCTGGCCCAACCGCTGCAACACGGAGGACACTCCCTTTCTGGGGTCCTCCTGCCCTCCGGCCGATGCCTGCCCCTCTGATGTTGATGGCCCCGAGCCATCATCACTCTCACCATGAGCCTGCTGCTGCTGTGCCTGTGTCCTGCCTCTTGCTGCATGCATGTCCTCCTCCAGCTGGGGTGCAGTTGTTGGGGTGGCCAACCCTGCTGGACGTCCGACTCCCGACTGCAGCAGGGATGTGTCCTCCACCAGCCTGATCGCTGGGTCAGAGGCAGCTTCACAGGGTACCCAGATGATACATGGGCCGGAAGATGGCACGGAGGATGACTGGCGCATAGGGGGTTCAGGTGAGGAGGGGGTCGGAAGAAAGTCCAGCACACGGAGGAATCCAGCACTGGTAACCCCTCCTAGTAGGTCAACGTGGTCAAAGAGGCATCCGAAATGACATGCAGTGTCTTCACGAAAACACTGCAGGTCAGCTTGCATGCCCCATTGACGCAACGCTATCCCAGCCAGGACAGGCTCAAACCGGTCCCAGATTGCCACGTCCACAGGGAGAGGAAGGCCAGTTGTTGTGTGCTCATCCCCTCCCTGAAAACGGGTCTGGACGTAGGCATCCCTGCTGGTGCGGGATGATGCAGTCACAGGATCGGGGATAGGATTACACAGAGGCACCTCCGTGGCGGCCTGTGCTTCCTCATGTCCCTGTCCTTGGACTGCACCACCAGCACCAGTGTAATCCCCCCTCCAGGCCCTGTGTGTGTCCCTTCCATGGCCTCCTCCTCAACCAAACCCCCACCAACCTGGATGACTCTGTGCCATCTTCCTCCATCGGACACTGTGGGGTCTCAGCTGCCCCTTCTGCTGTCGAGGAGTCCACCTCCGACCTCCGCCTCTTGGACGTACCCTCGGCAGCTGCGGCCATGGACGCGGCACCAGACTCCTCACTCTCCGACGAGATGACAACATGAGAGGGGAGCTGGGCCTTTGCGTCTCCAGCTGGCGGTGCGATCCCTTCCGCTTTGCTCCACAGCACCGTCTCCGCCCTCTTCATCAGTTGATGCTGCAGACAGGGAGAGATAGAACATAGGCATCAGGGCACTGTACAATGGTCTGATACACACATGACAGTTGTACATGAGTGGCAGTGTCAAACTTCAAACATGGCATCACACTCCCCAACACACATGTCATTTCAACTCACACACATGGGCACATCAACAGGATTGTTGCACCAGGCAGCAGCATCCATACACAAACAACAGCATGAGCAGCCGAATGTGAGCCTGACGTCACATGCAACATGGAGAGTGCAGGACACATGCACACACGCCACCAGACATACATGCATCTGTTCATCTCCACCACCTGTCGCTGTAATAACATCCCCATCCATGTCACATCTGGCAATCAGCCTCCTACATGTCAGTGTCACATGCATCCATGGTGTATCACAGTTGCACACTTGTCGAATACACACACATGCAAATGTACATAGTGCTGATACATGCAGGTGGAAGCAGCATCCATGTGTGACAGCACAACCATGCCACAGTACATACACAGATAATCAAAAATGTGTGCACCCACACCTGCATTTGCCAAGCATGCTTACCAACACATACACCATAGATGTGTCTCACACATGAGAGTATTCACATGTGGCAGGCTCATTTCCCTGTACATACACATGCATACATGGCCCTACACAGACATATGTAAAACCTGCACACTCCTGCCACACCTCAACATGCACAGCCTCCAAGCAGTAGGCATGTACACTTACTGCGTGACTCCAGACGGGTCTGCTTCTCAAGGACCTGGCGGGTGAGGACTGGGTGTATGCATTCCAGGACCCTCATCTGGATGTTAGTAAGGCGGACCCGGCACCCTTCTGCATCCACTGCCTTCACGAGGCGCCAGCCTTGTTGAGGGTCCTTGACCTGAAGTCCTCCCAGTGCTTCCGGACGTGTTGAATGTTGCAGACTGCCACCCCCTCCTCGTTGATGGCAGTCACTTGTCCATCCAGGTCCTCTTCCGTCCTTCATTGTGGGCGCACAAACTTCCCAAGAGGGCATCATACTGCCCCAGGACTCGCTCCACCAGGATATCAACTTCACTGGCACTGAAGGTGGTAGCCCTCTGCCTCTCTGACTGGAGGATGCCAGTGGTGCCAGATGGTGTTGTGTCCGACATGGCAACCCCAGAGGCAGGTGTGAGTGGGCGACTGGGTCCTGGGGCTAGGCTGGTATAGCAGTCGGGAGTCTCCTGTTCCAGCAGGGGTGGTCACAGCAACTGCACCCCTGCAGATGGCTGACGTGCAGGCACCAAACAGCAGGGCACATGGGCAGCAGGCAGGCAGCAGCAGATGGCAGGTGGGAGTGTGCTCAGGGCACTGTGGGGCAGGAAAATGGCCTCCTTCTGGGCAGGAGTGTGGTCTTCTGTGTGTTGTTGTGTGGCCAGCTTGATACAGAGTGATTTGGCACATGAAAAAAGTGCACTTCAGTGTGTAATTCATGGAAAAGCCCTTAGCGCATAAGCACGTCTGTGATGTAACGCGCACGGGCATTTCCCCACGTCCGCGTGTTAATGCGTGTAATCCGAGAGCGCGTAAGTGATGTGATGCGCGCGGGCGTTTCACTCGTGACGGTGCATAGTGATTCAGCACGTGAAAAACAACACATCTGCGTGCAATTGGAGGAAAGGCCCTTAGTTTGTACGCGCATACGTGTGGGCTGGCTCAAAAGGCATGCGTATGATGCCATTTACTCGTACGTGCTTTTTGTGGAGAGCGAGTGAGTGATTATTATAGTTCTTGTCGGTTCACACGCGATTACTTCACAATGGTTCCAGTTCGTACTCCCTGTTTACTCAGACAGCGTTCAATTCTTCTTTTGGCGGGGGTGTTGCCAATGCTTTTTTTCACGTTCTTCTTCCAGGCAGATGGTGAGTTGCGCACGTATTTTCCAACTGTGGTTCCCCCCGTGTGTCGCGTACCCCTTCAGAGGTCATTGCAGGCTGCGTGTATCACACGTACACTTATTTTTGTGTTTCTGGGTGCCACAGCGTAGTGCAGGTTTATTTTTCCACGCACATGGTCTACCAGGGGTTGCGTGCATGTTAAATATTGTTTTTGGGGTGCCTGTGCGTTGCGTGATGCGTCATCTTCCCCCAGGGGTCACAGACAGCCTTGCTAGAGCACTAGGGTACGAATTCCATCTAGTACCCTACCCCTTTCACCCCAATTGCCCAGGACAATTGTTAACTGCAACTCCCATACACACAACAACATCAGTGCCATGGTTGGGAGGTGACCAAGCAGTAAGGGAGGCAAAGGTGGCTGAGCTCAAAGAGGTGGGCGCGATAGGGGACGTGGCCAGGATGTGCAGGGTGGCCCAAGAGGCCAGTGTGTGGAGGACCAATCAGGGACTCCTATGCCCCCCCCCAATGGTTGGGGGAAATGTAGGTGACATCATCCCAGCTCAGCCCTTGTTAAACCGGCCCATATTGTCAACTGAACCGGCACAAGATGACTACCAGGCTGACTTCTGTGTCACCAAGTCTAAGCCACGTGTGGCGGTGAAAGTTGCTGTCACCAGGTCACATGGATCTGGGGCAGCAATGTCATCTGCTACCCCAAGTAGCCAGGGTGAGGAGGCTGCAGGGGCAGCTGCAGCTCAATCCACCCCAGCTCCGAGTCTCCCAGCCGGGACAGTGTCGGTACAAGTCCATCACACTGTAGTTGGTCCTGCCAACATCACCCTGCAGCCAATGCCTGCAGTGAGACCTTTGGTCATTGTGCCTTTGGAAACTTCCAGTGCTCAGTCCACCTGCGCTTCTGCCCCTACCAACCAGAGTGGCATAAGCCACTCTGGGTACGCACCACCTTCCAAGAAGAAGGGTGCTCTTGCAGTACAGGCTGGGACCCCAGACACGGCTACACGCTCCGGCACGTCAAGGAAGCCCAGTTTAAATGACACTAGATGCACTTGTGGCCTATGTGTTGGCACATAGCCGCGAAATGGTGGTGACTGAAGGGTGCAAGACCATGACTGCTCAACGTAGGTCCCACTGGCAGACCATCGCGGACCGCATTAGTTCCCTTGGATTCGTGAAGCGCACAGCTGATGATTGCTCTAAGCAGTGGAATGACCTGAAACGCAGAGCAAAGAACACGCTGGCTTCCAATCATGTCTCTACTCTGTTGACTGGTGGTGGGTCTCCACCAGAGGATGACCAACTCACTGAACATGAGTCTGTCGCTGGAGGCTTCATCACAGAGGATCAGATCCAAGGCGTGGGAGTCCTACCAGATCTTGAAGCATTGTCCGGTGAGTGCCCATGCATGTGTGTGCAATCCATGTGTATGTTGCTTGGTTGATGTGTTCTGATTGAGTGCCAGGTGAGGCTGTGTAGTCATGACTGGTATGGGTCACCCAAGTGGCCCCTCCAAACCATTCCCTGGCCTTGGATTTGGGTATGACAGTATCCCTTCTGACCACAGTTGCCAATTTGCACCAGATTACAGCAGTTGCCCTTCAACTGGCGTCTTGCAACAACATTGTTCTAAATGTTTTCCTTTTCATTCAGCCTGATTGTTTTAATCCTTGCCATTTTTACCACCCATGGTTTTGCTGTACTGCCACTAATGTAACATACTTCTGTTATAGATTACACCCCACAATGGCCCACATTTATTACCTTGTTATGGGAATGATTGAACCATTCAAGCTGATTGAGTAATGGCCTGCACACAATAGTTTTTGGACCCTGTTTTTATTTTGAACATGGCTGTTGGCTTTTGTCATGTTGAAGTGACCAACCATTGATGTATCCATCTGCCTGCCATCACTTCATCAGAGAACACTGGATTTGTTGCAGCGTGTGGCACTTGCGTGTTTTGTCACACTATTTTGCGTGTTTTATCTCATGATGTCCATCTCACATGGATGGGTGACAGTACCTATTTTCTACCATATGGCTGTACTTGTCAAATGTACCATGGCTATGCTATGTGCCATCTGTGTGTTGGCATGTGTCATGTATGTGTATTGGACATGCCACTCACAGGCTAATGTGTGATACCAGTGCTATCCAGCATTCGGCACATGTGTTGCTTTTCCATCTTGGAGTCCTCAGTGTCTGCTTTTTGCCTCCCCTTCCAACTCATTGACAGTGCATGCATGCCACAGTTATTGTCATGTGGGACATGTGTAATTTATGTACTGGATCTCTGTCTCGTCAGGCCTATGTGTGTACTATGGTGCTCATGCCTGTTTCCATTTATCTTTCATGTTTTTGCAGGTGATGAGGCATGATGCTGTTGAGGAGGAGGAGATGGTGCAGACCCAGGAGGAATCACAGCCACAGCCGGGCACCACAGGAGGATGTGGGGTGGTGGGTGAAAACCCATGCGTCCTACAGACCATGCTGTCCATGGGTGTTTCTGGGTACACCTCCGCAAACCTCTATGAATCAGGTGCTGAATCGGACATTGAGACATATGTGCTGTCGCAGGTGAGTGTTTCTGGCAGATATGCTGTTCTGTCCAATCCACCTGCACCGGGGTGAGACCCATCTATGAGGATTTCCGTGTTGGAAAGTCTGCCTTTGGCGGTTACGGATTCAGGGTCACACTCCACAATATTTGCTCCTGTTCCTGGGCCAGCAGATCAAAATAGGAATGCAGTCCTGTAGCCTCAGGCAGTGCCAGCACAGCAAGGCGCAGATCGCCTTGCCCCAAACAGGTGTGGTGCCCGCCAACGCGGTGGCCATGCGCCACCAGGCAATACTGTGTGGGAGAACTCCATGTACAGTATGGCAGCACAACAGGGGGCATCGTGTGAAATGATGGCTCAGGCAATGGACAGGGTGGCCACTTCCATTCTCCCCCCTGAAAGGCAGATGGAGCTCCAGCAGCAGACAACAGACTCCATTTGCCACTCACACAGGGAGGACATGTTGGCGTCCAACAGGGACCGATGAGCTGGACTAGAGACTCTGCGCACAGCCATATCTGCAGAGTCCCAGGCCCACAGGGTAGCCCTGAGGTTAGAACACAGGTCCCTCAGAGATACTCTGTGTGAACTTGAGGTTTCCCGGAATTTTAGGTCAGAACAGCAGCTGGAGCAGCTCACACGATCACTCTCAGCTGAGCTCCAGGCAACCCGTGCGGAGATCCGGGCATCACGCGAGGCCATGCAGGCAGAAATGTGTGCTACCCGTGAGGTGCTGCATGGGGATCTCCGTACCATCATCCTGCAGAACCAAACCTTCCAGACCCGTATGCTTGCTGCCATGGAGGACCATACCAGGGCTTTGGATGGGCTTCTTCCCATATCACGGCCACCTCCTGATGTAGCACCAGAGGGTGATGACAGTGACTGCAGTTCTCCCACTGTAGCGTAGCCGTGCAGGCCATGAGCCCATGGAGGTATTTTCTTTTTCTCAACATCCACGCATGTGGGTGTTGGGGTGCACCCTGTACCTTGTCCCTCCTGGGTGGCCTCCCCCCCTGGTCCACACATGGCCATTTTTTATTTTTATTTTTGTTAAATATTTTGTTTTACAGTTTGTTGCTTTGAGTGGCTCCCGTGGGCATCCATTGTGTTTTCCAGCTGGGCACATGCAGGCTTGTCCTGTCTTTGGGTTAGATGCTTGGGTTCCTGACACACACACCCCTCCTGCTTCCCCTTTCCATGGGCTTGCAAAGGGTATGACCAAGTGACAGTAACTTACACAGTGACATTGGGCTCCCATGAGTTGTGTGGGCAGTCTGTAGTCAAAACCGTTTGTATATCCCTAGTGGGGATTGTTGTTGGATTCTACACTGCATGGTGTATTGATATATGCTTGTGCATCCATGTCTTTCTCCTTATATACATTTAGCTTCTTCATGTCTTCACAAGCCCTTCTCCTTTGCAGGTGCAGTTCATGTTGTATGCAGTACACTGACACATTTGCCTGACAGCAACACTCTGCAGTTGGAAGGGGTCGATGTGCTGCCTTAGTCAGGTTGTGAGACTTGCACTACTTTAAGTTTATACTGTTATATATTGCCACTGTTTCATCCTGTGCTGCTGGTTTGTGTTGCTTGTAGGTATTTGTTCATGTGTGCTGTTTTTGTTTGATTACTGGGAGCATATTGTCTGTGGCCTGTTTCCATTTGGGACAGTGCACTTTGTGACACTTGTGTCATGTGTTATGCATTAATTTGGTTGCTTTCACATTGCATGCCATGCCATGGTGTGTTGGGTAGCTGAGATGGGGAGGGGTTGGGTGAGATGCCACAATTTTGATGTGGTATTTTGTAAGGGGGTAGTCGTTCATGGTGCATGAATGTGTGGCTTTTTGTGACACAGCATTGGATGTCTTTAAGTAGCTAGGGATGCACACAATGTAACACTTCCAGGTGAACAATCTCAGGCTGGTATGGTTGTGACAGTTCACTGTCCCTTTTGTCCTCATCATTGATTGTCAGCTGGTATGTGCCAGGACTGTGTGCACTCGGCAGGGGTGGGATTTTAGGTGAAGTAATTTGCCACTAGCTGGTTACGGGCTGCCTCACCACATGCCCTTTCACCTCCCATGCACAGCGTCCGTGCATGTGGTTGGGGATGTGGGGGCACCACCATGTCCACCGCCACACCCCGCCGGGTTGCAACGTTGTGCAGGACACATGCTGCCACTATGATCCTGCACACTACTGGAGGCGCATATAGCAGCTGCCCACCAGAGCGGTCAAGGGAGCGAAAGCGTGACTTGAGCACTCCGAATGTGCGCTCCACTATTCCCCGGGTTGCAATATGGGCTGTGCTGTATCTTACCTCGGGTGTTGTGGTGGGGTTCCGAATTGGCGTCATCATGTAGGTGCTCAGAGGGTAGGCACTGTCCCCTGGGGAAGTGATGATGGCTATCATTAGTGGGGTTTTCATATACCTCAGTATCTGACATGCATGCATGTGCAGAGGCATTTATACTCACCAATCAGCCATGTGTCGCCATGCCACCCAGCTTCCAGGTCCCGGTTTAGGGGTGACATTCTGAAAATGAAACTATCATGGCTTGACCCTGGATAGTTGACATATACTGAAGTGATGATTCCCTTGGCATCACATACTACCTGTACATTGATTGAATGCCAGTGCTTGAGGTTTTGATATATGTGCTCAGTCGCCCTGGGAGGATGTAGAGCCACATGGGTGCAATCAATGGCATCTAGCACTTTGGGAAGTGTGCCACCCCGTAAATGTCCTGGACCACGCCCTGCCTTTCTGCAGGAATTCTGGGAATGTATATGTGCCTGCGGACTGAGGGGCGTGCAGTCATCATGGCCAACACCTGGTGTAGGCAGCGTGACAGCGTGGCCTGTCAAAAACCCCCTCTATGGCACTTTTCCGCTGAAATGAACCAGTAGCCAAGAAGTGCAGTACATTGAGCACAGGGTGGGTGATTTGAGGTCATCCTCCCACTCACTCACCAGGTCGAGGATTATGTGTGGTGGAAACCTGTACCTCCCATAGACCTGGTCATCAGGCATCCCAAAAAGGCTGGTCCTGGGTAAAAAAATGTGGGGCCTGTCTATCCTCCTCCTCCTGCAGTGTCCCACAACCACTGATGCGAGGAACAGTATATTCATCATAGCGTCTGAGCTTGTTTTTTGTTTGCACACACTTTTATGCTGCGCGGGGCCGCTTACGCCTGCTTCTTGCTGGCGTACGTGTTTCCGGAATAGCGTGTCTTTTTTGGCGCACGCCTTTCCCCTGTTCGATTCCATGAATACGTGTTGTTGGCAAGTGTGTGGGCGTTGCGAGCATTTACCTCCTGTACTTCCCCCGTAACGCCCACATTTTTATGCATTGTTCCCCATTCCGCGTGTTATGCTCCGTGTTCCGCCCTGTGCGCTGAGCTATGTGCGCTTTCCCTGTGTGTGTAGCGCACACCGTTTAATGATGTGTGTGCCCACGTGTTCCACCCACGATTTTAGTGCCCATCCCAGGATTTACACGTGCACTGAATTCCATGAATCGATGTGCGCGGCTTTGGCACGCGTGCGCTGGGTTTTTCACGCTTGCGCTGCGATTTTCACGCTTGTGCTCCCCTTTTCAGAGCACATTTATTCCATGAATCGGCCCGTAAATGTACAGATTACATGGACACAGACATCACCTGCACATCTTGTTTCACCAGGATCTCTAGGTCCACACAGGACTTCATGGCACTGTAAAACAGTACCCTGGATAAATGCATGGCCACACCCATGAGACAATTGGCATGTCTCCTTGGTAAGTGAAACTTAGAGAGTGACAAGGGAGTGACTCAGAGTTTCAACACTGAGTGCCACTTAAGGTGGAGGGCTCAAGTGGCACTGCCTGTGATAGTGAGGGTGATGGGACAAGTCTGATTGGAGGTGGACAGTTATCATATGACCCATAATTATCAACTATATCCCAAAGAACATCCCAAATGATATGGTATGGTAAGTCATTTATAATGCACCTGTACACATGTATTTCTAGGCGCAACAAGAGAAGGGAGGGAAGACAGAGCGAAGACAATACAAGTGATCTTACTAGGGTTGGTGTCATTCAGATTATACAAGTACAAGAACGAAAAGTGCAAACAGAAAAAGAGGGAGAAAGTGCAAAGGAAAGGGGAGGGCAAACAGGACACAAATACTAACTGCTTATCCTCTTTCAACTACAGTGGCATTGATTGATTGATTGATTGATTGTTTATTTATATTTCGCTCGTACACAGGTGTTTCAGAGCATGACAAGGCAAGGGAGGGTAACAAGGGAGAACAGAAACATCGATCTTATTAGGCAGAGTGATATTGAGAACATGCAAGTGCATGGGAGAGGGAAAAGGGAAAAGTGCATGAAGGGGGGAAGTGGAAAGTGCAGAGCAATGTAATACAGATAAATAATAAATAAATAAATAAATAAATAAATAATGACCTGATCAGGAGCAAGAGCTCCCGACCACTGCAGGAGCAGTGGGTTGTAGCAGCCACCCCAGATCTGTAGCCCACTGCAGAAGTATGCTGATTAATGCTACCTAATTTAAACAGTGAATTTCTTGGGGTTATTCTTAGCGCAACAGGTGCGGTAACCCACAGCATTTTTTCAATATTAAGTCCATTCCGCTTAATATCGCATCCACACTGTACAAAAAGCTGTGCCTACATCATTTGCTCTCAGCAACCGTCACAACGCCATTACAGCACACAAGTCCACAGTAACTCCAAGATGGCCGCTCGTGTTCTTTGAATCATTTCCCCTGCTCCATTTCCTCATCAGAGAACAGTCGTATGCTGATTGGCCTCTGTAGCCAATATCAAAGCCTATCCGACGCCGGGAGGCATGAGCCGGCCCTTCCTGGGAAGGCCCTGAGGGCATGGCCGGCAACTGTCCTGAGACGGTCCTGAGCTGACCAGAGCCCAGGGCCAGACCTCCTGCCAGTGCACCAATAGAGGTAATATATTCTAAATATCATAGCCTCCGCCCCACAACGAACTAGTGACTATCTCATACCTTCATATGTAGCACCAGTGCAAATACACTTGTGTCAATGAGCCCTTCTCGGTATGTCTCTTTGTACACATCTCAAATGTTATGCTGTCAATCATCTAATTCTGCATAAATCTACTTATAATTTTATTGCCGACACAATGTCTGTGTTGCGCATACGCTACCGCATATTCTGCAGCCTATGTACCCTTACCATCACTGTAGCATAGCCGAATCAATTCACACTCTTGCCTAAGATTCTAACACTGTATAAATAGCTGTGCCACCTGGAACTTGCTGACCTTTCATCACAGAGCTTCGATTCTTAACCATGTTCGCTATGTCTAGCGAGTATTGTGACCACCAATTTTGATTTGTGCTGCATTTAGGAAACTCAAATCTAGATGAGCCATAGCCCATGTTTAATGAGTATGGTGACCAATTGTGATTTGTGCTGCATTTAAGAAACTCAAATCTAGATCAGCCATAGCTCATGTTTAATGAGTATAGTGACCAATTGTGATTTGTATTGCATTTGAGACATTCAAATCTAGATGAGCAATAGCCCATTTTTAATGAGTATGATGACTAATTGTGATCTGTGCTGCATTTGGGAAACTCAAATCTAGATGAGCCATAGCCCATTCTAGTGGGCACTATGACTGACCATGATTTTTGCTGCACCTTGTAACTTCAAATCTAGATGAACCCCTGCGAGCCAAAACATCTATAAAAACTTTCTTGACTTTGTGTTGCCTACACGTACCCATTGTGTTGCCTACACCTAGCATGTATAGCCCTGTGTAGCCTACACCTAGCCATTGTGTTGCATATACTTAGCCATTGTGTTGCCTACACCTAGCATGTATAGCCATGTGTTGCCTAGACCCAGCCTTGTCTTGCCTACTCCTAGCCATTGCGTTGCCTATACTTAGCCATTGTGTTGCCTACACCTAGCCACTGTGGTGCCCACACCTAGCCTTTGTGTTGCCTATACTTAGCCATTGTGTTGCCTACACCTAGCATGTATATCCCTTTGTAGCCTACACCTAGCCATTGTGTTGCATATGCTTAGCCATTGTGTTGCCTACACCTAGCCTTTGTGTTGCATATACTTAGCCATTGTGTTGCCTACACCTAGCATGTATAGCCCTGCGGTGCCTAGACCGCGCCTTGTCTTGCCTACACCTAGCCATTGTGTTGCCTATACTTAGCCATTGTGTTGCCTACACCTAGCCACTGTGTTGCCCACACCTAGCCTTTGTGTTGCATATACTTAGCCATTGTGTTGCCTACGCCTAGCATGTATAGCCCTGTGTTGCCTACACCTAGCCTTGTCTTGCCTACACCTAGCCATTGTATTGCCTACACCTAGCCACTGTGTTGCCCACACATAGCCTTTGTGTTGCCTATACTTAGCCATTGTGTTGCTTACACCTAGCATGTATAGCCCTGTGTAGCCTACACCTAGCCATTGTGTTGCATATAATTAGCCTTGTGTTGCCTACACCTAGCATGTCTCGCCCTTGGTTGCCTCCACTTAGCCATTGTGTTGCCCACACCTAGCCATTGTGTTGCTTATATTTAGCCATTGTGTTGCCTACACCCAGCCATTGTGTTGCATATATTTAGCCATTGCATTGCCTCTACTTCGCCATTGTGTTTCCTACACCTAGCATGTATAGCCCTGTGTAGCCTACACCTAGCCATTGTGTTACCTATAATTAGCCATTGTGTTGCCTACACCTAGCATGTATAGCCCTCTGTTGCCTACACCTAGCCACTGTGTTGTTCACACCTACCCTTTGTGTTGCCTACACCTAGCCATTGTGTTGCCTATACTTAGTCACTGTGCTGCCTACACCTAGCCACTGTGTTGCCTACACCTTGTGTTGTCCATTGTCAACATTTGCAGCCCATTGCGCTTATACCTAGCATTTGAAGCCATTGTTCCCAACCTAACTGCTATCCACCTGCACCCTGCGACTACAGAGAAAACAGCCAAAACACATCCTGCCATAAATTATGTGCCTGCCCCTCCTACAACATAACAGCACCTGGCCACTTCCTCTACTCATCACCTTAGCCATCACCAGCGTATGCAGCCTCCCCTCCCAACACTCACCTTGCATGACGCCCATGCTTTCCATGGCACACCATGCCAACACGCCAACTCACCCCCGCACCCACAAAATCCCTACCTGAACTCACCTGCGCTGTGGCTCAAACACTTTGCCACTAGGCCACCACCCAACCTACCTTGCTCAGTGACCATCAGGAATGCAAGACTGGGCTCAAGATTCCCACGCCACAGCCGTGCTCCCCAGTGGCTCTCTCACCCCCATAAGAGCCCTCCATCTACACAATCACACCGCAGCAGCATCATCGCACACCCGCCAACACCAAACAATCCACCCAAAGCACCTCTCATCAAAGGTGCCTTGATTAATGCCAGGTCACTCCCTGCGCACGCCCTAGACATTGCTGATATGATTACAGCCCATGACCTTGATTTCGTAGCCATAACCGAGACCTGGCTACATAGCGCCTCAGGACCCCAACTCGTGCTTGCCATTCCTGCCAGTTACACTATTATCAGATGCGACCGCAATACCAACCACACCAAAGGAGGCAGTGTCACATTCATCCATAAAATCTCCTTAGGCATCAGAAGCATTAACAAGCAACAAATCCTATCCGCAGAACTCCTCATGATCATACTTCCCATCTCCCCCAATCAAACTGCCACACTCCACCTCATATATCGACCACCCGAACCCATATCCTCCTTCTCAAATGACATCATGTCCATCATAGCCGATAAAGCCAAAGCCAAATCACAAGTCATCATACTTGGCGACTTCAGGATACCAAGACGCTAATGACCCCTCAGCGCTAGATCTGGCTAACTCATTAACTAACCAAGGCTTCACCCATCTCATCATGGAACCCACCCACGCTAAAGGGCGAACCCTCGACTGGCTAGTGGAATCCAACTGTTGCATCAACCTCAAGGACAACACCCCTTCCGTATGTTCAGACCATCACACAATCCTCTTCGAAATCAAAACCACTGACCCCTGTGTTAGGGAGAATTCTCTGTTTAGGCTAAATTTCCTAACCTAGTGAGTCCCCCAGCAGCTTTGCTGGATTTCGGGAGTTTGTGTTTTTCCATCCTGCCAAGAGTGAGACTCTTTTCCTCCCACTCTTGGACATGTATGTGTGTAATTCCTTTGAATGTCAATGTGTTCTATGGGCTATGGGGTCTTTTACTGCATAGGGTCTCATATGTTTTTCTATGTGTGTTACACCGCACCCTAGTGCCGTAGCACTGGGGCATCCTAGCGGACCTCCACCATAGACTCCATACCCGGGGACTGACTACTGTCTCCCCGGGCATGTAAAGTCACCATTGGCTTTAGTAGACCTAAATTTACTAACAGAACTAGCACAAACCATCTTATTGTAGATGTACTAGTAGGGGTAATTCGATTACTCCTGGATCTGTTACTCAAGGGGGCACTGTCCCGTCCCCCCTCGTCGAGTTTTGGCTGGTGGCAGTGGAAACTACTTGTTATGTTCGACCCTGAACCTAACCCTATGGGATTCATCCCATTGTTGGAGATTGATACTTTTCCTCGTTAATCTCTAACGTACCACCGGTCTACTTATCTTAAATAAGTTTATCGGATGGTATTTTCTGTCAGAACTCGGTTTTTAAAATGGTGTCTGTGTTCGTCTCTGTGACTCCTAAACCAAAGGTTGAGCCCTTTGTTCCACTTTTGGCGGGCTCTGTACAGAGACCCTCCAAAGTGGTGCCATTCTGTCTGGGTTACCACAGGGGCGTGGGAGGGGGTTTAGGCACCCAGGACCGAGTTGCCTTGCCAACTCCGGTCGCACTCTGGAGTGATTGGCCCAAGTGGTGAGCCTCCCCGCTCACCACTTAGCATCTGTTGATTGACAGATAGGCTAAATGAATGGGGGTTTTCTGCATAAAAGCAGGGCTTTTGGGACTGGATCTTCAGAAGTCCCCACAGGACCTAAGAATCCGACGAGGGTAACGCTGAGCCGCCCTGCAACGATGACACCTCCGGTGGAGCCCTGCTGAGCCGACTCACCACTTCCCGACGACAGAGGTGATCTCCCTGCCGGAGAGTCTCTTCCCCTGGCTGGAGGGAACAACCAGTCCCCTTTGCTTTTTATTTGCCTCAGGACGCAGTGGTCGAATTGCCCGTGCAGCGCACGTTGGCAACCGGATAGCCACTACCCCTGTACCGCGACCAAAAGGTGGTGCCTTGTGACGGAGCACTCCGCAGCTGGTCTCTTCCCTGGTGGTGCCCCGGACTTCACTTTTCTTCGACGATGAGAACCTCTCTACTCTTGGCAAAGACCCGACGTGCATCCACCACCAGGAACAACTGCCCCCGCCGGAGCTGCCCTCCACAACAAGGTACCGTGTCCGCCTGGCTTCCCTTTCGATCGGTTTGAGTGAGGTGTTTTAATCCCCTCCTTTCCGTTGGGTCGCCTCCAAGCTTTTCTCATTTATTTTTCTGAACTGGTTCAATCTGCCGATAACAATTTGCTACAAAGACTTGAATGCATCTCCACTAGAGACTTTTTGGGACATATTGCCTTGCCTCTCTCCGAGTGGGCCTGGCCTCTGAACTTTATGATCTATTGTGGTTCTTGCCTTCTTACCGTACATTTTGCCTGTGAAGTATTGAACTATGTTGATTTCGTAACCTGCCTATCTTTTTCTCTCCCGTCCTAAGTAATATTAGAGTGCCATCTAGGTTGAGGTATACACCTCTGTCTGAAAATAAGTGGTGCCGGTAGAACCTAGACTTGTCGAAAAATTGCTAGGGGGATTGATCATTTCTTCTCCGTAGAGTAATTGTGTTTGATTTGTTTGCCGTGAAATTGCCATAGTGTTTTTCATAGATGTTTCGTTATAAATAAATACCTTAATATCATTACACTAAGCCTCGTTACGTGTTTGCTTGTCTTGCTGGGAAGAATTGCCCTATTTTGTATACTTCACATACTGCTCAACTCTTCTTGAGGGAAGTCTGACTGCTCAGCCACAGCTACCAAGTGAATCTGTGTGGTACAGACTGCTACCAAGTGGGTTCACCGCCAAACACCTGTAGTCCTAAATCTTTTGCAGTGGTCCCAGAAGGAACTGCACAGGTAGCCGCCTAACACTGGTGTACAGCGGTGGGATTTGTATTGAGTATACAGTTTAGAGTGCTTTTCGACACTGTATGATAACTAACCACAAAACTTTGCACAAAAAGAAACTTTCAAAAAACATGTCTACGATGGAAACTTACAGTCAAGAGTCCTTGTCAGGTGCAAATACTGAGAGTTTGCGAGCTCTCTGTAGGCAACAGAATCTTTCTGTAAGAGGCAAGAAGTTAGAGCTAATCGAGAGATTGCTGGCGAACCAAAGTCTGGGTACTGGTTCAGAGGAACCAAGCTCTCCAGCAAATGTAGATAACAGTAATGGTGTTGATCTAAATCATAATTCTGATGATAGCGATGAAGAGGCTGATGAGGACGGCGAGGCTAACAAAACTGTCTCCCCTGCTCCTCTAACCGCCTTACCAGTTGTGCCTACGGGGCCCATACCAGAGTAACCCTGCTTATTTTGAACTTGAAAAAATGAAGCTCGAATTAGAATACAAACGGTTCTTGGCTCAATCTGCACAAAACCAAGAACTTGAGTTCAGACGGATGAATGCCCAGGCTGAGCAGAAGCAAGCTGAGTTAAGACTCGGAAATAGAACTTAATCACGAGTTAGAGATGAAAAAGTTGTCTATGGAAAATGCTTCTCTCTCCTCTGGTTCCTCTAGGAGCTCCAGTCCCAAAAGACCCCGGATGCCGAAGGAATTAGTGGGTATGTATGAACCGAGATTGGATGTGTTGGATTGGTTGAAACTGTTTGAATACAATCATGGGCTCCAGGACATCACCGGGAATGCTTTACTTCCCTGGTTGTTCTCTAGGCTCCCTCCTGTTGCGACTGATGTGGTAATGGAGTTGGGGGAGGCGGATAAGACGGATTACGAAAGTGTGAAACTAGCTTTAATACCTAGATTCGGAAAGACCCCTTCCCAGTATCTTAAGAGGTTTAGAACCCTCAAAAAGCATAATGGTACCCCTTGGGCTACCTGGGTGAGTGAAGGGTTGAACAACTTAGAGGGATGGATTAAGGGTTACAAAGCGAACACTTATGAGGGTATGAGGAATCTTTTTATGTTGGAGTCTATTTATGATCCTGTTCTCCTGAGCTCAGACAGCACTTGGCTGATTCGAAGGAATTGGATTCCCGGGAGCTAGCTAAGGCTGCTGACTTATGGGTTGCCAACCGGGCTACTCATAAGGATTCTGGGGCAACTCAGAAAAAGGATGAGGGAAAACAGCCTAAAAAAGACTCAAAAGAGAATTCTAATAACTCACATTCCAAAGAGGGCCGCAAACAAAACCAGAAGGGTAAGCACAAGGAAAACCACTGCAGAATAGTGGGCCTTCTGGTGCCAAACCGGAAGGAGGTCAGAACAAGCCACCATTCCAGAAAGCATTCGGTAAATGCTTTGTTTGTGGCTCAACTGATCACGTGAAAGGAGATCCCAGATGTAAGGCTTAACCTTCAGGGGTCCAGCTTGTCCCCTTATCCTTCGCTCCAGAGGAGGAAGTCCAAATGGCAAGTGGAAACTTTCTACTGCTAGCTGACGAACCCATTGGAGTCTCATCCAGCGTTTCTTTAGTATCTCTGGGGTTGTGGGAACAACAGAATTTAGATGACTATAATTCTATCCCCGATAATACTAAAGAGTATTATAAGGACAGTGTCCAGGTGAATGGTCAGGAGACACCTGCCATTAGGGACACTGGGGCCAGCATAACTGTGGTGGATAAATTGTTTTTTCAGGCTGAGGATGTTGCTAAGGCACCCAAACGCATCACCAAGTTAGCTGGAGGGCCTGTGCAGATGCTTCCCCAATTACCAGTTCTCATCTAGTGTAACAACATGACTGTGAAGATACCTGTCAGCATACAGAGTGAGGTACCAGGACGCGTACTGTTGGGTAACGATTTGAAAACTCTCGGAGTTGTATCGCATACTCCCAGACCTCCTAGTAAACAGTTACAGGAGCTAACCAGACCTGCAAGAGAGAGGACCATACGCGGTACTCTCCAGGAGATGATGAAGAAAGAAATCACTCCTGCTCCACTGGAATTGTCGGCCGCTGTCTCCAAGAAATCAGAAGCGAAAGGGAAACCTAAGGCTTCTATCCCAAAACCAGCAACCAGCATTCCAGTGTAGCCCACACGGACTTCCCTGCGGTTGTCCAAAGTTACACCCGTAACTCCACCTCCAGCCGAGGCTGAGAGGGAGGTACAACCCTGTGTGGTAGAATTAGACTCTGAGGAAGAGCTAATGGAGGGCCAGGAACTCATTGGAGATCTGGATCCTGTTGACCATCCTGAGCTGCAGTCTTTACTGCAGAAGGTGGACCCAGCAGGGCAGACTTCAGTAAGGGACAGAGAGAATGTCCAACTCTGGAAGGTCTTCACCACCAGGCAGAAGCTCAGGCTGAAGGGCAAGAGCCTGGGAAATACAGGTTGCACTGGGAAGATGGCCTCTTCTACAGTGAACCGACAGAAGCTGCACCTGGAGACTACAAACGACTTGTAGTACCCCAAGAGAACAGACCACAGTTCTTGCAGTTAGCCCACGAGATTCCTTTGGCTGGTCAATTGAGTTTCAAGAAGACTAAGGAAAGGCTCTCTCTCTACTTCTATTGGCCAAAGATGGGGGCCGAAGTAGAAAAACACTGCAGGAGCTGCCATACCTGCCAGATCTCTGGTAAGGTTGGCTCCAAGAATGTGGCACTTTTAGTGCCTCTCCCAGTTGTGGGAGTCCCATTTGAGAGAGTAGGGATTGACATTGTTGGTCCCCTTGATCCTCCAACCTCCTCAGGCAACAGGTTTATACTTGTTGTAGTAGACCATGCTACTAGGTATCCTGAGGCAATTCCTATGAGGACTGTTACAGCTCTGGCTGTGGCTAAGGCCCTCCTTGGTATTTTTACTAGGGTCGGGTTTCCTAAGGAAGTAATCGCTGACAGGCGGTCAAACTTTATGTCCAACTACATGAAAGCCATGTGGGAAACCTGTGGAGTTACTTACAAGTTCTCAACAGCTTACCACCCACAAACCAATGGGTTGGTAGAACGATTCAACCGAACCATGAAGAGCATGGTAGGTGCTTTAGAGGAACCCCTTAAGCGTAAGTGGGACCTTCTACTGCCATGCCTTCTCTTTGCTTATATAGAAGTCCCTCAGGAGGGCGTAGGTTACTCGCCCTTCGAACTACTCTATGGTCATCCCGTCAGAGGTCCATTGGCCCTGATTAAGGAGGGGTTGGAGAGTGCTCCTTCCCCCAAGCCAGTCAGAGTGACTGACTACGTGATAGGTCTCCGGAGGAGAATGTCACACATGATGATGGAAGCAAGCGATAACTTGAAAGCTGGACAAGCATTGGTCAAGCACTGGCACGATCAAAAGGCTAACATGGTTGAGTTCACTCAAGACCAGCTCGTTCTCGTTATGATCCCAACAAGGCAGAGGGCCTTGCAAGATAAGTGGATGGGACCCTTCCGAGTCGTGGGTAAACTCGAGAGGTTAACTATCTGGTGGACTTGGGAAATCCCATGGAGGCTCCGACAGTCTTTCACACCAACCGACTTAAAGCGTATGTCTCGCGACCTGATGTAGGAGCTTTGCTTCTAGCGTCATCCGAGGAAGAAGAAGAGAGTGAAGCTCTTCCGGATCTCCTCAGAGGCTTTCCTTTAGATGAAAAAATTGAAGGAGTAAATCTCTCCTCCAATCTGACACCCGAGCAACAAGAAGAGTGGAAATCTATGTTGAATCAGTTTGCCTCTCTGTTCTCGCTTTCACCAGGCTTGACCCCTTGGGGCCAGCACGACATACTCACTGGTGACTGTCTGCCAGTCAAAAGCAGAGGATACCGCATGTCAGAAAACGTACGAACCCACACCAAAGGTGAGGTCAGCAAGATGCTTGATCTCGGGGTAATAGAGCCCTCTACTAGTCCATGGTCTAGCCCAGTTGCGTTAGTACCAAAGGCCGGATCTCAAGAACTTAGATTCTGCGTGGATTATAGAGCTCTTAATGCAGTCACCAAGACTGATGCCCACCCTTTGCCAAGAACAGATGAGTTGGTGGATAAACTTGGCGCCGCCAAGTTCCTCAGCACATTTGACTTGACGTCAGGCTATTGGCAAATAGCCCTGACAGACCATGCCAAGGAGAAAACTGCATTTTCTACCCCCGTTGGTTTATACCAGTTTAAGGTAATGCCTTTCGGATTGAAGAATGCCCCTGCTACTTTTCAACGGATGGTAAACCAGGTTCTGAATGGGATGGAGGACTTAGGATGACATCGCAGTGTTCAGCAATTCCTGGGAAGAACATGTAACCCATTTGAGAGATGTTTTGCAGGCTCTTGGACGAGACCATCTGACCATAAAGGCGAGCAAATGGCAAATTGGACAGAGTAAGGTAGTCTATCTTGGGCATGAGGTAGGCGGTGGAGAAATAAGGCCTTTTCTCAGTAAAATTGAAGCTGTGCAAAATTGGACAACACCGACTACTCAAACCCAGGTGAGAGCCTTTCTAGGCCTCACCGGGTATTACAGGAATTTCATAGAGAACTATGGGACCATAGCTTCTCCACTGAATGTCATCTTCTCGCCCAAATTCCCTAAAAAGGTTAAATGGAACGAGGAGTGCAATCAGGCTTTTGAAAACTTGAAAAAGGCTCTTTGCCAAGCCCCAGTACTCAGAGCTCCTGATTACCGCCAACACTTCATTGTGCAGACAGATGCTTCCAATGTAGGGATAGGTGCCGTACTCAGTCAACGGGATGGGAAAGGTAGGGAGCACCCCGTTTGCTTCATCAGCCGCAAGCTGAAGGATCCTGAAACAAGGTGGGCAACAATCGAAAGAGAGTGCTTTGCTATCGTGTGGGCTCTGAAGAAGTTTAGGCCGTACTTGTATGGTTCTACTTTTGTCATTCAGACTGACCACCAACCCTTGAGATGGTTAATGCAAATGAAAGGGGAAAACCCAAAACTATTGAGATGGTCGATCTGCCTGCAGGGGTTTGATTTCACCATTGAGCACAGGTCAGGGTGTCACCACCAAAATGCTTATGGTCTCTCTAGGATGTATGTCATCGACTAGAGGTATGAGATTCATCCAGGAGTGGATTAAATCCTCCTGTCCCTTAGTCTGGGGGGGGCGAGTGTTAGGGAGAATTCTCTGTTTAGGCTGAATTTCCTAACCTAGTGAGTCCCCCAGCAGCTTTGCTGGATTTCTGGAGTTTGTTTTTTCCATCCTGCCAAGAGTGAGACTCTTTTCTCCCACTCTTGGACATGTATGTGTGTGTAATTCCTTTGAAATGTCAATGTGTTCGATGGGCTATGGGGTCTTTTACTCCATAGGGTCTCATGTTTTTCTATGTGTGTTACACCGCACCCTGCGTGCCGTAACACTGGGGCGTCCTAGCAGACCCCCACCATAGACTCCATACCCGGGGACTGACTACTGTCTCCCCGGGCATGTAAAGTCACCATTGGCTTTACTAGACCTAAATTTACTAACCTAAAAGTACAAACCATCTTATTATGGATGTACTAGTAGGGGTAATTTGATTACTCCTAGACCTGTTACTCGAGGGGGCACTGTCCCGTCCCCCCTCGTCGAGTTTTGGCTCGTGGCAGTGGAAACTACTTGTTATGTTCGACCCCGAGCATAACCCTATGGGATTCGTCCCATTGTTGGAGATTGATACTTTTTCTCGTTAATCTCTAACGTACCACCGATCTACTTATCTTAAATAAGTTTATCGGATGGTATTTTCTGCCATTACTCGGTTTGTAAAATGGCGTCTGTGTTCGTCTCTGTGACTCCTAAACCAAAGGTTGAGCCCTTTGTTCCACTTTTGGTGGGCCTCTGTACAGAGACCCTCCAAAGTGGTGCCATTCTGTCTGGGTTACCTCAGGGGTGTGGGAGGGGATTTAGGCACCCTGGACCGAGTTGCCTTGCCAACTAAGGTCGCACTCTGGAGTGATTGGCCCAAGTGGTGGGCGTTCCCGCTCACCACTTAGCATGTGTTGATTGACAGCTAGGCTGAATGAATGGGGGTTTTCTGCATAAAAGCAGGGGTTTTGCGACTGGATCTTCAGAAGTCGCCACAGGACCTAAGAATCCGACGAGGGTAACGCTGAGCCGACCTGCACAACGACACCTCTGGTGGAGCCCTGCGGAACCGACTCACCACTTCCCGACGACAGAGGAGATCTCCCTGCCGGAGAGTCTCTTCCCCTGGCTGGTGGGAACAACCAGTCCCCTTTGCTTATTATTCGCCTCAGGACGCAGTGGTCGAATTGCCTGTGCAGAGCACCCCGGCAACCGGATAGCCACTACCGCTGATTCGTGACCAAAAGGTGGTGCCTTGTGACGGAGCACTCCGCGGCTGGTCTCTTCCCTGGTGGTGCACCGGACTTCATTTTCTTCGACGACGAGATCATCTCTACTCTTGGCAAAGACCCGCCGTGCATCCACCACCAGGAACAACTGCCCCCGCCGGAGCTGCCCTCCACAACAAGGTACCGTGTCCGCCTGGCTTCCCTTTCGATCGGTTCGAGTGAGTTGTCTTAATCCTCTCCGTTCCGTTGGGTCGCCTCCAAGCTTTTCTCATCCTTTGTTCTGAACTGGTTCAACCTGCCGATAACAATTTGCTATACAGACTTGAATGCATCTCCACTAGAGAATTTTTGGGACATCGCGCCTTGCCTCTCTCCGAGTGGGCCTGGCCTCTGAACTTTACGATCTATTTTGATTCTTGCCTTCCTGCCTTTCATTTTATCCGCTAGGATTGAACTGTGTTGATTTCATGACCTGCCTATCTTTTTCTCTCCCGTCCTAACTAATATTCGAGTGTCATCTGGGTTGAGGTATACACCTTTGTCTGAAAATAAGTGGTACCGGTAGAACCTAGAGTTGTCGATATTGCTAGGGGGATTGATCGTCTACTTCGTAGAGTAATTGTGTTTGACTTGTTTGCCGTAATTTGCCTTAGTGTTTTTCATAGATGTTCTGTTATAAATAAATGCCTTAATATCTTTACACTAAGCTTCGTTGCGTGTTTGCTTGTCTTGTTGTGAAGAATTGTCCTATTTTGTATACTCCACATACTGCTCAACTTTTCTTGAGAGAAGTCTGACTGCTCAGCCACAGCTACCACGTGAATCTGTGTGGTGCAGACTGTAGTCCTAAATCTTTTGCAGTGGTCCCAGAGGGAACTGCACAGGTTTCCGCCTAACAACGTCACAGGGGTGCTTGCGCTTGAGGGGCCTTCTGTCCAATGAAAATGCGTATGCGTGCTGACGCGCTTACGCGCTAAGGGCCTTTCCTCGAATTACACGCTGACGTGCCGAATTTTCACGTGCCAAATCACTCCGTATCAAGCTGGGCACGCGTAAGCACACGGAAGACCACACTCCTGCCCAGAAGGCCGAACTACTGCCCCCCAGAGCACCGAGCACTCTCCCACCTGCCATCTGCTGCTGCCTGACTGCCTGCTGCCCACGTGCCCTGCCATTTGCTGCCTGCACATCAGCCAGGGGTGCTGTTGCTGTGACCACCCCTGCTGGAACCGAAGACTCCCGATTGGGATTCCATCGCTCCACAGCCCAGCCCCAGGACCCAGTTGCCCACCCACTCCTGCCTCTGGGGTTGTCATGTCGGGGCAAACACCATCTGAGACCACTGACAATTCCCGGACAGAGAGGCAGAGGGGCACCAACTTCAGTGCCACCGAAGTTGGTGTCCTGGTGGAGCAAGTCCTGGGACAGTATAATGCCCTCTTCGGAAATTCTCGCGCCGACAAGGAAGGACGGACTCGGATCTGGACTGACATCGTGACTGCCATCAACGCGGAGGGGGTGGCAGTCCGCGATTTACAACATGTCAAGAAGCGCTGGGAGGACTTCAGGTCCAGGACCCTGAACAAGGCCCGGCGCCTCTTGAAGGCAGCGGATGCCAAGGGGCGCCGGGGCCACTTGTCAGAAGAACAGATGAGGGTCCTGGAACGCATATCCCCAGCGCTCCACGTCCAGGTCCTTGAGAGGCAGACCCGTCTGGAGTCGAGCGGTAAGTGTACATGCATTCTGATTGTGAGATGTGCGTGTGGTGATTTTTCAGTAGTGTGCAGGTTGCACATCTGTGTGTATGGGGTCGAGTATGAGTGGGGGTGTACAGGGCCGTGGGGCTAACACATGCGAGGGCTGGAATGTGTGAGACATGGATGGTGCTTGTGTGTGTAGGCTTGCATGCCAAATTCAGTTGTGTGGGCACACATGTTTGGATGAATGTGTATGTAAGTAGACATGTCCGTGATGTCACACATGTATGTTGTTTTCAGCTGCATGTATCAGAACTGTGTACATGTGCATGTGTGTGTATTTGACAAGGGTGCAACAGTGATGCAACATGGATGCATGTGACAGCGGTATGTGGAAGCCTGATCGGCAGATGTGACATGGATGCCCATCTGAACACTGCGACACTTGGCAGAGGTGTACACATGCATGCAAGTGTGGTGGTGTGTGTACATGTGTGGTGCACTTCCTGTGTTGCATGTGATGTCTGGCTCACCTTTGCCTGCTCATGCTGTTGTATGTGTATGGATGGTGCTGGCAGTTGCGATATGGCTGTGGTATGGCTCATGTGTGCGAGTTGAAATGACATTTGTGTTGGGGATTGTGATGACATGTCTGAGGTTTGCCAATGCCACTCATGTACAACTGTCATGTGTGTATGTGTCCATTGTACAGTGCCCTGATGCCTGTGTTTTATTTCTCCCTGTCTGCAGCGTCAACTGATGAAGAGGGCGGAGAAGGTGCTGTGGAGCACAGCGGCGGGGATCCCACCGCCAGCCGGAGACGCAAGGCCCGGCTCCCCTCCCATGTTGTCATCTCGTCGGGGAGTGAGGAGTCCTGTGCCACATCCCAGGCCGCAGCTGCCGGGGGGGGTCCAAGAGGCGGAGGTTGGAGTTGGACTCCTCGGCAGCAGAAGGGGCAGCTGGGACCCCACAGGGCCCAACAGGGGAAGATGGCACGGAGTCATCCAGGTTGGTAGGGGGTTTGGTGGAGGAGGAGGCCGTGCAAGCAACAGAGACGGGGTCTGGAGGTGGGGATCCCACTGGTGCTAGTGGTGCAGTGCAGGACCAGGGACAGGAGGCAGCACAGGCCGCTGCGGAGGTGCCTGTGTGCAATCCTGTCCCTGATCCTATCCCTGCATCATCTTGCACCAGCAGGGAGGCCTACGTCCAGACCCGTTTTCAGGCAGGGGATGAGCTCACGTCAACTGGCCTTCCTCTGCCTGTGGATGTGGCTATCCGGGTCCGGGTTGAGCCTGTTCTGAGTGGTGTGGCGTTGCGTCAACGGCCCATGCGAGGTGACCTGCAGTCTTTTCATGAGGAGACTGCACGTCATCTCGAATGGCTCGTTGACCACGTCAGCCTGCTGGGACAGGTCACCCAGGCCGGATTCCTCCGTATGATGGGGCTTGCTACGACCCCCTCCTCAACTGAACCCCCTACGCGCCAGTCGTCCTCCGTGCCATCTTCCCACCCATCAGTCACCTGGGTGCCCTGTGGAGCTGCCTCTGGCGGTGCGGCCAGGCTGGTGGAGGAGGAATCCCTGCCACAGTCGGGAGTTGGACGTCCAGCAGGGGTGGCCACATCAACGACTGCACCCCAGCCGGCGGAGGATGTGCAGGCAGCAGGAGGCAGTGCACGGGCAGAGGCACAGCAGCAGCAGCAACGTGGTGGGAGCCATGAAGGCTCGGGGCCTTCAACATCGGAGGGGCAGGCATCGGCCGGAGGGCAGGAGGACCGAGGACAGAGAGTGTCTTCCGTGTGGCAGCGGTTGGGCCACGCCATAGAAGCGGAGCGGCAGCGCGTGGAAGAGGCATGGCTCACAATGGTCAGGGCGGAGAACTCCATGAGGAGGGCCCTGAGGCGGGCCGAGTGCCTCGACGAGGGATACGTCGACGGCCCTGCGGACCCTCGGGGCCATGGAGGAGGACCGCCTCCAGGGATATTGAGCAGGAGTACGATGATGCCCTAGCCCGGGACATCCAAAAGTGAGCCGTCAAACTAGCCCGCTGACCTTGTACATAGTTATGTAGGTAGTGTTAGGTTTCATTTTTTTTTGGATTTATTTTGGACCTTTCGGACATTGGCCACATTTTTGTATATAGTTTATTTTATTAGTTAGTGTAGTTAGATAGGTTTCCTTTCTTTTGTTGGGATAATGGACCCTGGCTTGTTCGTATGTACATAGTTCACTGTTGGATTGTATTTTTCTTTCACATTTTAACCATGGAGCAATGGCTTTCTTTTTTATTTCCCATTGGATTTTGTTTTGTGGACAGTGACTTTGGACACCATCACTTTGGATTTTGATTTTTGGTTTTGCTTTTTTTCACGGACATGCTTCTTTTCATTTTTGTACATTCACATTTATGTTTCTTTATTTTTGATTCTATTTATGTTTCCTTTAATACACATTTTTTTTATCATACTTCAATCTGTAGTATCATCTCATTGGTTTCATGCATATCATAATATGGGTGTTCAGATTCACTGACACCCATTGGGTGTATGTGAGGGAAATGTGTTTGTTTCGGAACATGCAATTGGTGTTCTGTCATGTAATTGCCAATTGTGAGTGGGTGGATGCAATACTTGGGTGGGTGTTTTGCATTTGGAGGCTGACCATAGAGACCAGGGATCTAGGTTGTGATGACATGTTGGCTGGGGAACATGAGTTGGACATGGGTGGGGGCCTGCTGGCATGTGCCGCACAGTGCTGGGGGTTGGGGGGGTGGGAGACATGGGTGGGGGCCTGCTGGCAGGTGCCCCACAGTGCTGGGGGGTGAGGGGGCTAGGGGGGGTGGGAGACATGGGTGGGGGCCTGGTGGAGGGTGCCCCTGCACTGCTGGGGGTAGGGGGGGTGGGAGACATGGGTGGGGGCCTGGACTGCACTGCTGGGGGGTGGGGAGGGGTGGGGACCATGAGTTGGACATGGGTGGGGGCCTGCTGGCAGGTGCCCCACAGTGCTGGGTGGTGGGGGTGGTGGGGAACATGAGTTGGACATGGGTGGGGGCCTGCTGGCAGGTGCCCCACAGTGCTGGGGGGTGGGGGTGGTGGGGAACATGAGTTGGACATGGGTGGGGGCCTGCTGGCAGGTGCCCCACAGTGCTGGGGGGTGGGGGGTGGGAGACATGGGTGGGGGCCTGGTGGAGGGTGCCCCTGAACTGCTTGGGGGTGGGGGGGTGGGAGACATGGGTGGGGGCCTGCTGGCAGGTGCCCCACAGTGCTGGGGGAGGGGGGGGTGGTAGACATGGGTGGGGGCCTGGTTGAGGGTGCCCCTGCACTGCTGGGGGGTGGGGGTGGTGGGGAACATGAGTTGGACATGGGTGGGGGCCTGCTGGCAGGTGCCCCACAGTGCTGGGGGGTGGGGGTGGTGGGGAACATGAGTTGGACATGGGTGGGGGCCTGCTGGCAGGTGCCCCACAGTGCTGGGGGTGGGGGTGGTGGGGAACATGAATTGGACATGGGTGGGGGCCTGCTGGCAGGTGCCCCACAGTGCTGGGGGGTGGGGGGGTGGGATACATGGGTGGGGGCCTGCTGGCAGGTGCCCCACAGTGCTGGGGGGTGGGGGGAGACATGGGTGGGGGCCTGCTGAAGGGTGCCCCTGCACTGCTGGGGGGTGGGGGGGTGAGGAACATGAGTTGGACATGGGTGGGGGCCTGCTGGCAGGTGCCCCACAGTGCAGGGGGGTGGGGGTGGTGGGGAACATGAGTTGGACATGGGTGGGGGCCTGCTGGCAGGTGCCCCACAGTGCTGGGGGGTGGGGGGTGGCGAATATGAGATGGACATGGGTGGGGGCCTGGTGGAGGGTGCCCCAGCACTGCTGGGGGGTGGGGGGGTGGGGAACATGAGTTGGACATGGGTGGGGGCCTGCTGGCAGGTGCCCCACAGTGCTGGGGGGTGGGGGGTTGGGCGACATGGGTGGGGCCTGGTGGAGGGTGCCACTGCACTGCTGGGGGGTGGGGGGTGTTAGGCGGAAACCTGTGCAGTTCCCTCTGGGACCACTGCAAAAGATTTAGGACTACAGGTGTTTGGCGGTGAACCCACTTGGTAGCAGTCTGTACCACACAGATTCACTTGGTAGCTGTGGCTGAGCAGTCAGACTTCCCTCAAGAAGAGTTGAGCAGTATGTGGAGTATACACAATAGGGCAATTCTTCACAGCAAGACAAGTAAACACGCAACGAGGCTTAGCGTAAAGATATTAAGGCATTTATTTATAACAGAACATCTATAAAAAACACTAAGGCAAATTACGGCAAACAAATCAAACACAATTACTCTACTAAGTAGACGATCAATCCCCCTAGCAATATTTCGACAAGTCTAGGCTCTACCGGCACCACTTATTTTCAGACAGAGGTGTATACCTCAACCTAGATGACACTCGAACATTAGTTAGGACGGGAGAGAAAAAGATAGGCAGGTTATGAAATCAACATAGTTCAATCCTTCGCGGATAAAATGCAAGGCAGGAAGGCAAGAATCACAATAGATCATAAAGTTCAGAGGCCAGGCCCACTCGGAGAGAGGCAAGGCGCAATGTCCCAAAAAGTCTCTAGTGGAGATGCATTCAAGTCTTTGTAGCAAATTGTTATTGGCAGATTGAACCAGTTCAGAACAATAAATGAGAAAAGCTTGGAGGCGACCTAACGGAAAGGAGAGGATTAAGACACCTCACTCGAACCGATCGAAAGGGAAGCCAGGCAGACACGGTACCTTGTTGTGGAGGGCAGCTCCGGCGGGGGCAGTTGTTCCTGGTGGTGGATGCACGTCGGGTCTTTGCCAAGAGTAGAGATGTTCTCGTTGTCGAAGAAAAGTGAAGTCCGGTGCACCACCAGGGAAGAGACCAGCCGCGGAGTGCTCCATCACAAGGCACCACCTTTTGGTCGTGGTACAGGGGTAGTGGCTATCCGGTTGCCGAGGTGCTCTGCACGGGCAATTCGACCACTGCGTCCTGAGGTGAATAAAAAGCAAAGGGGACTGGTTGTTCCCACCAGCCAGGGCAAGAGACTCTCCGGCAGGGAGATCTCCTCTGTCGTCGGGAAGTGGTGAGTCGGTTCTGCAGGGCTCCACCGGAGGTGTCGTCGTGCAGGTCGGCTCAGCGTTACCCTCGTCGGATTCTTAGGTCCTGTGGCGACTTCTGAAGATCCAGTCCCAAAAGCCCTGCTTTTATGCAGAAAACCCCCATTCATTCAGCCTAGCTGTCAATCAACACATGCTAAGTGGTGAGCGGGAAGGCTCACCACTTGGGCCAATAACTCCAGAGTGCGACCGGAGTTGGCAAGGCAACTCGGTCCAGGGTGCCTAAACACCCTCCCACACCCCTGTGGTAACCCAGACAGAATGGCACCACTTTGGAGGGTCTCTGTACAGAGCCCGCCAAAAGTGGAACAAAGGGCTCGACCTTGGGTTTAGGAGTCACAGAGACGAACACAGACGCCATTTTACAAACCGAGTTCTGGCAGAAAATACCATCCGATAAACTTATTTAAGATAAGTAGACCGGCGGTACGTTAGAGATTAACGAGAAAAAGTATTAATCTCCAACAATGGGACGAATCCCATAGGGTTATGTTCGGGGTCGAACATGACAAGTAGTTTCCACTGCCACCAGCCAAAACTCAACGAGGGGGGACGGGACAGTGCCCCCTCGAGTAACAGATCCAGGAGTAATCGAATTACCCCTACTAGTACATCCACAATAAGATGGTTTGTACTAGTTCTGTTAGTAAATTTAGGTCTAGTAAAGCCAATGGTGACTTTACATGCTCGGGGAGACAGTAGTCAGTCCCCGGGTATGGAGTCTATGGTGGGGGTCCGCTAGGACGCCCCTGTGCTACGGCACGTAGGGTGCGGTGTAACACACATAGAAAAACATATGAGACCCTATGGAGTAAAAGACCCCATAGCCCATAGAACACATTGACATTCAAAGGAATTACACACATACATGTCCAAGAGTGGGAGGAAAAGAGTCTCACTCTTGGCAGGATGGAAAAAACAAACTCCAGAAATCCAGCAAAGCTGCTGGGGGACTCACTTGGTTAGGAAATTCAGCCTAAACAGAGAATTCTCCCTAACAGGGGGGGTGGGGAACTTGAGTTGGACATGGGTGGGGGCCTGCTGGCAGGTGCCCCACAGTGCTGGGGGGTGGGAGACATGGGTGGGGGCCTGCTGGCAGGAGCCCCACAGTGCTTGGGGATGGGGGGTGGGATACATGGGTGGGGGCCTGCTGGCAGGTGCCCCACAGTGCTGGGGGGTGGGGGGTGGGGAACATGAGTTGGACATGGGTGGGGGCCTGCTGGCAGGTGCCCCACAGTGCTGGGGGGTGGGGGGGTGGGAGACATGGGTGGGGGCCTGGTGAAGGGTGCCCCTGCACTGCTGGGGGGTGAGGGGGTGGGAGACATGGGTGGGGGCCTGGTGGAGGGTGCCCCTGCACTGCTGGGGCTGGGGGGGTGGGGCACATGGGTGGGGGTCTGACGGCAGGTGCCCCACAGTGCTGGGTGGTGGGGGGGTGGGAGACATGGGTGGGGGCCTGGTGGAGGGTGCCCCTGCACTGCTGGGGGGTGGGGGGTGGGGAACATGAGTTGGACATGGGTGGGGGCCTGCTGGCAGGTGCCCCACAGTGCTGAGGGGTGGGGGTGGTGGGGAACATGAGTTGGACATGGATGGGGGCCTGCTGGAAGGTGCCCCACAGTGCTGGGGGTGGGGGTGGTGGGGAACATGAGTTGGACATGGGTGGGGGCCTGCTGGCAGGTGCCCCACAGTGCTGGGGGGTGGGGGGGTGGGGAACATGAGTTGGACATGGGTGGGGGCCTGCTGGCAGGTGCCCCACAGTGCTGGGGGGTGGGAGGTGGGAGACATGGGTGGGGGCCTGGTGGAGGGTGCCCCTGCACGGCTGGGGGTGGGGGGGTGGGGAACATGAGTTGGACATGGGTGGGGGCCTGCTGGCAGGTGCCCCACAGTGCTGGGGGGTGGGGGGGTGGGGAACATGAGTTGGACATGGGTGGGGGCCTGCTGGCAGGTGCCCCACAGTGCTGGGGGGTGGGGGTGGTGGGGAACATGAGTTGGACATGGGTGGGGGCCTGCTGGCAGGTGCCCCACAGTGCTGGGGGGTGGGGGGTGGGAGACATGGGTGGGGGCCTGGTGGGGGGTGCCCCTGCACTGCTGGGGGGTGGGGGATGGGGAACATGAGTTGGACATGGGTGGGGGCCTGCTGGCAGGTGCCCCACAGTGCTGGGGGTGGGGGGGTGGGAGACATGGGTGGGGGCCTGGTGGAGGGTGCCCCTGGTGGCTGGGGGTGCAGGGGGACATGCGTTGGTGGGCAGTAGTGCAAGTTGACATGTGGGTTGGCTGGGGGGCATGGCCATGGTGGATGGGGTGCCTGCAGGACATGTGCAGGGTAGTCCCCTGTGGTGTGAGCCACCTGCAGGGGCCGTGGAGGGTGTAGAGGGAACACCTGGGAGGACCCACACGTGCAATTCACGTGTGGTGCTCCCCGCGCACCCCTGTAATACACGTACCCTGATGGAATTGCGTGTGGAACTTCCCGCGCACCCCTGGAATACACGTACCCTGATGATGTTGCGTGTGATACTTCCCCCGCGCCCCGAAGTACACATACCCTGCTGGAATCGTGTGTGGAACTTCCTGCGCACCCCTGAAATATGCGTACCCTGCTCGCACGGGGCCAATCGCATGTGGAACTTCCCGCACACCCCTGAAATACACGTACCCTGATGAAATCGCATGTGAAACTTCCCCCGCACCCTGAAATACACGTACCCTGCTGAAATCGCGTGTGGAACTTCCCGCGCACCCCTGAAATACGCGTACCCTGCTGAAATCGCGTGTGGAACTTCCCGCGCACCCTTGAAATACACATACCCTGCTGGAATCGCGTGTGGAACATCCCGCGCACCCCTGAAATATGCGTACCCTGCTCGCACGGGGCCAATCGCGTGAGGTACTTCCCCGCGCACCCCAGTGATACACGTAGCCCACTTGCCGTGCTGGTACAGGGTTAGCGCAGCCCTTTGCGCTGGATTGGGGATTTTGATGGCTTTTCCCTGCGCGAGAGGCGTTCTTGGTGGCGTAACTGGCGCTGCTGCAGGGTCGCTGCGCCACTGTGCGCCACGGCTGGTTTTGGTGGCTGGAATCCATGAATACGCTGTTCGCGGAAATGGATTTTAGCGCACGCGGCTGGCGCAGGGATTCGCACGCGCACACTGTGCGCCAGCCACGTGCGCCACTTGTGCGCTGCATTCTATCAATTACCCCCATAATGTGTTCTAAGAACATTTTGAACCTGCTTGCGAACATGTGTTCTTGGAACAATTTGAAATTGCTTGCGAACAGAACGGACAGGCATACCGCCCTCAGGACACCCCCATTTTATTTATTGACGAACATCCCAGGACAAATGATCTGTTCTTAGAACAGATTTAACTTGCCTGCGAACAAAACGAACAGGCTTAACGTCCTCAGAACACACCCATTTCGTTTATTTATGAACATCCCAGGACACATAATGTGTTCTAAGAACACTTTGAACGTGCTTGCGAACATGTGTTCTTAAAACAATTTGAAATTGCTTGCGAACAGAACGGACAGGCATACCGTCCTCAGGACACCCCCATTTTATTTATTGATGAACATCCCAGGACACATGATGTGTTATTAGAACAGATTCAACTTGCCTGCGAACAAAACGAACAGGCTTACCATCCTCAGAACACACCCATTTTGTTTATTTACGAACATCCCAGGACACATAATATGTTCTAAAACACTTTGAACGTGCTTGCGAACATGTGTTCTTAGAACAATTTGAAATTGCTTGCGAACAGAACGGACAGGCATACCATCGTCAGGACACCCCCATTTTATTTATTGACGAACATCCCAGGACACATGATGTGTTCTTAGAATAGATTCAACTTGCCTGCGAACAAAACGAACAGGCTTACCGTCCTCAGAACACACCCATTATGTTTATTTTCGAACATTTCAGGACACCGCCACTGTTCTTAGAACACTTTCAGCTTGCTTGCGAACAATACGGACAGGCGTAGTGTCCTCAGAACACCCCCATTTCATTTATTTAGAACATTTTAGAACATCCGCGTTGTATGCAGACAAAGCGAACACAACAAGGGGGTCTACCACCTAAATAAATAAAACATTTAACCCATCTCTTACTCCCACACCCTCCCCAAACACTTTCACACAACAACATACTCTACTAAATAGTATTTTTCAACAAAGTTTCACTGCGCTGTCCGCGGACGTCCACGAATCCAAGATGGCGGGCATTCCCGAAAATCTGACGTGCTTCACGCTCTTCACCATCCAATCAACAAACACGTTGCATGTCCGCGGACATGACGCAAGCCGGTTGGCCAATCAGGACACTGTCCACGCAGCGAACAGGGAAGTGTGTCAGTGGACCGAACATAGGCACCACACATTTTTTTTACCTATTTTTTGCTCATTTTATAAAAAACTACTAGACGGATTTTCACCAAATTTGCAAAAACACGCTTTTGGGACCAAGCCGCTGCTCCTGGTCCAAATTTGGTGAAAATCCGTCCAGCGGTTTGGGCTGTAGACGTGAGCAAAGTTTTTTCCCCATTCAGTCTTTGGGAAAAAAAGATGTTTTGGGACCCCCCCTTATAACTTTGCCCCCCATGAACCAAACCTCACCAAACTTTGCAAAAAAATCCAGAGTGACCCATGTACTTATTTTTACAAAGTTTGGTGAGGATTCATCCACGGAGAGCGAAGTTATAAGCCACCCAAAAAGGGCTCTTCCTATGGAAACAGCAACTTAACCATAACTGCACAGCCACTACCGTGTAGTTATGGTTAAGTTGCTGTTTCCATAGGAAGAGCACTTTTTGGGCGGCTTATAACTTCGCTCCCCCTGGACAAATCCTTACCAAACTTTGCAAAAAAGTATATGGCCCACTCTGAATTGTTGTGCAAAGTTTGGTGAGGTTTGGTCCAGGGGGAGGAAGTTATAGGGAGGGTCCCAATTCTTCTTTTTTTCACATAGACTAAATGGGGGAAAAACTTTGCGCACGCCTAAAGCCCAAACCGCTGGATGGATTTTCACCAAATTTCCGGCAGGAGCAGGGGTTTCGTCCCAAAAGCGTGCTTTTGTAAATTTTGTGAAAATCCATCCAGTAGTTTTCTATAAAAAGATCAAAAAGTAGGTCTAAAAGAATTAGTGATATCTATGTCCGCTCCGTGGAGACACTTCCCTGTTTGCTCCGCGGGCAGGACACCGATTGGCTAATGGGCTTGTGTCATGTCCGTGGACACGCGATGTGACCGCCGATTGGCTGGAGTGAGGCATGATGTGCGTCAGATTGTTCGGATGTGCCCGCCATCTTGGATCCGCCGAAAGCGCGGCAGCAAACTTAGGCTAAATGCAGTTTTGGGGAGTGATTTGGTGTGTAAGAGTGCTTGGGGAGGTTTAGGGAGTAAGAGATTAGTGAAATACTGTATTTGTTTAGGTGGCAGGTGTTAGGCGGAAACCTGTGCAGTTCCCTCTGGGACCACTGCAAAAGATTTAGGACTACAGGCGTTGGCGGTGAACCCACTTGGTAGCAGTCTGCACCACACAGATTCACGTGGTAGCTCTGGCTGAGCAGTCAGACTTCTCTCAAGAAAAGTTGAGCAGTATGTGGAGTATACAAAATAGGACAATTCTTCACAGCAAGACAAGCAAACACGCAACAAAGCTTAGTGTAAAGATATTAAGGCATTTATTTATAACAGAACATCTATGAAAAACACTAAGGCAAATTACGGCAAACAAATCAAACACAATTACTCTACGAAGTAGACGATCAATACCCCTAGCAATATCAACAACTCTAGGTTCTACCGGTACCACTTATTTTCAGACAGAGGTGTATACCTCAACCCAGATGACACTCGAATATTAGTTAGGACGGGAGAGAAAAAGATAGGCAGGTCATGAAATCAACTAAGTTCAATCCTAGCGGATAAAATGCAAGGCAGGAAGGCAAGAATCACAATAGATCGTAAAGTTCAGAGGCCAGGCCCATTCGGAGAGAGGCAAGGCGCGATGTCCCAAAAAAGTCTCTAGTGGAGATGCATTCAAGTCTGTATAGCAAATTGTTATCGGCAGGTTGAACCAGTTCAGAACAAAGGATGAGAAAAGCTTGGAGGCGACCCAACGGAACGGAGAGGATTAAGACACCTCACTCGAACCGATCGAAAGGGAAGCCAGGCGGACACGGTACCTTGTTGTGGAGGGCAGCTCCGGCGGGGGCAGTTGTTCCTGGTGGTGGATGCACGTCGGGTCTTTGCCAAGAGTAGAGATGATCTCGTCGTCGAAGAAAATGAAGTCCGGTGCACCACCAGGGAAGAGACCAGCCGTGGAGTGCTCCGTCACAAGGCACCACCTTTTGGTCGTGGCACAGGGGTAGTGGCTATCCGGTTGCCGGGGTGCTCTGCACGGGCAATTCGACCACTGCGTCCTGAGGCGAATAAAAAGCAAAGGGGACTGGTTGTTCCCACCAGCCAGGGGAAGAGACTCTCCGGCAGGGAGATCTCCTCTGTCGTCGGGAAGTGGTGAGTCGGTTCCGCAGGGCTCCACCAGAGGTGTCGTCGTGCAGGTCGGCTCAGCGTTACCCTCGTTGGATTCTTAGGTCCTGTGGCGACTTCTAAAAATCCAGTCCCAAAAGCCCTGCTTTTATGCAGAAAACCCCCATTCATTCAGCCTAGCTGTCAATCAATACATGCTAAGTGGTGAGCGGGAAGGCTCACCACCTGGGCCAATCACTCCAGAGTGCGACCGGAGTTGGAAAGGCAACTCGGTCCAGGGTGCCTAAACCCCCTCCCACACCCCTGAGGTAACCCAGACGGAATGGCACCACTTTGGAGGGTCTCTGTACAGAGGCCCGCCAAAAGTGGAACAAAGGGCTCAACCTTTGGTTTAGGAGTCACAGAGACGAACACAGACGCCATTTTACAAACTGAGTTTTGGCAGAAAATACCATCCGATAAACTTATTTACGATAAGTAGATCGGTGGTACGTTAGAGATTAACGAGAAAAAGTATCAATCTCCAACAATGGGACGAATCCCATAGGGTTATGCTTGGGGTCGAACATAACAAGTAGTTTACACTGCCACCAGCCAAAACTCGACGAGGGGGGACGGGACAGTGCCCCCTCGAGTAACAGGTCTAGGAGTAATCGAATTACCCCTACTAGTACGTCCACAATAAGATGATTTGTACTAGTCCCATTAGTAAATTTAGGTCTAGTAAAGCCAATGGTGACTTTACATGCCCGGGGAGACAGAAGTCAGTCCCCGGGGATGGAGTCTATGGTGGGGGTCTGCTAGGACGCCCCAGTGTTATGGCACGTAGGGTGTGGTGCAACACACATAGAAAAACATATGAGACCCTATGGAGTAAAAGCCCCCATAGCCCATCGAACACATTGACATTTCAAAGGAATTACACACACATACATGTCCAAGAGTGGGAGAAAAGAGTCTCACTCTTGGCAGGATGGAAAAAACAAACTCCAGAAATCCAGCAAAGCTGCTGGGGGACTCACTAGGTTAGGAAATTCAGCCTAAACAGAGAATTCTCCCTAGCACTCGCCCCCCTCCCCCCAGACTAAGGGACAGGAGGATTTAATCCACTCCTGGATGAATCTCATACCTCTAGTCGATGACATACATCCTAGAGAGACCATCAGCATTTTGGTGGTGACACCCTGACTTGTGTTCAATGGTGAAATCAAACCCTTGCAGGCAGATCGACCATCTCAATAGTTTTGGGTTTTCCCCTTTCATTTGCATTAACCATCTCAAGGGTTGGTGGTCAGTCTGAATGACGAAAGTAGAACCATACAAGTACGGCCTAAACTTTTTCAGAGCCCACACAATAGCAAAGCACTCTCTTTCGATTGTTGCCCACCTTGTTTCAGGATCCTTCAGCTTGCGGCTGATGAAGCAAACGGGGTGCTCCCTACCTTGCCCATCCAGTTGACTGAGTACGGCACCTATCCCTACATTGGAAGCATCTGTCTGCACAATGAAGTTTTGGCGGTAATCAGGAGCTCTGAGTACTGGGGCTTGGCAAAGAGCCTTTTTCAGGTTTTCAAAAGCCTGATTGCACTCCTCGTTCCATTTAACCTTTTTAGGGAATTTGGGCGAGGAGATGACATTCAGTGGAGAAGCTATGGTCCCATAGTTCTCTATGAAATTCCTGTAATACCCGGTGAGGCCTAGGAAGGCTCTCACCTGGGTTTGAGTAGTCGGTGTTGTCCAATTGTGTACAGCTTCAATCTTACTGAGCAAAGGCCTTATTTCTTCACCGCCTACCTCATGCCCAAGATGGACTACCTTACTCTGTCCAATTTGGCATTTACTCGCCTTTATGGTCAGATTGGCTCGTCCAAGAGCCTGCAAAACATCTCTCAGGTGGGTTACATGTTCTTCCAAGGAATTGCTGAACACTGCGATGTCATCCAAGTATGCCATGCAGAAGTCCTCCATCCCATTCAGAACATGGTTTACCATCCGTTGAAACGTAGCAGGTGCATTTTTCAATCCGAATGGCATTACCTTAAACTGGTATAAGCCAACGGGGGTAGAAAATGCAGTTTTCTCCTTGGCATGGTCTGTCAGGGCTATTTGCCAATAGCCTGACGTCAAGTCAAATGTGCTGAGGAACTTGGAGGCGCCAAGTTTATCCACCGACTCATCTGTTCTTGGCAAAGGGTGGGCATCAGTCTTGGTGACTGAGTTAAGAGCTCTATAATCCACGCAGAATCTAAGTTCTTTAGATCCGGCCTTTGGTACTAACACAACAGGGCTAGACCATGGACTAGTAGAGGGCTCTATTACCCCGAGATCGAGCATCTTGCTGACCTCACCTTTGATGTGGGTTTGTACGTTCTCTGACATTCTGTATCCTCTGCTCTTGACAGGCAGACAGTCACCAGTGAGTATGTCGTGCTGGCCCCAAGGGGTCAAGCCTGGAGAAAGCGAGAACAAAGGGGCAAACTGATTCAACATCGATTTGCACTCTTCTTGTTGCTCGGGTGTCAGATTGGAGGAGAGATTTACTCCTTCAATTTTTTCGTCTAACGGTAAGCCTCTGAGGAGATCCGGAAGAGCTTCACTCTCTTCTTCTTCCTCGGATGATGCTAGAAGCAATGCTCCTACATCAGGTCGCGAGACATACGCTTTAAGTCGGTTGGTGTGAAAGACTATCGGAGCCTCCTTGGGATTGCCCAAGTCCACCAGATAGTTAACCTCTCCGAGTTTACCCACTACTCGGAAGGGTCCCATCCACTTATCTTGCAAGGCCCTCTGCCTTGTTGGGATCATAACGAGAACGAGCTGGTCTTGAGCGAACTCAACCATCTTAGCCTTTTGATCGTGCCAGTGCTTGACCAATGCTTGTCCAGCTTTCAAGTTATCGCTTGCTTCCGTCATCAGGTGCGACATTCTCCTCTGGAGACCTATCACGTAGTCAGTCACTCTGACTGGCTTGGGGGAAGGAGCACTCTCCAACCCCTCCTTAATCAATTAAGGCCAATGGACCTCTGACGGGATGACCATAGAGTAGTTCGAAGGGAGTGTAACCTACTCCCTCCTGAGGGACTTCTCTATAAGCAAAGAGAAGGCATGGCAGTGGAAGGTCCCACTTACGCTTAAGGGGTTCCTCTAAATCACCTATCATGCTCGTCATGGTTCGGTTGAACCGTTCTACCAACCCATTGGTTTGTGGGTGGTAAGCTGTTGAGAACTTGTAAGTAACTCCACAGGTTTTCCACAAGGCTTTCGTGTAGTGGGACATAAAGTTTGACCCCCTGTCAGAGATTACTTCCTTAGGAAACCTGTCCCTAGTCAAAATACCAAGGAGGGCCTTAGCCACAGCCGGAGCTGTAACAGTCCTCATAGGAATTGCCGCAGGATACCTAGTAGCATGGTCTACTACAACAAGTATAAACCTGTTGCCTGAGGAGGTTGGAGGATCCAGGAGACCGACGATGTCAATCCCTACTCTCTCAAACGGGACTCCCACAACTGGGAGAGGCACTAACGGTGCCACATTCTTGGAGCCAACCTTACCAGAGGTCTGGCAGGTGTGGCAGCTCCTGCAGTGTTTTTCTATTTCGGCCCCCATCTTTGGCCAATAGAAGTAGAGAGAGAGCCTTTCCTTAGTCTTCTTGAAACTCAAGTGACCAGCCAAAGGAATCTCGTGGGCTAACTGCAAGAACTGTGGTCTGTTCTCTTGGGGTACTACAAGTCGTTTGTAGTCTCCAGGTGCAGACTCGGTCGGTTCACTGTAGAAGAGGCCATCTTCCCAGTGCAACCTGTGTTTCCCAGGCTCTTGCCCTTCAGCCTGAGCTTCTGCCTGGTGGTGAAGACCTTCCAGAGTTGGACATTCTCTCTGTCCCTTACTGAAGTCTGCCCTGCTGGGTCCACCTTCTGCCAGTAACGACTGCAGCTCAGGATGGTCAACAGGATCCAGATCTCCAATGAGTTCCTGGCCTTCCATTAGCTCTTCCTCAGGGTCTAATTCGACCACGCAGGGTTGTACCTCCCTCTCAGCCTCGGCTGGAGGCGGAGTTACGGGTGTGACTTTGGACAACCGCGGGGAAATCCGTGTTGGCTGCACTGGAATGCTGGTGGCTGGTTTCTGTATAGAAGTCTTAGGTTTCCCTTTCGCTTCTGATTTCTTGGAGACAGCGGCCGACAATTCCAGTGGAGCAGGAATTATATCTTTCTTCATCATCTCCTGGAGAGTTCCGCGCATGGTCCTCTCTCTTGCAGGTCTGGTTAGCTCCTGTAACCGTTTACTAGGAGGTCTGGGAGTATGCGATACAACTCCGAGAGTTTTCAAATCGTTACCCAACAGTACACGTCCTGGTACCTCACTCTGTATGCTGACAGGTATCTTCACAGTCATGTCGTTACACTGGATGAGAATTGGTAATTGGGGAAGCATCTGCACAGGCCCTCCAGCTAACTTGGTGAGGCGTTTGGGTGCCTTAGCAACATCCTCAGCCTGAAAAAACGATTTATCCACCACAGTTATGATGGCCCCAGTGTCCCTAATGGCAGGCGTCTCCTGACCATTCACCTGGACACTGTCCTTATAATATTCTTTAGTATTATCGGGGATAGAATTATAGACATCTAAATTCTGTTGTTCCCACAACCCCAGAGATACTAAAAAAACACTGGCTGAGACTCCAATGGGTTTGTCAGCTAGCACTAGAAAGTTTCCACTTGCCATTTGGACTTCCTCCTCTGGAGCGAAGGCTAAGGAGACAAGCTGGACCCCTGAAGGTTTACCCTTACATCTGGGATCTCCTTTCACGTGGTCAGTCGAGCCACAAACAAAGCATTTACCGAATGCTTTCTGGAATGGTGGCTTGTTCTGACCTCCTTCCGGTTTGGCACCAGAAGGCATACTATTCTGCTGTGGTTTTCCCGGTGGCTTACCCTTCTGGTTTTGTTTGGGGCCCTCTGTGGAATGTGAGTTATTCAAATTCTCTTTTGAGTCTTTTTTAGGCTGTTTTCCCTCATCCTTTTTCTGAGTTGCCACAGAATCCTAATGAGTAGCCCTGTTGGCAACCCACATGTCAGCAGCCTTAGCTAGCTCCCTGGAATCCAATTCCTTTGAATCAGCCAAGTTCTGTCTGAGCTCAGGAGAACAGGCATCATAAATAGACTCCAACATAAAAAGATTTCTCATACCCTCATAAGTGTTCACTTTGTAACCCTTAATCCATCCCTCTAAGTTTTTCAACCCTTCACTCACCCAGGTAGCCCAAGGGGTACCATCATGCTTTTTGAGGGTTCTAAACCTCTTAAGATACTGGGAAGGGGTCTTCCTGAATCTAGATATTAAAGCTAGTTTCACACTTTCGTAATCCGTCTTATCCGCCTCCCCCAACTCCATCACCACATCAGTCGCAACAGGAGGGAGCCAAGAGAACAACCAGGGAAGCAAAGCATTCCCGGTGATGTCCTGGAGCCCATGATTGTATTCAAACAGTTTCAACCAATCCTACACATCCAATCTCGGTTCATACATACCCACTAATTCCTTCGGCATCTGGGGTCTTTTGGGACTGGAGCTCCTAGAGGAACCAGAGGAGCGAGAAGCATTTTCCATAGACAACTTTTTCATCTCTAACTTGTGATTAAGTTCCATTTCCCTGAGTCTTAACTCAGCTTGCTTCTGCTCAGCCTGGGCATTCATCCATCTGAACTCGAGCTCTTGGTTTCGTTCAGATTGAGCCAAGAACTGTTTGTATTCTAGTTCGAGCTTCATTTTTTCAAGTTCAAAATAAGCAGGGTTACTTGTGGGACCTGGTATGGGCCCCGTAGGCACAGCTGGTAAGGCAGGTAGAGGAGCAGGGGAGACAGTTTCGTTAGCCTCTCCGTCCTCGTCAGCCTCTTCATCGCTATCATCAAAATTACGATTCAGATCAACACCATCACTGTTATCTACAGTTGCTGGAGAGATTGGTTCCTCTGAACCAGTACCCAGACTTTGGTTCGCCAGCAATATCTCGATTAGTTCTAACTTCTTGCCTCTTACAGGAAGATTCTCTTGCCTACAGAGAGCTCGCAGACTCTCGGTATTTTCACTTGACAAAGACTCTTGACTGTAAGTTTCCATCGTAGACATTTTTTTTTGAAAGTTGCTTTTTGTGCAAAGTTTTGTGGTTAGTTATCCTAGAGTGTCGAAAAGCACTCTAAACTGTTTACTCGATACAAATCCCACCGCTGTACACCAGTGTTAGGCGGAAACCTGTGCAGTTCCCTCTGGGACCACTGCAAAAGATTTAGGACTACAGGCGTTGGCGGTGAACCCACTTGGTAGCAGTCTGCACCACACAGATTCACGTGGTAGCTGTGGCTGAGCAGTCAGACTTCTCTCAAGAAAAGTTGAGCAGTATGTGGAGTATACAAAATAGGACAATTCTTCACAGCAAGACAAGCAAACACGCAACGAAGCTTAGTGTAAAGGTATTAAGGCATTTATTTATAACAGAACATCTATGAAAAACACTAAGGCAAATTACGGCAAACAAATCAAACACAATTACTCTACGAAGTAGACGATCAATCCCCCTAGCAATATCGACAACTCTTGGTTCTACCGGTACCACTTATTTTCAGACAGAGGTGTATACCTCAACCCAGATGACACTCGAATATTAGTTAGGACGGGAGAGAAAAAGATAGGCAGGCCATGAAATCAACACAGTTCAATCCTAGCGGATAAAATGCAAGGCTGGAAGGCAAGAATCACAATAGATCGTAAAGTTCAGAGGCCAGGCCCACTCGGAGAGAGGCAAGTCGCAATGTCCCAAAAAAGTCTCTAGTGGAGATGCATTCAAGTCTGTATAGCAAATTGTTATCGACAGGTTGAACCAGTTCAGAACAAAGGATGAGAAAAGCTTGGAGGTGACCCAACGGAACGGAGAGGATTAAGACACCTCACTCAAACCGATCGAAAGAGAAGCCAGGCGGACACGGTACCTTGTTGTGGAGGGCAGCTCCGGCGGGGGCAGTTGTTCCTGGTGGTGGATGCACGTCGGGTCTTTGCCAAGAGTAGAGATGATCTCGTCGTCGAAGAAAATTAAGTCCGGTGCACCACCAGGGAAGAGACCAGCCGCGGAGTGCTCCGTCACAAGGCACCACCTTTTGGTCGTGGCACAGGGGTAGTGGCTATCCGGTTGCCGGGGTGCTCTGCACGGGCAATTCGACCACTGCGTCCTGAGGCGAATAAAAAGCAAAGGGGACTGGTTGTTCCCACCAGCCAGGGGAAGAGACTCTCCGGCAGGGAGATCTCCTCTGTCGTCGGGAAGTGGTGAGTCGGTTCCGCAGGGCTCCACCAGAGGTGTCGTCGTGCAGGTCGGCTCAGCGTTACCCTCGTTGGATTCTTAGGTCCTGTGGCGACTTCTAAAAATCCAGTCCCAAAAGCCCTGCTTTTATGCAGAAAACCCCCATTCATTCAGCCTAGCTGTCAATCAATACATGCTAAGTGGTGAGCGGGAAGGCTCACCACCTGGGCCAATCACTCCAGAGTGCGACCGGAGTTGGAAAGGCAACTCGGTCCAGGGTGCCTAAACCCCCTCCCACACCCCTGAGGTAACCCAGACAGAATGGCACCACTTTGGAGGGTCTCTGTACAGAGGCCCGCCAAAAGTGGAACAAAGGGCTCAACCTTTGGTTTAGGAGTCACAGAGACGAACACAGACGCCATTTTACAAACCGAGTTTTGGCAGAAAATACCATCCGATAAACTTATTTACGATAAGTAGATCGGTGGTACGTTAGAGATTAACGAGAAAAAGTATCAATCTCCAACAATGGGACGAATCCCATAGGGTTATGCTCGGGGTCGAACATAACAAGTAGTTTACACTGCCACCAGCCAAAACTCGACGAGAGGGGACGGGACAGTGCCCCCTCGAGTAACAGGTCTAGGAGTAATCGAATTACCCCTACTAGTACGTCCACAATAAGATGATTTGTACTAGTCCCGTTAGTAAATTTAGGTCTAGTAAAGCCAATGGTGACTTTACATGCCTGGGGAGACAGTAGTCAGTCCCCGGGGATGGAGTCTATGGTGGGGGTCTGCTAGGACGCCCCAGTGTTATGGCACGTAGGGTGTGGTGCAACACACATAGAAAAACATATGAGATCCTATGGAGTAAAAGACCCCATAGCCCATCGAACACATTGACATTTCAAAGGAATTACACACACATACATGTCCAAGAGTGGGAGAAAAGAGTCTCACTCTTGGCAGGATGGAAAAAACAAACTCCAGAAATCCAGCAAAGCTGCTGGGGGACTCACTAGGTTAGGAAATTCAGCCTAAACAGAGAATTCTCCCTAGCACTCGCCCCCCCCCCCCAGACTAAGGGACAGGAGGATTTAATCCACTCCTGGATGAATCTCATACCTCTAGTCGATGACATACATCCTAGAGAGACCATCAGCATTTTGGTGGTGACACCCTGACTTGTGTTCAATGGTGAAATCAAACCCTTGCAGGCAGATCGACCATCTCAATAGTTTTGGGTTTTCCCCTTTCATTTGCATTAACCATCTCAAGGGTTGGTGGTCAGTCTGAATGACGAAAGTAGAACCATACAAGTACGGCCTAAACTTTTTCAGAGCCCACACAATAGCAAAGCACTCTCTTTCGATTGTTGCCCACCTTGTTTCAGGATCCTTCAGCTTGCGGCTGATGAAGCAAACGGGGTGCTCCCTACCTTGCCCATCCAGTTGACTGAGTACGGCACCTATCCCTACATTGGAAGCATCTGTCTGCACAATGAAGTTTTGGCGGTAATCAGGAGCTCTGAGTACTGGGGCTTGGCAAAGAGCCTTTTTCAGGTTTTCAAAAGCCTGATTGCACTCCTCGTTCCATTTAACCTTTTTAGGGAATTTGGGCGAGGAGATGACATTCAGTGGAAAAGCTATGGTCCCATAGTTCTCTATGAAATTCCTGTAATACCCGGTGAGGCCTAGGAAGGCTCTCACCTGGGTTTGAGTAGTCGGTGTTGTCCAATTTTGTACAGCTTCAATCTTACTGAGCAAAGGCCTTATTTCTTCACCGCCTACCTCATGCCCAAGATGGACTACCTTACTCTGTCCAATTTGGCATTTACTCGCCTTTATGGTCAGATTGGCTCGTTCAAGAGCCTGCAAAACATCTCTCAGGTGGGTTACATGTTCTTCCAAGGAATTGCTGAACACTGCGATGTCATCCAAGTATGCCATGCAGAAGTCCTCCATCCCATTCAGAACCTGGTTTACCATCCGTTGAAACGTAGCAGGTGCATTTTTCAATCCGAACGGCATTACCTTAAACTGGTATAAGCCAACGGGGGTAGAAAATGCAGTTTTCTCCTTGGCATGGTCTGTCAGGGCTATTTGCCAATAGCCTGACGTCAAGTCAAATGTGCTGAGGAACTTGGCGGCGCCAAGTTTATCCACCAACTCATCTGTTCTTGGCAAAGGGTGGGCATCAGTCTTGGTGACTGCATTAAGAGCTCTATAATCCACGCAGAATCTAAGTTCTTTAGATCCGGCCTTTGGTACTAACACAACAGGGCTAGACCATGGACTAGTAGAGGGCTCTATTACCCCGAGATCAAGCATCTTGCTGACCTCACCTTTGATGTGGGTTTGTACGTTCTCTGACATTCTGTATCCTCTGCTCTTGACAGGCAGACAGTCACCAGTGAGTATGTCGTGCTGGCCCCAAGGGGTCAAGCCTGGAGAAAGCGAGAACAAAGGGGCAAACTGATTCATCATCGATTTGCACTCTTCTTGTTGCTCAGGTGTCAGATTGGAGGAGAGATTTACTCCTTCAATTTTTTCGTCTAACGGTAAGCCTCTGAGGAGATCCGGAAGAGCTTCACTCTCTTCTTCTTCCTCGGATGATGCTAGAAGCAACGCTCCTACATCAGGTCGCGAGACATACGCTTTAAGTCGGTTGGTGTGAAAGACTATCGGAGCCTCCTTGGGATTGCCCAAGTCCACCAGATAGTTAACCTCTCCGAGTTTACCCACTACTCGGAAGGGTCCCATCCACTTATCTTGCAAGGCCCTCTGCCTTGTTGGGATCATAACGAGAACGAGCTGGTCTTGAGCGAACTCAACCATGTTAGCCTTTTGATCGTGCCAGTGCTTGACCAATGCTTGTCCAGCTTTAAAGTTATCGCTTGCTTCCGTCATCAGGTGCGACATTCTCCTCCGGAGACCTATCACGTAGTCAGTCACTCTGACTGGCTTGGGGGAAGGAGCACTCTCCAACCCCTCCTTAATCAATTAAGGCCAATGGACCTCTGACGGGATGACCATAGAGTAGTTCGAAGGGAGAGTAACCTACTCCCTCCTGAGGGACTTCTCTATAAGCAAAGAGAAGGCATGGCAGTGGAAGGTCCCACTTACGCTTAAGGGGTTCCTCTAAATCACCTATCATGCTCGTCATGGTTCGGTTGAACCGTTCTACCAACCCATTGGTTTGTGGGTGGTAAGCTGTTGAGAACTTGTAAGTAACTCCACAGGTTTTCCACAAGGCTTTCGTGTAGTGGGACATAAAGTTTGACCCCCTGTCAGAGATTACTTCCTTAGGAAACCCGACCCTAGTAAAAATACCAAGGAGGGCCTTAGCCACAGCCGGAGCTGTAACAGTCCTCATAGGAATTGCCGCAGGATACCTAGTAGCATGGTCTACTACAACAAGTATAAACCTGTTGCCTGAGGAGGTTGGAGGATCCAGGAGACCGACGATGTCAATCCCTACTCTCTCAAACGGGACTCCCACAACTGGGAGAGGCACTAACGGTGCCACATTCTTGGAGCCAACCTTACCAGAGGTCTGGCAGGTGTGGCAGCTCCTGCAGTGTTTTTCTACTTCGGCCCCCATCTTTGGCCAATAGAAGTAGAGAGAGAGCCTTTCCTTAGTCTTCTTGAAACTCAAGTGACCAGCCAAAGGAATCTCGTGGGCTAACTGCAAGAACTGTGGTCTGTTCTCTTGGGGTACTACAAGTCGTTTGTAGTCTCCAGGTGCAGACTCGGTCGGTTCACTGTAGAAGAGGCCATCTTCCCAGTGCAACCTGTGTTTCCCAGGCTCTTGCCCTTCAGCCTGAGCTTCTGCCTGGTGGCGAAGACCTTCCAGAGTTGGACATTCACTCTGTCCCTTACTGAAGTCTGCCCTGCTGGGTCCACCTTCTGCCAGTAACGACTGCAGCTCAGGATGGTCAACAGGATCCAGATCTCCAATGAGTTCCTGGCCTTCCATTAGCTCTTCCTCAGGGTCTAATTCGACCACGCAGGGTTGTACCTCCCTCTCAGCCTCGGCTGGAGGTGGAGTTACGGGTGTGACTTTGGACAACCGCGGGGAAATCCGTGTCGGCTGCACTGGAATGCTGGTGGCTGGTTTCTGGATAGAAGTCTTAGGTTTCCCTTTCGCTTCTGATTTCTTGGAGACAGCGGCTGACAATTCCAGTGGAGCAGGAATGATATCTTTCTTCATCATTTCCTGGAGAGTTCCGCGCATGGTCCTCTCTCTTGCAGGTCTGGTTAGCTCCTGTAACTGTTTACTAGGAGGTCTGGGAGTATGCGATACAACTCCGAGAGTTTTCAAATCGTTACCCAACAGTACACGTCCTGGTACCTCACTCTGTATGCTGACAGGTATCTTCACAGTCATGTCGTTACACTGGATGAGAATTGGTAATTGGGGAAGCATCTGCACAGGCCCTCCAGCTAACTTGGTGAGGCGTTTGGGTGCCTTAGCAACATCCTCAGCCTGAAAAAACGATTTATCCACCACAGTTATGCTGGCCCCAGTGTCCCTAATGGCAGGCGTCTCCTGACCATTCACCTGGACACTGTCCTTATAATATTCTTTAGTATTATCGGGGATAGAATTATAGACATCTAAATTCTGTTGTTCCCACAACCCCAGAGATACTAAAGAAACACTGGCTGAGACTCCAATGGGTTTGTCAGCTAGCACTAGAAAGTTTCCACTTGCCATTTGGACTTCCTCCTCTGGAGCGAAGGCTAAGGAGACAAGCTGGACCCCTGAAGGTTTACCCTTACATCTGGGATCTCCTTTCACGTGGTCAGTCGAGCCACAAACAAAGCATTTACCGAATGCTTTCTGGAATGGTGGCTTGTTCTGACCTCCTTTCGGTTTGGCACCAGAAGGCATACTATTCTGCTGTGGTTTTCCCGGTGGCTTACCCTTCTGGTTTTGTTTGGGGCCCTCTTTGGAATGTGAGTTATTCAAATTCTCTTTTGAGTCTTTTTTAGGCTGTTTTCCCTCATCCTTTTTCTGAGTTGCCACAGAATCCTAATGAGTAGCCCTGTTGGCAACCCACAAGTCAGCAGCCTTAGCTAGCTCCCTGGAATCCAATTCCTTTGAATCAGCCAAGTTCTGTCTGAGCTCAGGAGAACAGGCATCATAAATAGACTCCAACATAAAAAGATTTCTCATACCCTCATAAGTGTTCACTTTGTAACCCTTAATCCATCCCTCTAAGTTTTTCAACCCTTCACTCACCCAGGTAGCCCAAGGGGTACCATCATGCTTTTTGAGGGTTCTAAACCTCTTAAGATACTGGGAAGGGATTCTTCCTGAATCTAGCTATTAAAGCTAGTTTCACACTTTCGTAATCTGTCTTATCCGCCTCCCCCAACTCCATCACCACATCAGTCGCAACAGGAGGGAGCCTAGAGAACAACCAGGGAAGCAAAGCATTCCAGGTGATGTCCTGGAGCCCATGATTGTATTCAAACAGTTTCAACCAATCCTACACATCCAATCTCGGTTCATACATACCCACTAATTCCTTCGGCATCTGGGGTCTTTTGGGACTGGAGCTCCTAGAGGAACCAGAGGAGCGAGAAGCATTTTCCATAGACAACTTTTTCATCTCTAACTTGTGATTAAGTTCTATTTCCCTGAGTCTTAACTCAGCTTGCTTCTGCTCAGCCTGGGCATTCATCCATCTGAACTCGAGCTCTTGGTTTCGTTCAGATTGAGCCAAGAACCGTTTGTATTCTAGTTCGAGCTTCATTTTTTCAAGTTCAAAATAAGCAGGGTTACTTGTGGGACCTGGTATGGGCCCCGTAGGCACAGCTGGTAAGGCAGGTAGAGGAGCAGTGGAGACAGTTTCGTTAGCCTCTCCGTCCTCGTCAGCCTCTTCATCGCTATCATCAGAATTACGATTCAGATCAACACCATCACTGTTATCTACAGTTGCTGGAGAGATTGGTTCCTCTGAACCAGTACCCAGACTTTGGTTCGCCAGCAATATCTCGATTAGTTCTAACTTCTTGCCTCTTACAGGAAGATTCTCTTGCCTACAGAGAGCTCGCAGACTCTCGGTATTTTCACTTGACAAAGACTCTTGACTGTAAGTTTCCATCGTAGACATTTTTTTTTGAAAGTTGCTTTTTGTGCAAAGTTTTGTGGTTAGTTATCCTAGAGTGTCGAAAAGCACTCTAAACTGTTTACTCGATACAAATCCCACCGCTGTACACCAGTGTTAGGCGGAAACCTGTGCAGTTCCCTCTGGGACCACTGCAAAAGATTTAGGACTACAGGCGTTGGCGGTGAACCCACTTGGTAGCAGTCTGCACCACACAGATTCACGTGGTAGCTGTGGCTGAGCAGTCAGACTTCTCTCAAGAAAAGTTGAGCAGTATGTGGAGTATACAAAATAGGACAATTCTTCACAGCAAGACAAGCAAACACGCAACGAAGCTTAGTGTAAAGGTATTAAGGCATTTATTTATAACAGAACATCTATGAAAAACACTAAGGCAAATTACGGCAAACAAATCAAACACAATTACTCTACGAAGTAGACGATCAATCCCCCTAGCAATATCGACAACTCTTGGTTCTACCGGTACCACTTATTTTCAGACAGAGGTGTATACCTCAACCCAGATGACACTCGAATATTAGTTAGGACGGGAGAGAAAAAGATAGGCAGGTCATGAAATCAACACAGTTCAATCCTAGCGGATAAAATGCAAGGCTGGAAGGCAAGAATCACAATAGATCGTAAAGTTCAGAGGCCAGGCCCACTCGGAGAGAGGCAAGGCGCAATGTCCCAAAAAAGTCTCTAGTGGAGATGCATTCAAGTCTGTATAGCAAATTGTTATCGGCAGGTTGAACCAGTTCAGAACAAAGGATGAGAAAAGCTTGGAGGCGACCCAACGGAACGGAGAGGATTAAGACACCTCACTCAAACCGATCGAAAGGGAAGCCAGGCGGACACGGTACCTTGTTGTGGAGGGCAGCTCCGGCGGGGGCAGTTGTTCCTGGTGGTGGATGCACGTCGGGTCTTTGCCAAGAGTAGAGATGATCTCGTCGTCGAAGAAAATGAAGTCCGGTGCACCACCAGGGAAGAGACCAGCCGCGGAGTGCTCCGTCACAAGGCACCACCTTTTGGTCGTGGCACAGGGGTAGTGGCTATCCGGTTGCCGGGGTGCTCTGCACGGGCAATTCGACCACTGCGTCCTGAGGCGAATAAAAAGCAAAGGGGACTGGTTGTTCCCACCAGCCAGGGGAAGAGACTCTCCGGCAGGGAGATCTCCTCTGTCGTCGGGAAGTGGTGAGTCGGTTCTGCAGTGCTCCACCAGAGGTGTCGTCGTGCAGGTCGGCTCAGCGTTACCCTCGTTGGATTCTTAGGTCCTGTGGCGACTTCTAAAAATCCAGTCCCAAAAGCCCTGCTTTTATGCAGAAAACCCCCATTCATTCAGCCTAGCTGTCAATCAATACATGCTAAGTGGTGAGCGGGAAGGCTCACCACCTGGGCCAATCACTCCAGAGTGCGACCGGAGTTGGAAAGGCAACTCGGTCCAGGGTGCCTAAACCCCCTCCCACACCCCTGAGGTAACCCAGACAGAATGGCACCACTTTGGAGGGTCTCTGTACAGAGGCCCGCCAAAAGTGGAACAAAGGGCTCAACCTTTGGTTTAGGAGTCACAGAGACGAACACAGACGCCATTTTACAAACCGAGTTTTGGCAGAAAATACCATCCGATAAACTTATTTACGATAAGTAGATCGGTGGTACGTTAGAGATTAACGAGAAAAAGTATCAATCTCCAACAATGGGACGAATCCCATAGGGTTATGCTGGGGTCGAACATAACAAGTAGTTTCCACTGCCACCAGCCAAAACTCGACGAGGGGGGACGGGACAGTGCCCCCTCGAGTAACAGGTCTAGGAGTAATCAAATTACCCCTACTAGTACGTCCACAATAAGATGATTTGTACTAGTCCCGTTAGTACATTTAGGTCTAGTAAAGCCAATGGTGACTTTACATGCCCGGGGAGACAGAAGTCAGTCTCCGGGGATGGAGTCTATGGTGGGGGTCTGCTAGGACGCCCCAGTGTTATGGCACGTAGGGTGTGGTGCAACACACATAGAAAAACATATGAGACCCTATGGAGTAAAAGACCCCATAGCCCATCGAACACATTGACATTTCAAAGGAATTACACACACATACATGTCCAAGAGTGGGAGAAAAGAGTCTCACTCTTGGCAGGATGGAAAAAACAAACTCCAGAAATCCAGCAAAGCTGCTGGGGGACTCACTAGGTTAGGAAATTCAGACTAAACAGAGAATTCTCCCTAGCACTCGCCCCCCCCCCCAGACTAAGGGACAGGAGGATTTAATCCACTCCTGGATGAATCTCATACCTCTAGTCGATGACATACATCCTAGAGAGACCATCAGCATTTTGGTGGTGACACCCTGACTTGTGTTCAATGGTGAAATCAAACCCTTGCAGGCAGATCGACCATCTCAATAGTTTTGGGTTTTCCCCTTTCATTTGCATTAACCATCTCAAGGGTTGGTGGTCAGTCTGAATGACGAAAGTAGAACCATACAAGTACGGCCTAAACTTTTTCAGAGCCCACACAATAGCAAAGCACTCTCTTTCGATTGTTGCCCACCTTGTTTCAGGATCCTTCAGCTTGCGGCTGATGAAGCAAACGGGGTGCTCCCTACCTTGCCCATCCAGTTGACTGAGTACGGCACCTATCCCTACATTGGAAGCATCTGTCTGCACAATGAAGTGTTGGCGGTAATCAGGAGCTCTGAGTACTGGGGCTTGGCAAAGAGCCTTTTTCAGGTTTTCAAAAGCCTGATTGCACTCCTTGTTCCATTTAACCTTTTTAGGGAATTTGGGCGAGGAGATGACATTCAGTGGAGAAGCTATGGTCCCATAGTTCTCTATGAAATTCCTGTAATACCCGGTGAGGCCTAGGAAGGCTCTCACCTGGGTTTGAGTAGTCGGTGTTGTCCAATTTTGTACAGCTTCAATCTTACTGAGCAAAGGCCTTATTTCTTCACCGCCTACCTCATGCCCAAGATGGACTACCTTACTCTGTCCAATTTGGCATTTACTCGCCTTTATGGTCGGATTGGCTCGTCCAAGAGCCTGCAAAACATCTCACAGGTGGGTTACATGTTCTTCCAAGGAATTGCTGAACACTGCGATGTCATCCAAGTATGCCATGCAGAAGTCCTCCATCCCATTCAGAACCTGGTTTACCATCCGTTGAAACGTAGCAGGTGCATTTTTCAATCCGAATGGCATTACCTTAAACTGGTATAAGCCAACGGGGGTAGAAAATGCAGTTTTCTTCTTGGCATGGTCTGTCAGGGCTATTTGCCAATAGCCTGACGTCAAGTCAAATGTGCTGAGGAACTTGGCGGCGCCAAGTTTATCCACCAACTCATCTGTTCTTGGCAAAGGGTGGGCATCAGTCTTGGTGACTGCATTAAGAGCTCTATAATCCACGCAGAATCTAAGTTCTTTAGATCCGGCCTTTGGTACTAACACAACAGGGCTAGACCATGGACTAGTAGAGGGCTCTATTACCCCGAGATCGAGCATCTTGCTGACCTCACCTTTGATGTGGGTTTGTACGTTCTCTGACATTCTGTATCCTCTGCTCTTGACAGGCAGACAGTCACCAGTGAGTATGTCGTGCTGGCCCCAAGGGGTCAAGCCTGGAGAAAGCAAGAACAAAGGGGCAAACTGATTCAACATCGATTTGCACTCTTCTTGTTGCTCGGGTGTCAGATTGGAGGAGAGATTTACTCCTTCAATTTTTTCGTCTAACGGTAAGCCTCTGAGGAGATCCGGAAGAGCTTCACTCTCTTCTTCTTCCTCGGATGATGCTAGAAGCAACGCTCCTACATCAGGTCGCGAGACATACGCTTTAAGTCGGTTGGTGTGAAAGACTATCGGAGCCTCCTTGGGATTGCCCAAGTCCACCAGATAGTTAACCTCTCCGAGTTTACCCACTACTCGGAAGGGTCCCATCCACTTATCTTGCAAGGCCCTCTGCCTTGTTGGGATCATAACGAGAACGAGCTGGTCTTGAGCGAACTCAACCATGTTAGCCTTTTGATCGTGCCAGTGCTTGACCAATGCTTGTCCAGCTTTAAAGTTATCGCTTGCTTCCGTCATCAGGTGCGACATTCTCCTCCGGAGACCTATCACGTAGTCAGTCACTCTGACTGGCTTGGGGGAAGGAGCACTCTCCAACCCCTCCTTAATCAATTAAGGCCAATGGACCTCTGACGGGATGACCATAGAGTAGTTCGAAGGGAGAGTAACCTACTCCCTCCTGAGGGACTTCTCTATAAGCAAAGAGAAGGCATGGCAGTGGAAGGTCCCACTTACGCTTAAGGGGTTCCTCTAAATCACCTATCATGCTCGTCATGGTTCGGTTGAACCGTTCTACCAACCCATTGGTTTGTGGGTGGTAAGCTGTTGAGAACTTGTAAGTAACTCCACAGGTTTTCCACAAGGCTTTCGTGTAGTGGGACATAAAGTTTGACCCCTTGTCAGAGATTACTTCCTTAGGAAACCCGACCCTAGTAAAAATACCAAGGAGGGCCTTAGCCACAGCCAGAGCTGTAACAGTCCTCATAGGAATTGCCGCAGGATACCTAGTAGCATGGTCTACTACAACAAGTATAAACCTGTTGCCTGAGGAGGTTGGAGGATCCAGGAGACCGACGATGTCAATCCCTACTCTCTCAAACGGGACTCCCACAACTTCGAGAGGCACTAACGGTGCCACATTCTTGGAGCCAACCTTACCAGAGGTCTGGCAGGTGTGGCAGCTCCTGCAGTGTTTTTCTACTTCGGCCCCCATCTTTGGCCAATAGAAGTAGAGAGAGAGCCTTTCCTTAGTCTTCTTGAAACTCAAGTGACCAGCCAAAGGAATCTCGTGGGCTAACTGCAAGAACTGTGGTCTGTTCTCTTGGGGTACTACAAGTCGTTTGTAGTCTCCAGGTGCAGACTCGGTCGGTTCACTGTAGAAGAGGCCATCTTCCCAGTGCAACCTGTGTTTCCCAGGCTCTTGCCCTTCAGCCTGAGCTTCTGCCTGGTGGCGAAGACCTTCCAGAGTTGGACATTCTCTCTGTCCCTTACTGAAGTCTGCCCTGCTGGGTCCACCTTCTGCCAGTAACGACTGCAGCTCAGGATGGTCAACAGGATCCAGATCTCCAATGAGTTCCTGGCCTTCCATTAGCTCTTCCTCAGGGTCTAATTCGACCACGCAGGGTTGTACCTCCCTCTCAGCCTCGGCTGGAGGTGGAGTTACGGGTGTGACTTTGGACAACCGCGGGGAAATCCGTGTCGGCTGCACTGGAATGCTGGTGGCTGGTTTCTGGATAGAAGTCTTAGGTTTCCCTTTCGCTTCTGATTTCTTGGAGACAGCGGCCGACAATTCCAGTGGAGCAGGAATGATATCTTTCTTCATCATCTCCTGGAGAGTTCCGCGCATGGTCCTCTCTCTTGCAGGTCTGGTTAGCTCCTGTAACCGTTTACTAGGAGGTCTGGGAGTATGCGATACAACTCCGAGAGTTTTCAAATCGTTACCCAACAGTACACGTCCTGGTACCTCACTCTGTATGCTGACAGGTATCTTCACAGTCATGTCGTTACACTGGATGAGAATTGGTAATTGGGGAAGCATCTGCACAGGCCCTCCAGCTAACTTGGTGAGGCGTTTGGGTGCCTTAGCAACATCCTCAGCCTGAAAAAACGATTTATCCACCACAGTTATGCTGGCCCCAGTGTCCCTAATGGCAGGCGTCTCCTGACCATTCACCTGGACACTGTCCTTATAATATTCTTTAGTATTATCGGGGATAGAATTATAGACATCTAAATTCTGTTGTTCCCACAACCCCAGAGATACTAAAGAAACACTGGCTGAGACTCCAATGGGTTTGTCAGCTAGCAGTAGAAAGTTTCCACTTGCCATTTGGACTTCCTCCTCTGGAGCGAAGGCTAAGGAGACAAGCTGGACCCCTGAAGGTTTACCCTTACATCTGGGATCTCCTTTCACGTGGTCAGTCGAGCCACAAACAAAGCATTTACCGAATGCTTTCTGGAATGGTGGCTTGTTCTGACCTCCTTCCGGTTTGGCACCAGAAGGCATACTATTCTGCTGTGGTTTTCCCGGTGGCTTACCCTTCTGGTTTTGTTTGGGGCCCTCTTTGGAATGTGAGTTATTCAAATTCTCTTTTGAGTCTTTTTTAGGCTGTTTTCCCTCATCCTTTTTCTGAGTTGCCACAGAATCCTAATGAGTAGCCCTGTTGGCAACCCACAAGTCAGCAGCCTTAGCTAGCTCCCTGGAATCCAATTCCTTTGAATCAGCCAAGTTCTGTCTGAGCTCAGGAGAACAGACATCATAAATAGACTCCAACATAAAAAGATTTCTCATACCCTCATAAGTGTTCACTTTGTAACCCTTAATCCATCCCTCTAAGTTTTTCAACCCTTCACTCACCCAGGTAGCCCAAGGGGTACCATCATGCTTTTTGAGGGTTCTAAACCTCTTAAAATACTGGGAAGGGGTCTTCCTGAATCTAGCTATTAAAGCTAGTTTTACACTTTCGTAATCCGTCTTATCCGCCTCCCCCAACTCCATCACCACATCAGTCGCAACAGGAGGGAGCCTAGAGAACAACCAGGGAAGCAAAGCATTCCCGGTGATGTCCTGGAGCCCATGATTGTATTCAAACAGTTTCAACCAATCCTACACATCCAATCTCGGTTCATACATACCCACTAATTCCTTCGGCATCTGGGGTCTTTTGGGACTGGAGCTCCTAGAGGAACCAGAGGAGCGAGAAGCATTTTCCATAGACAACTTTTTCATCTCTAACTTGTGATTAAGTTCTATTTCCCTGAGTCTTAACTCAGCTTGCTTCTGCTCAGCCTGGGCATTCATCCATCTGAACTCGAGCTCTTGGTTTCGTTCAGATTGAGCCAAGAACCGTTTGTATTCTAGTTCGAGCTTCATTTTTTCAAGTTCAAAATAAGCAGGGTTACTTGTGAGACCTGGTATGGGCCCCGTAGGCACAGCTGGTAAGGCAGGTAGAGGAGCAGGGGAGACAGTTTCGTTAGCCTCTCCGTCCTCGTCAGCCTCTTCATCGCTATCATCAGAATTATGATTCAGATCAACACCATCACTGTTATCTACAGTTGCTGGAGAGATTGGTTCCTCTGAACCAGTACCCAGACTTTGGTTCGCCAGCAATATCTCGATTAGTTCTAACTTCTTGCCTCTTACAGGAAGATTCTCTTGCCTACAGAGAGCTCGCAGACTCTCGGTATTTTCACTTGACAAAGACTCTTGACTGTAAGTTTCCATCGTAGACATTTTTTTTTGAAAGTTGCTTTTTGTGCAAAGTTTTGTGGTTAGTTATCCTAGAGTGTCGAAAAGCACTCTAAACTGTTTACTCGATACAAATCCCACCGCTGTACACCAGTGTTAGGCGGAAACCTGTGCAGTTCCCTCTGGGACCACTGCAAAAGATTTAGGACTACAGGCGTTGGCGGTGAACCCACTTGGTAGCAGTCTGCACCACACAGATTCACGTAGTAGCTGTGGCTGAGCAGTCAGACTTCTCTCAAGAAAAGTTGAGCAGTATGTGGAGTATACAAAATAGGACAATTCTTCACAGCAAGACAAGCAAACACGCAACGAAGCTTAGTGTAAAGGTATTAAGGCATTTATTTATAACAGAACATCTATGAAAAACACTAAGGCAAATTACGGCAAACAAATCAAACACAATTACTCTACGAAGTAGACGATCAATCCCCCTAGCAATATCGACAACTCTTGGTTCTACCGGTACCACTTATTTTCAGACAGAGGTGTATACCTCAACCCAGATGACACTCGAATATTAGTTAGGACGGGAGAGAAAAAGATAGGCAGGTCATGAAATCAACACAGTTCAATCCTAGCGGATAAAATGCAAGGCTGGAAGGCAAGAATCACAATAGATCGTAAAGTTCAGAGGCCAGGCCCACTCGGAGAGAGGCAAGGCGCAATGTTCCAAAAAAGTCTCTAGTGGAGATGCATTCAAGTCTGCATAGCAAATTGTTATCGGCAGGTTGAACCAGTTCAGAACAAAGGATGAGAAAAGCTTGGAGGCGACCCTACGGAACGGAGAGGATTAAGACACCTCACTCAAACCGATCGAAAGGGAAGCCAGGCAGACACGGTACCTTGTTGTGGAGGGCAGCTCCGGTGGGGGCAGTTGTTCCTGGTGGTGGATGCACGGCGTGTCTTTGCCAAGAGTAGAGATGATCTCGTCGTCGAAGAAAATGTCCGGTGCACCACCAGGGAAGAGACCAGCCGCGGAGTGCTCCGTCACAAGGCACCACCTTTTGGTCGCGGCACAGGGGTAGTGGCTATCCGGTTGCCGGGGTGCTCTGTACGGGCAATTCGACCACTGCGTCCTGAGGCGAATAAAAAGCAAAGGGTTCTGGTTGTTCCCACCAGCCAGGGGAAGAGACTCTCCGGCAGGGAGATCTCCTCTGTCGTCGGGAAGTGGTGAGTCGGTTCCGCAGGGCTCCACCAGAGGTGTCGTTGTGCAGGTCGGCTCAGCGTTACTCTTGTCGGATTCTTAGGTCCTGTGGCGACCTCTGAAGATCCAGTCCCGAAACCCCTGCTTTTATGCAGAAAACCCCCATTCATTCAGCCTAGCTGTCAATCAACACATGCTAAGTGGTGAGCGGGAACGCCCACCACTTGGGCCAATCACTCTAGAGTGCGACCTTAGTTGGCAAGGCAACTCGGTCCAGGGTGCCTAAACCCCCTCCCACACCCCTGAGGTAACCCAGACAGAATGGCACCACTTTGGAGGGTCTCTGTACAGAGGCCCGCCAAGAGTGGAACAAAGGGCTCAACCTTTGGTTTAGGAGTCACAGAGACGAACACAGACGCCATTTTACAAACCGAGTTCTGGCAGAAAATACCATCCGATAAACCTATTTACGATAAGTAGATCGGTGGTACGTTAGAGATTAACGAGAAAAAGTATCAATCTCCAACAATGGGACGAATCCCATAGGGTTATGCTTGGGGTCGAACATAACAAGTAGTTTCCACTGCCACCAGCCAAAATTCGACGAGGGGGGACGGGACAGTGCCCCCTCGAGTAACAGGTCTAGGAGTAATCAAATTACCCCTACTAGTACGTCCACAATAAGATGGTTTGTGCTAGTCCCGTTAGTAAATTTAGGTCTAGTAAAGCCAATGGTGACTTTACATGCCCGGGGAGACAGTAGTCAGTCCCCGGGTATGGAGTCTATGGTGGGGGTCTGCTAGGACGCCCCAGTGTTACGGCACGTAGGGTGCGGTGCAACACACATAGAAAAACATATGAGACCCTATGGAGTAAAAGACCCCATAGCCCATCGAACACATTGACATTTCAAAGGAATTACACACACATACATGTCCAAGAGTGGGAGAAAAGAGTCTCACTCTTGACAGGATGGAAAAAACAAACTCCAGAAATCCAGCAAAGCTGCTGGGGGACTCACTAGGTTAGGAAATTCAGCCTAAACAGAGAATTCTCCCTAACAGCAAAGGCCATGCACCCAAGACCGAAGTTATAAGCACTAAAAGTTATAAGCCAGCATGGGTGTGATATGCTGCGGTGGTTGTGGCCAGGGCTTAGAGTTTTGGGTGCATGGCCACAGGCCGTAGGCCGTACGCCATACACCCAAGACTCTAGGACCTGGCCACAACCACTGCAGCATATCACAGACATAGATCAAACCCATAGAATCGAATATCTATCACATGTTTGAAATTATACTTACTGTTTGATTTGCTGAGATTCCATATATTTTTTACATGAGTTTGGTAACTGGAGGAAATATTCTTTTTCAATTTCTGTGATAAAAGAAAAGAGCATGTTAGTGTATGTATTTTATAAAGACTTATTACATTGCATAATAGACATTTGAGCTTTTTTTCTACCCTCATATTTAGTTTACAAACCAGTGTACTGTGCATTTTGCTCAGTTTCTGTGTCTATTTTTCAAATCATTGGGTCTGTGGGGAAAAAAAAAACCATGTCGGAATTAAAAAAAAAAAACTTTTTTTGTTATGTTACAGTCTATTTGTGTGTTTGTTTTCAGTGTTCACTTGTTGTTTCTGGCTAATGTTCTATCTGTTGGCTTGTTGCAGATTTTTGAAGCAGTTAGATACCTTTTGGCATATTCTAACTGTCTATTTTTTGTAATAATTTAGTGGTACTCATTTATCTGTTTGGTTGTTATAGAATCTTGGGCCAGTTAGATACCTGTTGGTGTATTCTAACTGTTTATAGTTTTTTAATTGAATGTTTGTTAATGTTGAAGTACATATTAGTTATTAGATTTTGATTTTAAGAAGATTAAATAAGCATGTGTAAGATTTGCTGGTAATCTCTGCTTTAGAGTAATGGTGCTATCATTACATTTGAATCATCCACATTTCTTTTTTATATATGCAGTGTAGTGACCTGCATTGGTTGTGGCTCCTGCGTGGTAGAATATACCTATTGTTGTGAAGGTTTTCTTACTTGACCGTGTGTGAATCCAGTCAGTTTGCAGTTGTTTTTGGTTCCATCTGCATTGTAACACAGAAGCATTAGTATTACGTAGTTACTATGTGTTTTTATTTGTAATGTGGAGCAATTATCTGAATTGCAGGTAGTACATAATCTACCATGGTTTGCATTTTGTACAAGTTGCTGAAATGGAACGGATTCACAATTAGGTATGGATACATACATGAAGCGCTCATTAGGGATTTGTTCCTGTGTCACATTGTTGCAGAGAGTGCATGTATGTTTCCACATGTATGAAATCTGGACGATTTCATTCATAGGTATGTTTTTGTGTTCCATTACTTGTAGTAAGTACATTAGGAATTCTTGTGGATCTTCTTGTGAGTTTATAGTGAATTTCACCATTCCAGCACAGTAGTCCAATTCTTGTCTTATTCCGTGAACACTATACGTGTTGTCAGGATTGTTTGTTGTGTTTCTATGAAGAACTAATATTTGCAAACACAATTGGTCTGTACTGTGTAAGTAAATGTTGTCAACAATTGGTGGCAATTGAAATACAATATTCATTGCTACATTTGCGTAGCAACTTACACCAGTTATATTTGAAAATTTGAATGGACCAGATAGTTCTGTGTCCAAGTAATTTTTTCGGAGTGTGTTGCTTCTTTGAAGAAGTACCTGAGTTACTTTGAGTAATAGGTTCTTCTTTGGTTGAGGTAATTGATGAAGTATTAGTTTCTTTTACTCTCTTTGGAGGATTTGCAGTCAAATCCTGTTGCATTTCTGTTTGAATTAGTTTTATTTTACAACATTTTCCTTTTTGTGGAACAGGATATCTTTTTAGATGGGGGGTGTATAGTGAACTTAGTCTATTGTATTCTAAAATGCAAGGAATATCAGCGTTTACTTTACGTGCATCAAAGTTGATTAGAAATAGACCCTCAAGCGACGTAAGCATGATAGTGCTACGTAGCTCATGCCTTCTTTAAAGACTGTGTTACCAATATCTATCAATGCTTGGTCTAGGGTAAGACCTTGGGATTTATGAATGGTGACTGCAGATGCTAGAGTTAGAGAAAATTGTTCTCTGCGTACATGCATGTCTTTGAAGAGAAGGAATCGAGCTGTTGAGCATCCTATCCTTTTTACTTCTGAAAGATTGTCAAAGAGAATATTGACAAAATGAATGTTGTTGTCATGTGGGTATGTTTGAAAGCCAACAACTGTACCCCGTGCTCCATTAACTAGTCCTTGCTCCACGTCAAGGTTACGTTTAAGCATTACTCTACAGTTTAAGGATAATTTTAATATTTTCTCCAAACCAGCTGTGTTGGAGATAAAATTTTCCAAGGTATTCAGTCTTCTTGTGGCTTGTTGACACATGGGTAGTGTCATACCATGTATGTCCAGTTTGTCTGTGGAGCAAATTTCAATTATTGGTTGCATTTCTTTTTTCAACATTGTTTCATTGAATTTGGAACAGCTTGCTAGAGTTGGCATTAAGGACATACAATTGACATTGTTCTGTGCTAATTGTTCCATAACCTCAGTAGCACTATCAGTGATAGTCTTTTCATTTGCTTTGAAAGCATCTTCATAGGAGTAATAGTTATCTAGTATCTCTTCTTCTTTTCTCCATGGATTAAAAAGTTGTAGCAGGGACATGTAATATAGTTCTTTCTGTTGAGGAGTATTTAATGACAATTTGATATGATTAATTAAGCTATGTTTGGTAAGTTTTACTAAGCTGCCTTCACAATCTGTCACTCTATAGAACCTTTTTTTCATCAGGTTTTATATTATTTTTGTATGCAAGTTTTGGGCTCTGTGACATAGACACATGGTTTCCAATGTGGTACTCCTGTTCGGGTAGTATGTGTCTAGTGAATTGTTTTCAAAATGTCTTGGCTGTTGGGATCATTTTTTGGCTATTATTTCTATGTCCTCATATGATTTGAGAACTCTTTTTCTAGATTTAGCAGGACCAAGACTTAGCCATACTATATTTTCAGATTTTCCATACAAAGCAGTACCGGTTAAATGATCTGCAGCTTCATAGGAGCCACATTCTCTATGAGAGAGCATTTTTATGCCTAAGTTGTACAATTTCTGAGTTAGTGTTTTGTCTGATGATAGGTCATTCCAGAGGTCTTGAAGCTCTGTTTTTTCTGCTTTTGTTAAGTAGGCTGTAACATATTGTGCAACTGCAGTGGAATTGTCTGCAATGATCTGCACATCTATGTTTGCATTCAATAAGAGGGCAATGATTGTATTGTAATCATTGATATATTTTGATTCTTCTGTTCTGTTTATGTAATATGTGTTTGTAGGTGATTTACCTTTAACACTAAGTCTAACTGAAGACATGAAGTTGTTCACTTCACCTGTTTCTGTAACTGGTCTAGGGAAACCAAAGCGACATTTGAGGTAGTATTTCACTTTGTTTTTGTATTTGCGAAAACAATATTTGCCACATTTGTGTCTTTTAAATTGTACAATTTGTGCATGAAGGTCACAATAGGGGTCCTTACGACCCTGGCGCTAAGGGGTTAACAGCGCTGTAAAAGGCTCCGGCGCTGTTAACTCCTTAGCACCTAAATACGAGGTCCCTTTGCGGGACCCGACCTGAACGGCTGGTCTGGACCAGCCGTTAAAGTAGGGACTCGAAAAGAGACCTTCGAGGTAAGTACAGTCCCGCAATTAGCAGTACTGTAATTACCGCCTTCCCCAGTTCCTTTGAGCCCTATGGGGCAAAAATGGGAATGGGGAAGGGCCAATGTTCAATGGGGAATTAACGCCCCGCCAACCTTGGAATGGGGTGGTAATTCCACATTGAACATTAGCGGACTTGTTACAACACCGGCAGTAGCCATGGTGCTAATAGCGCTATGGGTTACCGCCAGTGTTGTAATGAGGGCCTATGTCTCGTTTGTGAAGGGATTTCACAAGCGACATATTTTGGATGAACTGCAAAACAGTGACATCACTGTCCTGACCACATTTAGGAGCATCTTTAATCCATAAAAGCATGTGGATTTGTGGTGCTCCTCTGGCTTGGTATTCTTTTCTCCAAAAAAAGTGTTGCACTTCTCTGAGGGGAGGAACAGTTTTAATACAAATAAAGTGTAGCATAGCAATGAAACGATGGTGGAAATATCTTGAAACATTAACAGGATCTACAGAGCAAAGTTCTCCAGGTGTTAGTATATCTATGTTTGTTTTGTTTTTGTTTGATATGCGTTGGAAATCATGTAAATCTTCCCATGCATATTCTGCACAACTTAATGTAACAAACTAAGTGGGTGGTCCAAGGTTTCGGATCATACAACGTACATCTCCGTGACGTCGGAACCAGTATTCTTTCATACCACGCATGTTTGCAAACAGATTTGTAATGCTTGATTGTAAAACCTCATCTTTTTCTTGCACTTTTTATATTAATTGCGTAGCTGACATATTTTGAAAGCGGGTTCCTGATTTCAATATGTGTGCAACTCAGTAACATAGAGTTGCTAGTTCACTTTCAAAGAGTAGGCGGAATATGTATTCCACATTTTGTCTAAATCTGGGATCTTCAGAATACATTCGTAATGAGCGGTATTCGGATGCTGTTATCTGAGTGGGTCTATCATCGTACCTTCCTCCTTTGCCAGTAGGAACTAGTAGAGGAAAAGCACGTGCGTCTATACTTTTTTCCCATATGCTCACTGGTAATCCTTTGGTTTGTCGCATTTGGTACGTTTCTAGTGCATCATCTATGCTGTCATTCGAGTGTAATGGATGAATTGTATAATGATCTAAAATATTGGATACTGCAGCAGGATCTAGAAGTTCAAATTGACCAGATTCTGGTGACTCTTGAATTATTTCAGTTGTTTCCCATAAGTTTTCTTCAATATTTATTTCTTTGTAGTATTCATTATTGTCTTTTAGATATTGCAAGACTTCTCTAACTTTATGTAAATCCACGAGTTGTCACCAAATTTTTTTGTCTTTTGTTGGTACACCATTTACTAAGACAATTAAAGATTGCTCTATTGGACGTTGCACTCCTAGAGTGTGCATATTTTCTGTCAGATCTAATGGTAAATAACCTACTTTGCCACAAATGCCTTTCACCAATTCAGAGGGAGGTAAGTTTGCTGTTTTTGGTAGAAGGCGTATTATTACTTGAAATGGGTGTTGGTAGTTGGAATAATTCCAAGTTATTTGTGATAGCACGTGAAGGAGTTTGGTTGTTGTCAAGTTTTGTAGTGCAGTAACTGCAAAGTATTAAGGGGTCACTTATTTCGTATTTGTTTTCTGCTAAAAGGTAGAGAGCTAATTCAAGCCATTTGGAATCTTCATTGTCTTCTATTTTGTATGTTACATCTATAGTATTTGTGTTACTTTTGTAAAAAGTTCTGCGGCAACACACACATGGTTTGGTACTTCAGCGGATGTACTTTTCAATTTTAGTATTTTAGTATTTCTTTTTTGTATGTGTGTAGTAGAAGGTTGCCATGTGCAGAATTGTTGGTAGTCAGTTGTAAAGGTATTGCATTTTGTAAGTGGCTTTCACTTCCAAAATATTTTCTCTGGATACGGTTGATTTCTTCTTGTAGGTCTTTGGGTGTACCATGTAGAAGAGTGTTATTTAAATTGGCTAGTTCTAAAGCAGGACTTTTAGCATAATACAGGTTATAGGCTAGATTTCCTATAGTGAAATGATGTGTTGATAACATTTTGATATCAGGGAAGGTGCTTTTGCAAATAGGTCCTGAAATTCAGGCTAATGAATGTCCTTGTAGTCCTGTGCATTTGCGCACTGGACCGGTATCCATATTTTGCAGCACTTTCATTTTGATTTTGTCTTTAACTTTCACATACTGATTGAGGAACTGGCGTATAGATATGAAAGATTTGTTTGGAATGTTACACATTGACGTGCATGGCCATTTGTATACTGGACATTCTGGTTCAGTCGAATGGAGAGGTAATTCTGACTTTTCTGGGGAAATTTTTGTAAGCAGTGTTTCTTGTTCCATTATGGTATTATTAATATTTTCACAACCTCGTCCACTGCTATTGATGGCTATTGGGTTTGTTTGGTTTTCTTTGTATGCTTCTTAATTAAAATATTGTTCTGTGGTCGTGGTGTGACTCCATTCACCTCCACAGATATTTAAGAAGTTATTTTTGTTGACATTCCGTTTATTGAGACATTTATTGTAGTTTAGTACTTAGTTTGGTTAGTGGTTTCATCCTGTTTAAAACTAAAATAAATAACTTCCATTTGTGAAGGATTGCCCTGTCTACGAGAGCTTCTAGGATTAATTTTCTATGGTAGGTTTTAAGGGTTGTGCATGATTTCGCTCCATTTTTTTTATAAGATTCTGAAGGACTCTGTGGCAGAACATTTTTGCTAAAATACTTTTTTTGCTATGGTTACTTGCTAGTATATGAAGATTTATAGGAGCAGTTTTAGCAGTAGTGGTAGCCAAATTCTTGTTAAGCATTTTTAGATTTGTTTTACATTTTGATAGAGGAGGCAAAGTTTCTGTACTAGAAGCTTGTTTTGTTTCGCTAAATGACTGCATTAGCTGTTTTGTTTGAACGTTTTGTACAGACTCTGGTAGAGATGGATGCTTATTTTGGACACTTTTATTTTCATTTGCTCTATTTCTGCATTGCTTTCTATGGACTTGCTTTTTGGTAGGCGTTCTTTGGGATCTGTTGAAAAAAAAGAATGTATGGGTTGGTCTGTTTTGCAATGTATGTGTGCTGTGTGCATGAATGTATGAGTTTGATGGGAAAGATGTATGTGGTGGTGCATGATTGTGCATTGGGCAGTTACAACAAGTTGGGAAGGCTATTCTTCTGTTCGTGTGTTACTACACTGCGGTTCAGATAAGAGTAGAAAGTGAGCTAGTGGTGAGGAGAAGCAGTAATAGTAAACGTAATGGTATAAAATTAAAACAGTTCTTTGTTTTGTAGTACTAACATTCTAAGGGTTGAGTATGTTATTTGTGTTCTAAAAAATGGGGATTTGTGTGCCATTCTGCCTGCTAATCTCTGTTTAATAGATGGGGATTTGTGGGCAGATGGTTCAGAAATCGATGTTTTTTTTTGGTGCGCAAATTACATGAATGAACCACACAGTGTCTTTGAGGAACAATAAGAATATAAATGTAGTATTGTACTTACTCTTTTTTTATGGAATGAGATGGTTTCTTCAGATATGTTGTTTGTAGTTTAGATGCTGCTGATTTTCAGGAGAGTGGTCTTCACTGAAATTGTAAAAGAAAGAAGTTAGTAATTGTGTGTGTTTATAGCACTGATGTTAATGTACACGTTGATTTTTATGTTTTTGTGGTAGTATTCTTGTTTGATATCTGAACATAATGTATGCATGCATTTCATTTGACTATGTGCAGCCTTTGTATGTTGTTTACAGTATGTTACTTCAACATGCTTTGCAAATGAGTAGAATTTTAAGTTCATAAAATTCACTTGTTTTTTTACAGCTGTGTTGTAGATAGCAGACAGGTTTGGAAGTGATAGTTTGTTATAGTAGATGGGAAAAAATTGAATATTTTCATCTTATAGCTAGACATGCCAACAATCAGGAGCACCTGAGAGGGAGATTTCACCACAGCAATCGGGAACATTTATTTTTCTCATAGGATTGCATTGGGATTAGCATTAATTTAGGCGGGAGACAGTAAAAATGGTGCAATTTTTCAATGAAAAATCGAGTGTCTCGCGCTTCAATCAGGAGCGTTGGAATGTATGTATAGGCTATGCAGATTTAGTGGCATTACATAATAGTTGTACATGTACTCTGAATAAAATATGCATACCTGTACTTTGTAATCATGCATGTGGATATGCATGGAGCTATAAGTAGAAATCTTCAAGACTTGTACAGTAGTTTCTGTAGTAGGTGCTTTCCAATGATATGAGGCTTGTATTCAGAGTGATCAACAGTACATTTGAGGGCAGAACTCTGAGGATGGAGTTAGATGTAGAGGTCTTGGATATGATTGGTTGATGGTTGTGTGACTGCTTAGCTGTATCCAATGAGGGAATGGAACCGAGAGTGATGTGGAAAGTGTAGAAGGCCTGGCTAATAGTTACGTGCCGCACGGACACCGCGGCTGTCCGTGGTAGTGCGTGCCACATACAGGGTTTTCCAGCAAATCCAGCATGGAAATGGGACTGTAGGGATCAGCTAATCAGATATTGATGTTGTGGATTTGTGTAGGAAGAGAGTGTGTGTAGTGAAGATGGCAGAGGTGGAGAAAGTCAGTGTGTTGGTGCTCAGAGATATGTTTGTCCATGGTTTACAGCAGTATTCTCAATGCAGGCATGTTGCAAACAATTTCGATGTTAGAGGAGTGGAGGTGGTGTGGAGAGCTGTGCCTGATTGAAATGTAGAGGCAATTCTCCAAGTTTGTGAAGATATGCGTAGGATGAACAGTCCCCATCTGGTAGTTTTGAACTATGGTGCTTTCCATTTGGGCTACGTGACTTCCCCTACTTTGTTGGCTGATTTGGAACAGTTGGTTCAAGCAGTAATCATCAACCTTCCAAATGCGAAATTAATTTTTTCTGGATAACTACCTAGGGCAATATGGAACAATAGTTCTGTTTTTTGTCCTCAGCAAAACATTGCTAGGTGTGCAATCAACTGAGGCATGCGTGCTTTCATGCTTAGAGCTGGTATGTTTTTCTGTAACAACGAGAATATTGTTTCGAGTAATGTTGCTTATTTTGAAGTAGATGGTGTTTCTTTATCTTTTTTGGGAAATGCCGTGCTGTTTTGGAATGTAAGGGTTGCTTTGGAATGGGTTATGTGAAGATTTTAGTTGTAAAATAAGAAGAAACCACCCCCCCAAAAATACAAAATAACAGGTGTCTGTCAGGCATCTGCAAAAAAAATGGCTCTTTTCAGAGCCCACCTCAAAGGGAAAATGGGGCACACTATTTAAATGTTCATTCACCACGCTCAGATCTTCTATATGTCCGCGGACCTGGCGGTAGTCTGCGGACAGCGCATATTACATACAGGGATTCTGGGGTGGAGAGGCATGCAAATGAGATTGGTCAGTAAAGTCTAGTGGGTGTGTTGTCTAAGGAGAGATTTTGTTAGAATGTCTTTTTCATGAGAGAAGAACAGATAGCTATGGCTGTGTGTTTTCGAAAACAGATTTTCTGGATTTTGGGAGACTCATGGATACATTGGTTGGAGGAGCATGCAGAACGTTGTGCTGTATCTGCAGATCTTGGATTCACTCATATGGAAGTGTACTGGCATGGAGTGTGTGGAATGAAGTGGCTGGACTTGGTACCTCTCTGTGTTATTTTACAGACAGAGCATCATCCAGACATAATTATAATCATTGTGGAGCGAACAGTTTAGGACATGTGTCTGATATTTCTTTGCAATTTGTAATGAAAGATGGACTTGAGAAGGTCATGGACATGTTTCCAAATTCCCAAGTAGCTTTTTCTCATATTGCGCAAAGACAAATGTGGCTGCGTTCTTCTTCATTTGGTCCACAAATGGAGAAAGCGAGGCACAATATCAATAAGGCTGTTTGTGCCTTTCTAAGAGATGTTGGCATGTCCTCTTTTCACAATGAAAATATTATGTTTCGTAGGACATACATTTTTCGCAGAGATGGAATCCATTTTACATATGCTGACAATCAGATTTTTCTGAAAAATGTACAAAATGCATTGCAACCTTTTTTTGGAATTATAGTCATCTATTTTGCATTAGATGTTGACGAATCCAAGTTTTTCAAACACACAAACACATCACCAAAAGGCTCTTTTCAGGGCCATCACTTACTCCCAGAGAAAAGTGAATTGGTTCAGCTAGGGCAGCACCCCAAAATTTTATCTGTCCTAGGACTGTCTGTGGTCTTTTAAAAAATGCACAGGGCCCTGCATTGTTTATTTGATACTTCTATTTTTAAACTGTGAAAGGCGGCTCTGAAAAGAGCCTTTTTTTTGGATTTTTGTTGTTTTATATTTATTTTCCTTTTTTATACACAACACACTAGGAGAGGAGGGGCAAGGAGGGTAAGGAAGGGACACCAACCACGGGGATAAGAAAGTGCAGCTAGAGAGAGGAAGATGTAGGGTGGGCCTTATTTGGGTAGATAGCAGGTCTTCTGGTGGTCCGTGACCGTAGTCTCAAAAGCATTTCAAAGATTCTCCCCCCTGCAGAGTACTCCATCGCAGTACATACACTAGGGGTGTCACGGTATTAGTTTTATGGCAGTACGATAACCTTCTTGCCAAATGACGGTATATCATGGTTATCGCGGTATCGCAGGTGGAGTCAACTAATCTTAACAAATATTTTCTTAAAAGGTCATAAAAACTTGTCAGATTTATCATTACAAACAAAACCAGGCACTGAGGGCCAGAATTGGGCTTTTCAACATACTTGCCACTGAAATGCCACCCCTTGCTTCCACAAACACACGTGTGGCGAGGAGGAGGGGGGAGCCCTGCTGCATCTGGCAAAGCAAAGTTAATAGATTTTCTTAAGTGGTCATTTAGGGTTTTAGCTCCTCCACTGGCTACTGGTGAAGATGAACATGCCATCTTGATAATCTGCATGCTACTGATCAATGGAGGCTGATGGTAGTATGCGCTTGTGCGCATACACACACGCACACGCACTCTCTATCTCTTTACGTTACAGCCCTTAGTTTACTTGCGGGCCAAAAGGTGTTCAGTAATCACTGACATGTTACCCTTTGGTATGGCAGCAGGGAATACCAGCAGAGATTTTGCTGTGTGACTTATTATATGTAAATTCAATGATAGAACCAGGGAAATCCCCCGTTGTCATATGTTTAGAAAACATTATCCATTACACATATATAAACCCCACAGCCGCCAACCCAAAGTAAATCCTTTTCCTTCTTGGCACTGTATTTATTCTTCCTATTGCTAACATATTGATTTTGTGTCAGGCACGTGTTGTTTACAGAATGGCATTAAACAGTGCTCTAACTGAAACTACTTGTACCAAAAAAATAACTTATTTTTTTAAATTGCCTTTTTGCATTTGAAGTTCTTTTACTTTCATTAAGTCAATGCATTTTACTTAACTTATGAATACGCAGGCACAATTTTCCAGCTGTAGCAAGGTAGCATTTTGAAACTTGTCTCTTCACATATTTAGCTGATCCTCCAAGAATCTAAGGTGGCTGCAGAATTGGTCTTTCATGGCGCTCACTAGTTGATCGCCGTGAATGAAAGAGTGACTAGTGGAAGTGTTATAATGCACATTTTGAGTAATGAGCTTAGTCATCTAATTTGTCCTTCCTTTCCAATTATCTAAACTCTCTTCATGGGAGGGCCTCGCTATATTTTTCCACAGCCTCAGAATTCGTTTTTTCCCCATTAAAAACACTTATGTGCTCACTGCTTCTGAGAATTGCTCAATCTCGGGAGTTGTGTTATTAAACCTTGTACACAGGAGATAGGGGGCTGCATAAGGTTTAAGCCCAACACGATAACCACTCTTTGCAACATGTCATTCCAGAAGAAAAGCAGACCATAGGGATGGTAATCCCACTAGTAGACTTACATGACCAGGAAGCGTCTGCTGGCAGCAATTCACATAACCATATTTTCCATGGCAACCAATATAAATGGTGGATTATCTTCTGTTGTGTATATCTCAGATCAAGGTCTATTTTCTAGAAAAATGTGAGTCTAATTCATTTGTGAAATCCTATGCCCCAATTCATTCTCCCAGTTGTTTTTGTCTCTAAAGAACAAATAGCATGGTCTTGGGGCAGTAAGCAATCGATATACAGTTGAGACGGGAAGAGGGCTAATCTTTGATCGTGTAAACAGTTTTGGTGAGTCTTGTAAACGTGCATTCATTGGTGCAAATAGGACTGCAAACAAGCTGCAAAGCCACTTATTTAGCTGTGTCTCGTGTGCTGGCAGCTTGTATTTAAATTTAAGGTAGCCAAAATATAACAACTTGTCTCAGTTCCAGTCATGATCCAATACCCATATTCAAGCTTTCTGCCAGGCTCTGCATGAACGCAAATGGTTTTCAGTCTTTCAGAGGCAAGAGTCTTTTGAAAAAAGATATTTCTCTCCTTTGATTGCGTTGCCATCCGTGCATTATTTGAACACATGTCCAATAAATGGTGGGGTAATAGAAACCCAAAGCTTATTATCCATCTCAAAGGGATCAGATAGATGCATGTCTTCTTTACTTTCACCCAATTAGGGCACATATACAAGGCTAGACATATTTAAGGCTACAGTTATCCAACAGTGAAGGATACATAATGAGTGTGCTCTATGATATTCTCGTCCTTAGGAAAACAAAAGCCTCAACAGGGCCTTGCATTGCATCCAAAGGTAGCTCTGGTTTCTCCCTTTCCCCCCATAAAAATGTGTTGAAACCTTTATACATTTCAAATGCTGTGTGATCTGGCTGTGAAAGCTGTAACATATTAAAAAGATATAACAATGTTGGTAAAAGTGCCATTTGAATCACTCCTATTTTCCTCCATAGAGTTAATTGAAGACTCTTACATAAACTGCACATCTCCCTCAGTTTCATTAGAGTATTGTGCAATACAATTTGGATCACATCTTTTGTATAGTTAAATCCCTTAATATCCCAGTGCACTTCAGTATCACCAAATAATGCCAAATAATGCTCAATGGCAGGAGGGAGTTAAATGGACAATCTCTGTCTTTATATTTACCTTGAAATGATAAACCTTCCCAAATGTGCTTAATAGTCCAAAGAAATATTGGAAGGAACCTTCAGGGTCTGACAACAGGATCAACAAATCATCTGTGTAAATGAGAACTTTTGAAATGTAGCCCCCACATTCCACACCATTAATCAAAGGATGTTTTTGAATCAGGATATCTAGGGGTTCAATAAACAAATCGAATAAAATAAGAGATAGTGGGCACCCCTGTCTTGTACCTCTCCTGGTTGGAAACAGAGCTGAGATAACACCTTTCACTGATACTTGAGCATCACCCTTGTTGTATAGGGCATCAAAGAGACTTATGAAGGTGGGACTGCATCCAATTTTACAGAGAAACTTGGCGTAAATAAGACCAATTAACTCTATCAAACGTTTTTTTCTGTGCCAATAATCTGTTTGATTAAAGTTACACTTATAGGAAAGATTTTAGTCAAATAGAGAGCCAATGAAGAGCTGTATTTGCAGCATGCATTGATCACAACAATGCATGCCTGCACGCATGGACGCCCTAGTGTCTTAGAACTAAAACTATGGTTTTCTGCTTTACATCGTTATAAGCAGGGCAGAACTTTAGAAAGTGTAGAATTGCCTTCAGTGTGTTATTGAGGGACAAACATCATAATTGAAGTCCTAAGCTTTGGACCCATCTTCACATACAACTTTTTGTCACACAAATGAGGTTTGGCTCAATATGATGTGGATCCCCTAACTGCATCAATTGCTGGGGTTGTTAGCTCTATGTGGTTCCTGTACAGATCATATTTAACTTATATGAAAAATAGCACTTGCTTCCTGGCACCAATATGGTTATTGTTCACGCTTAAGGTCATAAAATCAAGATACAAAATGTGTGCTTCCCAATATATGACATTTTCAGAAACAAATTATGGAAACAACAACCCCTGATGCGGGGGCCATTACAGTCATTCCTTAGCAAAGGCCCTGGCACCATTACCTGCCAGCACTGCCTACACAATTGGGGTTATAGATATTAGCAGCCTTATAAGATTTCCAGGGTATTAGTTGCTCTTTTTTTTAAAGCTGAGAGATGGTAAATAGCCGTTTCTCGAATTGAAAACAAAATGCTAAAGAAAATGCCCATGATGTAGAATGGAACTATTCCTGGTGCCTTCTCCATTTCCATGGCCGCCATTGAATTCAGGAGAGTAGCTGGGAGGAGAATTGGCTGCTGGTGTTGAATGAAAGCGTGAGGTAAGCAGGTGCCAGTGGGGAAGTGGGTAGCTGGTTGGGGTGGGTGGGGCATTGGGAGCAGGGGGATAGGGGAAAGAGGCAAAGAACAGTGCCTAGCCTGGGAGAAAAATGGCAACCTCCCACTTGTGACAAACTGGATTCTGCTCTGCAGGAGTATATGAATGAGCAGGGGAACAATGGCCCGCTCACACTTCTACATCCCAAATCATAAGGGCAACAAAGGGACAGTTCATAGATATACTTCCTTCAACTATAGTGGTAACATGGGCAGGGGAAGGCTATGCTCTTAGGAGGGATGTGAAGGTACACAAGTAGTGACACAAATAATGCAGTAACACAGTTCAAATAAAAGTGAATGTCCAATCAAGGTTCTATAAAATATATATATATATATATATATATATATATATATATATATATATATATATATATATTTAGTGAAAAAAACTTTGTTGAAGGGAGGTTATGGTTAAGTTGCGCTACTAAAAACCTATGAAATTCAGTGAAAAAACTTTGTTAAAGGGACGTTATGGTTCCAAGTAAAACCGAAAAACCCTTCAAATTCGCCAGTTATGGTAAGCTAAGCACCCATAACTCGCGCCACCACCGTGCACTGCTAAGACTAACACCCAGGACATCAAAGATGACATCACAAATGTCATTGATGACATCACTGATGACATCACATGTGTATGTACTTCTCATGAAATATGTGTAGAAGGGATTCTTATTATGATAATCATTGCGATAGTTCTTAGAACACTTTCAACTTAACAACGAACAATACGGACAGCGTCCTAAGGACACCCCCTACGAAAATTCCAGGACACCGGGAGTGTTCTCAAAAACGTCTTCAGAACACCCCCATTTTGTTTATTTGCGAACATTTCAGGACACCGCGGGTGTTCTTAGAACACATTCAACTTGACAGAGAACAATACGGACAGCGTCCTCAGGACACCCCCTACGAACACTCCCCGGACACCGCGAGTGTTCTTAGAAGCGTTTTCAGAACACCACCATCTTGTTTATTTGCGAACATTTCAGGACACCGCGAGTGTTCTCAGGACACATTCAACTTGACTGAGAACAATACGGACAGCGTCCTCAGGACACCCCCTACGAACATTCCAGGACACCGGGAGTGTCCTTAGAAGCTTCTTCAGAACACCACCATCTGGTTTATTTGCAAACATTTCAGGATACCGCGAGTCTTCTTAGGACACATTCAATTTGACAGAGAACAATATGGACAGCGTCCTCAGGACACCCCCTACGAACACTCCCCGGACACCGCGAGCGTTCTTAGAAGCGTCTTCAGAACACCACCATCTTGTTTATGTGCGAACATTTAAGGACACCGCGAGTGTTCTTAGGACACATTCAACTTGACAGAGAACCATACATTTGTTTTTCACCCAAAGTTATAAGCAAATATGAATGTGATATGCTGCGGTGGTTGTTGCCAGGGCATACAGTCTTGGGTGCATGGCCAAATGGCCATGCACCCAAGACTGTATGCCCGGGCAACAACCACCGCAGCATATCACATCCATAGAGTCAAACATTTCAACTATGATCTATGGGAAACTTTTAATGTCCGCGAACAATGTGAGTGTTCTTAGAACACTTTGAACTTGCCAGCGAACAATACGGACAGCGTCCTCAGGACACCCCCTACGAACATTCCAGGACACCAGGAGTGTTCTTAGAAGCTTCTTCAGAACTCCACCATCTTGTTTATTTGCGAACATTTCAGGACACCGCGAGTGTTCTTAGGACACATTCAACTTGACAGAGAACAATACGGACAGCGTCCTCAGGACACCCCCTACGAACACTCCCCGGACACCGCGAGTGTTCTTAGAAGCGTCTTCAGAACACCACCATCTTGTTTATTTGCAAACATTTCAGGACACCGCGAGTGTTCTTAGGACACATTCAACTTGACAGAGAACAATACGGACAGCGTCCTCAGGACACCCCCTACGAACACTCCCCGGACACCGCGAGTGTTCTTAGAAGCGTCTTCAGAACACCCCCATTTTGTTTATTTGCGAACATTTCAGGACACCACGGGTGTTCTTAGAACACATTCAACTTGACAGAGAACAATATGGACAGCGTCCTCAGGGCACCCCCTACGAACATTCCAGGACACCGGGTGTGTTCTTAGAAGCGTCTTCAGAACACCACCATCTTGTTTATTTGCGAACATTTCAGGACACCGCGAGTGTTCTTAGGACACATTCAACTTGACAGAGAACAATACGGACAGCGTCCTCAGGACACCACCTACGAACACTCCCCGGACACCGCGAGTGTTCTTAGAAGCGTCTTCAGAACACCCCCATTTTGTTTATTTGTGAACATTTCAGGACACCGCAAGTGTTCTTAGGACACATTCAACTTGACAGAGAACAATACGGACAGCGTCCTCAGGACACCCCCTACGAACACTCCCCGGACACCGCGAGTGTTCTTAGAAGCGTCTTCAGAACACCCCCATTTTGTTTATTTGCGAACATTTCAGGACACCGCGGGTGTTCTTAGAACACATTCAACTTGACAGAGAACAATACGGACAGCGTCCTCAGGACACCCCCTACGAACATTTCAGGACACCGGGAGTGTTCTCAAAAACGTCTTCAGAACACCCCAATTTTGTTTATTTGCGAACATTTCAGGACACCGTGGGTGTTCTTAGAACACATTCAACTTGACAGAGAACAATACGGACAGCGTCCTCAGGACACCCCCTACGAACACTCCCCGGACACGTTGAGTGTTCTTAGAACATTTTCACTTTGCTTGCGAACAAAACGGACACATATTGAGTCCTTAGAACACCCACCAGTCAGTTTATTGTGAACATTTCAGAACACCCGTGATGTCCGCAAACAAATCGAACACAAAAAGAACATCTAACACATAAAAAACACAACTTTCATCCTATCTCATACACTCCCACCCTCCCCAAACACTCCTACACACCAACACACTCTACTAAATACACATTTTGAACAAAGTTACACCGCGCTGTCCGCGGACGTCCGCGAATCCAAGATGGCGGACGCTATCTAAAAATCTGACGCGCTTCACGCTCCACGCCATCCAATCAGCGAACACGTTGCATGTCCGCGAACATCACGCAAGACGATTGGCCAATCAGGACACTGTCCGCGGAGCGAACAGGGAAGTGTGTCCGCGAACCGAACACAGATATCACTAATTTTTTTTTACCTACTTTTTGGTCATTTTAAAAAAAACTACTTGACGGATTTTCACCAAATTTGCAAAAGCACGCTTTCGGGACCAAGCCGCTGCTCCTGGTCCAAATTTGGTGGAAATCCGTCCAGCGGTTTTGGCTGTAGGCGCGAGCAAATTTTTTTTCCCATTCAGTCTATGGGAAAAAAAAAGTTTTGGGACCCCACCTATAACTTTGCCCCCCCTGGACGAATCCTCACCAATCTTTGCAAACAAATTCAGAGTGACACAAATACTTTTTTTGCAAAGTTTGTTGAGGATCCGTCCAGGGAGAGCGAAGTTATAAGCCACCCAAAAAGTGCTGTTCCTATGGAAACAGCAACTTAACCATAACTACATGGCCACTACCATATAATATATATGTATATTAACTAAACACACCATCTGCAATAAAATGAATACAAAATACTGTAACCAATACCCAATACCCACCTCGAAGAAAGAACAGAGAAGATGTGACAGAGTAAGGAATGTAGCACTCTGAGCATGGCTCCAGCAGTGCTAGGTAGGTTACTGGTGACAAAAAGGGTATGTTGTTGTTGAAAACAGGTGCAATAGTGATTTAACCAGTCTCTGGGGCCTAAGTGGACCAAGGGGACAGTTCATGGCCAAAGGCACCTGGATTCAGTTCTTGGTGGGCTGATGGAGTTAGACCAGATGTCAAAAGTTGATGCAAGTGGATCAAGCTCAGTTTGGGCACTTTTGGTTTGTGTAGGGCCAAGCAGCGAGTAGGGGCGTGATGTTTCAGGGTGTGGTGTGAGGCTACTTCTTTTGAACGGGTGTGCTCCTTAGATTCCTGTGCCCATAACAGCTGCCTCCTGTGCAGTTGTCTCAGGTGGATGGTGTAACCTGGCCTCGCAAATACATCAAAGAAGAGGCCCGGTTCCTTTACTGCCATGGAGCAGACTGCACCCGGCTGATCAGAATGTATTATCTTCCACAACGGAGCTGACTCACAGGAGCTGACACATGAGTAAAATCAAATGGGATGTGGGAGACATGATCATAAGTAGTACCATGCACTATGCCTAAAGACAGACATACCTTTTTTTTTGTTTAGTTTATCCTGACACCAGCATGGGTTACTTATGATGATCGTATTTTTGGAAAAGAGGAGCATATCTTAAATGAGGTTCCTGCTCCGCAGAGACTTATCTGTCTCACCCAGTCCAGATTGACATTCCTCACAATGCTGTTAAGGAGGCAGAGAAGGTGGGCAACATCATGGGTTAAAGCATGCCTCTCAAGCTACCTGACTGTGAGTGATATCAGCTCACAAGTGCTAATATGCCATGCATCTCTAAATAAACATGTTTTAGTACTCCATGATTATTCAACTATATAGAAACTAAAACATGACTGGTGCTAATTTACGTAATTCACAATATATTCCCAAAAATGAGAGTAACCCCAAATGTGAATTGCAGAGAGTTTGGGGGATTGAGCCTTAGCTTGGTAGGCATGATGTATAATATCTACTGGGTGATGTCATAGAGATTTAGTTAGTCTTAGAAGACCCCTAAAAGTTTGATACATGAGCAAGGCCTGCTTTGTCAGGTGGCCTTTACATTTTAAATCAATTGGAAAATGGACACCTTGTCAAAATCATTAATGATATTTCTTGGAGGGTCTTCAACATAATAAATTCCACTGTGGCATTTGTGGTCACCAATTACCAATATAGTTGATTTAGATTGAGAGGCTTATTTTCATAAATTACAGAGGGCATCCATTAGATGTAGAAGAGCTGTAGGTGTACATGCAAATAAAGCCACATCATCACCGTACGACAGATGTGGCATGCCACATGAACCTGTGTCTGGTATGTACGGAGTTGCCTCTTCAAAACACTCTGCAGTGCACGAGTCCCTCTTTAATCCTGGTGATATTGCCAGGAGTGATAGCACTGGAAGTAGCTTGCGGGCGTACAAACAGTACATGAACATAACATTTTTAAAATACCCAATAGGTGCTAAAGCAGACAAGATCATTTTAGATACCAAGCACATTTTAACAAGGGGGGTGCCTTCATATGCTGTGGATGGGGTCGTGATATGACAGGGTTTGACTCAATAGAATCAACATATGCCAAGGCACTGCCATAGACATGCCACTTCAACATTGTAAGGCCAGATACTTCCATACTATGCCAATCAAGGCTGCATGTCGGGTATTGTCATTATATGATAAGTAGAGCACCTATATTTGCAGTTGCTCAGCTAATACAGTATCTAAAATTCCAATAGATGCAAGTCACTAACTTTAATTAATGATAATGATTTGTTACTTATAAAGCTTTTTTGCCAAAGCTCGGTAAATAGCCCATATTTACATACGATTATCAATCCAACTGAAGTTGGTACTCATTTATCAACCTCTGAAGGATGAAAGGCTGCAGATCACACATAGATCACACAAGCAAAACTTCAACCAGTTAAGCTATTTTACTGTTTTGCCGTTGAAAATGCAATGCCACAATAAGAAAATATGTCAAAACTGGCTGCACAATGTAGGCCACACACGTAACAACACTTATCATGTATAACACTTATCATTTATGGTGTAGCCTTGATGATACACAATAAACAATGCCATGCCACAGTAAGACATACCGAGACCGGCTGCACCAAATTTCCAATCACACCATGTAATAAAATCTATCATGTCGAGAAAAATATGCATTGCCACAGCAAGTAAAGGATAGACTGCCTGTGTCCAAATGCCAGTGTAGCCAGGCAATAACACTTATGTTTAATTTATTATAGATTCCCAGTAAACATGTCATGCCATGGAAAGAAATGAATAGACTGGCAGTATCAAAATAGCCACTAATAATACATATTATGCCTGCTTTATCATGGATGCCCATTGCAATTTAGTACACCCCATCCTGCCCGACCATCTCAACATGTCTCCTGTCCCTCCCATTCTCATCATCCAGCTGCCAAAATCAGCTCCTCTGCCCAGCATTACCTCCACATCCTTCTACATCATCCCAGTTCTTACGTATGAGGCAAGGTGCTTCATAGGCATGTACTGGGAAGAGGAAGAGTAGTACTAGGATTAGTGATGATTACGGGCAAGTAATACACGCATTGAACACAAGCACGCACGTTCACACACCATCCACTTGCTCATTTTCACATGCACCCATTCACCATTCACTCAAACATGCACGCCCAGCCACCCATATATCTTGCACCTACCCATTCACACACATTGCATAATATACATACATAAACACATAGACACACTCACACACACTTGCATGCACGCACACACATTCACAAAACATATTTCATTTTTTACATTTTCATTAATCCGTTGCCGTTGGAACTTCTCTGCAGGCAGAACTCTTGCTGCGATGCTCCACACATGAAAGGAACCCGCTCTGGTTCCTGTCATGCGCAGAGCAGAAAAGCCAGAGACGTCCAAGTACTGGTGGGGAACCTCAGATGCCAAAAGGAAATCATTTCTATTTAAAGTCACTCTGACTACAAAGCATTACGGAAACAATTTCTTTATGAAGTCAAAGAAATTGCTTCTTTTTGAAGTCTGAGGGCTGCCCCCTGCCAAGACATATTGCTTCAGCGGAGAAGGTGCTGCTGAATGTAAAGAGGGCTCTTGTCTGATCCCTCTTTACTTTAGGTTTCTCCTTGCCTCTATAACCCTTAATCAGGACTTGCAGTGCCAGAGGTCACATGGGTGTTTCCAGGGGTTCCAGTTACGACACATGGACACCTTGAAATGTCATCCATGCTTTGGTGCTTCCCTCGGTTAACACACCTCTTTAAATCCTAACTGGCCAGCTGCAGTGATTGCTCTTTCACTGACCCGTTCTAACGACACCTCTGTAAAAAATGATTTTGTTAATCAGATACATGTATTTTTTCTGGAATATGGCACAATTGGCCTCATTACAGGTTTGGCAATATTTTGGTGGTAAATCTGCTGAAATACCACCAAATGGAATTACTGTTACAGTCACTTGGTCCTACAGAATTACTGCAGGATTGCAAGTGATGGTAAGTGGTGTAAATTCGAATTTTTTTGAGTTCATAGGACTTAATAGGGATTTTGGTGGAATTACCAAGAGTGGTGACTCTGCCAAATTTGCCGTTTTTTGTTGGTAAGGTGGAGAATTTACTTCCAGCATTTTGCGGGAGGAAAATACTCCACAGTTTCACCATAGTTGTGGTACGGCAGTGCAGTAATGTGGCGGTAGAGCAGTGGTATCCAGATTACCACTGTGTTACCATCATTGTTTCTGCACCACCATGAGGCCTAACTCCTTTAAAAGATCCAAATTGTACTTCGCTAAAAGCAATGGTCCAAAATGACTCTCTCGAGATGCAGGGACCGCAAGTCTGCAAAACCGCCCGTGTGATTGATAAATATGTATTTAACCTCTCTCTCCCTCTGAACTAATGTATATATTTTTGCATGTGTTTCTCTGTGCCTCTGACTTGCATGCCCTGACCTTGCTTCTCTCTCTACCTCCTTCTCTTTCTCACTCTCCTTTCTCTCTGCATCCTTCTCTTTCTCTTTCTCTCTGCCTTCTTCTCTCGCTTTCTCTCTCCCTCTCTATTTCTCTCTGCCTCCTTCTCTTTCTCTCTCGCTTTCTCTCTGCCTCCTTCTCTTTCTCTCGCTTTCTCTCTGCCTCTTCTCTTTCTCTCGCTTTCTCTCTGCAGCCTTCTCTCTCTCTCTCTATTTCTCTGTGCCTCCTTCTCTTTCTCTCTCTAGCGTTCTCTCTGCCTCCTTCTCTTTCTCTCGCTTTCTCTCTGCAGCCTTCTCTCTCTCTCTCTGCCTCCTTCTCTTTCTCTCTCGCTCTTTCTCTCTACCTCTCTCTCTTTCTCTCTCTCAGTCGGTGTACAGTCTTCTCTCATATGACCAGTGCAGACCCTGCTAAGCAAACCGGGGTTACTTTGATACATGCAATTATTTTCCAGTAATTGCAATGAGAAATGCTGCCTTTGTGCATTTGGGGGGTCTGTGTTCCCTAAGGGGACTTGAACAATGGATATATCAGCAACCGTCTGCCTACTCATGCCAAGTGCAGGTTGGCAATGTGTTCTCCCATTGATATGGCTGCCTAGTTTTCCTGTTTACCGAATGGCCGTCTCGACTGCGGCATTGCGGGAAGTCGTGCACAGAATGTTCCACATGTCGTCGTTCAAAGACACACTGTCCCCTACACTAGCGTTATCTGTGCTGCAGAGGGATGTGCAAGGGTACCTGGTGAAGCGCATGGAAATCTACCAGTGCTTCAAAGTGCCACAGGGAATTCTGCACACAAACAGGACACACAAGATCAACAAAAGGGCAACTAGCCATTTTAAGGATTTCAGGAACATAGTCAATGAAAATTGCGCATCTGAAAGGGTGAAAAGGAACACCATTTTGCCTATTTCGAGAGAGAAAAGAGGCATTCATACATTGCAGGCGGAGTTGCCTATAAGAAGCTTGAGTACTGTCCAAACGTGCCGTTCTTCCAAACCCCTATTGGTGGTGGTAGTGATAAGACATCTCTCCCATGTTTGACATGGCGGACATGTGACCGACTTTACTACAGTTTGGTCAATCTTTGAGAGAATAGTTTGACTGACGGCTGAGAAAGTGCTCCCCATAGCTCATACTCCCTGAGCAGAAAACAGCAGGTTGATAACAGTGAGAATTAAGTATCTTTGCTTTCAATTTACATAAATAAAGCCCTAAAGAGATTGTAACATATGGCTGTGTGTATATGGCTTTCAACAAGATCCACGAATAACATATGCATAACTCACACATCACAGACATTACAGTGGTGGTAGGTAGGGGGTGACTAAGTAAGCACATTTACACCTGCATCTCTGACTCTAGCTGTCTGTCCGCAGACAAAGCATATAGCACACATGAGTAGGGAACGATTTTTAAAGAGCTGCCCTTTCATTCTCATTTAAATATCTTTCCCACATCTTTCCTTTCCTACACATATAATTCTGACATCACACCAATTAGTGAATAGCCTTACAATTACTACACAACTTCTGCATGGATCATAAACGTGTTATTTATGTGTGTCTATATCTATGGGAAATGCTTTTGAAATGTTTGTGAAAAGCCATGCAAGTTATAGCTCTATTGTGCTCACTGACATTTGATTTTCCATTTCAAAGACACTCCCCTGGCAGTGCTCAGATCTGATAGAAAGTTATGTCTTCTTGAAAATAATACCTGCATCAAATATAACTTTTGGGAATTATTTATAATGTACACCTTTCTAAATTATAGCTTTTAGGAACAGTTAGTAACACGCCTGGAGAAAAGGTTTCTGAATCATTTCAACATGTTCATGGTGTGCATAAAGAAATACTATTCGAGAAGTGGGGATGAGATTGAGAGAACTCCTGAGAAGCCTAACCAACTCAGATGTGAAAACCCCCCTAGCTGAACACTGGCATAATAAGCATACAAGGGAACTGAACACCATTTTAAAATTGTTTGCAATTAAAAACATTGAAATGACCTCAAGATTGGGAGACAGAGAAACTATTATCTGCCAAACTATTTGTAAATTACAAACTATTTCTGAACGATTTAATTGTGACCGTGAAATGCATGTTATCCTCTGAGTAATTGATGAACATGAATATTTATGATTGGGACACCAGGATTGTATGGAAGCTGCAGGATGATGATGCATGAATACATTGATTGTTTGTAGAAGACAATGTCAATTTTGTAATGACTACATAACATACACTTCTCCTATTTGATTCAAAGAATATAGAGATGACATGGCGATCCACTGCTTATTACCAATCAGAAGATAGCATAGGATTCCAAAGAGATTAGAGATATGATAAATATACAGTGATGTGAGAAGGATGTCATTTTATTTGACCTCATTTAAGATTGAATTGAAATGTAACCTAATTGATTTTAACTACAATACGATCTTTTGGAGAAAAATGGACTATGAAACTCGATCATGATACGTTTCTAAGCCTAAATGTAGGAAACAGTTACATTGGCACACCAATGGAGGATAATTGTAAAAATATGTGGCAACAAGATGAACATTCACTTGATAACTAATACTTGAAGGGATCAAGACGACTGATATAATAAATAACATGTCCAAAAACCCCAGAATCACTGGTTCATTGATTTCTGATATGATATGATATGACATGATATGATATGATTGTTATTTATAATGCACGTAATACCCAGTGGTTTCAAAGCGTGGACCCAGGGATCAAACCTGTGTTGCTCCATGTCATCTTGCTTCCAAGTCAAGCACATTGTCCCTGAGCTAACCTCCCAAGACTTGGATTGACCCATGGTATGCAAAAGAAATTCAATGGAGCCCACATAATCTAACTGGACTTCGGGTACATCAATTGACAAAATGGCCTGCCGCGTGATCCAAAGGCATTACAGACTTTCCATCTGCTCGAAGAAGAGGGCCTATACCCAAGCCTGCATCTCTGGGGCCACTAACAACATGGCTGCACTTTTCAAAATCTGGAAAGAACTCACCAATCCTGCGCAGTCTCCATTTCTCCTCTACCTTTCCTGGCCCTCTGCACTGCACTGGCCTCTCACTTCATTTAAAAAACTCAGGATATCCTGTCCTCACTCTGCTCTACACGACTCCATTCTCCCTCACCCTCTCTCAGGCCTCCCTCGGCCCCTGCATCCCTTCCCTCCTACTTTCCTCTGTCTCTCCCATATCACCTGATGAGGTTTCTAGACAAGTCTGTTCTATGAAAGTCTCATCCACACAGGTGGTCCCTGCTTCTCCATAATAATCAAGGACAACATTGTCTCACTTTCTCCAGAATTGGCTGATTTCTGAAATCACTCCTCCTTCCCTCTACTCCTCAAGCACTCCATTGTACACCCTCTCCTCAAAAAGCATTCTGCCGACCCTTCCTGTCTGGCTAACTAACACCTTATCTCCATTACCCCCTTAGTGGGCAAACTCTTGGAGAAAATGGCCATCTCCCAGTTTATCCACCACACTGCATCTGTTGGTTGTCTCCACGACCACCAGTCTGGCTTCAGAGCTGCCAGAGGCATGGGAACTGCACTCCTGAACACCTGTAAAGACTTGCTCTCAAACCTTGATTCCAACTCTCATTCTGTTATCATCCTTCTGGACTTTTCCTCTTCCTTTGATATAGTCATTTGTGCCACCCTTTTAAATCGGCTCCATAATACCCTTGACTGACCTTCCCAGGTTCAATGAGGCCCTTTTCTGTCCTTCATCTCCATCTCCAATGGTGGTGTCCCACAGGGCTCTATCCTCTCACATTGACTTCTCAAGATCTACATTGCCCCTCTACCCCATTTGATCTCCACCTTCTCTCCAAACTTCTATAGTTATGCGGACGACACACAGCTCTCCTTCAAGTTTCCCTACTCTGCCTCCTCCTCTTCCTCATTAATTATTGACTGTTTGTCTGCTATTCAGGCATGGTGCACTGCCAACGATATCTGCCTTAATGCCAGTGAGACTGAGATCCTTCTCATTGGGACCACAGCTCCCTCCTTTCCTCCTTTACATTGGCTGCCCTCCTTGGGCCCACTATCCTCACCCTCCAGTGAGGCAACAAAACCTTTGTGTCATCCCTGACTCCTCCCTCTTCACATCACAGACCTTGCCAAGAAGACACACTTTAAGCTGAACCCCTTCAGGGGCCTTCTCCCTTTCCTTACCTTCCCCCAGAAACTCAATGCCTCCAGAGCTCTGCCCGTCTCCAGGCTGGACTACTGCAACAGCCTCTTCCTCAATCTGCCTAACGCCTCCCTTCGCCCCCTTTAACTTATCCAGAATAAGACTGCAACACTTATCCTTGGCTTCAAGCCCAGGGACGGCATCTCTCCAGCCCTAAAGTCTCTCCAGTGGCTCCTGGTTGCTGCAAGGATCTAGTTCTAGACCCCTGCATCATCCACAAGACTTTGTGGGTCCTGCGACACCTCTACATCCAACTCGCTCTCACTAAATACATCCCTGCTAGAGCAATTTGGTCTTTTAGCTGCAACTCTATGCAGATCAGATGCTTTTCTTAGCAGAGAGTGGGGAGTACATCTCTTACTCCCACAGGTGCCTCCCTCTGGAATGGCCTCCCTGCCCCTCTCAGACTTGAGCCAGATCTCCTTACGTTCTGGAAGCTTCTCTAGACCCTCCTTTTCTCTTCCTCCTTCCCTCTCACCCTCCCCTGCTAATGTCCCTCTCTGCTTCTTGAATGGCCATCTGGTTCCTTCAGATTTGTACATGGCACCAGACCCTCCTTGACCAGTCTACCCCTGCACTTGATCTCCCCCTGCTCCCCCTCAACTTGCACTTGCCCTCCGGGCTGCCTCCTCCTGCACTTCCTGTCTGGGCCTGCACCCTTTGAGCCCTTCCAGTCCCGGTCCTCACATTTTTCAGATGGACCTGCTTCTCTTGCACTCTCTGCATTTCCCTTGCTCTGTTTACCTGGACTCCCTGGCACACTCTTATCCAACTGGCCCTTCCACCCTGACTGGCCTCTCCCCCCTTTCCTCTCCCCCACACTTCTTGTTACTGCAATTTCATGATCAGAATGTCACAAGGCCTAGTAGGGCTGTTTATTTTTCTCATCCCTGCCCCCCCTTGTCTTGTTGCGCCTTGAAGCACATTGTGTATAGGCACATTATAAATACCAAATGGATAAATAAAACTGGTATGATTCTGTTCTATTCTATTCTATATATGTGTTATATAGTGCTAGCACGCCTGTAGGCCTCAGGGCGCTCACAGTACATACAACAAATTAAAAGAGGGGACAGGGCTAGTAACCAGAGTACTGCTATCATCACCTATCAATTTCAATGAAATGGGACTACAATCAACAACAAAAAAAAATCATCAAATGATAATACACTACCCAATGCAAGAACTGGGTTGATATTGTGACAAATATATGAAATAGGACCCTTAACAGAAATTGATGGAAAGGCACTTAACTATGATTTCATGATTTCATAGCTATTATTATGCTTTATATTTCATCCTACTATATACATGAGATTTGAAATATCTCATGCTTTATACTTACCTTTTGACATAATTGATATGATTCACCAAATAGATGTTTTCATATAAGCTTTATTAGACAATGCATAGCATCTTAACAATAGGAATTCTTCTTATTAATATCGACCAGGGTTAGGGACTTTTGCAATTGCCGAACAGTATTAATATCCTTTTGCTATTCAGATTATTGCAGTACATGGCAAATGACACCCGCAATATTTAGCAATGACCTTATCAAGCGGGTGCATGTGACGTCATCACAGTCAACATATTTCATTGTTTTCCAAGGTCGTGGCGTTTGCAAGAACACGTGGAACGCTGCCATATGGAATGAAAAGGAAAAACAAAGGTTAGTAAGCTGGAATAGTACGAAAGCTACTGAATATATCATCTACATATAATTATACTGCTAGCCTGACACTAAACATGAAAGAATTCTTGCCAATGTAGATTATCAAGAAACCTATCTGCAACTATACATGTATAATCAAGAACAGCACACTGATAGACAGCTTCTGTTTGATATAATAATGTCTAAAGATGTTTTACTTTGTAGTGAATAATTATCCTTTCAATTAAATATCAAGAAGTAGATGGAAAGGTGAACCTATTGAAAATATACAGACAACCGAAGCACACATCATAATTGAGGATACCTTTATGGAGGTACGCATTTGGACTTTCATGAATTAGTGCCAAGGAATTATGAACCTTTGAAACTAGAAGGTATATTACTACACACCTCTCATTCTCTCACAGACTGGAATGGAACAGTCATAGAAGAGAAAAGGAGGGAATAATGATTAGGAGTAGATTTGCCTTCACTGCGGACGCCAGTCTCTTTGGTAAGATATGATATTACTAACTTTCTGAACATATTGATTCTTAATGTTCAGTTATTAGGCACAGAATTCTAATAATCTTTTGTTTTTTAAATATATTTCTTTAATTCCCTCACCTTAAACCTCTCCGGACCAACATAAGGATTTAATACAAAACAATGAAATGATAAGCTAACACATACGGATAATAATTGTAATAAAGTATTATACAATGAAAATGCAACCGTGACTATGTACACGCAATAGTATCGCTTTGCATGAGGATCACGAGGGTCTAATTAGCAAATGTTATGGAAGTTAAACATTTTGAATGTACATGACTACAAGGAGATTATCATTTCGTGAAATAGAAAGAACATAAATAATATTTAATTAACTATGGAAAACATAAGACTAAAGAATATACGATATTAGCTCTCTGCTGTAATCTTGAGAACATATGGGTTAGCTTTGCCTTGAGAAAGCCCAGAACGGGGGGACCGTAAGCACGTGCCCCATTAGGTTACTATTGGCATACTGGAGAATGATGTGCTAATGATCTGCTAAATATGACATGTGAGGTATATTGGAGAATCATGTATTAAATATGACATGATGTATTAAATATGACATAATGGATAATGATATTTTGAACAGATTTCACTTCATTCTATTTCCTAATCGTTTTGCCTCTGTATGATTACGTAATAAAGAGGAATTCATTTCTTGATGGGGATGTCGGAAGCGGCAGTAACCACTATTCATGCCATGCAGCTTGACGTCCACTGCTAGTTTAGGTCCTTTCTCTAACCAACGTGATTCTGCAGGCCTGTCGGCTGCAATTTCGTGCAGCTCCTCCGTGGCGGTCGCGGTCTCCAGTGTCGATAGCGCTCCAGTGGCATCCAGTGCTGGGACTCCTCCTGCCTGTGTACACCCTAGTCGTTATTTCTAATCGCTCTGAGCCGGTGAGCCGGTGAGTACCTGAAAGTATCTGAAAGTCACGATACTTCAGGCTGATACAGAGCGATATTTATATCTTTGTATCTTTGTTGTGCTCTGTTGTGCTCTCACCACTGGCTGTTAAGCTTGGGAAGCTCGGATCATCCATAGCCGTGCCTATGATAGTGGCGGGTGTGCAGTCTCTTCTATGGACATAGTTTTCCCTGGAGAGAGGGGCCGCTTATTTGCCTAGCGTCTTCCAGCCCGCTTACGCTTTGTTTAAAAACCATTTGTGTAATTAATTGCAGTCATTATGGCCACCAGTAAAAAAGGGGGGGTCTACAGTTTACATTGAAGGGACCAGGATCAGTCACTACATACCCTTGGGTCTTGTGATAAGGTTATCACAAGACAGATGGAAATGGAAATGGGACAAGCAGGCCCAGTTACTTCTTCTCCTTCTCCTTCGCCTGCAAGAGATCAGGATTGGAGGTCTTGACTCTCAGTTCTCGCAGAAGACGAAGATTACAGAATGTTCGAACTGAATCTGAATTGCCCACAGTCCCTGTTTCCCCTGGCAGTGTCTCAAGATCTGATAATAGTAACACTATGGAGCATGCTATTACTCCCACTGTCTCCTCGACCCACGAGGGGGATGAGATACATACAGGAAATAATATAGAGCATCTGAAGTGTTCCGTTGGTGCTGCACAAGAGGAGATTGGGTCCTCTCTATCCCTTTCAGATCAATCAGTACTTGATCAATGGCCGGATCTCTGCTATGCACAAACCCTTTTGATTTGGGCCTTCTAGTGGATTCACTAAGGAAAATGCTTGTGGATCCATGTTCTTTGAGTAAGAATATGGCCTCCTTTAGTCCCACTGATGGGATCCAGTCAGGTAACTCGGACAAGGTCTGTCAAGTCAACCTTCAAAAAGAGCGGCTAGACAGAGCTTCACAATTTGACCATTGTAGCAGGGAAGTCCTGGCACTTGATAGGCCCCCTTTGACCATTAATAAAAGTATAATAACGACCAAGCCTAACACTGTCAGTTCTACCCTGGAACCATCTGTTTCCATTCCAGCATCCGCGCAGAAATCAGGCCAAGAGGTTCTACATTCTACACAGATGAATGCCCTCCCCAAGTTGGGATCTTCTCAGAACTTGTGTGTAAGAAAGTATCATATGCCTGAAATAGAAGACATGAGCACTCAGGATTTTGTTTTGGACCAGAGAAACTTTATTATTACTAATATCAGCAAGGTTAATGGTCAAGAACCCAAAAGAGCATTGCGGTTTAAGGTCTTAACCTGGTTAAGACAGAGAACTGGGCCGGGTGTGGTCAGACTATTGGATCTTAAATTTCTCTGTAGGCTGGATTTGAAAGACTGGAGCCCGCAAGGCAACAATAATTGTGTCCTAGTGGGTTGTGGGACTAGTACCCTACCTGCGTTCCTAAGACTGTGCAGATACATTCCGAGGGGATCCTCCAGTTGTATTCTGATTATCTGATTACCCCCACTGTCAAGGAGACTTCTCCTCCCTGGTCCATATGCATAATTGATTTTCTAGTTCTCCATTACTCCCTCCTTTATTTTGTAGTTGTGTGTGTTGTATACTGTTGTGTATATATCCTGCCTGTTTCCTGTCTTTATGTAAGACCTGTATGTATGTTTTTCTTTTTGGTCCTTTGTCTGCACCCTTAAGCCTTCGGGTACCTCTGAGCATAATATAAATAATAAACATAAACATGAACATAAACATTATATTTTTCAAATCAATCGATTTTATTTGATACTTTGAACACATTTTTTTTTCTTTTTACCAAAACCTAGAAATATATGGTTGATTCATGATACCAGACTGAGCGCAAATCACCGGACTGTATTTAATCCTTTATACATAGTTCATTTTGGAAGTGCTGGCAGAGGTGCAGCACCCAAACACAACTCTCTTATGTTCACTCTATGGAAAAAGTAGCAACTCTTAATTGGCTGAGAATTGGCTGGAAATGTAATTAAGGCTTCTGGAATTTGACATACTTTCTAAAATGTTTCTGTACACAGCATGTATTGTTTCCAGAGTTACGAAAACCTGAAAACATGTTTTGCAACACTCGAAAATTGCTCCCATTCATTAACACAACAAAAGAATGCAAGGGTGCTGCGTTTACTGAAGAAGTTCATTCTGTGACATCATTAGTAGGTACCTCAACATAAGATAATGTGATGGCAAGGCAGGGACGCTTCCTAAATTGCATCACATCTTTATTTTTATGGCAGCATCAAGAAGGAACTACAATATCAAAGTTGTTCTTTTTAGAAGTGCAAATCTCATACAAATTACATAATAGAGGTAACAGTGCAGGCTCTGCGTTCTCTGAATAAACAGCTGCATACCCGTTGTCACTGCCTCCTTTTCTTGCTGCTGGTTCAATGTACAGGAAAAGCTAAACATTCACATAATTTTCCTTATAGTTGAATAATGTAAGCTTATACAACTTGGTGCTTTTTTGTGGTATACTAAGGTGCACGTGTTCTAACACTGCTCAGCCTGTTTTGACCATGCAGGGAGCGGGCCAGGGGTGTGACCAGCAAGTGGGCTGAGGTGGCAGGTGCTACTCATGGAATCTGATTGGCCACCCAGGTCCTAAAATGTGATAATTATGTGTGTGTGCGCTTGTACTTCATGCTACCCCTGCATAAATCACGCCCCACTTTGGCCACCCCTCTCAAAAGAGTCTGGACACGCCACTGGATCGGTTATTCCGCTGCGAGCGGCCTACTGTCTTGGGTTCCCGGTTCACCTCAGCGTCCTTGCTCTAAGGACAAAATGGCAGGGAGCCCCAGCAAGCACCAGCCACAGTCCTTTTCCAATAATGCATTGGGTTTACATGAAGGGGATTCGTTTCTCTTCTCATGCCAGATCCACGGGAGCACATGGGCCCCACAACGTGCATAGCTCATAATCAACTTATTATCTTTTAAACCCCTAAAGTGCTGAAACGTTATGTATTCTTATGCAAACAGAAAGAACACAGACGCTGCTAGCACTTCAGGGCAGGGTTGGCCTGGACTATAGGGCACTAGGCAATGACCGAAGGCCAGGCCGACCATTTAATCGTGGTTCAGTTTTATTTTTGTCAAAGTGGATCCGTCTTTTGTGGCCAAATTGGGCCAGTCGTTTGGGTTACTGCACTAGTTTTAACTAATGCTACTAACCAAATGTGATTTAAAGTGCACTATTTGTGTGACATGGTTACCTAAAACGTCCCCTGGAGTAGTACTCAAACCGTTATCCCGAAATGTAATGAATTCCAGTTCGTGATTGGAGGCCACTTTTCAATGGTGCCCGGGACAATTTTATGCCCCAGTCCGACCCTGCTCAAGGGATCTTAAAGGGATAGTTATTGGGCAGTAGTTTCTATATTTGCATCAACAGTAGATGGCAGAAATCTAGCTTGAATGACAGTCAGCCTTGCAAGCCCATCTGGGTCCTGGTCTGATAAATGGATGCATCCCAGGAGGACACACTCATCTGCATGCATGGAGACAGCTAAGCTTTAACATGCCCTGGCCAGTGCTGATGGAATTTCTAGCCAACAAAGCCAGGTTGCTTCCCAACGGCCTTTGGAGCTAGCCACTGAAGTGAGGTGGCCAATCCCTTGTGCTCCATTTGTCAATGTAAAGTGCCCATCCCCTTCCCAGTCGAGCTCTATGCAAGCCCTGCTAGGACCCCTCTTATTTACAAACGATTATCAATCCAACTGAAGTTGGTACTCATTTATCAACCTCTGAAGGATGAAAGGCTGCAGATCACACAAAGATCACACAAGCAAAAATTCAACCAGTTAAGCTATTTTACTGCTTTGCCGTTGAAAATGCAATGCCATAATAAGAAAACATTTCAAAACTGGCTGCACAATGTAGGCCACACACGTAACAACACTTATCATTTATAACACTTATCATTTATGGTGTGGCCTTGATGATACACAATAAACAATGCCATGCCACAGTAAGACATACCGAGACCGGTTGTACCAAATTTCCTATCTCACCATGTAATACAACTTATCATGCTTACTGTATCATCATGTCGAGAAAAATATGCAATGCCACAGCAAGGAAAGGATAGACTGTCTGAGCCCAAATGCCAGTGTAGCCAGGCAATAACACTTATGTTTAATTTATTATAGATGCCCAGTAAAAATGTCGTGCCATGGAAAGAAATGAATAGACGGGCAGTATCAAAATAGCCACAAATAATACATATTATGCCTGCTTTATCATGGATGCCCATTGCAATTTAGTACACCCCATCCTGCGGACCATCTCCACATGTCTTCTGTCCCTCCCATTCTCATCATCCAGCTGCCAAAATCAGCTCCTCTGTCCAGCATTACCTCCACGTCCCTCTACCTCATCCCAGTTCTTACGTATGAGGCAAGGTGCTTCATAGGCATGTACTGGGAAGAGCAAGAGTAGTACTAGGATTAGTGATGATTACGGGCAAGTAATACAAGCACTGAACACAAGCACGCACGTTCACACACCATCCACTTGCTCATTTTCACATGCACCCATTCACCATTCACTCAAACATGCATGCCCAGCCACCCATATATCTTGCACCTACTTATTCACACACATTGCATAATATAGATACATAAACACATAGACACACTCACACACACTTGCATGCACGCACACACATTCACAAAACATATTTCATTTTTTTACATTTTCATGAATCCGTTGCCCTAGGAACTCCTCTGCAGGCAGAACTCTTGCTGCGATGCTCCACACATGAAAGGAACCCGCTCTGGTTCCTGTCATGCGCAGAGCAGAAACGCCAAAGACCTCCATGTACTGGTGGGGAACCTCAGATGTCAAAAAGAAATCATTTCTATTTAAAGTCACTCTGACTACAAAGCATTACAGAAACAATTTCTTTATGAAGTCAAAGAAATTGCTTGCTGCCCCCCACCAAGACATATTGCGTCAGCGGAGAGGGTGCTGATGAATGTAAAGAGGGCTCTTGTCTGAGCCCTCTTTACTTTAGGTTTCTCCTTGCCTCTATAACCCTTAATCAGGACTTGCAGTGCCCGAGGTCACATGGGTGTTGCCAGGGGTTCCAGTTACGACACATGGACACCTTGAAATGTCATCCATGCTTTGGTGCTTCCCTCGGTTAACCCACCTCTATAAATCCTAGCTGGTCAGCTGCAGTGATTGCTCTTTCACTGACCCGTTCTAACAATACCTCTGTAAAAAATGATTTTGTTAATCGGATACATGTATTTTTTCTGGAATATGACACAATTGGCCTCATTACAAGTTTGGCAATATTTTGGTGGTAAATCTGCTGAAATACCACCAAATGGAATTACTGTTACAGTCACTTGGTCCTACAGAATTACCGCAGGATGACAAGTGATTGTAAGTGGGGTAAATTCCAATTTTTTGGAGTTCATAGGACTTAATAGGGATTTTGGTGGAATTACCAAGGGTGGTCATTCTGCCAAATTTGCCGTTTTTTATTGGTAAGGTGGAGGATTTACTTCCAGCATTTTGCTGGAGGAAAATACTCCACAGTTTCACCATAGTTGTAGTACGGCAGTGCAGTAATGTGGCGGTAAAGCAGTGGTATCCAGATTACCACTGTGTTACCATCATTGTTTCTGCACCACCATGAGGCCTAACTCTTTTAAAAGATCCAAATTGTACTTCGCTAAAAGCAATGGTCCAAAATGACTCTCTCGAGATGCGGGGACCGCAAGTCTGCACAACTGCCCGTGTGATTGATAAATATGTATTTAACCTCTCTCTCCCTTTGAACTAATGTGTATATTTTTGCATTTGTTTCTCTGTGCCTCTGACTTGCATGCCCTGACCTTGCTTCTCTCTCTACCTCCTTCTCTTTCTCACTCTCCTTTCTCTCTGCCTCCTTCTCTTTCTCTCTCTCCTTTCTCTCTGTCTCCTTCTCTTTCTCTCTCTTTCTCTCTGCCTCTTCTCTTTCTCTCGCTTTCTCTCTGCCTTTTCTCTCGCTTTCTCTCTGCAGCCTTCTCTCTCTCTCTCTATTTCTCTGTGCCTCCTTCTCTTTCTCTCTCTCGCTTTCTCTCTGCCTCCTTCTCTTTCTCTCGCTTTCTCTCTGCAGCCTTCTCTCTCTCTCTCTGCCTCCTTCTCTTTCTCTCTCTCTCTTTCTCTCTACCTCTCTCTCTTTCTCTCTCTCAGTGGGTGTACAGTCTTCTCTCATATGACCAGTGCAGACCCTGCTAAGCAAACCGGGATTACTTTGATACATGCAATTATTTTCCAGTAATTGCAATGAGAAATGCTGCCTTTGTGCAGTTGGGGGGTCTGTGTTCCCCAAGGGGACTTGAACAATGGATATATCAGCAACCGTCTGCCTACTCATGCCAAGTGCAGGTTGGCAATGTGTTCTCCCATTGATATGGCTGCCTAGTTTTCCTGTTTACCGAATGGCCGTCTCGACTGCGACATTGCGGGAAGTCGTGCACAGAATGTTCTACATGTCCTCGTCGTGCAAAGACACACTGTCCCCTACACTAGCGTTATCTGTGCTGCAAGGGTACCTGGTGAAGCGCATGGAAATCTACCAGTGCTTCAAAGTACCACAGGGAATTCTGCACACAAACAGGACACACAAGATCAACAAAAGGGCAACTAGCCATTTTAAGGATTTCAGGAACATAGTCAATGAAAAGTGCGCATCTGAAAGGGTGAAAAGGAACACCATTTTGCCTATTTCGAGAGAGAAAAGAGGCATTCATCCATTGCAGGCGGAGTTGCCTATAAGAAGCTTGAGTACTGTCCAAACGTGCCGTTCTTCCAAACCCTTATTGGCGGTGGTAGTGATAAGACATCTCTCCCATGTTTGACATGGCGGACATGTGACCGACTTTAGCACAGTTTGGTCAATCTTTGAGAGAATAGTTTGACTGACGGCTGAGAAAGTGCTCTCCATAGCTCATACTCCCTGAGCAGAAATCAGCAGTTTGATAACAGTGAGAATTAAGTATCTTTGCTTTCAATTTACATAAATAAAGCCCTAAAGAGATTGTAACATATGGTTGTGTGTATATGGCTTTCAACAAGATCCACGAATAACTCACACATCACAGACATTACAGTGGTGGTAGGTAGGGGGTGACTAAGTAAGCACACTTACACCTGCATCTCTGACTCTAGCTGTCTGTCCGCAGACAAAGCATATAGCACACATGAGTAGGGAACGATTTTTAAAGAGCTGCCCTTTCATTCTCATTGAAATATGTATCCTACATTTTTCCTTTCCAACACATATAATTCTGACATCACACCAATTAGTGAATAGTCTTACAATTGCTACACAACTTCTGCATGGATCATAAACGTGTTATGTATGTGTGTCTATATCTATGGGAAATGCTTTTGAAATGTTTGTGAAAAGCCATGCAAGTTATAGCTCTATTGTGCTCACTCACATTTGATTTTCCACTTGAAAGACACTCCCCTGGGAGTGCTCAGATCTGATAGAAAGTTATGTCTTCTCATAAATAACACCTGCGTCAAATGTAACTTTTGTGAATTATTTTTAATGTACACCTTTCTAAATTATAGCTTTTAGGAACAGTTAGTAACACGCCTGGAGAAAAGGTTTCTGAATCAACTCAACATGTTCATGGTCTACATAAAGAAATACTATTCGAGAAGTGGGGATGAGATTGAGAGAACTCCTGAGAAGCCTAACCAACTCAGATGGGAAAGCCCCCCTAACTGAACACTGGCATAACAAGCATACAGGGGAACTGAACACAAATTTAAAATTCTTTGCAATTAAAAACATTGAAATGAACTCAAGATTGGGAGACAGAGAAACTACTCTCTGCCAAACTATTTGTAAATTACAAACTATTTCTGAAGGATTTAATTGTGACCGTGAAATGCATTTTATCCTCTGAGTAATTGATGAACATGAACATTTAATTTTGGGACAGAAGTATTGTATGGAAGCTGTAGGATGATGATGCATGAATTCATTCATTGTTTGTAGAAGACAATGTCAATTGTGTAATGACTACATAACATACACTTCTCCTATTTGATTCAAAGAATATAGAGATGACATGGTGATCCACTGCTTATTACCAATCAGAAGGTAGCATAGGATACCAAAGAGATTAGAGATACGATAAATATACAGAGATGTGAGAAGGATGTCATTTTATTTGACCTCATTTAAGATTGTATTGAAATGTAACCTAATTGATTTTAACTACAATACGATCTTCTGGAGAACAATGGACTATGCAACTCCATCATAAGTTTCTAAACCTAAATATAGGAAACAGTTACATTGGCACACCAATGGAGGATAATTGTAAAAATATGTAGCAAAAAGATGAACATTCACTTGATAACTAATACTTGAAGGGATCAAGAAGACTGATATAATAAATAATATGTCCAAAACCCCAGAATCACTGGTTCATTGACTTATGATATGATATGATATGATTGGTTATTTATAACGCACATAATACCCAGTGGTTTCAAAGCGTGGACCCAGGGACCAAACCTGTGTTGCTCCATGTCATCTTGCTTCCAAGTCAAGCACATTGTCCCTGAGCTAGCCTCCCGAGACTTGGCTTGACCCATGGTATGCAAAAGAAATTCAGTGGAACCCACATAATCTAACTGCACTTCGAGTACATCCTATGACAAACTGGCCTGCCGCCTGATCCAAAGGCATTACAGACTTCCCATCTGCTCGAAGAAGAGGGCCTGTATCCAAGCCTGCATCTCTGGGGCCACTAACAACATGGCTGCACTTTTCAAAATCTGGAAAGAACTCACCAATCCTACGCAGTCTCCATTTCTCCTCTGCCTTCCCTGGCCCTCTGCACTGGCTTCTCACTTCATTTCTAAAACTCAGAATATCCTGTCCTCACTGTGCTCTACACGACTCCATTCTCCCTCACCCTCTCTCAGGCCTCCCTCGGCCCCCGCATCCCTTCCCTCCTACTTTCCTCTGTCTCTCCCATATCACCTGATGAGATTTCTAGACAAGTCTGTTCTATGAAAGTCTCATCCAAACAAGTGGTCCCTGCTCCTCCATAATAATCAAGGACAACATTGCCTCACTTTCTACAGCATTGGCTGATTTCTGAAATCACTCCACCTTCCCTCTACTCCTCAAGCACTCCATTGTGCACCCTCTCCTCAAAAAGCCTTCTGCCGACCCTTCCTGTCTGGCTAACTAACGCCTTATCTCCATTACCCCCTTAGTGGGCAAACTCTTGGAGAAAATGGCCATCTCCCAGTTTATCCACCACACTGAATCTGTTGGTTGTCTCCACGACCACCAGTCTGGCTTCAGAGCTGCCAGAGGCATGGGAACTGCACTCCTGAACACCTGTAAAGACTTGCTCTCAAACCTTGATTCCAACTCTCATTCTGTTATCATCCTTCTGGACGTTTCCTCTTCCTTTGATATAGTCATTTGTGCCACCCTTTTAAATCGGCTCCATAATACCCTTGATTGACCTTCCCAGGTTCAACGAGGCCCTTTTCTTTCCTTCATCTCCATCTCCAATGGTGGTGTCCCACAGGGCTCTATCCTCTCACATTGACTTCTCAAGATCTACATTGCCCCTCTACCCCATTTGATCTCCACCTTCTCTCCTAACTTCTATAGTTATGCGGACGACACACAGCTCTCCTTCAAGTTTCCCTACTCTTCCTCCTCCTCTTCCTCATTAATTCCTGACTGTTTGTCTGCTATTCAGGCATGGTGCACTGCCAACGATATCTGCCTTAATGCCAGTGAGACTGAGATCCTTCTCATTGGGACCACAGCTCCCTCCTTCCCTCCTTTACATTTGCTGCCATCCTTAGGCCCACTATCCTCACCCTCCAGTGAGGCAACAAACCTTTGTGTCATCTTTGACTCCTCTCTCTCTTTCTCTCTTCACATCACAGACCTTGTCAAGAAGACGCACTTTAAGCTGAACCCCCTCATCATCATTCTCCCTTTCTTTACCTTCCCCCAGAAACTCAATGTCTCCAGAGCTCTGGCCATCTCCAGGCTGGACTACTGCAACAGCCTCTTCCTCAATCTACCTAACTCCTCGCTTCTCCCCCTTTAACTTATCCAGAATAAGACTGCAACACTTATCCTTGGCTTCAAGCCCAAGGAAGGCATCTCTCCAGCCCTAAAGTCTCTTCACTGGCTCCTGGTTGCTGCAAGGATCATGTTCAAGACCCCCTGCATCATCCACAAAGCTTTTTTGGTACTGGGACACCTCTACATCCAACTCGCTCTTACTAAATACCTCCCTGCTAGAACAATTTGGTCTGTTATCTGCAACTCTATGCAGATCAGAAGCTTTTCTAAGCAGAGAGTGGGGAGTATATCTCTTTCTCCCACAGGTACCTCCCTATGGAATGGCCTCCCTGCATCTCTCAGACTTGAGTCAGATCTCCTTAAGTTCTGGAAGCTTCTCTAGACCCTCCTTTTCTCTTCCTCCTTCCCTCTCCCCCTCCCCTTCTAATGCCCCTCCTTGCTTCTTGACTGGCCATCTGGTTCCTTCAGATTTTTACATGGCACCAGACCGTCCTTCACCAGTCTACCCCTGCACTTGATCTCCCCCTGCTCCCCCTCAACCTGCACTTGCCCTCTTGGCTCCCTCCCCCTGCACTCCTGTCTGGGCCTGCATCCTTTGAGCCCTTCCAGTCCCGGTCCTCACATTTTTCACATGGACCTTCTTCTCTTGCACTCTCTGAATTTGCCTGGCTCTGTTCACCTGGACTCCCTGGCACACTCTTAACCCACTGGCCCTTCCACCCTGACTGGCCTCTCCCCCCTTTCCTCTCCCCTGCACCTCTTGTTACTGCAATTGCATGATCAGAATGTCACAAGGCCTAGTAGGGCTGTTTATTTTTCTCATCCCTGGCCCCCCCTTGTCTTGTTGCGCCTTGAAGCACATTGGGCCTCATTACGACCCAGGCGGTAAGTTACCGCCTGGGCCGTGACTTTACCACCATGGCGTAAACTACGTTTACGCCATGGTGGTTGGCGGACTTACCGCCCCATTCCGAGTTTGGCGGGGCGGTAAGTCCCCAATCCCCATTTACCCTTCCCCATTCCCATTTTTGCCCCATAGGGCATAATGGGAGTGGGGAAGGCGTTAATTACGCCACCGTAAATTACGGTGGCGTAATTAACTCCATAGTCCCTTAGCGCCATGGATTTTAACACCTGCTAAAAGCAGGTGTTAAATCCGCCATGGCGCTAAGGGACCTCGTACTCAGGCGGTAAGGGTCGGCGCTGTTTACGGCGCCGTAAAACCCTTACCGCCTGAGTTGTATTGAGGCCCATTGTGTTTTGGCACATTATAAATACCAAATAGATAAATAAAACTGATATGATTCTGTTCTATCATATTCTATATGTCTGTTATATAGTGCTAGCACGCCTTTAGGCCTCAGGGCGCTCACAGTACATACAACACAATAAAGAGGGGACAGGGCTTGTAACCAGAGTACTGGTATGACCACCTATCAATACCAATGAAATGGGACTACAATTAACTAAAAACATCATCAAATGATAATACACTACCCAATGCAAGAACTGGGTTGATATTGTGACAAATATATGAAATAGGACCCTTAACAGAAAGTGATGGAAAGGCACTTAACTATGATTTTCATGATTTCATAGCTATTATTATACTTTATATTTGATCCTACTATATACATGAGATTTGAAATATCTCATGTTTTATACTTACCTGTTGACATAATTGATATGATTCACCAAATAGAGTTTTCATATAAGCTTTATTAGACAATGCATAGCATATTAACAATAGGATTTCTTCTTATTAATATCGACCAGGGTTAGGGACTTTTGCAATTGCCGAACAGTATTAATATCATTTTGCTATTCAGATTATTCCAGCATATGGCAAATGACACCAGCAATATTTACCAATGACGTTATCAAGGGGGTGCATGTGACGTCATCACAGTAAACATATTTCATTGTTTTCCAAGGTTGTGGCGTTTGCAAGAACACGTGGAACGCTGCCATATGGAATGATAAGGAAAAACAAAGGTTAGTAAGCTGGAATAGTACGAAAGCTACTGAATATATCATCTACATATAATTATACAGCTAGCCTGACACTAAACATGGAAGAATTGTTGCCAATATAGATTATCAAGAAACCTAACTGCAACTATACATGTATAATCAAGAACATCACACTGATAGACAGCTTCTGTTTGATATACTAATGTCTAAATGTGTTTTACTTTGTAGTGAATAATTATCCTTTCAATTAAATATCAAGAAGTAGATGGAAAGGTGAACCTATTGAAAATATACAGACAACCGAAGCACACACCATGATTGAGGATACCTTTATGGAGGTACGCATTTGGACTTTCATGAATTAGTGCCAAGGAATTATGAACCTTTGAAACTAGAAGGTATATTACTACACACCTCTCATTCTCTCACAGACTGGAATGGAACAGTCATAGAAGAGAAAAGGAGGGAATAATGATTAGGAGTAGATTTGCCTTCACTGAGGATGGCCAGTCTCTTTGGTAAGATATGATATTACTAACTTTCTGAACATATTGATTCTTAATGTTCAGTTATTAGACACAGAATTCTAATCATCTTTTATTAAAACGATTTCCTTTAATTCCCCCCCCCTTAAACCTCTCCGGACTAACATAAGGATTTAATACAAAACAATTAAATGATAAGCTAACACATACGGATAATAATTGTACTAAAGTATTATACAATGAAAATGCAACCGTGACTATGTACACGCAATATTATCGCTTTGCATGAGGTCTAATTAGCAAATGTTATGGAAGTTAAACATTTTGAATGTACATGACTATAAGGAAATTATCATTTTGTGAAGTAGAAAGAACCTAAATAATATGGAAACCATAAGACAAAATAATATACGATATTAGCTCTCTGCTCTAAATTGAGAACATATGGGTTAGCTTTGCCTTTAGAAAGCCCAGAACGGGGGGACCGTATGCACGTGCCCCATTAGGTTACTATTGGCATACTGGAGAATGATGTGCTAATGGTCTGCTAAATATGACATGTGAGGTATATTGGAGAATCATGTATTAAATATGACATCATGTGTTAAATATGACATAATGGATAATGATGTTTTAAATAGATTTCACTTCATTCTATTTCCTAATCGTTTTGCCTCTGTATGAATTCGTAATAAAGAGGAATTCATTTATTGAGGGGGATGTTGGAAGCGGCGGTAACCACTCTTCATGCCGTGCGGCTTGACGTCCACTGCTAGTTTAGGTCCTTTCTCTAACCGACGTGATTCTGCAAGCCTGTCAGCTGCATTTTCGTGCAGCTTCTGCACGGCGGTCTCGGTCTCCAGTGTCGATAGCGCTGGGATATGGCGTCCAGTGCTGGCACTCCTCCTGCCCGTGTGCTCCCTAGTCATCGTTTCTAATCGCTTTGAGCCGGTGAGCCGGTGAGTACCTGAAAGTATCTGAAAGTCACGATACTTCAGGCTGATACAGAGCAATATTTATATCTTTGTTGTTATCTGTTTTGCTCTCACCTACTGGCTGTTAAGCTTGGGAAGCTCGGATCAGACATAGCAGTGCCTATGATAGTGGCAGGTGTGCAGTCTCTCCTATGGACATAGTTTTCCCTGGAGAGAGGGACCACTTATTTGCCTAGCGGCTTCCCGCCCACTTACGCTTTGTTTAAAAACCATTTGTGTAATGAATAGCAGTCATTATGGCCACCAGTAAAAAATGGGGGGGTTTACAGTTTACATTCAAGGGACCAGGAAAAGTCACTACATACCCTTGGTTCTTGTGATAAGGTTATTACAAGACAGATGGAAATGGAAATGGAAATGGGACAAGCAGGCCCAGTTACTTCTTCTCCTTCTCCTTCGCATGCAAGAGATCAGAATTGGAGGTCTTGACTCTAAGTTCTGGCAGAAGACGAAGATTGCAGAATGTTCGATCTGAATTGCCCACAGTCCCTGTTTCCCCAGCAAGTGTCTCAAGATCTGATAATAGTAACACTATGGAGCATGCGCTGTCTCCTCGACCCACCAGGGGGATGAAATACATACAGGAAATAACATATACCATCCGAAGTGTTCCGTTGGTGCTGCGCAAACGGAGATTGGCTCCTCTCTATCCCTTTCAGATCCATCAGTAGTTGATCAATGGCCGGATCTCATGGCCAGTATTGCCCAAGAACTTCTGCTATGCACGAGCCCTTTCGATCTGGGCCTTCTAGTGGATTCACTAAGGAACCTGGTTGTGGATCCATGTTGATTGAGTAAGAATATGGCCTCCTTTAGTCCCACTGATGGGATCCAGTAGGGTAACTCGGACAAGGTCTGTCAAGTCAACCTTCAAAAAGAGCGGCTAGACATAGCTTCACAATTTCACCATTGTAGCAGTGAAGTCCCGGCACTTGATAGGCCCCCTTTGACCATTAATAAAAGTATTATGACCACCAAGGCTAACACATTCAGTTCTACCCTGGAACCATCTGTTTCCATTGCAGCATCCACACAGAAATCAGGCCAAGAGGCGTACAAACATTCTACACAGATGAATGCCCTCCCCAAGTTGGGATCTTCTCAGAACCTGTGTGTAAGAAAGTATCATATGCCTAAAATAGAAGACATGAGCACTCAGGATTTTGTTTTGGACCAGAGAAACTTTATTATTACTAATATCAGCAAGGTTAATGGTCAGGAACCCAAAGCAGCCTTGCGGTTTAAGGTCTTAGCCTGGTTAAGACAGAGAACTGGGCCGGGTGTGGTCAGACTATTGGATCTTAAATTTCTCTGTAGGCTGGATTTGAAAGACTGGAGCCCACAAGGCAACAATAATTGCGTCCTAATGGATTGTGGGACTAGTACCCTACCTGTGTTCCTCCAGTTGTAATCTGATTATCTGATTACCCCCACTGTCAAGGAGACTTCTCCTCCCTGGTCCATATGCATAATTGATTTTCTAGGTCTCCCTTACTCCCTTCTTTATTTTGTCGTTGTGTGTGTTCTATACTGTTGTATATTTATCCTGCCTTTGCCTAATACCTGTATGTTTTTCTTTTTGGTCCTTTTATCTGCACCCTTAAGCCTTCGGGTACCTCGGAGCGCAATATAAATAATAAACATAAACATGAAAATAAACATTATATTTTTCAAATCAATCGATTTTATTTGATACTTTGAAAACATTTTTTTTCTTTTTACCAAAACCTAGAAATATATGGTTGATTCATGATACCAGACTGAGCGCAAATCACCGGACTGTATTTAATCCTTTATACATAGCTCATTTTGAAAGTGCTGGCAGAGGTGCAGCACCCAAACACAACTCTCTTATGTTCACTCTATGGAAAAAGTAGCAACTCTTAATTGGCTGAGAATTGGCTGGAAATGTAATTAAGGCTTCTGGAATTTGACATACTTTCTAAAATGTTTCTGTACACAGCATGTATTGTTTCCAGTTCACGAAAACCTGAAAACATGTTTTGCAACACTCGAAAATTGCTCCCATTCATTAACACAACAAAAGAAAGCAAGGGTGCTGCGTTTACTGAAGAAGTTCATTCTGTGACATCATTAGTAGGTACCTCAACATAAGAAAATTTGATCGCAAGGCAGGGACGCTTCCTAATTTGCATCACATCTTTATTTTTATGGCAGCATCAAGAAGGAACTACAATATCAATGATGTTCTTTTTAGAACTGCAAATCTCATACAAATTACATAATAGTGGTAACAGTGCAGGCTCTGCGTTCTCTGAATAAACAGCTGCATACCCGTTGTCACTGCCTCCTTTTCTTGCTGCTGGTTCAATGTACAGGAAAAGCTAAACATTCACATAATTTTCCTTATATTTGAATAATGTAAGTTTATACAACTTGGTGCTTTTTGTGGTATACTAAGGTGCACGTGTTCTAACACTGCTCAGTCTGTTTTGACCATGCAGGGAGCGGGCCAGGTGTGTGTCCAGAGAGTGTGCTGGGGTGGCAGGTGGTACCCATGGAATCTGATTGGCCACCCAGGTACCACCCCATCATCCTAAAATGTGATAATTATGTGTGTGTGCGCTTGTACTTCATGCTACTCCCGCATAAATTACGCCCCACTTTGGCCACCCCTCTCAAAAGAGTCTGGACACGCCACTGGATCGGTTATTCCGCTGCGAGCACCCTACTGACTTGGGTTCCCGGTTCACCTCAGCTTCCTTGCTCTAAGGACAAAATGGCAGGGAGCCCCAGCAAGCACCAGCCACAGTCCTTTTCCAATAATGCATTGGGTTTACATGAAGGGGATTCGTTTCTCTTCTCATGCCAGATCCACGGGAGCACATGGGCCCCACAACGTGCATAGCTCATAATCAACTTATTATCTTTTAAACCCCTAAAGTGCTGAAAGGATATGTATTCTTATGCAAACAGAAAGAACACAGACGCTGCTAGCACTTCAGGGCCTGGACCAAAGGGCACTAGGCAATGACCGAAGGACAGGCCGACCATTTTATCGTGTTTCAGTTTTATTTTTGTCAAAGTGTATCCGTCTTTTGTGGCCAAATTGGGCCAGTCGTTTGGGTTACTGCACTTGTGTGGTATCCTGGTATGACTGTGATGAATGGCTGGTATCCTGGTCTGACTGTATTGAATGGCTGAGTGTGTGCAAGGGCCACCTAGAATGTTTAAGTGGAGCATGGAATGTGGGGGGCCTGAGGATTCTAGAGAGTGACGGTTGGGACTGGGAGATAGACTGGGAACCAGGGCAGAGGCTTATCACCTACTCTCCTACTTCTTATGACTATGCTATGTAACCAAGAAGAATAAAGCCTGTTTCCTTTTGCACTCACCTGAGTCAGCCTGGTTCCTGCTCCCTGTCATCACTGGCTCAGGGATACATCATTTGGCGACGAGGATTATGAACCTGGAGTATGGTATGGAGAGTGAAGGAGTGAAGGAGTACTGAAGAGAAGAATCCTGATGCCTATGTACCTGTCTTGGCAACGTAAAATGAAGTAATCCTGGCAATTGCTGTGGCATCAGGCATTGGTAACCCATCCATTAAGACCTTGGCATGAGGATGGGTACTGGAGTAGCTTAGGGAGGTTGGCAGCACGAGTTTTGCCATTTTGCCAGGAGGCCATGGAGCAGCCTGTTGTATGGCATCTAACAGGACTGATTTTCAGTTGCAGAATGCCATTGAGGAGGGCCTGGCAATTTTGCAGTGGATCCGAGCGCCGTTGCGCTTTTAGTGAGCGAGGACTCATGGGACCTGTAGTCTGTGGAGGACTACACTTCAGTTTGAGGTACTGAAAAAAAAAATGTTGCCACGTTTGGGCACATTATTCGGAGGGTCCCTGGGGGCCGTGGGTGGCGCGCGCCCATTTGTGCCCCTGCATTCCAGCCATGTCGTTGGCTGGAACACATGAGAAATGCCTGCGCCATCTGTTTTTTTTTTCGTGTTTGGAGCTCCGGAGTTTTGTGTTACAAGAGGAGGCCCGCATCTAAGGAAAGGCCTTGGAGACGTGGGCAAGCGGGATGACGTGCCCGGAAACATATAATGCATTTCAAAGATTAGAGTTTGTGCCGTATTACAGGGTCATGTTATTTTTCGAGGACATTCATGGTTTATGCTGCATTAGTAATTAAGGTGTTGAGACTAATGGTAAAGTTGAATGTTTAAGCATATGCCAAATTACATACTCTTGTAGTGAAATGAACGGTTGGGGAAGTGAATGTAAGTCAGGGTGCAGTGTGTGCTGTAGTTGTAAGTGAATGATAAATGCATTTTAGGAAAATATGCACAGTCAGTTATACGTATTCATCCGGTATACATATGGGGAATGTGATGAATATGCGCAGGTTTGAGATGAGTTAGAAGTATTTCTTTATTGAGGTTTTATATGAAATTTTAACAAGACAATTATGTTTTTATAAATATGATGATGTTAATGTCCACAGGAGTTTTATGCAATTACAGAAAAAATGTATTTTGAAGTTAATATTGCACAAACAAGGGATTGTTACAAAACGAAAATTCTATCTCTGAGATGACACACTTCCAGAATGGTGCCTGATCAACACCATGTCTGTTAGTGTCCATCATCCCTTTTAAGGAGGTTTAGTGGGCAAATGTAGAGTGCATATGTAATGTTTAATGCAATTTTAGTGAAATTACATGCGTATAACGTGGCATTGGTAGAATGCATTTGAAGATGATTGTGCATTTGAAGCATGCAATCTGTAGGTATGTGTGACATACATGTGTATGTTGGGTGCGTGTGTGAAGTAGCACGTTTGAAGTGAATGTTACTGCAATGGGTGTGTGCAGTCGTGAGTGCGTACGTTGGGAGAAGTAGGCGTGTGAGAGGTAGCATGCATGTAGTTGAGGGTGAGGATCACATGCTGGCAAGGTGTGATGCCTTATGGAGCCCCTAGGAAGACCGGTGTTTGGAAGTTAAACATGGACGTTAAACACAAATATGTGATTTGTGTTCGGGGAGGATCTTTAGGTAGAAGCATCCTATAGTGGGACAATATAGTAGGAGACATTGAGGCATAAGTAGTACGCATGAAGTCATGGAGTAGGCTCTACACTACTTTGGTTAGTGTTTCTGTTTTCATGTCTCCTGTAGAATGTTATAGTGTCGGGGTTAGGAGTGAGTTTTTAGGAGTGAGTTTTTTGGACTCCTAATGTCTGTGGTGTCAGGAAGTGCAGTTCATGTTAGATGTTTTTTTTGTTAATGCCTAGTTAGGTTGAAGTTACTGTGAGTTGGGCACACAGACAGTTGAGTTTAGTTTTTGAGTCTCACTGGGGACACTATGTATTTATAGAATTTTCTATTATCAAACAATTTTAACATCGGAGAAGCACTACATTTTTTCCACCTTGTTGTGCTTGCACTGAGTTTCAGTGTTTATTTTTTGGTAGTGGAAACCTGTAGCAGGTGCCACTGTTGGTGCTTGGACGGAAGTTTCGTTTTGCATGGTAGTGACTGTGCACATTTTACGCACCACGTCTTTGTGGTTGTGTTGTGGTTTATGTGGTCTTTGTCCAGTTAGTCTCTTGCTTTCATATTCATCCTTTTCTGTGTTTTCTTTAGGGGAGAAGGGATAGGTGCTGAAGAGTGTTTGTTTTGGATATTGTTGGTTTTGTTGTTGCTAGCATGTTAGGATTTTGTTCAGGCCAATTGTGTACGTTTTGGCTACACTATATGTTGGAAGGTATGTTGGTCTTGTTGAGACAGGGTTAGTGCTCAAGTGTGGCAGGCTTGAGGCCAGGAGTGGCAGTTCTGGCAAAAGGTGGTAGGTTAGGAGGGTTTAGGATGGTAGTTTAGATTTGATTGCCCATGTGGCAAGGTATGCGCTCGGTGGTGACAGCACTGAGACCCCGGTGTGGCAGGCCGGGGTAGAAGGTGTTTGGTTTCTTTTGTTTGTGATCCTAACATAATGGGGAGAGTATTCTGATTTCTGTTTGTTTGTTAAGGAGGGAGATGTGTGGTATCCTGGTATGACTGTGATGAATGGCTGGTATCCTGGTATGACTGTATTGAATGGCTGAGTGTGTGCAAGGGCCTCCTAGAATGTTTAAGTGGAGCTTGGAGTGTGGGGGGCCTGAAGATTCTAGAGAGTGACGGTTGGGACTGGGAGATAGACTGGGAACCAGGGCAGAGGCTTATCACCTACTCTCCTACTTCTTATGACTGTGCTATGTAACCAAGAAGAATAAAGCCTGTTTCCTTTTACACTCACCTGAGTCAGCCTGGTTCCTACCCCCTGTCATCACTGGCTCAGCGATACATCAACTAGTTTTAACTAATGCTACTAACCAAATGTGATTTAAAGTGCACTATTTGTGTGACATGGTTACCTAAAACTTCCCCTGGAGTAGTACTCAAACCATTATCTCGAAATGTAATGAATTCCAGTTCGTGATTGGAGGCCACTTTTCAATGGTGCCCGGGACAATTTTACGCTCCAGTCCGACCCTGCTTAAGGGATCTTAAAGGGATAGTTGTTGGGCAGTAGTTTCTATACTTGTATCAACAGTAGATGGCAGAAATCTAGCTTGAATGGCAGTCAGCTTTGCAAGCCCATCTGGGTCCTGGTCTGATAAATGGATGCATCCCAGGAGGATAGCACTCATCTGCATGCTTGGAGACAGCTAAGATTTAACATGCCCTGGCCAGTGCTGATGGAATTTCTAGCCAGCAAAGCCAGGTTGCTTCCCAACGGCCTTGGGAGCTAGCCACTGAAGTTAGGTGGCCAATCCCTTGTGCTCCATTTGTCAATGTAAAGTGCCCATCCCCTTCCCAGTCGAGGTCTATGCAAGCCCTGCTAGGACCCCTCTCAGGACTTGCATAGACTGTGACTGGGAAGGGGATGGGCATTCCACATTCACAAGTGGAGCAGCAACTTTCCCCCACCGCTTGCTTAGATGATCACTCGGTGGGTAGGGTGTGGCTGCCCCACTTCAGCAGTTGGAGCCCAGGGTCACCAGAAACACCATGGCCGTTCTGTCTGGGGCTCACTAAGCTCTGGCTGGAACAAGCTTGAACTCTAATATCTAGAGAATACTGGGGCACCTGTTGGAGCTCATAGAGACTGTCACTGGGCATGGGGTCGCCAGGCCATGTCAGTGGCTGGAGATCAAGGTTGGGGGAAGCAGCGCCGTTATGCTGGCTGAGGCCCCCGAGCTCTGGCCATGATATGTTAGAGCTTAGCTCCCCAGAGAAGTTTAGGCGCTGCCAAGGGCCCAAACTATATTCCCACAATATCCTGTTCGATTTTGTATCATGCATGGCAAGTAGATTTTCCATAGGTTTACATGTCTTTTTGCTATTACAACTCATGCAGGACTTCTCCATTTTAAAAGCCTGTGTATGTTAGTAGTACCGTTGGTTTCTAACAGATGATCTACTTGACACTCTCACAGTCCTTGCATTACCAGTCCATCTGTTCATTGAGTCCCTTTTCTACACTTTGGGCCTCATTACACGGATGGCAGAGAACCATGGCGCTATTAGCGGTAGCGTAATTAGCTCCCTGGGGCCCATTGCGGGTTGGTTTTTAACGCTTGCAAAAAGCAGGCGTTAAATCCCCCAACCCGCAAAGGGACCTCGTAGTAAGGCGGTAAGGATTTACCGGTACCGGTATTTTACCGGTACCGGTAAATCCTTACCGCCATCCGTGTAATGAGGCCCTATGTGTGAGGAATATTAATTATTTTTCTTTTTGTAACAGTTTTCTTTTATCAACATTGCTGTCATTTCCTGCTTTAACTTGGTACAGTATAGTCCATTTAAGTTCTTCTGCTTTTTGTATGTATTCTATGAAGATGCCTACTAACGGGGATGAGTGTGTTCTATTTCTGATGCAGCTTTTGTGTTCCTTTATTCTGGTTGTAATGTTTCTTTCTGTTTTGCCTATATATCGTTTTTGACAAAGGCAATAACTTGTGTAGATTACCATTTTCAAATTGCAAGTGATGAAATTGATGAAATTGTGTTGCATCCATGGTTTTTATAATCTAAGATCTACTTCCAGACTTCTTCTTGTTTGTTCACAGCATGTGCAGTGTCCACAGGGTGTCTGACCTTTCATTAGTGGAGACCACAGCATTCTCTGAGAGCGGGATAGTTTTCTACTGACATGCTTATATTTATTCGTTTCACTTGATCTTTTAGATTTGCACTTCTTTTTTAAGCTATTAAAGGTTTTTTCATTAAGCATTTCCCCTTTTCCATTATTTTCCATTTCGTGTTGATAATCTTTTTTGATGTGACGCGAAAGGTTACTGTATTTCCATGTTTGGGCTGCTCGGTATACTCTAGCAGTGTTCATGATTACTGTTACTGGTTCACTTCATGGCTCTGACTTTTGTTGGATAGCCTCTTTCAATAGCTCTCTCTCTTAGCATGATTGCCTCTTTCTTATAATCACTGTGATGCCCGCACCCGAGTGAGGACCGCAAGTGAGCTGGCTGTTTGGCTGGGTATGCTGATTGAACAAGGAGTCCCTGGCGCCTGGCTCTATTTGATGTGATTTCTGTCTTTGGATGCGTGTTTACTCACATATGTTTATTAATCATCAGCACGTTTCTCTCACGTGCAAGCAAGCGTTATACTGTCTCTACGTGGCCTGAAACGCATGGTGATAGCTTCTTTTTCTTTCAATTTCTTGCAGAAAAGGCACATATTACTTTACGATAGCCCCGCCCCCTAGACGCCGGCACAGCTTTATCACTGCGGTCCGCGTGCACCTGTGAGGACCACAAGTGAGCTGGCTGTTTGGGTGGTTGGGTGTTTGGGTTGAGGGGGGTGTTCTTGTTATATAATCTAATTTTGTAACAGGTCTGAGTGATTCCCTGTACGTTTTTTGTGCCTAGATTAATAGGTAGATTTATCTTAGTTTATGAAGAGAAATAAAATGCCAGCAATCAGGAAGGAACATGGGGCAGACTTTTTCCATGCAGTGAGCATGCGTAGAGCAAGCCTGGCGCGGGCAGCGGCGCTTCCTCGTCCCGTGCCATGGGCGGATGAGCCGGAGATGCAGCAGTGTGCCCAGGACTGCTCAGTTGAAATGAAAAATATTGATAGAGATGCAGATCCTTCCCAACCACTGTTTGGGGAAGATTTGATCTTTGGTGACCCCAAGGATTTACAATTGGTGAAAGATAGGGTTTTGAAGATCCTAGTATTGATACTCCGTCAATTTTCATTTCTGATAATATATATGAAGACCCGGTTTATGATAGTCATTTGGGGAGGGAGGATGAGTCACCAATTGGAGTTGAGTTAACAACTATGCTGGGTATCGTTAATAGAGCTATTCTGGTGGAGTTTAGGAAACAAACCAAGGTTCTGACCAGGATTGCTAAGGACGCGGACGAGTTACCCACTCAATTGTCTGATTTATTTTTTCCTACAATGAAGAAGACCTTTTTGGGTCTATGTACAGGGATGAAAGATGGGACATTGGCTGAAGGGAGGGGACCTGAGAAAGATATACTCCAGCATCCAGGTCAACCTATAGAAATTGTATCCAATGTGTGGACTCAGGTGTCAAAATGTCTGGAGGTGCTAGCGAAGAGTGTGGGGAATTCTATGCCAAGTGCTGAAATGACAAGAGAGGATGTGCCTGCTCCAAGTGAACCCCTCTCGTAAAATCAATAATAAAGCAGCAAAAAAACAGGCAAAGAAAAATAATAATAATAAAATACAAAAAATGAGCAGAAAAACAAAACATCCAGAAAATTTCTAAGGGATCTTGATTTTAAACATCAGATTGAAAATGAGCGGGCGGATACGAAAGCACATGGAGCTATTCAGAAAGAGCCCTCAAATGAAAAAGTGGATTTAACAAATACTCCCGAAGATACACATTCTGTTGAACAATCTAATCAGAGTGAATATCAAGAAGGGGAGGATGGGATATATGATACTATCAAAAAGAAAAAAAAAACCTCCTATTAGCAAATGAATAGTCTTGAATGCGGTTTAAATGATATTTTTGATATTTTCAAAAATACCGCAAATAATTCAGATAAGGCGTTTTTGGACACAGGTTCGAGTAACCCTGTTACGGTTGCAAGCAAGGATAGAGATATTGATGTGGGGGAAATCAAAAATATGCTTTGGGAAGTTAGACCTTTACCAAGTCAAGGCAAAAGACCAATGGTACAGACTGTTAATAAGGGCCTATTTCACAAGGACATAGGCTTATGCAACACCTTGCCTGCCTTTTACTAATAGTAATAGTGTAATAGATCCAAACAATGGCAGGGTGGTGAAGGGGTCTGTGATGGCATCTAGTAACGAACGTATGGATAAAGCTAATTCGGTTCCCGGCGATCCCCAGAACAGAGTCGAAGATCTGCTGAATGCTGTTCAGGATATTATGAATGAAAACCAAATTTTGAAAGAGAAAGGGAGGCTTGAGGGGTTAAAAGGCAACAAAATTGAACAAAGAGGAGAGGTGGCGAATGATCTAAACCCTTATTCCTACTCCTTTAATCCTGAGAAGGGGGGGGGATTAAGGGAAAGAGGAGAAGGAAATTATGAACACAAGTTGAGATTGCCAGTTTATCCTGACCAGCCAGGCTTGATCTTGTGCTCTTTGTTCAGGAAAGGAGGGAACCAACCCCTGAATAGGCCCTACATTTTCTACATTTTCTACCTGTTTGCATCGATACCAGAGCTGAATTTAATATCTTCATCCGATCTCCAATTGGTGGATTGTGGTTTGATCAATGCTTTTGAAAGAGGCGACACTTCAACGAAGGGGCTTTGACCTCTTTCCGTTCAAAGTACAGACAGTTTCATTGGAGGCTCTAGATGGGGGGGCAGTATAGATCTAATGGATTTGTATATGAAAAAAAGGAGGACCAGGCAAACTCGAGAACTGAAGATGAGTCTGATAAGCAGGATTAGAGATGGCTGACCCTCTCCATAAGAGATGTGATTAGCCATCTAAAACAGCTCGGAAAACCACTCTAGCAAGGAGTCACAATTTTAAATTGCTTAGTTGGAACTCCAGAGGCTGTTACCATCTTCTCAACAATAAGAAACTCATGAATGAACTGTTAACTTTTGATTTAATTTTGTTGCATGAAAATTGGCCAACTACTAAATTGGGTTGGGAGGGATTTTTAGTGGATGAAATTTGTGCTGTGAGGCATCTGATGGGGTAGACCTAAGGGGGGCTTGATTACGGCCTCAAAATATATTCAGTCCACTGGGAAACTGGGGGATGGAATAACTGTCAGGCTTTCTTACTAACCACCTTTAAGGTGGGTGTGGGGGTGGATTAATTCCCTCTGTTGATAGTAAACGTTTATTGGAATACAAATGTGCTGTCTGACCTGCAGTTGTAAAATGAGTTAATAGGTTTAGGGCCAAAAATAGACGTTTGGTGCAATGAAAATAAAGGGGGTCAGCTAATAATTGCAGGTGATTAAACGCTAATTGTCTAGTGGACAGGTCGGTTGGTGATGAGCTATATCTCAATAGGGCCAATTCCTCCTCCATGGGTGGTAACCCGGAGATAAGGGGTGCACTTTGGTTGATTTTTGGTGATTTACGGGGGCTTGAATTTAATATAATAAGCATTTCATCAGGAAGGCAAGGGATTGCTCTTCTATAATTGATAATATTTCTCTGTCAGCAAAATTGAGCATTTGCCTAGTCAAATTTGAGGTAAAGGAGGTTTTAGAGAGTGATCATTGTATTTTAATCGTGGAGATTGAGACTAAGGTCATGCAGAGGAAAAACAAGGTGTACAATCAGAGACTTTTAATTAATCCTTCAAAGAACAGAATTAAGTGGTCTTATACGACAGCTCAGAAGCTTACTGCAACTATGATATGTGAATATGAGGAAACCCAGTGAAACCAGAGTTTGCGTATGTTCTCTGCAAAAAACTTTGAGTTGAATATTGGGAACCGAATTCAGAGGTTGGAAGATCAGACATCATCCAGGGGTAGCTTAAGATCAACCCATAAACATTGTACAGACCATGAGGTTCAGGAGCGAAAAGCTGGTTTACAAAAGGAGGTGCGGAGATTAGCCATCGTAGTATTACCACACAACTAGATGGAGAAAAAATGTTAAGGGCTCTGAGGGCTGTATCTTCATCAAACTTTTGGCAGTTGATAAATAATGTAGACTGCACCCAGGCAGATCTAATGGTGAATCCAATTCCCGAAGAGGTATGGTCAGGCCACTTCTCGAGTATATATGGTGCAGGAAAGCAGACTTATTTGCAGTCTGGTGTGACTGATTCATCCTGGCCCATTAAATGCTCTGTTAAAGTAGTAAAAGGTTTGATAATCAAATCCAAGAACTCTGTTGTGCCAAGCTTAAACAATCTCACCAACTAGTTTTTTTTTTAAATCTAACCCTCTGTACTGGGCAAAAATATTATGTATTTTATTTAAAGATGTGTTCTTAACTAAAACCATTCCTCAGTCATGGAGGGTTTGAATTGTTCTTCCAATTTTCAAAAAAGGTTCACAAATGTCCCCTGCAAGTTATCGACCCATCGCCATTGCAGACTCAGAATCCAAGATTTCTGCCTCCTTGGTGCTGGTAGATTTCCAATAATCAATAATAAAATTTTGAACTACAAACAAATAGGTTTAATAAAAGGGTAGCACTGACTGGCACTGATTGTGGAGGTCTCGTCCTTAGATGTATACAAAGTAAAGCCACGGTAAAGGGAGCAAGACTGACTTTTTTTACATAGATGGGCCTCAGCATGGCCTTCGACTTAGTCGATAGGTCTACCTTATGGAACAAACTAAAAGCCTTAGGTATGCCGAAACATCTTTTGGAAATTGTGATTGCTTTGTATACAGACACTAGGTTGGAGATAAGATTGGATTCTGAGGGTGGGTTGTCTTCGCAGATGGAAACCAAGAATGGTCCCGTCAAGGTTGCATGTTGGCACCTACAATCTTCAATTTATATGATAGTGGAGCAGAAGCAGCATTTGCCAACAAGGGTGTGGTATCTCCTTAACTGAATGATGTTTTTATATCGTGACTCGCGTATGCGGACGATTTTCTCTTGCTCGCTAATACAAAAGTGGGTTTGCAACGCCTCATAAAAGAGTTTGAGCAATTTATAAGCAAACTTCACCTAAAAATATATGCTACAAAAACAATCATCATTTGTATGGGGAAACCGAATAAGAGGCAGGATTCCTATACTTGGTTTTGCGAAGGGAAACATATCAAGTCGCAAAAAGTCTTTACGTATTTGGGGTGCTGTTTTTCAGGTGCTGACTCTGCTCCATTAATTAAAAATCAACTTAAGATAAAAGCGGCATTAAGGTAGATGAGACTGTTAGAGAGAAAATTTGGAAAATTCTCAATGAAACCGTTACGGGAGTTTTATACGAAGAAAGTGGTACCAAGGCTAATTTATGGATTAGAACTGTTTGCAAGTGACTTCATGGAATTTCAGAAAGTTCTGGAAGGAATTCTATGGGGAGGCATTCTGTTTTTTTTGCCTAAATGTATACCAATCGAGATCATACGGTATGAACTCAGTCTGCAGTCTCTTTGCTCATTGGTAACCGGAAAGAGGCTCCTTCTATGGAGAAGGTGTATGATGTCTGGTGATGTAAATTTGTACATGCAGGCAGGAAGAGACTTAGCCTGCCCATTTATGATCAAATTTAACACAGAGGTTGGGAATACTTTGGAGGAATTGGGTATTGCAAGGAGTACTCTGTTGAACAAGCCCAACAAATGTAAACAAATTATACGAGGGAATGATTGGTCAAAGACCATGAGTAAAGTTGCAGATTCAAAGCTTTACAATCAAACGTATTCATTCTGGAAATGTTTTCCTAAAATGGAAAACTACTTGTTGAAATACCCATCTAGGGCTATTAGAAATGTATTTATGAGATTTAGGTTAAATGGTATGTACACCAACCAAATTCTCAAAGTTAGAAACAAATCTGTCAACATGAAATGGTGTAGATTTTGCAATCAGGTTGGTTTGGAAGAGACTTTATTTCATATTTTGCTAATTTGCCCGAGGTTGCTAAGTCAGATATCCAAGTATTTTTATGAATGTATTCCCATACCTGCATGTGTGGATCTTGAGTACATTTGATATAAAATGAGGCATGGATACAGACCAATTTTGACCATACGAGTAGTTACCTTCTTGAAATTTGTTTGTGAGTTAAGCTAAATTAGATGCCCTGGTGTATGGGCAATGTAGTCTATGAAATGGATGCTCCACATGAAATGTGTGTATGCCTTGACCATTGGGAAGTTGTTGTATTGTGACATGAATTCAGAGATAGGTATCTTTCGTTTTTATTTTTAGATTGTATGAAAGGAAATTTTGCGATGTACCTGTTGTCGAAATAGTAATGGTTTTTATGTCTTTGTATTCATGTGTTGCTAAATATGGTCTTATGAGGATATGAGTTGTTAAGTATTGGTTTTATGATGAACTTGCTGTAAAATGATAGTTTTCTTGCTTTGTTTTGTAAAGGTTTATAATAAACCATAAACAAATAATAATAAATAAATAATAATAATCACTGCGATTAGTACTATTCCTTTTTAGTTTTAGCTCAGCTTGTGTAATGTAAAAGTGCATTCTTGGCATCAGTTTGTAGAAAGGTTTTACAAACTACTTGTTGTTCTCAGAATTAACTTTATGGTGAGATCTAAGTAGTTCATTTAATTTCTGTCTAAATTATATGTGAATCTCAGATGTCTGTCTTGTTTATTGATCTATTCGAAGAAAGCAGCCGCTTCTTCTTCATTTCCTTTCCACAATATCAAAACATCATCAATGTAACGTCGCCACGGGCAGAGATGTTCTTTAAAAGGATTGGTGTCAGCATAGATCAAGTTCTTCTCAAAGGGTTCCATGTATGAATTAGCTACACTCTTGACTAAAGTAGCCGCCATAGCTGTACATTGTATTTGTTTGTAGAAATTTCCATTAAAATGGAAGTAGTTTTCAGTTAGTGCAATTTACGGACATCATTGTGATTGTTTGATTCCATTAGTTCTCTTCGTTCCCTCCTCCTTCCCACCTTCTGCACTCGCCTCACCTGAGCTGCCGGAATTGTTGTCTGTAGACTGTAGGTTTCGCCTGGCCAGGTAATCCTTCTCTCTTCTTGGATGAATGTGCTTGTCATGGAAGGAAGCCACAGTTACCGCTAGGAAACAGCAGTTCCGTGGCCCCTTTTCCAGAATCAAGCCGGAGGAAGGGAAAAACCCAATTGGGAAGAAAAAGCCCTTCGTAGCACTTGAGTTCTCTTCTTTTTCCTCTCCGTAGGTGTCGGTGAAGGCTGAGCAGGAAGCGAACGAGCAGAATGGCGTAAAGATCGGGCAGCGCCTTAGAAGGAGGCGATGAGGGAAACAATGCTGGCAGAAGAGACCTCCGGAAGGTAAGCCGGGGATGGGTAAGACCGCCCAGTAGCTCCGAAAGAGAGAGCCGGGTCTGGTAAGGAAAGGAAGAGAGGGCAGAAAGGAATACGGGAGTTCAGCCAGAAAGGCGGAAGAGAAGGGAGACAGAAACAGGTAATATGGAGAAAGGCAGGTCCGGAGAAAATAAAGAACCAGACCTAACGAAAAACACTGGAAAGTGCCCAAAGGAAGAAAGGCAGGCGTCAGCAAAAGCACTTCACGGAAACAGTGAAGTGGAGGACAGTGGAGCGAGGAAAGGCCGCAGCAAAGCACGGAGTGCCAAGCCTCAGAAGCACATAAACCCGGATGAGAGACTTCCGATGTGGGTTGCAATGCGGAGTCTTCTGGAAAAAAGGAAGTTTTAAACTCCCGGCAGGCACCGCCCACAGGAATGGCCGAGAATGATGACCATAGAAAGAGGACTAAAACACACCGCCCCTGTGCCACCACCTGTAACGCGGAAGAATCTGTGGCGGCGGCGGATGACAATCATAAGATATAACAATGGTGGAGTCATTGTATCTATTTCTTCCATCATCAAACATTCTTCTATCATGATGAGAGTCACTCCTTGAGGTATGCTTGTGTATAATACTACTACATCTAGTCCAGTAAGCATTTAATTTCCTTAATCAAAGTCTAAGCTTTCTATTTCTTTAATAATTTACATAATATCTTTAATATAAGAGGCCATCTTCTTTTACTAGTGGTTGTAGATACCCATCTGCCAATTTAGATAAAGGTTGTAGAACTGAATCTAAACCAGAGACTATTGGACTTCCTGATGGTTTTGTGATAGTTTTGTGTATTATAGGAAGGGTATACAATGTGGGAACCCTTGGTTTGTCCATTAAGAGGAACTCTGCTTCTTTTCTAAAGATCCATTCTCTTTATCATGCTTTCTTTACTTTTAAACTAATCAGTCTTTCAAGTTTACACATCAGATATTGTTCCAGTTTCTGATTGTAGTATCTGTCTTCTAATTGTCTTTCGCATTTCTGAAAATAGTCAGTTCTATCGTGAATCACTAGTGCACCTCCTTTATCAGCTCATCGAAAGATGATGTTTTTAATTTCTAATAAGGATTTTACAGTAAATTTATCACATTTGCTTGTGTTTTGAAAAACTGCAACATGAGCATTTTCACATTTTAGTTTTTCTAAATTGTTCAGTACTCTATTCTCATACACTCGGGCCTCCGCACTTCGAGTTTGAATAGGGGGAATTAACTTAGATTTGTTCCATAGGCCACTATATTTCTCTCCTTCCTCTGGATCTTTATCAGTAAAACATTGTCTGAAATGTATGTTATGCATAAAGTCTGAAAATTCTTGTTTGAAGGTGAATCGACTGTTTTGCTGGTCACGAAACCAAAGCCCCTCTCTAGTATTGTTTATTCATTGTGGGTCATTGCATGGGTGGTTACATGTACCACAAGGCTGTCATGCTGCGGGTTGTTCTCGGTTCCATGTCCCAATCTTGAAGGTCCTTCTCTATAGGATGCTTTCCAATGTAGTCACATCTATTTCCCCCCATTGGTTACCCCCTTGTCTTCCTCGAGAATGTCTCCTCTTTAGGGGGTAATCTATACTCACACCTCTCGTGCTCGGACCTGCTCATCATTATTGATCCCTTCGCTAGAACTTAATGAGGTTCCTCTGAACCATACGATTCATTTTTCAGTTCTTTGTTGGTAGCTCTGTGGTGTTTCATCTTGTTCTTTTGGATTATAATTTTCCTGAGTGTAATGGAAAGTGTTTTCGTGGGTGAGGTTTTGAAGATCTTTCTTTATTCTCCTTATTCTTTCCTTAGTTAGGCTCTCTTTGAATTCATGCATTTCTAATAGTAGTTCATGCAATCATTTTTTTAATAGTTCAATTGGAAACATTTTTTTTTTAATTTCTTCTTCCAGCATGTGTAGATCTATAGTTATCTTTTCTGTCTTTTCTCTTGCCTATAACGAGAATTACCCAGTCTCTCCCGCACTTCACTGCAATATAACCCATTGGATAACAAAGTTCTTATTTTCCAGGAAGAGTCAATGCTCATTCCTGACAACTATTCCCTCCGGGAGTGTGCCATTATGTAACATTATGGAACCATGTAGCTCTGTTCTTATTAGCCTTTCTTAAATTGGGATAATTCATCTAAATTCATAAGGCTAGTGGTGTCCACTACTTCTCCTCCAAACAAAAATGATTTTGCCAAAGGTTCTGCGACATATCTGTCATCATAGCTTTTGCAGCAAGGACATTAGACACATTGTCAGAAGCAAAAGAATCACTTTGCAGCCACATTCTCCCCAGTGTTAAACAGCCCGTGGAAACTGCCCTCAAATCCTTGCATATGCAAAGTGGCCTGATATGAAACTGTATGGTAAGGTCACACCATGCGCATGGGTCCACATGCCCCTGATGCTGGCGACTTTTTTGGCACTTGGAAGGATCTAGCATCTGCCCCATTGTGAAAATAAGTCCAGTAGAGAATGAAAATGAACAGCAACTGGAAATTCCAGAGCATTGATAAGCTGTTCTCATAAGTCATTGAAACATTTCTACAAACAAATACAGCTTGTTGTCCCTAGACAATATTACTGTCATGATAGCATTGGAAAAACTCTGTCATGTGATACGTGACATTTTGTCCACAGGCAAATGCCTCCATTCCACCAACCCGGTGCTAAGGGAGCCAGAACTTACACTACATCTGTTGTTCATACTCAGTGAAGCAGGGATGGTGCTTTTCATCCCATACATTGTCAAAGCATATTGCGTTCTGGGGTGCTGAGTGGTTTGGGTGTTTCATGGTGGTAGGTTGCTCTTATTGGGAGTGCTTCAGTTGAGGTCGTTTGGACACCACCCTTTCCTGTGCATGGGGTGGCAACATATGGGACTACAAATATGTGTTATCAGCGGTACTGATAGCTTTCCAACATGATGCACAATACATGATCAAATGTCTCCACAAGTGTTCTTATGGGAACATATTGTATTTCCTTTTTTGTTCAGCCATTGACTGTACAATACCAGGTTTAAACTAGGCTATAACAAAAACAAGAAAAAACGCCTAAATAAATTGAAATAATTGGCACACACTTTTCTTGCGTTGAATTCAGGTGGCAAAACATGAATACATAATGAGCTAAGACATTACCTTACATTATCTGGCAGAGGATCTTGTGTGGCTGCCATTTAGGGGTGGCTCATCCTTAATGGGCGAGGGGACATCAACCCCCAGGGTCTTGGCCCCCTCTCACCCATTATGGAGGAGCCAGCCCAGTAAAATATGAGCACTCCCTCAGCTGTTCTTTTCAGCTAAGGCAGTGCTCTTAACTGTGAAAGGGAAACTTTGTTTCCCTTTCCCAGTTACATTTCTCCAGCCCTGCAAGGACAATGAGCCAAACAAGGCTGGGGGTGTTTGCTTCCCCAGCCTTGCATGGCTCATAGGAAATACTGGCTGGGGAACTGTAAGTCTGTAGGTGCAAGGAAGTGCTCCTGCGCCTCCTCGCACTTACAGACAGAGCAGGCTGTAGTGGGGCGTCTATGAACCCACGCTCCGGCCCCTTGCATGCATGTGCAGGAACAAGGAAACTTCCTGATTCCTACTCATGCTTGCAGGGGGCTGGAGCACTGGAACCTCCGGACCTGCGGCAGAAGGTAAATTTGTTTATGTTCATTGTATATATTTAAATTATCTGTATTGATGTGTGCATGCTTGTGTTGTTAGGCCAATGTATGATGATGTGTTGATGGATGCTGGTGTAAATGATAGAGTGCTTTCTGTGTGTATGTTCTGTAAACGTGTGGATTTTTATGTTCATATATTTAGTATGTAAATGTGTGTATGGATGTGTGTATGCTTGTGTTTTGTGTGAGTGCATGATGGATACTCATGTGAATGAAACAGAGAGTGCTTGGTGTGTATTTTGTGTAAATGTGTGCGTTTGCATGTTTGTTATTTGAATATGTGTATGGATGTATGTATGCCTGTTTTATGAGTGAGTGCATGATGGGTGCTCGTGTGAAAGAGTGCTTGCTGTGTGTATATGTGTAAATGTGTGTTTGTGTTTATGTTTATTATTTAAATATGTGTATGGATGCATGTATGCTTGTGTTTTGAATGAGTGCACAATGGATGTCTGTGTGAATGCAACGGTTAGTGCTTGCTGTGTGTATGTTGTGTAGATGTGTGTTTGTGTGTTTATTATTTAAATATGTGTATGGATGTGTGTATGCTTGTGTTATGTGTGAGTGTATGATGGATGTTCATGTGAATGAAACAGAGTGCTTGCTGTGTGTATGTTTGTGCAAATGTTTGCGTTTGTATGTTTATTATTTAAATATGTGTATTGAGCCCAGGGGTCCTTAAATCAGTAACATGTCATGCATGGATGGGATGCAGAATAACTCTTACACCAAATAATAAGACCGACTCAGAAAGTTGGCAAAAAGTCTCATCCAACTGTTTTATTATCAATTGTCTAAAACAGGGAGTTACAACGGACATCAACGGACGTTCGCTCGAGTTCTCAAACATTTTGCATAAAAAACACATTTATATGCTAAAAAGGTGTCATATGTGATGTCATACTACGTGGCAAATAAGAGAAACCTACAGTGTGTTGCGATAAGCTCAAGGGGAACAACTAAGTATACTTTATATATAGGTACGGGTTGTGATTGGGTCTCCACTATCAGGTGGACAACTTATGCCCACCTCTAGTTCAAGTCATCTTCCTCAGTTATTAGATACAGAGTATATCATTAGCTCTCAAATATAAGGCCCTTCATTATATGGTCCTTTATAATTGGTTGGCACGCTTGTACCCTGCTGGAACATTCAGTTCACTAACAGCATGTAAGTTAGAGCCCCAGGTGTCATTGGGTGGACTATGACCACATCTATGTACCGAATTAGCCCAACATCTCTCATCACTCATGCCTTCTGCCATTCAGATTGTCTTTGAACTTGACCTTGCTAAGTATCCTTGAACTCAGGAACGAAAGGTAGTGCGAGCACACGCTATCTCAAGTTTAGAGCAGCGTGCCCACCTTCTATTTGTATCCATAGCCCACATGACAGGAGACTGTATTTAGGCCTCTTTTGCAGCATGTAATTGTCTTTAATTAACAAACTTTGAACTTATGGTGTTCTTTCTTTGTACCTTAACATGAGATGATTCAGCGTCTCACAGTTACAGTTCTTCAAGCATATATAACCAGTTCTTGGCCGCTCCATCCTTTGACACCAAGCCTTTCCATGCTTTAAGCTTAACGTTTCTGCGACACAGCTTTCAGATCCCTCTTTCTCTGTGGGTCTGAGCTTTCTAAATAAGTGACACTGATGTACACCTTCTATATAATGGAGGCACTGCCTGCAGTCTATGCATTATGTATAGCTGGCCTTTAAGATTACTTAGTCTACTTGTGTTGCTGCATCTGTGCAGTTATTAAACAGCTTGCATTATCTGCAGTGCTCTTCACACGTGCAATCTTAATTTCCGCATATAAAGGTGTACTCAATTCTTTATTTCGTCATCAGACTCCATTAAGTTTATACAGCCAATCTTCTCAGTGCATCAAGCTTGCTTCTTGTGATATCACCAACTTCTCTTTCTCTCATCTTCATACTGCTTTGTGGATTTCCTCCAAGAGATTGTCATCTCCATGAGGATATATCATATAGAGTTTTCTCAATGGATACCTTTTCTCGAAGGCTCTTCATGGAATTGACAAAATCACTGGTGTTGTATATGGCACTATTTCTGGTTTCCAGCATATAGGAAGTATGGGGGCGGGACTTCCTTAAGAGGCATTCAGATGCTCTTCTAAAGTATGGATGTGTGTATGCTTGTGTTTTGAGTGGGTGTATGATGGATGTTTGTGTGAATGAAACAGAGTGCTTGTTGTGTGAATGTTGTGTACATGTGTGTGTTTGTATGTTTATTATTTAAATATGTGTATTGATGCATGTATGCTTGTGTTTTGAGTGAGTGCATGATGGATGCTCTTGGGAATCCAACAGGGAGTGCTTGCTGTGTGTATGTTGTGTACATGTGTATGTTTGTATGTTTAATATTTAAATATGTTTATGGATGCATGTATGCTTGTGCTTTGAGTGAGTGTATGATGGGTGTTTGTGTGAATGAAACAGAGTGCTTTCTGTGTGTATGCTGTGTACATGTGTATACTGCTATACGTTAGTGGTCAAGCTGGATCAGGCAAAACGTTCTTAATCAAAATCATCAGCAAGTTCCTCCAATAATTGACAAACAACACATTGTCAGCTGTTGTAACTGCTCCACACATGTAGCTGCCTACAACATAGGCGTTGTCACTTTACACCGATTACTACTCCTTCAAGTAGAATACCAAAACTAATTAGACTATTACAGACTTTCTCCAGAAGCTGCAATGGAACTACACAGGGTTTTCAAACAAATGAACATGCTGCTAATAGATGAGGTAAGCATGGTTTCCAATCTAATGTTAGGCTTCATCCACCTCAGACTACAAGAGGTCCTGAAAACAGACTATGAAGAACTCTTTAGAGGAAAACACATTATAGTTTTCAGAGATCTTCTTCAATTAATACCAGTTAAGAGTGAACCTATTTTTAAAACCTTAGGGCACAAACTATGCCGTAAAACTCTTGGCAGCATAGGAAATGTCAACCTTTGGGAACATTTCCAATACAAAGAATTAACTGAAAACATGTGTCAGTCTGCAGACGTCACATACGCCAACATTTTAAAAAGTATTAGATTTGGTGTACTATCTCAAGAAGTACAATCTATATTAAAAACCAGATACATTCATGCACTCTATAGCCATAAGTCATGTGCTACTGATGTCGTGGAAAAATTAGAACACAAAAATGTAAACTGTATGTCCTTGATGCCAACTCTTGCAAGCTGTTCAGAATTAAATTAAACAATGTTAAAAAAAAGAAAGACAAACCAATACTTCAAATTTGGTCCACAGTCAAACTGGATGTACATGGTATGACACTACCCATGTGTCAACAAGCCACACCAAGGCTTAGAAAACTCTATTTCTAACACCGCTGGTTTGGAGAAAATATTATAATTATCTTTAAACTGTAGAGTAATGCTTAAACGTAACCTTGACGTGAACCAAGGACTAGTTAATGGAGCACTTGGTACAGTTGTTAGCTTTCAAACGTACCCACATGACAACAACATTCAGTTTGTCAATATTATCTTTGACAAACTATCAGAAGTTAAAAGGATAGGATGCTCAACAGCCTGCTTCCTTCTTTTCAAAGACATTTATGTACGCAGAGAACAATTTTCTCTAACTCTAGCGTATGCAGTCCCCATTCACAAATCACAAGGTCTTGACTTAGATAAAGCAGTGATAGATATTCTTAGCACAGTGTTTAAAGAAGGCATGAGCTATGGAGCACTATCACGCTTACGTGCACTTGATGGACTATTTCTAATCAACTTTGATGCAAGTAAAGTAAATGCTGATATTACATGCATTCTAGAATGCAATCGCTCCACCTTACGAATACAGACATATAGTAAATACATAATAATAATGCTTTCATGTTACAATGCAGATGGTACCAAAAACAACTGCAAGCTGACTGGATTCACACATGGACACGTATCACTTGGTAAGAAAACCTTCACAACAATACATATAATCTACCACGCAGGAGCCACAACCAATGCAGGTCACTACACTGCATATATAAAAAAAAAAATAATGGATAGTTCGAATGTAATGATACTACCATTACTCTAAACTAGAGATTACTAACACATCTTGTAAATGCTTACTTAATATTCTTAAAACCAAAGTTTAATAACAAATCTGTGTATGAACATCAGCAAAACTTCAACTTCAAAACTATGAACAGTTAGAAAATGCCAACAGGTATCTAACTGCCCCAAGATTATTCAACAAGCAAACAGATAAATGAAAACCACTAAAATGAAACAAGAAACAAACAGTTAGAATACGCCAACCGGTATCTAACTGCCCAAAAATTCTGCAACAAGCAAACAGATATATGAATACCACTAAATAGGAACAATAAATAAACAATTAGAATACACCAACTGCTATCTAATTGCAACAATACTACCCCCACCTCCAAATACAAAAAACATACATATATTCAATTCCTCCTACTGAAATCAATTAAAGAAATATACTGTACCACAACGTAGAAAGTTGTTTTTTAATCCAGCATTGATTTTTTCACACAGAACCAATGATTTAATGAACAGACCCAGTAACTGAGCAAATTGCACAGTGCACTGGTTTGAACTATAGTACTTCTAAAGTACTAGTTATGAGGGTTGACGAAATATAGGAATGTCTACTATGCAATGCAATACTCATTATAAACTACCTACACTAACATGTGATCTTTTGTTTTATCACAGAGTTTGAAAAAGAATGTCTGCTCCAATTACTCATGTCATGAAAAAACTGCATACAACCACAAAAAGTCAAACAGTTAGTATATAATGATTGGACTCACAAACACCACAGCATAACAAACCCATTCAAGCAAATATGTGACCATAAACCACAATCCAAAATGTTTGCTTCCGTGGGTATCTTATGCTGCAGTGCTTTTTGCCACACCCTACAATCTTGACTGCATGGCTTGGCCAAATCTCTACATACAGCCTCAACAAAGGAAACATTAAGTATATAATAATTAGACTTACAAACACCTCAACATAACACAGCCATGCAAACGAACACCTCACCAATAAATACAACCCAAAATGCCTAGAGTCTTCAATACCAACATTCTGAACTCAATCCAACAAAAAAAACACACATCATCTCACTATCCCATAAACACTATTACACTACTGCCAATCAATACTAACATTTTTGAAAACATATTCCCTAAGCAGCCCACATACCACATTCAAAATGTTTGGTAGCATGGGTGTGTTATGCTGCAGTGGTTGTGGCCATGGCCTAGAGTCTTGGGTGCATGGCTGACAGCCTTCGGGCATGCACCCAAGACTCTAGGCCCTGGCCACTACCACCGCAGCATAACACACCCATAGAAGCAAACACCTACCAAATGACCACAACCCAAAAACATAACACATCCACCTCAAAACCTATCCACTTCAATTAACATTCTAAAATAATAATTACAACCAATGCACAAACTCTTCAATACATACCCTCTTCATCCAATGCTCTACTAACGACCCAAAAGCAACATCATAGAAAAGTAAAATAGCCAGTAGTGTGCCCAGTGTCTAGTATGTCCGCGGACAACAGCTGTGACCGGGGACACTGCAAACACATCACAGCCTTCACCCACCTAAACAAATACAGCATTTGACCCATCTCTCACTCCCCGCCCTCTCCAACCAATCGTACACACCAACACACTCCCCAAAATTAGATTTATGCTCACTTCCACACCATGCTGTCAACAGATACAATATGGTGGGAGCATCGAAAGAATGTGACGCACCTCACGCTTCACCCCAACCAATCAGCGAACACATTGTATGTCCGTGGACACGACGCAAGCCGATAATCCAACGAGTGTCCTGTCCGCGGAGCGAACTGGGAAGTGTGTTCGTGGAGCGGACATAGATATTACACATTTTTTGGGACATACTTTTTGGTTGTTTAAAAAAAAACGACTGGACGGATTTTCACAAACACGCTTTTGGGACCAAGCCGCTGCTCTTGCCGCAAATTTGGTGAAAATTCGTCCAGCGGTTTGGGCTGTAGGCGTGAGACACATTTTTTCTCCATTCAGTCTATGGGAGAAAAAGACATTTTGGGACCCCCCTATAACTTTGCCCCCCCTTGACCAAACCTCACCAAACTTTTCAAAATTCAGAGTGGGCCATATACTTTTTTGCAAAGATTGGTGAGGATTCGTCCAGGGGGAGCGAAGTTATAAGCCACCCAAAAAGTGCTCTTCCTATGGAGTTAGCAACTTAACCATAACTACATGGCCGCTACCGCAGGCTATGATATATATATCTATATATCTATACATCTATATATCTCTCTCTATATATATATATATATTCAGTGAAAAAAACTTTTGTGATGTCATCTTTGATGTCCTGGGTGTTAGTGTTAGCAGTGCACGGTGGCGCGAGTTATGGTTGCTTATTTTACCATAACTGCCGAATTTCAGGGGTTTTTCGGTTTTACTTTGAACCATAACGTCCCTTTAACAAAGTTTTTTCACTGAATTTCATAGGTTTTTAGTAGCGCAACTTAACCATAATGTCCCTTTAACAAAGTTTTTTCACTGAATTTCATAGGTTTTTAGTAGCACAACTTAACCACAATATCCCTGACTTCATATACATGTAACATAGAACATACTAACCCCCGCGTAGTGATTTTCATGTCCGCGGACTACCGCCATGTCCGCGGACATATCGAAAATCTGAGCGTGGTGAATGTAAATTTAAATAGTGTTCCCCATTTCCCCTTTGAAGTTGGCTCTGAAAAGAGACATTTATTTTTGTTTTTTTACAGATGCTTGACAGACACCTGTTATTTTGTATTTTTTTTCTTGTTTTTTTTCTTACTTTACTCCTAGAATCTTCACATAACCTTCTCCAAAGCAACCCTTACATTCCAAAATAGAAAGGCATTTCCCGTAAAAGATAAAGAAATGCCATCTTCTTTAAAATTAACAGCATTACTGGCATCAATATTCTCATTATTACAGAAGAACATACCAGCTCTAAGCATGAAGGCACACATGCCTCGGTTGATGACTCACCTAGCAATGTTTTGCTGAGGTCAAAAAACGGAACTATTGTCCCATATTGCCCTAGGTAGTAATCCAGAAAAAAATACTTTCGCATTTGGAAGGATCTTCATTACGGCTTGAACCAAGTGTTCTAAATCAGCCAACAAAATAGGGGCACTGACGTTGCCCAAATGGAAAGCACCATAGTGCAAAACTACCACATGCGGACTGTTCATCGTGGCCATATCCTCACAAACTTGTACAATTCCCTGTACATAGCAATCAGGCACAGTGCTCCACACCACCTCCACTCCTTTCACATCAAAGTTCTTTGCAACATGCCTGCATTGAGCATACTGCTGTAAACCATGCACAAACATATCTCCGAGCACCAACACCCTGACTTTCTCCACTTCTGCCATCTTCACTGCATACAGTCTCTTTCAACACAAATCCACAACCTCGACATCTGATTGGCTGATCCGTACAGTCTTCTTTCCATGTTGGATTTCCTGGAAAAACCCGGGTTTAGCATGCCCTGTCCACGAACAGCCGCAGTGTCCGTGGACGGCGTCCACTTTACTCTCTGTGCCATTCCCTCATTGCATACAGCTAAGCAATCACACAATACGAATAACGTCCTCAGAACACCCCCATTTTGTGAATTTTCGAACATTTCAGGACAATTAGCATTTCATTATTCAACATATTAACATTACAAATATTATACATTCATCTTGTACACACAATGCTATGTTTCTCCATTAGTAGCTCAGTATACTAGATAGAATCCCATAATACAATGCTATTTATATCAATGCATCGTTCAAAGCACTAATAACGGTATGATATTTATTGCAATATCCTTGACACTTTTTTAGCAACATTATAATAAAAATCCCTAGTACACAAATTCCATGAAAAGTACATACACATGTTATGTCATCAGTGATTTCATCAATGAGATTTGCTATGTCATCATTGATGTCCTGGGTGTTAGTCTTAGCAGTGCACGGTGGTGGCACGAGTTATTTTTCATAGCTCACCATAACTTGCGATTTTCAGGGGTCTTTCGGCTGTACTTAGAACCATAACGTCCCTTAAACAAACTTTTTTTAATATCACGCAAACAATATACAAACATGGCGTGCAAAAACCAACTTCTCACAGATGGCTTTACACAGAATGTTGTAAAGTAAGAATTTATGCTCGTTCACAGTGAAGGTCAGCTGCTTCCATTTTATTCTCGGTCCCCGGAGAGGCTCACGAAGCGGACTATAAGGTTGTATTGTGTTTTGACCTTGACAGATGGAGATTGTGATGAAAGACTTCTCTTGAAGGAGTGTTGCTAAAACGTAAGAGAAGATAAGGATGACATTTCTGAAATGAAACCACTTTTATATATTATATCACTATGCGAAAGATTGTTTGCACACGCTGAGTCGTATTTTGGGACTGCACTACTTGTAGACAATGACAATTGCAATTGTACTGTAAGTAACCCTTTAGATTATTTTATACCAAATATAATTACAATAGCGTAGCATTAAAGACCGCTCAAGTTGAACTTGTTCTATGAAAGTGGCATAATGTTTTCTACCGCGCACTATCACCACCGAATTGATCCCCTGTCGTTTAGAGGGCTCTGAAAAAGGCAGACGACACAGGGTGGGTTAATAGAAATAATTTAACCAGTCTATAGGCGGTCAAGCGCTCTACTTGCTGTGCCACTTCACTGTAGCCTGTCAAGTGGCACAGCGAGCACAACGCTCGCTTTTACATCCGTGCACACCTTGCTAACGCAAGTTTGAATCCCGGCAAGGCCAAACTCAGCCTTTCATCCTTCCGTGGTCGATAAATGAGCACCACACACTGTGGTTAATAATAAGCACCGCTTAGATACCTCACGGTTCTTAGCGCTATATGAATGGGAAAATATTATTATTTTATTATTAACATACTCCGTTGCACTATCTTCGATAGCAAATAGTTTCACACCCTAATAAATAAAATGATGATTTTTAATGAAGATCGGCTGGTGAGACTAATTTATGTTTTTTAAAACAGGTATGTGGCCCCATTTTGCCTACGTCACGATTTACAGACTCCAGCGGATGGGGTCTTGAACTGCCAGGTGCAGGTCCAAATATGCAACTTCATGACCCTCACCATTTTATGGGACAATCGCCATGGACCAATATGCCCTTACGCAGTACTAGCGGCTACAAACAACATACCAACCAATAGGGGGGTCTAATGGCTCGTTGTTGGAGCAACCTTCCAATTATCAGAGCGACCATTTACTGCTTTTATCATAAACCAACACCCTATCTACTGCAAAGGAACAACACGTGGCTCAAAATAAACTTTTGCTGATCGACAGCAGAGACAATAGCAAATCGCTGAATATTCACTAAACATTTCATGTGAAATAAATGTATTTTACCAAATGTAAAATCCTGCTGTTTACTTTTAAACCACAGTTTCATATTCCGAATTGTGGCGCACTGAGTTGTAAGCTGATCTAACACCCTCTGTATCTCAAAGGAACATTGCGTGCCTCAACATGAACTTTTGCGGATCGACAACAAAGACAAATGCAAATTGCTGAATATTCTCTAAACATTTGATGTCAAATAAATGTACTTTACAAAATTTACAATCTTGCTGTTTGCTTTTAAATCAATGTTTCATATTCCAAATTGTGGTGCGCTGTGTTGTGACATAATATGTGTTGTCTTCCGGGTTCTGTGTAAAGTCACTTAGGACTGCAGAGGACTGGGCGCATTTGATGACTCACCCTGTAACGTCACGGAGAGAGGCGGGGAATATGGATGCTTTGATAATATCAGGCTTAGGGGCGGGAGATATGATTTAGTGTCGCAAAAGCAAGTCAGCCAGGTCAATAGCGCCAGTCATAGGCTTATCACATAATGTCGGCGCACACCAGCCGGATTTATCGTTTCTTTAGTGGACAAAAAGTCGGTTGACGCCCATAGGAAATTGTACTATTAGCGGAAAAAAGGAGTGGTCTTAAAACACTTTCACCCTGGCAACGAACAATACAAACAATGTTCTCAGAACACCCCCATTTTGTGTAATTGCAACCATTTCAGGACACCGCAAGTGTTCTAAGAACACATTCAACTAGACAGATTACAATATGGACAGTGTCCTAAGGAAACCCCCAGTTTGTGTATTTACGAACAATTAAGTACACTGCGAGTGTTCATAGCTCATTTTTACCTTCCTTGCGAACAAAAATTACACATACTCCGTCCTCTAAACACCTCATCATTTAGTTTATTTACAAAATGTCAGATCAGCCGTGTTCTCCGCGGACAAATCAAACGCAACAAAAATGTCTAGCACATAAAAAAACAAAACATTGAACCTACCTCATACTCCCCCACCGTCCCCAAACACTCTTACACACCAACACACGGCACTCAATACAATTTTTTATCCACGTTTCACCGCGCTGTACGCGATCGACGGCGAATATAAGATGGCGGGCGCCACAGAAAATCTGACGCGCTCCACACCCCTCGCCGTCCAATCAGTGAACATGTCGCATGTCCGCGGACATGATGCAAGGCCATGGGCCCATCAGGGTGCTGTCCGCGGAGGGAACAGGGAAGTTCGTCCGGGAAGCGAACACAGATATCACTAATTCTTTTGCCTTACATTTTGGTCATTTTATAAAAAACTACTGGACGGATTTACACCAATCTTTGCAAAAAAATTCAGAGTGACCCATATACTTTTTTTGCAAAGTTTGCTGAGGATCCGTCCAGGGAGAGCGAAGTTATAAGCCACCCAAAAAGTGCTCTTCCTATGGAAACGGCAACTTAACCATAACTACATGCCATGTAATATATATATATATATATATATATATATATATATATATATATATATATATATATATATATTAAGCCCATAACCATTTATTGACACGCTTCATTCCATCCACGCATGATGACTAAGTTGGAGAATCGTCTGTTGTTTTCATAAATCTTCTGAAGTTGATGGAAGATATGGTCCATTACAGTTGTATTGGATTGCCTAAAGAGTGCAAGTGTGATCTCTGTCCCTTCTTCATGGCATGCAGAATATTCTTACAAGTCCCATGAGTACATTGTTGTGCAGGGGAAATGGACAGATTAAAGGTTAACCTAATTAGTGCAGTTCATGTTTGGCATATATTTAAATGATGAATCTGACATGTTCCACTCATGAAATCTCCATAAAATGGTATTTCTATATCACCTGATCATTAAATATCTTCTTCCACCAGATCCTCTGGCGGTGTAAGCAATAGGATTTTCTAAAGCTGAGATGTTTTTTATGGTGGACGTTGTCAGTCAGTTGCTGTAAAGTGGGAAGCAAGATCAAGGGGGCTTTAATATCAATAACTCAAGACAAATTATTGTGTATTTCCAAGTATTTAAAGAAGCGGCGGTGCTTTAAGCCATGTTTCTACTATAATAGTGCAAATGTCATAAATCCATATTCTACCACGATATCTCCCAGATGCCAAATCCATGCCCCTCTGCTTTGTGCGTTACAATACATGAGGGGGTCAATTTATAGTATGCCACACTGGAGTATATGCAGAATGTTTTCTGTTGTTTAAGACATAATATCTCTTTAACCAGGTAGTCAACTGGACAGTGACAGCAAACCATTTGCTTTTTTGTATATTTTATGAGATGTCCAATGTCAGGTTTGAAATTCATATTGGTTTTGATTGTCTGGCAATATGTCATGCTTAAAGAAGACCTGAGCATTCTCCATAATTAATGGTAGTAATCAGTTGATCATCACAGTAGTACCATTGGAAATGTGGTTATGCCATACCACGTCTATGATGCATCTATTATACAAACATCCCTGCTGATCTGGCTTTCTTGTTCTTCCATTGACAGCTGGTGATAATTGATTCATAGCGTGTAAACAAAATCTTTGGTAACTGTAAATACTGGAGGGGGTATCTGTACTCCTGCCCGCTATATGGCAGAGAAGAAGCGCAGAGCACCCCAGCCAAGGTTCTTTATAGGGTAGCTATGGACAAGCAACCAAGGCTTAAGCTCTCAGGAGGTGATTCCGGCTGGTTCTTAAGCACAGTGTAGTCCCCAAGCCCCCGACAAAGGAATGTTCACACACTATGTTATGTGATAACACAGTTCTTTATATAAATAAGGTTTAAATGTATATGATATGATGTGATAGTTTATTTGCATAGTGCCTATACACAATGTGTTTGAAAGCGCTTCACTGCAAGGTAGGGAACAGGGGAAAATACTATTACATTATTACAGGTCATGAACAACAAGAATTTGGAATTAACTATCATACTTGGCCTGATGACATTTCAGATAGTGCAAGAGCTAAAACAAGATAGGAAGGACATGGGAAACAGACAGGCAACTACAGTACTAGCCCTGATGACATTCTGGTAGTGCCGGAGATTAACAAGCGGTGAGGGAGGGGTAGGAGAAAGGAGGAAGAGGAAAAAAACAAGTGACTATTGTACTAGGCCTGACGACATTTCAGATAGCGTTGGAGCGGGAGGGGCGAGTAAAAGGAGGGGGTTGACAAACATTTGTTGCTATCATACTAGGAGCAGAGACAATTCTGATAGAGTAAGTGCACAATCAATAACACCACTTGTACTTTGGCAAATCTAATATGGGAAATATATACAATGGGCCTCATTATAAGTTTGCCGGTCCGGTAGTAATGGTGCTGGAAAGCTACCAGCGCCATTACTACCAGACCGGCAAACTACGATTTATGCTCGCGGGTACCTTTTTGCCAACCAGGTCTGACCTCGGGGCGTTCCGGCACCCACGAGCCGAGCATGTCAGATGCACCTGCACCATTCACGAATGGTGCGGGTGCATCCGGCTTCCCCATTCCCATTGAGCCCTATGGGGAAGAATATTTTCTGGCGCCCGTGAATGGGCAATTACCGGGCCCGGCAAGGCTGTAATGACACAGTAATTGCCCATTCGCGGGCGCCGGAAAAAAAAATGATACCGGCACGGCTACCGCAGTATCATAATGAGGTCAATGTCTATGTGGTACTTTTTGACTCCTTTAAAATGCACCCACTGTTGGCAGTTCTAATGGCACACAAATCAAACAGTAAAGTATATCAGCATAAAACATAAGAAGGAATACAAGTTGGGTTAAACAATGGCAGAATACTTTGTCCCACTAACATGACAAAGTTCTGTATGAGGATCCTCCCACCTGGGCAACCTGTAATAAAGTGTATTAACAAGCCCAGTCCATTTATGTTGAAATAGTCTTCTTTCCTGGTAAAAAATATTCTACTAACCCAATGTACCTGAGTTAGCAGAGTTTCTTCGGCGGCTCGTTGACAGATTCCTCCTTAGTGGACTCCCTTTAAAGCAGGAGCAATGGTCGCCGAGAGGCAGGCAGCCAATCGGGCTCACAGTGCATTCAGTTCCACCCAGACACCCATAACAAGGAATGTGGATTGGGGCAAGCACCCAGCCTTTCATCACACCACACTGCATTCATGTCAGTTTCAGGCAAGGCTCTGTCATTCTTTGTGTCCTACACACAGATACCAGACACCCATAACATGAAATGCATATTTGTCACACATTCCATTCATACGGGTCCCACCCTAAGGATGTGCCCACAACATACAGTCACTGGGAAGGCTCCAGCCAGTCTTTGCCGGACTTCCCCACAATACCCTATATGGTTCTTCCACCCAACAGCCAGTCAGGGGAAGGGACAGAGTCTGGGCTTCCCAGGACTTTGGGAAGACAAGGCAACAGGTAATAGAAACCAAGAGGCCACCGGGGCCATCTTGCCTCCTATCAGGAATCCACTGATTCCTATGGCAGGGCTTGGATATCCCAAAATGGAGGCTACTCAGTGCACTTGTCAAATTCAGAATGGAGCTGCCAACAGCCCATACCCTGCTCTGTGAGACACACCCATGTGCCCAAAAACATACACTACGGGTATAGGGTTGTACCCCAAACAATGGAGGCCACAAGGGTATCCAAAGGGTCTCTGTTCACCACAACCATATTAGGAAGTGCTGCACTGCCAGAGTCCCATATAGACTCCTGTGCAGAAAGCAACACAGAACAGTCATGACAACGGAGTACAGGACAAGGACATCGAGGCCCTGTCCCTCCAATGCATTTCCAGCATCACGGTAACTTTATAGAAAGTGTTCTGAACAGTCATTTATATGAAAACAATTCTCAGAATAATAGATAATGGGAGTCATAGCCATTATTTTCATTTTGGCCTATAGTTATTATAATCTGAGGAAAAACTTTTTGTCAGGTTGGCCATTGAGGAAGTTACAAAGATTTGGGCATTCCAGAGACCAAAGATGAAGATAGTATGAAACAAAGAGGAGCAAGGACGGAGGAGGGAGGGCTGCCGAAGGGGTAGATTAGGTTGGAGTGAGAGGAATCACTAGGGTCATTTTTGTGGATGGTACATATTATAGGGTTGGGCTAGAGAATTATAGGACGTGGGTGATGACTTGCATTTTTCCATTATTACAATTTCACATGTGAACATGTTTGCCCTCACCCTTTCTTTTATGTCTCTATATTGTTTTTGATAGTGGTGGTTCGGAGTCATACAAAAGTATAATTAAAACAGACAACACGTTTGCCAGCCATAAGGAAAGAAAGAATATATCACTGTAAGCTCAGCAAATTAGCCACTGATGATCATTCTAGTGGCACCTGCAGAAGTAGGGTGGTGGTGCTGGAAAGCAGCTGGGGCAGAAAGCAGCTGGGGCAGAAAGCAGCTGGGGCAGAAAGCAGCTGGGGCAGAAAGCTTGAACCCAATCAATCACATGATCTTCCTTATTATTCAGACACGAGAGCCATTATTATTGATGTATATATCTCTTTCTTTCTTCTCCCTTCCCTTGCCCTTATTCTTGTGATCTTGGGTTTTGTAAGGGTGGGCGATGTGGTGATGCATTTGTTTATATTATTTTGACGTCAGTTGGGAAGTCATGATACCCAGAACCCTGAGTGCCATGAGATCATAACAAGATAAAGTTAGTGTTCAAAATAATTTCATTTTACCCAACCTCCCTGCCCTGCCTGGTGGAGGGTTGGCTGGATGAGTGGTTGCTAATGAACCCCTTTAAAAGTATCATTCCATGAGTGAAAATGTGTTACACACTACACCATACGTGTAGCCACTACATTGGTCACACAGTTGGACGTTGATATAAATTATTCCGCAAATGTGCGAGTAACAATGTAGGGTTATTCATAAATATGTAAAATGTGTATGGATTAATAATGATGAATAATGTTTTATATTTGCTTTATAATTGCCTGATTACTGCAATAAAGGCAACTGTGGGTGGGTTGCTGAGAATATCCGTACAGCCACTCTGCATATGTATATATTCCCGCATGACCTTGCATTACACTTCTGAAACTACCTGGCATACTAGCTTGCTGTGTCTGTTTATAGCTTTGAACCAGCTGGTTCCACCATTATCTCTTTCCAAGTGGCTGACCTTATAGATATCAACTCAAGAACTGACTAATGGGAAGGGGTTGGTTGCAATATCGTCCTCTGATCCGTCTGGCCCTGAGTAGAGGACTTACCTTTGCACTGCTCAGAGTCCGGCAGGTGTTAACTCTGGGAGCTTGAGCCACTTTATTGATCCTGATGACAGACAGACTCCTGCCACTCCTTGGGTCTGTGATGCCATGACGTGCACTCTGCCAATGTGGGGCAGTGGGCACTGGGGACTAGAAAAACTGAGTAATGTAGATGGTAGAGTAGGTTTTGACCCCACATCATGATGTGGGTCCTTCCATTAACATCAACAGTGCAGTGAGGTTGACTTGCTTCTTGTATTTCTATCCGGCTTGTGGCTGCCTTGCTTATTCCCCAGTTTCAAAACGTAGGCACTGACAAAATACTACTCAAGTTGGGCCTAATGGGCAGATCTGGAATAAGAGAACTAGAATATGATCCATGATGACAATGGCCAGGTCCGACTTAATTCTGGGGGCCACAAGTCCAACAGAGCTTGCTCCATGGTACACACTCCCATCATTGCAGACATAGGCACAATGATACGGATATTAAAAAACGGAAGCACTCATACATTAAGAAGACTCACATAAGGGACAAAGCTTGCGAAGCGGAGAAGACCTCGACAGTGTTGTTCCCACTTTTCTGACTTCTAAGATTTAACAACTTGGGGCATAGGGATTGCCTCTGTTGCCTCTGACTCTTTATACTACACAAATACTCAATGAAACATATCCAGGCAACATAGTAGCAGTACTGCCGTGTCCCTTTTAGAAAGACATGTTTACCACCGACCCCTATGACACCTGCATTTCATGTGTCATCCTAAAAGCAAGTGATGTCTACTTCACATTGTGCCTTGGCATGGAATAGAAGAATCGGGCGGGCCGGAAGTTGTGAGGTGTTGCAGGAAGTCCTGCCGAATCGTGGTGTTCCCACAGTACGAAGTATGAATGACTCTGCATTACGTCCCACATTGCACTGGTCACTGTGCTATATCCCCTCAGCAAAAGCCTTACAAAGGAACGTCTGCCACCCAACCTGAGCGTCAATGGGCAGGAGTGGTGTGGGAGGGAAGGAAGCAGACATTCCAGTTCAAGCTATGACTCTTCCTTTTCACCCACCTTCGTATCCTGTTCAGTTGGCCTTTATTGAGTGGCAAATATTGTGCCTGCCTAGCAACAACTAAAATGTTTATAGCTTTGAACCAGCTGATTCCACCATTATCTCTTTCCAAGTGGCTGACCTTATAGATATAAACTCAAGAACTGACACATGGGAAGGGGTTGGTTGCAATATCGTCCTCTGATCCATCTGGCCCTGAGTAGAGGACTTACCTTTGCACTGCTCAGAGTCCGACAGGTGTTAACTCTGGGACCTTGAGCCACTTTATTGATCCTGATGACGGACAGACTCCTGCCACTCCTAGGGTCTGTGATGCCATGACGTGCACTCTGCCAATGTGGGGCAGTGAGCACTGGGGACTAGAACAACTGAGTAATGTAGATGGTAGAGTAGGTTTGGACCCCACATCATGATGTGGGTCTTTCCATTAACATCAACAGTGCAGTGAGGTTGACTTGCTTCTTGTATTTCTATCCGGCTTGTGGCTGCCTTGCTTATTCCCCAGTTTCAAAACGTAGGCACTGACAAAATACTACTCAAGTTGTGCCTAATGGGCAGATCTGGAATAAGAGAACTAGAATATGATCCATGATGACAATGGCCAGGTCCGACTTAATTCTGGGGGCCACAAGTCCAACAGAGCTTGCTCCATGGTACACACTCCCATCATTGCAGACATAGGCACAATGATACGGATATTAAAAAACGGAAGCACTCATACATTAAGAAGACTCACATAAGGGACAAAGCTTGCGAAGCGGAGAAGACCTCGACAGTGTTGTTCCCACTTTTCTGACTTCTAAGATTTATCAACTTGGGGCATAGGGATTGCCTCTGTTGCCTCTGACTCTTTATACTACACAAATACTCAATGAAACATATCCAGGCAACATAGTAGCAGTACTGCCGTGTCCCTTTTAGAAAGACATGTTTACCACCGACCCCTATGACACCTGCATTTCATGTGTCATCCTAAAAGCAAGTGATGTCTACTTCACATTGTGCCTTGGCATGGAATAGCAGAATCGGGCGGGCCGGAAGTTGTGAGGTGTTGCAGGAAGTCCTGCCGAATCGTGGTGTTCCCACAGTACGAAGTATGAATGACTCTGCATTACGTCCCACATTGCACTGGTCACTGTGCTATATCCCCTCAGCAAAAGCCTTACAAAGGAACGTCTGCCACCCAACCTGAGCGTCAATGGGCAGGAGTGGTGTGGGAGGGAAGGAAGCAGACATTCCAGTTCAAGCTATGACTCTTCCTTTTCACCCACCTTCGTATCCTGTTCAGTTGGCCTTTATTGAGTGGCAAATATTGTGCCTGCCTAGCAACAACTAAAATGTTTATAGCTTTGAACCAGCTGATTCCACCATTATCTCTTTCCAAGTGGCTGACCTTATAGATATAAACTCAAGAACTGACACATGGGAAGGGGTTGGTTGCAATATCGTCCTCTGATCCATCTGGCCCTGAGTAGAGGACTTACCTTTGCACTGCTCAGAGTCCGACAGGTGTTAACTCTGGGACCTTGAGCCACTTTATTGATCCTGATGACGGACAGACTCCTGCCACTCCTAGGGTCTGTGATGCCATGACGTGCACTCTGCCAATGTGGGGCAGTGAGCACTGGGGACTAGAACAACTGAGTAATGTAGATGGTAGAGTAGGTTTGGACCCCACATCATGATGTGGGTCTTTCCATTAACATCAACAGTGCAGTGAGGTTGACTTGCTTCTTGTATTTCTATCCGGCTTGTGGCTGCCTTGCTTATTCCCCAGTTTCAAAACGTAGGCACTGACAAAATACTACTCAAGTTGTGCCTAATGGGCAGATCTGGAATAAGAGAACTAGAATATGATCCATGATGACAATGGCCAGGTCCGACTTAATTCTGGGGGCCACAAGTCCAACAGAGCTTGCTCCATGGTACACACTCCCATCATTGCAGACATAGGCACAATGATACGGATATTAAAAAACGGAAGCACTCATACATTAAGAAGACTCACATAAAGGACAAAGCTTGCGAAGCGGAGAAGACCTCGACAGTGTTGTTCCCACTTTTCTGACTTCTAAGATTTATCAACTTGGGGCATAGGGATTGCCTCTGTTGCCTCTGACTCTTTATACTACACAAATACTCAATGAAACATATCCAGGCAACATAGTAGCAGTACTGCCGTGTCCCTTTTAGAAAGACATGTTTACCACCGACCCCTATGACACCTGCATTTCATGTGTCATCCTAAAAGCAAGTGATGTCTACTTCACATTGTGCCTTGGCATGGAATAGAAGAATCGGGCGGGCCGGAAGTTGTGAGGTGTTGCAGGAAGTCCTGCCGAATCGTGGTGTTCCCACAGTACGAAGTATGAATGACTCTGCATTACGTCCCACATTGCACTGGTCACTGTGCTATATCCCCTCAGCAAAAGCCTTACAAAGGAACGTCTGCCACCCAACCTGAGCGTCAATGGGCAGGAGTGGTGTGGGAGGGAAGGAAGCAGACATTCCAGTTCAAGCTATGACTCTTCCTTTTCACCCACCTTCGTATCCTGTTCAGTTGGCCTTTATTGAGTGGCAAATATTGTGCCTGCCTAGCAACAACTAAAATGTTTATAGCTTTGAACCAGCTGATTCCACCATTATCTCTTTCCAAGTGGCTGACCTTATAGATATAAACTCAAGAACTGACACATGGGAAGGGGTTGGTTGCAATATCGTCCTCTGATCCATCTGGCCCTGAGTAGAGGACTTACCTTTGCACTGCTCAGAGTCCGACAGGTGTTAACTCTGGGACCTTGAGCCACTTTATTGATCCTGATGACGGACAGACTCCTGCCACTCCTAGGGTCTGTGATGCCATGACGTGCACTCTGCCAATGTGGGGCAGTGAGCACTGGGGACTAGAACAACTGAGTAATGTAGATGGTAGAGTAGGTTTGGACCCCACATCATGATGTGGGTCTTTCCATTAACATCAACAGTGCAGTGAGGTTGACTTGCTTCTTGTATTTCTATCCGGCTTGTGGCTGCCTTGCTTATTCCCCAGTTTCAAAACGTAGGCACTGACAAAATACTACTCAAGTTGTGCCTAATGGGCAGATCTGGAATAAGAGAACTAGAATATGATCCATGATGACAATGGCCAGGTCCGACTTAATTCTGGGGGCCACAAGTCCAACAGAGCTTGCTCCATGGTACACACTCCCATCATTGCAGACATAGGCACAATGATACGGATATTAAAAAACGGAAGCACTCATACATTAAGAAGACTCACATAAAGGACAAAGCTTGCGAAGCGGAGAAGACCTGGACAGTGTTGTTCCCACTTTTCTGACTTCTAAGATTTATCAACTTGGGGCATAGGGATTGCCTCTGTTGCCTCTGACTCTTTATACTACACAAATACACAATGAAACATATCCAGGCAACATTGTAGCAGTACTGCCGTGTCCCTTTTAGAAAGACATGTTTACCACCGACCCCTATGACACCTGCATTTCATGTGTCATCCTAAAAGCAAGTGATGTCTACTTCACATTGTGCCTTGGCATGGAATAGAAGAATCGGGCGGGCCGGAAGTTGTGAGGTGTTGCAGGAAGTCCTGCCGAATCGTGGTGTTCCCACAGTACGAAGTATGAATGACTCTGCATTACGTCCCACATTGCACTGGTCACTGTGCTATATCCCCTCAGCAAAAGCCTTACAAAGGAACGTCTGCCACCCAACCTGAGCGTCAATGGGCAGGAGTGGTGTGGGAGGGAAGGAAGCAGACATTCCAGTTCAAGCTATGACTCTTCCTTTTCTCCCACCTTCGTATCCTGTTCAGTTGGCCTTTATTGAGTGGCAAATATTGTGCCTGCCTAGCAACAACTAAAATGTGCAATACATTTAGAGATCTGTAAACTGTGTTACGAGGTTGTGGACCTGGAAGGTGCCCAGCTTATCATGGTTCACGGTCCATATGGCTGCAGTGACCTGGAAGACACCCAACCTATCCTGGGCATGGCCCATAAAGCTGTACCATTAGTCAATGGATTTCCTAATCACTGTGGATCCTCACTAGGACCACCTGCCAATTGCCCGAATGGAACATGTGGGTATGCAACACTGCTGATTAGTTAAAACATGTGCAAAATATGCTATCAGTGCTGTAGTGTCTATAAGCCAGTTTCATTATCATGTCACGTGGTTCTCTTATTTTTGCATTCACCCAATGAAGTTAAAAAAAGAGAAAGGCTCATCACCAGTTTGGAAGTAAATCCACTGATTTACTGCCAAATTCATTTTCCATTTGTGCCACTCGGTTCTGTGGGCTTACCACAGGATTATGAATAGTGAGACGGTGGTGTTTGTCCCCATTTTTGGATCCCATGGGGATTTCTGGTGGATTTAAGTCAAGCAGCAAATCCGTGTGGTTAATCTGCTGATTTGTGGTGGTAAAGTGGAGGATTCTCCTCCAGAATTGTAGTCCCAAATTTGAAATTTGGTGGTGCAATTAAAGTGGTGGAAATTCCATTACTGCTTAAAAGGTGGTGGGAACGGAATTAGTATCGCATTTTTACTGAACTGATAAGCTCGTAATGAGACCCAAAGTCACTCCGTAGTGACAGTTTCTACTTCCGCCTTCATTCTGGAGTGAACGCTACGGCTAAAGGGCTGAAGAGCGTGCTTTGTCTTGTGTCTATCACTTCCTCTCTCTCCTTCCCAGCTTTGACGCTCTGCAACCCACTCACACCCTGCATTTCAATTTCTTTCATACATTTATTGCACAAAAAGTTAAATCATTGGTGTGCCGCAAAAACAGCTGTGTATTCCTTCATATATCTTGTGCTTGTCATTGCTATAAGTGGGAGGATAAAATGAAAGGGGGGACTCTAGTTCGGGGGCATGTCCTAAGTATGGGTGAGTGTACTTGGGCAACACCCCCTAACTAGACCCCCCTCGCCTATGGTAGAGGTAAGAGAAAGAGAGATGGGGCACACTGGCACTATTATCTTTGTGGTGCCCAGCCCCTCCTTTTTGTCCCAAATCACGGGCTCCGAGCCCCGCTGACAGGCTGCCTGTGGCGGTCTGAGCCTGTGATTAGGAAACAAAAGGAGAGGACAGGAGCACCAAAGGTATGACACTCATGTACCCCAGCTCTCCTTCTGTGTCAATGAGGTACCAACACCCAGCAGGTAGCACTTTCATTGCATGAGCCATGTGGTTGCAGCGCTGCCTGTGGGGGGTGTCGCTGACCTCCACAGGCAACCCTTTAACCATGCAGCTCCTTGAGTGAACAGGCTGCCTGCTGGGTGCTGGCTCTTTACTCAGAAATAGAAGGTGGGGTGGGTTGCCCAGCCTTTCCTTTTGTTTCTGAGTAAGGAGACAACGCCCAACAGGCAGCCCATTTAGCAGCAGAACTTCACAGTTAAAAGGCTTTCTGCAGGTGTCAGCACTATGGATTAGAAGAAAGAAGAGGTATCATGGTATCTTCTTTTGCTAATCCGACGCGCTGTTGGAATGTATGACACCTGCAGGCAGCCCTTTCACCATGCAGCGCTTTGACTAAACAGGCTGCCTGAGGCCTCGGGGTATGTGGGGCTCATCAGGGGTGAGCTCCGGCAGGACCCCAGCTAGGGAGCCCTTTTTGGAAACTGCCTGGGCTCAGCCCCAGCCCATTTAAAGCCCTGGTGCTTATCCTGCTTATTTTGTCTATTCTCAATCTGGCCATATTTTAGGATAATGTCAGCATTGGGACATGAGTGCATGGACAATAATAGAGGACAGAATCCTTAGTAACGGGGCGTTTTTAATAAAACATTGGAAAAGGGGTTGTTTTCCAATTTGCCAGTTTGAAATTGGATGGGATTTTCCCATGAAAGTTTAGAATGGGTTCGGGCAGTATAGCAGACAACATATGAACGATTCATTCTCCGTTCCCCAATTATGTTATTCTTTGTATAATAGATATATGCATGCACTTCATTAAAGAGCAACGTTATTTTCAGGGGTCACAGGATATGCTCTTATCATGGGCTGCAGAGTTTGAAGCTTTGGTAGAACACACGTCTAGTGCAGATGTTTATAGAAGCGGAACTTCTACTGTCCTCTCCTTATTCATAGTAACATGAGGACAGGGTTCCCTCTTTTGTGTTGCGGAGGGGGAGGGGAATGTCGGTTTTGTGTCCACGTGATCAAACACGCATGTTTTATGCTCCATGTTATAGTACATGGTTTCACCATTTTGTATTCCGAATTATTGAAGTTTTTGACAATATTTTAAAAGTGAAAGGCCAACTTTTAGCAAACACCAATCAGAGAGTGTTTCACTGCTTCTCATGCCCTACCGCATCAGTCAAGCGTGTGCATAAGAAATGATTAACTAACAGTTGTCTACTAGCACACATTATTAACCATTAGGGCTCAACAAATCCTAAAACTGGAGCAAATGTGGGGAATCCTACAACCTTCCTGAGATCTCATTGGGCAAATCAATGAGAATCGCATTTCCCCACGAGTTGATCTACGTATGCATCATTGTTGAGGCTACAATTGGATTATTTTTCTCAGTTGTGGAGGTCACAACTCCAGAAAGGTGAGGGCCAATGTGAGACAATTTAGAGGTGAGATACTCAATTGCTGATTGAAGAACTCTGAAGAAGAGATTGTATTTGTTTTTGTATGTATTTGTATTTAACTTTTATTATTTATATAGTGCCTTACACCAAAGCGCTTTACAGCATAACAACCAGAAACATCAAACATGGAACATAGAACATAGAAGCGATACAATATACATGATTCAAACCAGAAAAACAGCATGTGGAACAATTTGAATTTGGGGAGGAAGAGAGGAGAGGTATGGGATGGAGGAAAGGGAAAGGGGAAAGGGAGTAGGTAAAGTAGAAGGGAGGGTGGAGATCATAGGGGAGACATGGAGAGATAAAGGCACAGGAAGATGGAGTGGGGTGGAGAAAGAAGAGGAGGAAGGGGAGAGAAGTCAGGGAGGGGGGTGATGAAGGAAGGATTTTAAGAAGGAACGGAAGGAGGAGTGGGTGGACATAGAGCGGATAGAGAAAGGGAGGGAAGAAGAGGGGAAAGAGATTGCAATTAGTACATGAGCTGCACTTTTTTGGTGGATTGGCGCTGCTAGAGCGGGGCTTCGTAAATGCGGCCAGGATCTCAGAGGTAACACAGGAAGATAGATTTTAGGAATGCGGAAACATTGTGTATATGTAATCAGCAATGAAAACAAAAGAAAATCTGGGTTCACCAAATAGCTGATGCCCAAATAGGCTAAGGACCACTTCAACATTTTAAGATCCACCAGTACTCTCTCGGTGACTGCTTCAGAAACTGCACCGTCACTGGATTTTACTAGCAAACTCGGCAACGTGTGTGTTGTCAAAATAAACCTTTTACTACGACATGGACTCACCTTGAATGATAAACAGGATCCCATGGCCAATTCTGCTGAAAAAAATGCAGTACACTCTTCTGACACATCTATTTCTTATCAGTCGTTTTTATTATTCATTTACTTTTCAAAGTGGATAATTGTGGCACTACAGGACACAGGAAGGAACAGAAATGCCTGTTGGGAAGAACAGAGACAAGGTGGGGCATAAGTGAGTGAGCCACAGAATGCCTGGTCTTTGTACCCTTTCTGAATTTGTGGTGAGTGTGTTTATAAGGTAAGGTGGCAGACAATGAGTTCCACAATTTGCTTCCAAGTACAGAGAATTACTGGCCACCTGCAGACATCTATTTGGATTCGTGGCGGGTGTGTTAAGAAAGTGGCAGACAGTGAGTTTCACAATTTGTTTCCAGGTATAGAAAGTACCTTGAAACCTTCAGACACTTGTCTGGATTTGTGGTGGGTGTGATCATAAGTTAAAGTGTCAGAAAGTGATTTCCACAGTTTGCTTCCGAGTACGGAGAATGCCTCGCCACCTACAGACATTTGTGGTGAGTGTGTTTATAAGGTAAAGTATCAGACAGTGAGTTCCACAGTTTGCTTCTAAGTATAGAGAATGCCTTACCACCTGCAGACACCTATCTGATTTTGTGGTGGGTGTGTTAAGAAAGTGGCAGACAGTGAGTGTCACAATTTGCTTCCAGGTATAGAAAGTACCTTGAAACCTAAAGACACTTGTCTAGATTTGTGGCGTGTGTGATTTTAAGGTAAAGTATCAGACAGTGAGTTTCACAGTTTTCTTCTAAGTATAGCAAATTCCTCGCCACCTACAGATATTTGTGGCGTGTGTGATTATAAGGTAAAGTATCAAGGAGTCAGTTCCACAGTTTGCTTCTAAGTATAGAGAATGCCTTACCACCTGCAGATACCTATATGGATTCGTGGCGGGTGTGTTTATAATGTAGAATGGCAGGCAGTGTGTGACACAGATGAGTTCCAGGTGCAGAGAATGGTTCACCACCTATGGATACCGTCCAGTTCTTGAAAAACAGAGATGTTTGGAAACGAGTGAGAATAACACACAGCTCGGTTTCTGCATCCATCAGTTTTACTCATCCATCCATCAATCCCATTCCTTCTGACCACTCCCTCTTGAATTTCATGTGACTCAATCAGCAATGCGGTCATATGTCCCACTCTCCTTCTCTTCCACAATTAATCTCCTCTTGCTCTTTGTGCTTCCCTGAACTTACTGAAGTCCAGTTACTATAGCAACCATATTTTCTCTTTGTTTCCATCCAATACAGGCTAAGCTCACTCCCAACCTATTGCTGCCCCATATCCCCCATCTAACGGATTTGCCTCTTATTTCTACTCTCAAATCTTCAAAATAAGCAATATTATACCTGCCCTTCTAATCCCCTGTTCCATGCCTGCTTCCCACCACCCTCACCATCACTCTTTTTTTTCTCTTCTAACGTTCATTACAATTATTCTTCTACTACTCTAACTGAGTTGACACCAAGCCAACCACGGAAGCTGCATTCTCATGATCCTCCCACCTTGGTTTGCAGCAGATGCCTGCTTTGAATATATAGGCCACCTCCAGGCAACCGGTGGGGGGGAAGAGGATTAGGTAGAGGTTGTGGATAGGTATGAGAGAGTTAGGTTAACCGGAAAGAGGGTTAGAAGCAGAAAAATGGATGGGTGGGGGAGTAAGGATAAATACACAAACCACTAACAGGTAATCAAACGTATAAAATGTAGTTGCACGTCTACCATTTTGACAGATTTTTTTCAAGAACTTCCTCATGGTCTGGCCACACTATTCCTGCCCTTGTTCTCGTTACATTGATTCATTTATCCTTAAAAAACACACTCTGAGTTGAGCATAATTCCAAAATGCAGCCTGTCAATGTGCGCTACAATGCACTTTCCAATCCTGCTAAAAGGCCTACTCACTCCCCAATACATGCACCAAAAGCATGGTTTTGCCCCCTGTTCAACATGTGTGCTCACTTCCCATTTAGTAAATTCAATTCCACACTCCTTGTGTGATTCACAGTTCATGACAGTTCAAAAGAGGCCTTTGCCGAAAAAAGAAAGAAAAAAAAGGCTATTATAATTTGCGCTTTTAGACTTAAATCAATATATCTCATGAGATGTGCGTGCAATCCTGACCCAGGAAATGGGAACAGAATTCACCACCCTGTCCGGGAATGAGGGGAGAAATCACTACTGCAGCCCAGGCTCTCCATTATTGTCTGGACAAGAAATTGTCAGTAGAAAACCCTTGTGGCGGCATCCTCCCATCAACCAACACTGTGTTTTTGTTTTTAAATCCCTCCCTCAATCCCACTTACCTTTTCACTGCAAAGCGAGGCTCGCCACCGCAGCAGTTGCTGCTCCTGTCCCCGCTCTGGCCACCATGGAAATGGACGTGGGCTCCATATAGTGCTCCGAGTTCCTAATCCATGGCGATCATGTTGGTAGAGTATTTTCTCTCCATGAATGCGACGCAGTGAAGGCGTCCCGTGCACAGAAAGACAATACTTTCCATTAAAAAAAAAAAAATAATTAGCACCCATGTAGCAGGTTACACGGGTGCTAATGGCATTATGCCGATTCGCTCGGGCCCTTAACATGGGCGGCGGGGCGTTTCCCACAGGGTGGGTCCGCCACCTCGGGACATATCGCCTCAGTACTATGTCTTGTATGGAAATCAATGAACTCTGGGCCCCTGACACTCCATGTTCCTACCACAGGTACTTCACTAAAAGGATATTTGTGCACATCTCCTACTTCCTTGCCACTGCTCACATTGCAAAGAGCCCTGAAATGTCCTCCTTCTTGATCGCTCCAGCTTTTTATGCTGCCGGTGATGCCTCTTTTCTACTTGCCCCTCTAGCATGGGCATCCATGCCTCTACCCTTGGCTGGGTAGTCCCTACCTTTATGACCAGTACTTTTCTACCTAATGGAATATTGGCACCTCCAGCCTTGTCCTGTCACAGTCAGGTTGTCCAAGTGTCTGCTCTTGGCACACATATACAATCATATTAAACCAATGTCGTCCTTTGGATTCTACTACCCCCTTTTCATAGGCAACACCAAAGTATGCAACCCCTTTCCATCCTTCACCCCATGAATATCATTGTGTCTATTAACCTATTTCCCTAAAATCCACCAGTTTATGTATATGACGTTGGTGCCTAATGCTGTAATCCACTAAAAGCAAGGTAATATAATTTGCAGCTCACAATGCACAACTTGTTCGCCCCACCCTGTTATCCTTTTCCCATGGGACCCTCCTTGATAGTGTACTAAAGGTTCAATAATTCCTTGCCTCTGCTGCCATGGTTGCTAGTATAACCCTACTGAAAATACCCAGAATTTGCCCACCCCTCGTTGACCAGTCAAATACAACCCCAATTTCCCCTCTTGTCCTCAGCCAACTTGACTACTGCTCTAGCCTTCTTTGGTGCCTTCCTCGCTCTTCCTGTCTACCCCTCAACAAAAGAATGAAATGTGCCCTCCTCTTTTTAACCCCACACATGACATCTCCATCTCTGCACATTATGTTTATGGAGGTTGGCCTTCCGTGCAACACATGTCAGACTTCAAATTCCTACTCCTTGTATTCAAATCCTATAGTTGGTTGCCCTTCTCCATCCGGTTAACCCTCTCCCCTTTACTAAACTGCTCACACTCTGAAATCCCAAACCCTGCCCAATTGGTCTGTTCCCGATCCCTCTTTGATGCCTGCCTCTTCCACCCCTTCACTCTTCTTGCCCCCCCCCCCCCGTGACTAGAGTTCCCTACCACTGATACTAAAAACAGAGCCATGGTACAGACATTTAAGAATGCTCCCAAAAAAGATGTCCGACGCAGACTTTCATACGACACACAGCGGCATCATTGCTCCCTCCTAACCCCAAACATGTGCTCTACAGCGCATGAGCGTAAATAGCTGTAGAGAAACAGTCCGGATTCCATGTTCTTGCTTGTTTCTCCCCCAGCCATCTGGAGTATTTCCTGCTCACTAATCACTTTCTATCATTCTCAAACGCCACGCAGAGTCATTTCCCTGCTTGCTACTTATGTAAAAGGTTTCAGGAATGTTTGTTTCATTGAGAAATTATCTACAATTGAACATTTACAGACGGCAGAAGTATTCCCCAGGAGTGTTCTTGTACAATAGCACAAAGATAAGAACAAGTGAGGAGCCAGTTCATGGGGGTGTGAACAAAGTGGAATACAGACCAGGAACAAAAAAACACATGGCTTACAGATGTAGCGTTAACGTAGGGGGCACATGCTACCATCTAAGGAGTACCGTACAGATATACAAAATCTCGTTATGACTTAGCACTTGAGGAAATGGTGGGGTCAGGAATGAAGAGCAGGGAATGCGGGCGGTGGTGGCCGTTCTACTTGTGCTGGTAGTGAAGGTAAAAACTTAGCTTTCAAGAACCCACAGTTGGACTGGCATTGATTGAGATGGGCAGCAGGTTGCAATGTAGTGGGATGAGTAGGGAGAGAGAGAGGAAGCAAGATGAGGAAAAGGCAAAGGGTGTGGGACAGTGCAGTTGAGTGGAGAAGAGGAGCGGTGAGAACAAGGTGGTTAGTAGCCCGAGATAAAGGTTGGCAGATACTGAGGAGTATGATCACTAATGCCTTTGTAGACTAGGTGAAAGAATTTGAAAAGTGAGCGGTTGTGCAAGGAGAGCCGTCCTGTCTGGTGTCGGTATCGGTAGGTAGAAGTGGGGTAGAATCTGGGTAGCTTGTAAAGGGTATGGACAGAAAAGTTTATGACTTTGTCTTTATGGAGGAAGGATAAGAGAGGGAGGCCAAGAAATAGGCATGAGCAGTAATCAGGAGATTTTTCTTTTTGTAGGATGGTATGAAATGAATACATTTTTCGAATTTTTATAAGGTTAATAACAGCAGCAGAGACGTTGTAATGATGAATTGTGGCAGTCTGAAGTCGCTAAGAAAAAGGGCCACAAGCTTTATGTATGTACTTTGGGAAAGGGGAATAAGAACAGACATCCTTAAATTGAGATCTACTTACATTTACTATTTCAGTCCCTCCTCTTCGAATATCACAAGGCTTGTGGTTTTGGGGAGAGAATTCAGTATCTCCAGAAATGAGGAAGATGGCCTTTGAACAAGTTAACCAAGTCATATAGGACTTGGAGAAATCTTTCAGCTCTTCTTCAAGTTTCATAATAAAAACATAAAATGGAAATCAAAAATGTGTTTAGTAAAACAATGTTTTTAAAAAACATGAACATTAAAAAGCTCAGCATTAAAAAAGTAATTCATTCCAGTAATGATTTAGTTATGCCGCTTATCAAATTGCTTTCAGGTTTCCTAAAATTCCTTGAAAATATAAATGTAAAAGCCATCCATGAATACTTAAGAACGCATCCAATCTTAAAGGTCAGAAAACCAAAGAAAACTAATTCCAACATCCAATTTTTAAATCATATTGCACTTACCAGCTCTCTCTACCCTTTAAAATGGGAATCGAAGACCACTCTGATAGATAATCAACATCCATTGGAATTGGAAAAATATATTTTGCAAACAAATAGTCTTAAAGTAATGGCAAAAAGGGATAGGGGAAAACTCAAACGTATTGTCTTTCACTCAGAGTGATTGATTAATTGGTTGATTAGGACATTTATATAGCGCATCATTAACCCGATGGGATTCTGAGCGCTATTTTATTTATTTACCTAAGTTATTGCCACAATAATTTACTGAAATCCTTCACCCTAAATTGCACATGCACATTAGCACAAAGGTCACCCCGATCATCCGTTTCTCCTTCCATGAGTAAAACAATACTTCATCTTCTTTTTGTGTAGTACTTCATTCTTGTTTTAACCTTCTCGTGGCACTGTACACAGATCCACTGATGTACTCTGGGGGCCTTTTGGAATCTTCCTATTGATTTGTGCGTTGATTCAAAATGGATGCTTCAAAGGGGTTGCAGGCACCAAGCCTGTCTAACCCATCTGTCACCATGTTTTTAACATCTCTTTTTACCTACCCCATAATATCAGCCTGTGTGATACTCCACACAGCACAGCAGCATGTGTTATGTCAACATTCTTGAACACTAGCTTGTTTTGAGCTTCCCATATAGCAGCTTTGACACAAGTGCAATAATACACCAGGTTGTGATCTACTTGCATGCATGCCAATATTCTGACTGTATACTATATTGTGTTCTCTCTGTTGCTACACATCTTCTCCACAGGTGCTTCATCATCCGCTCATCAGTTTCTTGCAATACTTTATCAGTGTGGCTGCTACCCCATATCTTCTTTGCTGCATGCATTCCGTAGGCTCCTTGAGTATTTTGGGTTTGCTGAAATTGACCAGCACTTGAACCCGAGGGGGCTATTTAAGATGTGGTGGCACTCTTATGGGAAGGATGGGGATGCAGAAATTACTCATACATCAATAATAAGGTCGACTCAAGAAGTTGGCAAGGTGTATGCTGTTTTATTAACAATTATCTAAAACAGGGAGTACAACGGACACCGACGGATGTCTCATAGCAAAGTCTCTCCGATTAACATAAAAATCCGTTTATAACAAACATGTGCCCTCATTGATGTCATACTACGTGGTAAACTGTAAAAACGTATGTCAGGCTGTGGTTGGGTAAGAGGGAACATCTACATATACTTTCTATGAGGGTTTAGGTTGTGATTGGGTCTCTACTGTCAGGTGGGCAACTAAGCCCTCTTCTAGTGCAAGTCATCTTCATCCTCACAGAATACACAATGATCTATTGATCTTAAATTATAGGGCTCTTTGATACATGGCCCTCTATAATTGGTTGGCACACTTGTACCCTTCTGGATTATTCCACTCGCTAGCAGCACACAAGCTGGTACTCCAGGTGCTGGTGGGTTTGGTCTTGACCATACCTCCCCACCCAATGAGCCCAACATCTATCGTCAATCTTACTTTCTGTCATTCAATTAGTCTTTGAAGATGGCCTTGTAGGTTTCACAACTCCTGGGAATATTAAGGAGTATGTGCATGCTCTTATCTTCTGGTCTCTGCATAGTCTGGTTAAGGCTATTTCATCCAGGTCACATGAATGACGACCACGTTTTAAGCCTATTTTCAATATTAAATGGTATTAAAACAAATAGAACTTGGCACTCATTGTCTCTCAGCTGCACCTTGGCAGGAGCTTGGCTTGGCTCTTGTATTAATTGTATCCTTTGAATAGACAACCAGTTCTCGGCTGCACTGGCCTTCTTGACACTGGGCCAGACAAGCCTCCTTGATTCTTTCTTGCTCGTCAGCTACTGTTTGTTAACTGCAACACACTTCAGGCTTCCGCTCCTGGGATCCCAGTTGCTAAAACACGACTTGGAACATCCAGATTTCTTATGCTTACATATATAACTTGGTGGCACTGCCTGCATTCTATATACTGCGTATAGCTAGCTTCTATGATCACTTAGTCTGCTTGAGTTACTGGCTCTCAGCTCTTTGTTGATAGATAAAGAATGGCTTTCACAACAGATACTTTGCTTCAAGGCTGCTCATGTTATTGGCATCATTACAGGTGCCACCTTCATCACTATCTCTAGTTCCCAACCCATAGGCAGGTTAGGAGCGGGGCTTCTAGTGGAGGCTTTTGGCTACTCCTCTACACTCTACTTGGTCCTGCGAACTTCCAAATCTCATGAGCAGCCTCCCAACAAAAATACCTGTTCAAATGTTGGAGTGCTTGGTGGACTAAGATTTTCCAATCTTTCAATCTTTCCATGCTTTCTCTGGTGTTTACATGTGGAAATCTCGGTTTTACTCAGAATTTTAAAAAAAATTAAACATTTCAAAAAATCAATAGTTTTCATACAAAGATTATCCTTCTTTAAACTTTCATGCTATCCTAATGCTTCCTCATGTTTTGGTATGTTAAAACAAAACAGTTTTAAAGAATTTGGTTTCCACATCTTAAAATTATGCAAATATCTCCTTCAACGTAAATGCAACATCAACTGAAAGTTAGTTAAACCTTTTCCAAATATTTACTTTGTTTTATAAACCATTTATAGTGTTAATGTTTCCATGCTGGCATCCCAAAAAACCTCATTGTGGTTCTCATCAGTGTTAACAACACGTTCCTCGGAGGTGGGCAACACAACTGCTATATACAAATGGACCGTCCAGTTATAGCTTCTAAAAATCAATACCTTGCCTTCCATTGTCAAATTCTTAACGCTCCCCATTCCAATGTTATTTTCCATCATGCTACTGGTCCAATTCTCAGCTCCTTCCTCTTGTGATTTACAATACACTCCCAACAATTGTGTGGGTTCAGTTAATATTGCAATATCCTGCACTGGTGTGTGGGCCCATTTACCATAAAGTCTATCTACACATTTATGTTTTCTCCTCTGATCTTACAAAATACTGAAACTTCCTCTAGTTTCCTCACTGGTGTGTAACTGTCCTTTAAAACAGATTTACATTGTCAATGTACATGATACTCCACTATGGGTACCTTGATGCACCTGGGATTGGAACTCCCTGTAGCTTATTATCACTCTATAATGGAGTTTCCTGACTGGCTATGGGGACTTAAAGGGTTGGTGGCCAAGGGGATTTGGTAATTCCCCAAGCAAACAGATGATCACCAGGGGGGTAGTATGGCAATTATTCACGACCAATTTCCCTTGGTCCACATTATATGACAGGGAAAGACAGAGGATGAGTCCATATAAAGCCCACACATAGGTTCAATAGACTGAAGTACCCACAAGCTATTGACACTTTTAACATCGACAGTGTTATTGTTACCAAAGTTCCCAATGCAGTGAATCATTTACTTCAAAGGTCCATAGATATTTTCTCTGAGTGTTAAATTCCCATATGTGATAAAATGTTGCCGATTTTCTGTTTCCTGGCAGCATTTTACATGCCAATGATATTATTTATCAATGCCAGCAGGGTTTTTCTTTGTGGATGGTATGAAGTCACAATTTTCCCATCAACATGCATTCCTTTCACACTCAGAGAGATTCAAGAGACTTTCAAAGGAATTACCAGCATCAGTTTCATATGCTATGAGGAAGGAGTGGAGTTTGCCCTTCCCAAGCAATGCCCTGCAGTAATTGGAAATCAGAAGCAGATTCCATGATGGTGGACAACACAGATAAAGGCTTGATCAGATGCATAAAACCCAGAGTAAACTCATGAGAAGTGAAAAGGTCGTCCACACCTAATCCCTCAGCTATTCAACTCTTCATATGTGGGGTTTAGCGAAAGGTCTGAGAGTGAAGGTGGAGCTGGACAAAGGAGTTTGGAACAGCTTGGCAAACATGGGGAATATAATGAGGAGGTTGGAGGCACAGTTAGAGACAGGATGGGATGGAGGAGGTTATATTTTACAGTAACGAGAAGAGGGGAGTAGCAGGAGGAATTAATGGAAAAGAAGAGTATGTGGCTTGGAAAGGACATGAGGTAAAAAGAGAAGATGATGGGTTTCGTGGAAAAAAAAACAAGAGGTTTGCAGGCATTAGTTACAGGTGGTAGCAGAGAGAAAAAAGTAGGGGGAGGTGGTTGGGCTTCATCAAAGGGATGTTTCTGATGGAGAACAGGAAGTTTGAGGAAACAAACAGGATATTGGTGGGGGAAACCAAAGCCCTGGTAGAAAAGATCAGAAGATGATTGTAGGATCTCAAGTGGACAATAGTAACCAGACAATTTTTGAGGCCATGGCCTGAAAGCTCTGCAGACATTGGTAAGAGTAGTTTGGAGAGGATGTTGGAACAAGAGGGGAAGATAGATTTGAATGAACAAGGCACAGAGTAGGACAAATAATACGAATGACAAATTGCTTGCTGGTATTCACTTCCACCAGGATCTATTTTGTATGTTCTTTTGGTACTATTGCCACTGGTGGACACTATGCTGAAACTGGAACAGAACTATTTTAATACATTTTTAGATTTCACCTATCCCCTTGAAAACTTTCTGGAGGCGGATGGTCATGCTTTTTATCTTGCAATTCCTCATATTGTTGCTCGACTTTCACCTTTCTGATGTTTGGTCTGCCTAATTAGTTTCTGTCTTTCGGGTGATTCCTATCGTCTATTTTTCTTCTTCTGTTGTATTCTGTGGTTCATTGTTTATTATATCATTTATTTTATCAATTTATTAATTTTGTAAAGCATTTTGGCAAAGTTGCTCTAGAAATAAAATAACAACAAACAACAAATAACATCAAAGGAAGGAGGTCATGAGATTGAGCTTAGGGCCCTTTAGGAATGTGCATGCAATGGATGGGATCACACAGAATAACGCTGAGTCCAATTAACCAAATCAACTCAGGAAGATGGAAAAGTACTGTTTAATTAACATTATCTAAAACAGGGAGTTACAACGGACATCAACAGACGTATGCTCGATTTCCCTCAGCGATCATTTCACACAAAATAGAGTTTATACTAAAAATACATCACAGGTGAGGTCATATATGTGGCAAATAATGAAAAGCCTACTAGGGATCAGGATTGGATTAAGGGGAATGTCTAAGTGCACATTCTATAGGAACTAGGATTGTAATTTGCTGTCCACTGTCAGGTGGACAACCTATGCCTACCTCTACAACCTGTCATCTTCAGAAACATTAGATACATAGTTTCTCATTGGTTTTCAAACCATAAGGTCTTTGTTATATGGACCACTACTAATGGTTTGAACGCTTGTGCCATGTCTGGAACATTTGGTACACTTAGCAGCACATAAGCCCAGACCTAGGTGCAAGGAGATGGGGCCTGACTCTACCTCCCCACACAATTAGATCAACATCTCTCATCACACAAGCCTTCTGCCATGAAGATTGTCTTTGAGCTTGGCCTTGCAGAGTATCCTTGTCTCTGAGAATAAACGGGAGTGAGGGCATTCTTGGCTTATGTGACAGGAGACCACGATTTTGTCCATTTTGCAGGTTTTAAATGTCTTCAATTAATTAAACTAGGCACTTTTGGTTTTCTTTCTTTGCACTTTAACAAGAGATGATTCATCCTTCACACATTCACTCCTTTCCAGAACGGATAGTCGGCTTTGGCTGCTTCATTTTTGACTTCAGGCCAGACAACCTTGCCATGCAGATACACGAGTCAGGTTATGTTTGCTGGAACATCGTTTTTCCCTTTCCTCTTCATGGGTCCTGGCTTACTAAATTCATGATACCGATTTCCAGCGTCTATACAATGGCAGCTTCGCCTGCATTCTATTTTCTATGTGTAGCCATCTTCTATGATGACTTATTCTACTTGCGTTTCAGCATCTGTACAATTATTGAATGGATGATTCTCTGCAGCACCTTGTGCACGTGTGATCTTCTTTTTTGTATTTAAAAGGTTCTCTTGATTCTTACTTCATCTTTAGCTTCTGTAGGATTCATGCATTCTCTTCAGCCAGTATCCTGAGATGTCATTCATACACTCTTATGATATCACAAGGTTCTTTTCTCTGCTCTTTTTCATATTCTTTCAGGGAGTTACTCCCTTAGGTTGTCATCACTTCGGGGATACCTTCGATAGGATTGTCTCAACGGGTAACTTCTTGCTAACACACGTTGCGGTATTGGCACAACTGCTGGTGTCAATTATGGCATTATATCAGGCTTCCAACATACAGGAGGTAGGGGGCGGGGTTTCCTGCAGAGGCACGCAGCTTCTCCTCTACAAGATATTAGAAAGACAGACAATACTTTAACCCTTTCAATGGTAATTGTAGAAAGGTTTCCGTAGATGTGGTGGGCTTGAAGCAGGTGTTAGAGGAGGGTGGAGGAAAAAAAACTTGGCAATGAGAATACTGATGGACTGTAGAGATGGTGTGGACCAGAGACCAAGACCTTAGGAGAAAGAGGTCTATTCATCTGCTTGTTCCACCTCTAGAGAGACAAGTAGATGGCTCTGCCTGTCGCCAGTTGTTCAGCTCCTCTAGAAAAATAACCTGCAATACCATTGAATAAAAAGAGATCGTGAGTCATCATTGCATTTTGAAAAAGGGATCCGGCACCCAAAATGGACAGTTGACAACATGAAGTGTTCAAGATCCTTGAAAACCATCAATAGATAGTTGAACAATTTGGTAAACCCAAAAACCAGTATGGAACGGTTGATAAGAAGAAAGGTTCAGTAATTCTGGAAACCCACAAAAAATAGTGAATCAGAACCTGCAATTGGAGAGGTGTGAGAGACAGGGTAAAAATATCCCATGAAGGCTGTAAAGACCAGACATTCTCTTTTGCTGTGTGTCCCTGTTTATTATTGTAGTTTGCTCTTTTTCTGTACCCCCAAATAAAATGTAAAAGAACAGTTACTGTATCTGTTGTCTTGGAGTATTTATTCCACCCTATCATCTCTTGAGAGTTTGTACAAAAAATACATAATATTTACATACAACATAGGATAAGATTGCTTAATACACACGCTCGTTTTACCCTGTTTCTCGCAAGAAAGTTGCTTGTAAATTTCCTGTTTACAAACACATAACTCTTTATGTTTTTATATATTTCTTTAATCCAGTTCACAAATAAAATAAGGATATCTAGAAATAATAAAAACATCTACATAAAACCATGCACACCTTTTTTTTATATACATTGTCCACATTTTGTAAATGTATTCTATCAAATATCTAATCAAGATCAGCCTAGCTTATAAAAGCCTTCCCCTCCTGACACGGATAGATCACATTTGGAAGACAAAAGCTTCACTTATGTTTGTGAATGAAAGCTAATGGTACAAAAATCAGGTTGCTGGCAAAGCAATGCTGCAACAGAGACCATCTTTTGGGGGTGCATAGGTGTGCCTCTTTTTCAAATTAAAAGAGGGCTCCCTTTATATTGTGCTTGTTCACATCACACCGGTTCACTGCAAACAGCTATGCTGATAGCAACTAAAATAAAAACAACTTAAGAGAGACTTTGATACAGGATAAAATACTCGCTACAGTGAAGCTTTGATCTTTTATGGAGATACTAATGTTTGCGCTGGAAGGTGTGAATTCTCCTGTCAAAGGTGAGGGTGATTCCCTCTAATTACTATCACACAATTAAGCCTTTGTGATTACGGTAAGTTGACCAAATGGAATCAATAAAGAAACATATAAGCCTATGCAGCTATCAATGAGGTGATATTCTACATCAACCTGCCATTTGGCCTCTATCACATCAACTGGCAAAGTCCTTTCCTTTTATGATTCGAGTTCATAGCAATCCTCTACTCATAAAAGGATGTTTGCTTTGCCAAGATTTTCAAAGCAAGATAAAAGCAACTTAAAAAATGATGTGCAATGGGGCTTCCTGTAACGTCAAGTCCTTGCTGCCAAATGCTGTGGACTATGTTTAATATTAATAATACCTATGCAAAACTCATATCTATTGTCTTTGTTATTGTAGTCTGAACTCTACAATCATAGCTTGTCACACCAAGCGGAATCAACCACATACAGTGCACGTTATGCACAGTGGTCCTCATTTAAAGTTTGGTGGATGCTTCACACCAGTTTTCCGCCGGTGGAAAGCTGGCGGAAAATCCGTCAGTCGCCACTGGAGCCCATTGGAGGATGTTCCTGCAGCTTTCCGCAGCATAACATCGGTGTAAATGCTAACTGTAAATAGGCTTCTTTCCGTCAGCGGAAAACTGGCAGATTTTACACTCCGCCATACTCTAATTGAGGCTGAGTTAAAGGAAACTGCTGGATGACTGGTTGGACTCAAAATTTCAAGATTAGCTCCAAGAATAAATAAGTGAAGTGCACGGGCGGCCGCCGTGAGCATTCTGAGCTAGTTTTCAAATAATTAATGCGAAACGTGTGACTTGACAATCTCCCACCCAGTAGCCAAATGCAGTATTATGTTTCTGAAATACTAAACAAAAAATGTGAAAATATTATATTCAACATGTAATAAAGGAAGTAGGAACAACATATTCCAAACCATCCAAAATATACTTGATAGACTATTGCAACCAAAATAAATGTATGCAACGAAATTCACATCAACAGTAGAAAAGAAGCGTCTTCATGAGCAATAATTTGCATTAGTACCCAGCACGCGCGGCGCAAAGGGAATCCTGTGTGGTGATCGGCTCATTTGCGAGCCATACCACATGGTATTCCCAGTTACGCCGTGCGTGCCGGCTACTCTGTTCCCGGCGAGGGGCGTGGCAGCCCCTCAGCCAATGAGGAGGCTCGAAACGAGGCCATCCCCGCTCCGAGCCTCCCTGCGGCTGAGAGGCTGCCTTCGCCCCCCACCGGGGACTCAGGTAAGTCTTTTTTTTTATTCCCTTCCCTCCCACCGCCCCCCCCAACTTACCTTCTTGTTCCTGCGTCTCCATCCCCACTTACCTTTTTTTTTAATCCTTTTTCGGGAGCGGACGCGCTGGGAACACTTGTGTTCCCAGCGCGTCCGCTCCCGATGGCCGCCATGGAAAGGGAAAATGTACTCCGTTTTCCCTTTCCATGGCGGCAGCCATTTTCTTGGTCGTTTTTTTTTTTTTCTGTTCTGAAACGTTTCGGAACAGAAAAAAAAAGCAATTAGTATCCCGGTCTAACAACCGGGGTACTAATGGCAATAAGACCCTCGGCAGTGGGCCATTACCATCCACGGTAATGCCCGGGGCTTCGTTAAGGCCCTCGCTACGCTCGGGCCTATAACTACGGCCCCGGGCATTACCTGGGGCGGTATTGGCCCGCCGCCTCGGGTCTTATTGCCACAATCAAAAACGGCAAAGTATGTCATGACGCTTCAGTTATTACAACTTTTCAGACAACATATAGCGTTATGTTACCAAAAGAAAAGAAAAAAAAGCTTCTCTGTCCACCTTAGCTCTGCAGTCCATCTGTAAGAATCTTGGCAGATTTGGCTGTCAAGTGAAGCAAAAGGCTTCACTGCACTGTAAAAAGTACAGGTCAGATAAAAAAATAAAAGCAAAAATTTTGGGGGTTCCATAAAGATGAAAGGAAAGGAGCTGCTGTATTGTATACTTGCTTGACTAAGCCGCTGGTGTTTTTGAGGCTTCCCAGGAATCTGAGAGGGAATTTTGTCATCCCAGATTAGTGGGGTTTTATTAACTCTGCTGGACATCCCGCTGTTATGCCTCCATCTAGAGACCGTTTCAATATAGCTGCTGCTCTTGTAGGTATACACCCAATGATTCAGGTGTAAGACTGAATAAGGTTGGTACATCCCTCCATGCAGGCGGAAGTGAGGATCCTGACGTGGCACACCTGAGGACGCACAGCGAGGAGCACTCTGTAGTGACCACTGCTCATCCTTTGGGCTTTGTAGTGACCACTGCTCATCCTTTGTGCACCGAGCATCACCAATCGCTCTTGTGCCTCTTTGAGCTTTGGTGTTCTAATAAAGTAATGCAGCCTCTGCTCAAACACCCTGTGCCTCTCCTCACTCTACTCGGCCCTGCATACCTATGGCAGCTCCGGTGCCACCACGTGCATCAGCGTCCTCTGACAAGGTGTGCACCAGGAGTTAGAGCAGGGAATGATGACACCAGGTCTGCTCCCATCCTATGCAGACACAAACCTGTGGTTCCAGGGAGTACTCTGCCCACCTGCGGGGACACAGCTTTCCACCGATCACTCTCAGCCAGCCCTACAGTGCCAACGGTAATGGATGTCACCTTGGTCACTGACGTCCTCAGGCCTCAGCCGGGGTGTAAATGGCTATCAGCTTTGGTGTGCCAAGCCCTGTCAAAGATATTTGTACTGCACTGGTTGTTACTAGCAGAGTCCAATTTGAACACACCTACGTTCCAAACAACTACACACTGGGCTACTACTACACAGTGGTAAGTACCCTCCTTCAGGAGAAGTACAGGATGTTCGGTGGCACAGCGGCGGATCCACACTGCTACTCGGCCACTATCTTGGCCACAACACTCATGTTGCACTGTTTCTGCAAACAAAGCAAGGAACAATGGTCAGTTTGCATTACTTGTTGTGTTGGATCAGCACATTGAAATCGCTTCTGAGTTGACATGGTAAACCAATGTCAACCCAGCAATTGGACCACACCCATGCCTAGTTAGTTCCTGGTGTTCATTTGCATCGCTGTGACTCTGACAGCTGGGATCCCTTTGTTAGAAACTAATTTAATCTGGTGTGTACTCATGTCCACTCTGATAAATGGAAATGTGTCATGACATTGACACCACATATGTGATGAAATACACAGTATACATACATATTGTACATACACAAATGTAAGCGTGCATGTAATACACAAAGTGCATACATGATTGACTCTATTAGAAACATGTATGATGCACCGCGGTGCTGCCTGAATTCAGTTTTAAGAACATGCATGGAATGATCAGATCCTTTTAAGCTCCTTGGACTTGAGTGCAGTGAGGTTCAGTGGGCAAGATAGCAGTTAGCGGAGCAGTAACTGCAAAGTGCCCTTGCGGTACCCCCCCACATGAGTGCCTTTTCTTTATCTACCCGTTGTGGACATTAGTTTCATTTCTGTGGCTTTTTTTTATTTTGGAATTAAATACTTCTAATATGCGATATCTAATTTTCTATTATTTTCGCTCTTGGGCTTACTAGGCTAATTGAGTCCTGTGCTGCGCGCAAAGCTTGGAGTGCTCAAGCTACGGCAGCCTTTGGCATCTGGTCTCCCAGAGCACCCTGGGAGATGAGGCTGATCTTCAGACCTAGAGATCTCTGACCCCACATGCTCTGCCCAGCAAGCTATGAATTGCCGGCCCAGCTGCTGTGATTCAGTCTCTGCTGTACTTGAGATCCAGGAGTGCCTGACAAAACTCAGATAGCTGGAACTCAGTGGAAAGGGGTTTGGTGAACCACAAAGCAAGACGCAAAGAGAGATCCAAAGGGAGCAGGGACTATGAAACAGACTACAAATGAGTTGCTGTGAAGAGGTTGACAGAGGTGACCCAAGATGAACCTAGACCAGAGACAGGAAGGCTGCAGTCTGAGCCTGCACCCCTCCAGCTTTGCTTTGACCACTACATTGTAGGCTGACTAATCTGTGGGTAGGAATGGCCCCAGCAGTGGTGAAATGGCTGGGTTTTCAGCCTTAATCATCATTAGGCAACGAGTTCTATTGGTACGATTAATTAACGATTTTTAGCAGGCAAAGCCTTCAGCCGAGGATGGTGAAGAGATTAAATGTGTAAGCTGGAACATATACTTATTTTCCACAGCAGAATGAAAGTCCTATTCATGCCTAGCATAGGTGGGGTCAAGAAAGAGTATAAATGTATATATGGATCTTGGGACTGAAGCTATGATCAAGAACTCTATTCACTTGCAGGGCAAAAGGAAAAGTATTGTTGAGAAGCTGTGAAAGATGTTCAAACAGCAGTTAATGGTATTTGAGAGTACAAAGAATTTAGGCAGAAGTAATGGTGATACACAGCTGGTAGATGATCTGGTTTTTGGTCATTTGAATTACTTTGATCTGTTTTAATTTGTTGTTTAATTCATTTGAATTACCTGTGATCTTCTGATGCCTATAATAGAAGTAATCATAGCACACAAATCTGAAAATCTATGTTGAACTGTATTGACTAACTAATTAATTGAACCTTTATGTATTTCTATAAAAGATATACTGGATGTGGATGTGGTATATGATTGAAGTAGAGGTGCAGATGAGATCCTACTTTCGAGTGATGTTCAGCCCTCTTGTTTTAGAAGGTTGCCTGAGAGAAGTCAAAGAGAAGTTGAAGAGCTGGAGTTAGAACAGTTCCGGGGATGAATGGGATTCGTAAATATGCTGAGGGTTGTGGAGAGTATGTAGAGGTGAAGGGGTTGTCTTGTACCTGTCTCCTCTATGACTAAATTGGAAGTATCTCCATCACATACGGCCAATTGGATCAACATGTTGCAAATCAAAGGTCATGACTTCAGATCTTCAGAGGTTTCTGATTCATTGGCATGGCAACTCATGTTTCAGTTGTTTTGGGTATGTTCATATGTAAAGAGAACACATTTTGGGAGCACATTGCAAGCTACATTAGAAGCGTAGAAAAGTAATGCACACGCTGGGTGTGTATCATGCTACTGGATTTATGCAAGCAATTTCCTGTAGAGGGGCAGTAATTCCAATGCATAATCTACAGACAGAAGGAATTGAAACGTTCAGTGTTTGCTTGTGCAGGTGCTTTAAGAGCTGCTCTTAGCTAAATATTGTCTCGCTTTAAGCAGTCAATATGTTGCTTTATGTTAAGGAGCCCAAGAGTAACCGTCCGCCTATCATGCAGGATGTTCAGCAATTTGGGCAGCTCTATGGGTTAAAAGTTAACTGGAATAAGTCTGAGATCCTGCCATGACTAGCATTAGTCACAACGATGTTAGTTCCCAGGTTACTTAATTGTTTTATAACGTGCCCCTTCAGAAATTATAAGTATGGGTAAGACACATTATGAACAGACTAGCGTGGGTAGGTAAGCAACCCAGAATGGCATATCTGTCTAAAAAAAACATATATATTGTACCACTCATCCGAAGGCCTCAGGGCACTCACAAGACAGACAGACATAAAACATAAAATAGAGAAATCGTAAGATGGCACACACAGGTAAGTGGATATGAACCTCATCCGGATCTGTAGTCAACTAGTTATCTTAGTCCAGCTTCTTATCAGAGAGGAATGGATTTTGGTGTTTCCTAAACAGTCGAGTGGAAACAGCCTCTAATATCCAGTGGAAGCGAGTTCCATAAGGAGGGAGCCTAAGCATTGAAGCATAAAAACATGTTTAGGTAATAGAAATTGGGACTAAACCTGTGTGTATACAGTAGTATCAGTGCTAAATTAATTTGCTCCTCTTTTTTGCACCAGTGCAAAACTTTGATAATCTGGCCCCAGGTCTCCATCATCCCTGCCATAGTGGCCAAAAAACATGCTTCTATTTTTGCTCCTTCGATTTCCAGGTTTATCAATCTCTCATTGTCATCCGGGATGGTTCCATTTGCCCTTTAACAGGTTACGTTGACACCATCCCTTTAAAAAAAAGCTCTCCTTTGATCCAAGCATCTCCTGGAACTATTGACCTATTGGAAGGCGTGCCTTTGTCTCCAAGATTTCAGAGAAGGTCGTCACTAGACAGCAATAGTCTTTACTAGAACTAACAGGGGCCTTTAACCTTTATCAATCTGCCGACCAACACTGCACTTCAAGCGATCTGGGGTGACATGTTCTCCTTAGCACATCTAGGGCATCTTTCCCTTCTTACTATCCTCGATCTATGGGTGGATTTCAATATAGTGAACCATCAACTTAATTAGTTACGTTATGTAGTGATGCATATCGCCTCTGTGCAAAGGGAGGGCAGAGGTGAGGTGCTACGACCCGAAGATATCTAAGCACGCTGCTGCAGAAAATGAAGGAGATCAACATAGGGCTGCAGCATGATTAAAAAGGGAGGGTTTTGATTTTCTTCCTAAACGCCATCAAAGTGTTCATATGTCGGATATGTTAGGGCAACGAGTTCCAAAGTTTGGCACCTACAAGTGCACAGGTGCAGCCACGGCCCCTGGAGAATCTGAAGCAATTTAGAACCATGGTATATCATAATGCTGATCGCATCGGCCTTGCTCAGGAGTGCCATTTCCAATGGTTTTGGATGAAGTGGCGAGCCGTGCCAAATAGGGCTTTGTCAACTATAGTTAAGTGCTTGAAGTCAATGGGACCTCATTACAAATGTGGCGCTAAGGCAACAATGGGGCCGGTAGTGCTACTGCCACTGTTATTGCCATACCACCACATTACAAGTTCTGCTTGCGGGGGCCGCTCTGCACAACTGGTAAGACCAGGCATGCAGAGCGGCACTCGCGAGCAGAACTCGTGATTGCACCGGCACCATTATAAACTGTGCCGGTGCAACCATGCTCCCCATTCCAATTCTGCCCTGTGGGGCAGAATGGGGATCAGGAACCCGGCCATACCGGCACCCGCAAATAGGCATTTACCGGCCCATTCAACTCGTAATGGGCCGGTAATGGCCCATTCGTGGGTGCCGGTAGCGAGTTTGACAGTAGCCGTGCCCTTTTTAAGGGTACAGATACTGCCAAACTTGTAATGAGGCACAATATGTGCTTACACCGGGAGCCAGAGTAGGCTTCTCAGGAGGGGGGAAATATGTGCCTGTATCGGGGTATTAGTAACCATTTTTGCAGCAGAGTTCTGAATGAGCTGTAGTTTCAACCATGCAGAGGTTGTATCACCAGAATATAAGGCATTGCAGCAATCCAAACGGGCACCAACAACAGCCCGTGAGATAATGGCACAATGTTTCTCCGAAAGTAGTGGTCTCGCATGTCTTACAATCATCAATTTAAAGGATGACATACATATGTCTTTGTTTATTTGTGTGTCTAGGTGGAGTTATTATTGGAAGTCAGCAATGTGTGAGGCAGTCCTCTGTCCAACTGGACCCTTTTAGATCATCAGTGATAAGGGTGGACCGTGAAGTTCCCCAGTCTACTTCAATATCTACCTTGGGCCCCTACTGTATATGTTGAATAGGCTGGGGTGCAAGTACCACTCTTACAGAGATGATAGCCACATTCTGCTGAAAAAAATGTCTCTCACCATGATTTCCCCAATGTCTCTTTTTGTCTTGACCAGGTCACTGATTGGCCCTGAGAGAGTGGTCTTAAACTAAATACATTTCAGACTGAGGTGATGCTCCTGGGCCCCTTATCATAGGCTGTGGATACCACCCAGTCTGCCTGTCCTCTGGTCCCTTGGGGCACTTTCTTAAGTCCGCAGACAGGATTAAAAACCTTGAGAATATTTGGGATGCAGATGCAAGCCAGAGATTGCTTATATAATCCATGGTTAAGGGGTCTTTCTTTAAAGCACACCAATTAAAGCAATCTCTTCTGCTCATGCCTAAGTATCACATGTGGTTGTGGATCCCTGATCAGCTCAAAGCTAGATTGTGTCAATTCTGTCTATGCTGGGATGGCCATCTCCCAGCTTAATCTTCACTCTGAATCTGTTGGTTGTCTCCATGACCATCGGTCTGCCTTCAGAGCTGCCAGAAGCAAGGAAACTGCTCTCCTGAATATCCCTGAAGACCTGCTCTCCAACCTCGATTCCAACACCCCCTGTGTCCTCATCTTCCTTGATCTCTCTTCTGCCTTTGATACGATCAACCATGCCATCCCACTCAACCGTCTCTGTGATAACCTGGGTATCACTGATCAGGCCCTGGCTTGGCTGACCTCCTTCCTCTTCGATCGACCCTCGCAGGTCCAACTTGGGTTCTTCCTCTATTCTATCTCTATATCTACCTGTGGTGTTCCCTATGGGTCTAACCTCTCTCCCTGGCTGTTGAACAATACCTGGCACATCTTGCCTACAGCATTGCTGTTCTCTGCCCCAACTTTCAGTGCTATGTGGATAACACTCAACTCATTTTCAGGCTCCCTTCTGCCACCTCTTCTTCTCTCATCTCTGACTGTCCGCCATCCAGGAGTGGTGTGCTGCCAGTGATCTCTGCCTTAAAGCTAGTAAGACCAAGATTCTCTGCATCGGCACACCTGCTCCCTCCTTTCCTGTCACTCTCTGGCCGGCCTCTCTTGGCCCTCTTCCTGCTCCCACCTGTGAGGCTAAAAACCTCAAGTCATCTTTGACTCCATACTTTCCTTCTCTCCTCACATCTCTGATGTCTCTAAGAAGTCACACTACCTGCTGCACCTCCTCCGAGGTATTCTTCCTTTCCTCTCCTTCCCCCAGAAGCTCACTGTCTCCATAGCTCAGGTTCTCTCTAGGCTGGACTACTGCAAGAGCCTCTTTCTAAATCTTCCTTCCTGTACTCTCCGCCTTCTGCAACTCATCCAAAACAAGACTGCAAGACTCTTCCTTGGCCTCAAGCCCAGGGATCGTATCACTCAAGGACTGAAATCTCTGCACTGGCTCCCAGTGACAGTGAAGATTAAGTTCAAAACCCTCTGCATTGTCCACGAGGCCTTCTGGGGCCTGGGACCGCAATACCTTCAACTCTCTCTTCCTAAATATCTTCCTTTTTGAGCTCTTCGCTTATCCGCCTCTAACTCCCTCTGGGTTAGTCACTTTTCCAAGCAGTGAGTTAGTGGTAGATATCTTTCCTCTGCTGGGGTGTCCCTCTGGAACAGCCTCTCTGCCGCTCTGAAACTTCAGGAGGACCATCTCTGGTTCCGGAAGTGCCTCAAGACCTTCCTTGTTGCTTCTGATTTCTCTCTCCCTCTCCCCTGCTGATCTCCTGGCTGAATCTGAAACTGCACTGGTTACCTTGCTTCCCTCTGATCTTGTGCCCAGGTCCCCTCCCCGCCAGCTGCACACCTGCACTGCCCCCCACTCAGGGAATTTTTCTGTATCCCCACTAGCTGGCCACACTTTTATTTATTATTTATTGTCTTTATTTATTTTACTGTTATCTTACGTACTGCACTGACCCCTCCTCTTTCCCCCACACTTTTCCCCTTCCCCCATCCCCTGCACTTGCGCGATTTCAATGTCACCTGGCCTAGTAGGATCGCTGTCTCTGTCTTCCCTCTGTTTGCCCTCCCTTGCCTCGTTGCACCTTGAAACACTTGTGTATAGGCGCGTTATAAATGCCATATCATATCATATCCAGTTTACCAGCTTCACCAACTTTAATCACTGTAAAAGTGATTTGTGTGCTTACTTTTTAATCTTCACAAGTTTGAATCTGTTTTCTGACTGTTCCACAAATTACACTGGCTGCTGGTGGAAAGGCATGCACAGTGTAAGGTCAGGTGCCGTGTCTTTAAATGCCTTCGTGGGCTGTCTCTTGTTGACCTGCATTCGAGAATCCACGCTGACACCTCTCAGAGCCATCTACAATCCTCTGGAACTCACCTTCTCGGTTCGCCCAATTTATGTTTCAAAGCCACAGGTGTCAGGAGTTTGACAGGTGAGGCTCCTTGGTTCTGGAACGCTCTTCAATTGGGCATTGATCCCCCGTACGTTTCTCCTTACACTCAAGTATGCTGTAACTGTTTCTTGTGTTAATCCTGCAACTAGAGGTAATTATTGCTCTGTGGTGTCATCAGTGCAGTCGTTACAAACATTCAAATCACCATCTTTAAAATACCACTTCACAGTACATACACTGACGGATTGATGATGGCAACGTGGATAGCTCCTAAAGCCAAGCAGTCTTCAAAGCACATTGCTAGACTTCACTTCACCCACAGTATCTATGACAGCAATTTACACACTACCGTATGAGTCAAGTTCACAAAAATGAGCACCAAGTGTCTGCAGCTGCCGGGTAGAACTCAGTCATTATAAGCCAGTGTATTCAAAAGTTATAATTTCTGCAAGAGTTGGGTTATTGGAAATGGGATGGACAGGCAAAAAAAATACAAATAGACTTTCCCCGGCGACAGCCATCCTTGCAACATAAAACTGTCCTCGCAGGACATACGCAAGAAGAGGGTGTGCCCCTGCCACATCATGGCCCACAATAGTGCATGTTCTTGTTCTCTCTGCAGGAAATATGGTTTATGTCCAGAGAGGGAACTGGCAAGGAAGGCAGGGTGGGGAGGATTATCAGTGCTGCCACCTCATTTCCGTAGGATAGCAGTGACGTGACAGGGAGTGGCACCATGTTTGACTGTGGAAGATGGGTGGGGTATTGATTTTGTCAAGCACATGCCTCATCAGCCTTGTTCCTAATGCAGGGGACCTTTAATAGGTCTCTAGTGTCACCATTGTGGGTACGTGGTGCCTGCCAGTAGGCGCGGGAATTTGGCGAGCCAGGAGCTTATCAATGTTCGCGAGTGGTCAGGATGTGGACTTATTTGGAAACAGTCTCCAAGTTTAGCATTAATCGGGGATGGAGGGCGGGTGGATTGCACAGGTCAAAGTTGAAAATACGCTAAATGTAAAAGTGGTGGGCAGCAAAGAAACTGAATAAAAACAATGACAATCTGCTCACTGGAGAAAAGCGGACTCTATGAGCATGGTTGCCTTTTTCTGAACGCAACTTGTATATATATCCTGGCATGAAAAGTACTTTCCTCTAATCCTTTATTAGGCAGACGTATCTCGCCTTGTACACCTTGTGTAATCATACTTTGATCATACCCGCTGCCTTGCAGAGAAGGTCACCATCTCTGCTGATCAGCACATCACCAGAAGTCGGGATCGGGCAGCAACAATGAAAATAAGAAACTGCATTGATCTACATTCCAGTCTGTGGAGTGAGCATTATGTCCTTCCACAACCAACTCACCTCCACACCCATGCAATTCAGGCACGAAATGTATACCCTTCTTTTCAAGAAGCATCTTTCTTATACAACGGAAGACAGACTATCCAAAAACAGTCCTCTTAGCAATGCTGTACAGCAGATGCCCCTTGTTGCCCCCTAATGCTCCATTTCCACACTGTAACATGTTCCCCGCTAACTATATATGTGAACTATTTATTAACCCCATTTCTGAAACAGCCTCTCTTCTGCAAAGCACCATTGCAGATAGGGCTAAAATGTTGGGAGAAGGGGGCACCCCCTTCTCCATCAAATATTTAGCAACTACTGGATGGAATAAGTCCAGACCCCTCCCAGAAATTGAGTCAACATTTTGTGCCCATCATGCGAGGCAAAGGTTATTAGCATTTACATTTTTGGTTTTCCTATGGCACTTTATAATCAAATAAAATGCTGGGATCACTGCACTATATATATAATATATCAAAGTAACAGTCAAATATAAGTGCATATTAGGGCATAAATGCAAGAGATAATTATTAAAGTCCAGATCGTTATAAGGATCAAGTTCTGTAAACCAACTGTAAAGTGCAAATGCAAGTCAAAAACACAGGACAACAGTTTCCATTCAGATTATAATAAGGTGCACGTGCAAAGCAGCAAATATTATATTCCAATGCCTTGGACGTAAAGGTAAAATAGAACACACAACATTATAAACCGCTAATGCTATGTGATAAATGTGACATTCTAATTAAGGCATAGAGACATATAATATCCTGGTAGCAGCACATCCTCGTTTCAAAACTAAACAGCATTGCACCACCATAACTTTGTACTGTAGAGAATAGTAGGGCCAATGTTTCATTTGTTTAATATTATCTATTTTCAGCCACTATAAAATAGGAAACTGCAAGTGCCTATTTGGACAATGGTAGTTGTGTTCCCTATACAATACAAGAGACCATTGCAAATCGGAGCTATTACTGCTATTATGAAAACATGCTGACTAAGAATCACATGTATAGTTTTGTAATAGTAAGGGCAAAAAGCCTACAAAGAGCATGTATAAAGCACAAAAAGGTAGCAGGCACCCTCTAGAAAGAACATGGCATGATAACCTGTTTTGTGTTTTTCCCCACTTTGAGAGTCTGCAGCCAATGATTTTTGCTCACTGTACAAGGGGGAAATATCCATTTGGATATCAGTCTTTGTCCTGCCCACTAGGGCAGTCCAGCACCAAAATGCCAGGCAAACCTCCTTTGAACAAGAGTACCAACAGCAACCCCAGATACGTGTTTCAGCCCTGTTGGGCCTCATCATTGAGGTGGAGCTGTGCCTCTCTGAACACAGTGAGCAAGGGGTCCAGGTCTGGGTTCCCCCAGGTAACTTGGGTGACCAACCCCAAGGCGCACCTCTCTAGAAAGAACATGGCATGATAACCTGTTCTGTGTTTTTTTCCCACTTTGAGAGTCTGCAGCCAACACTTTTTGCTCACTGTACTTTTGTCCCACCCACTATATATATACATATATATTTTGTATCTATACAAAAGCATCTATATCTATATAAAAACATCTATATCAAAAAGATCTCATCAAATGTGACACTGATGCATGTCGTGTCATTATGAAGTGCACATTTAATGCAACACATATTATATTTAAAATTGCCCATACACATCAAAAAATCAAATGCACATACAAAATACTGTCATATAATATCAGAGCATTCTATGCACATGGCTTACTCAGCGATGTCATACTAAGAGAAAACTCTGTATTATACTGGGTCTAAAGTATTTTAATGGTACATATGGAAAAACAACCCAAACACACTGGTTTTTCTTCCATCATCAAGTGCCACTTCAATGGTATATGCTTTCAATGTTTTCATTTACTCATATCAGCCATTTTAATATCCAAACAGGAACTTTCTTCTTACCGTCCGACAATGCTACACATATTTTTCCACAGTAACCCATCAGCTACATAATTCGTAAAAATTTCACACAAAAGCAGTACTGAATGCATTTTAGCAACCTAAACCAAGTATACACATTGCATGCATAAAACAGGGTACCTGCCACTTACCTTGCACACTTCACAGACTTTTTTTCCACACTAACCCATTTCCTACCAAATGTGTAAGACTATCACACAAAAGCAACATTGGATGTATCTTAGCAACGGAAAATAATTACATACAGTGCATGCATCCAAACAGTATGCCTTCCACTTACCTTGCACACTTCAACCATATGCTTCTGCATTTCTCTGTACAAATACAACTTCTGCCACAGTTTTGGTGTCCACACCACAACCCGAAACCTTAATGAGCAATGCCTTAGCCTCCACAGTTCCATTTCCATGCCTGCCATCCTGGCAAGGCTTGGATGTGGCATGTGTAATCCTGAAACTACAGCAGAGTCCTCAGGTTTATCGTGCTAGGAACGGGAGAGGGAGAAGAAATTTGCAACAGGGTAGGGGTTTGTTTCCGTCTTTATTGGTGTCTATGAAAAGAGTTTGTGGGTTTTTAGTTTTTGTTTTTTGTTTTTTTTACGTGCTTGCAAAAATCTATTTTAGTTTTTTTCTCTTTACATGACTTTCTGGTTTCTTCTCTTCCTTACATTTTAACCAAATTCTGGTCAACACTTCTTGCACAGTGTAAAATAACATAGCATTGCCAATGGCAGTCAAAGAAATGCCATTGGCATGGAAAAAGTGCATAGCTTGCAAATTCATGATCTCATTTTGGCTGGAGAACATCCCATTAGTGCACATAAATCCACACATGCTTCTGTTTATAAGACACCATCTGAGCTCTGGCTGGGGACAAAGTACACCGGTATGGTCCCATACTCCTTTTGGTGGTATGCATGAGAAAACCACCTTGGCAGTGGGAAAAATCAGCATCACTGCATTCATCAACTTCTTCAGGTGATGGAGCAAAAGTCCACATGACATGTAACCCAAATGTAGACCTCCATAATGCACCACGACAACTTCAACAGTAGCAACAGATGCCACATACCCGCAAAAGAGAACCGTATCGCCGAAACTGCACTCATAGAGACTGCCCCACAAAGCCTCCACTCCTTCCAACCCGAAATTAGCAGCAATGCCTCTTTGCACGGCATACCTGTGCAGATCTTGCACAAAGGTATCACCAATGATCAGCACTGTGCATCTCTCATCTCTGCCAAACTCACCACACAGAGTATTGGGAAAAAATAGTAACACCCCTTCCTGTGAGCCACAGCCTGGACACCTGATGGGATAATCCCCACAGTTCCATTTCCATGCCCACCATGCTGAAAAGGGCAAGATGTGCACGTGCACTTTTCCAGCTACAGCAAGGGCCGCGCCCAGTAAAGCAGGGACAGTCTTTCTTACCTTTCCACTGTTCTTTTTGCAGCACTTCCTCATTGGGTACTGTGAAATATTCACACACGCATGCACCAATCACATCCAAGACCTCTACATCCAACACTATAATTTCTGTACAGCACTCCATATGTACCGTTAAACACTCTGAGTACATGTTGCGTGTGCTTCCAAAGCACCTCCAGTAGAAGGTTCTGAAAAAGAATCCATGATTTCAGCATCCAAAATCATCATCCAGAGTGGAAGCCATCAGGGCACGAGTCTAGGCCTTGCCCACACCCAGCACAACATAATGGAGCCATGCATGCGAACATGTGGCCAGGTAGCACAATCCACAAATGTAACATACCCAGCAGCACTTTTACCCAATCCCTGCACCGTAACGCAGCGATGCATGGAAACATGTAACAGTTAGCAGAATCCACAAACATACCCCAGCCTCCAGCACCCCAGCCCACTTCCATCGACAAAGTAGTGTGTCACTGCCAACCAAACCACAAAATATTCACAACATCAGCCCTACTCCCAGCAATCTGCACAAAGGAGAGTACCCAAGCACAAAGAAGATCCAGTTCAACCCTACCCTCTTATATACTAACAGTATTACAACACTGCACCCAGTGGGTACACTGCAGGACTTGTCACTGCAACATCTCCAGCCATACACCAAAAACTGTAGGATGTTCTAACAATCACCACACCCACGGAACCAACAATAAATGCATGGCAGCTCACTTCTGCTGCTCTACCAAGTCTAAAATGTGCTCCACAACCATTCTTTAAAGGTCACCACCCTCTGAGAGATCCAGAGTGAAAACTGCATGCCTGCGGTGGGTGTGATCAAGGCCTAGGCTCTCGGGTGCATGGTCTATGGCCTCCAGCCTTTGGCCAGGCAGCCAAGAGTCTAGGCCTTGGCCACACCCACTGCAAAGTAATGCAGCCATGCATGCAAACATGCGACCAGGTACCACAATCCGCAAACGCAGCACAGCCACCGGCACTCCTACCCAGCCTCCACACCATAATACAGCTATGCAGGGAAACATGCCACAGTTAGCAGAATCTACAAACATAACACAGCCTCCGGCACCCCTACCCACTTTCATTCACATACTATGATGTTACTGCCAACCGAACCACACAATCTTCACAACAGTGGCCCTGCTCCCAGCACTCTATTAAGTGGACAAAACCAATACTTCATAGTGCAGTAGAGTAATCAGCACTCCACACAATGGACACTAACCAAGCCGATAAAATATGCAATTGAACCCTATCCACTGTATTTGAACATTGCACCCAGTGAACACACTGCAGGAGTGTTCAGTCCATCAGCTCCAGCCGTGGACTAAACACTGTAGGATGTGCTAACAATCACCACACCCATAGAACCAACAATGTATGCAATGCTGACAAACCACACATGCAAGTCAACAATGTCAAACCTACTTGTAACATGGGCACATAGTTGTCAGTGCAAGGCCTCCAGCCATGCATGGAAGGGGCTGCAGGCTTACCACATGCAAATTGGTGCAGTACGCATGGATACTGCGGCACACCACCGTATTCTTCTACCTAATGAGATATATCAGATGAACCACTTCTCACTCCCCCACCCTTTCCATCTCTTCTTCCCACCACCACATGGCGTAAAGTATGTTTGCCAGGCCCTTTCGGAGCCACACTGTTCTTGGCTAGAACACGTTGGCGTAACCCAAAATTGTGAAGCACAGCACGCTTCCCTCCAGCCAACCACCGCCCACGTCCAATGTTTACCTACAACACGGCTTACTCCAAGTCAATAAGACTTTTGACCATGTAGCGAGCAGGGAAAGGGGTCCGAGGAGCAGAGCCACATATCTCTAAATTTTTGAGACATACATTTCAGTTCTTTGCAACAAAACTACTGGTCGAATTTCACCAACCATACAAAAGCATGCTTTCGGAACCAAGCCCCCGCTCCTGCCGCAAATTTGGTTAAAATCCATACAGCCATTTGGGCTGTAGGCGTGCACAAAGTTTTTGCTGATTCAGTCTATGGGGAAAAAAATTGGGACCCCCTATAACTTTGCCCCCCCCTTCCACGTAACCACACCCAGTGGGCCATATACTTTTTTTGCAAAGTTTTATGAGAATTCATCCAGGGAGGGCAAAGTTATAAGCCTGCCAAAAAGTTTTCTTCCTATCGGTTGAGCAATTTAACCATATATATGTCAACACACCACAGTCCTTATCAGTGCCACATCCCTTTAAGGTATCTATGAGGTCCTAAAAGCCACTATAACTGGGGTTGTGGTGTAAGCCAAAGAGAAGTCGAGGAATTCAGGCTATATCCATTGGTATATGCCTGCATTCCTTTCTAGCCTCCTGCAACACTCCCCTAGCTGCCAGGTTCAGTACTTTCAACAGTGCCCTTGGCCACCTTTCCCCCCCCACTCCATGGTCCTCCTGCCCCCCTGAAACCATCTCCCTCCTCACCCTTTTCTCCCACACAATTGCATTACCACACATTATTGCCCTCTGCTGCCTCCCCCTCCAGTTCCACATCTGTCCCACTTGCGGCTTTCAATGGAAAAAGAAGAGGGACCTGTTTAACTGGTGGCACACCGGACTTCAGAGCGGGCGTTGGTGGTAGCAGCTCTGTGCCCTTGCTGATGCCCTTGAATCGCAGGACCCAGAAAGGCTTGGGCTGGAGGGGCTGTTACCACCCTCACCCACCCAGACCTCGATAGGTAACCCTACAATTCTACATGTGTTCTATTTTTTCTAGCCCGTAAAGAATTAATATTAACTGATTGACACAATATAACATCTTCTTTCTGTTGCCACATGTACAAACAAAGACTGTGAGGTTGAGGTTGTTTCGTTTATGGAATTGTTTAGAATTAGCTACATTGTAAAAGGGGAACTTGTGAGTATTCCTGCATCAAGGAGTGGTGCATGTGTGGTTGTATAAGGTCGCTCTGTGGATGTGTTGAAATCCGGCAACAGGGAGTGTTGTGCAGCAGTATTTCAAAGGAGATTTGTGCTATGGTTTGTAGAGATTCAGGAAACAAGGAGTGTTGAATAGCAGTATATTCAGAGAGATTTTAGAATATATATGAGTTGGTAAATGGGGACATATGATAGTACTAAATGACAAGTGACATGTGAAATGCCCTGAGGTACTTATTGTCATTCGGGCAACAATGATGTTGCAAGCAAAAGATGTGTATAGAGATAGGGGCTGATACAGCAGGCATTAAAGATCCTTGGCATCTTCCAGAAACTGGGATAGTTGCACCTTTTCTACTTGTATTTGGATGATGAGTGCATGATCCTGGTTCTGTGGATGGTTGATATGTTTGAATGGAGAGGATGGATTTAGGTACCTGTGTGATCTCAATACTCATGTAGCTGGTTGAGGACATTTGTGGTTATTAAGTTTCTACTTGCTGGTCTTCTATGTGGTTGTTGTTTGCTTGGTTTGATCCTATTCACCATTTTCTTTTATAGGAGATGGCCCAAGCGTGTCCTGCCTGTGCGTTTAGTGGATGCTGGTGTTTGTTGCTGAGGGCTCTTAAGGTGTACTAATGAAGGATCTCTTAACTTACATGTAAGTTCATCAGGTAAGTCCTTTATTCATTATATTCTAAATTCGGGGGCTAGGGGACTCTGAGCCAATCAGGAAGCTGGAAAGCTGGCCTATACCTCATGTTATAAGTAATCTGTCATCCTTTTTGTCTATCTGTAATGACTTGTCGAGAGTCTCATCTGACTTGAAGATAGTTGTAGACTTTTCTGCTCTATAGTATTGTTGCCTGTGAAGCATGGAACTTTGGCTTCCTTTCCTGTTTTTTTATTTGTATTATGTGTTTGCCTTGTTTTTGTTGCGCTTTGAGGCCTAAGGATGTGTGGTGCATTATAAGAACTAAACTAAATAAATACAATGGTATTTCCTGCCTTCACAGCCTCCTCAGAAGCAGAAGGCTGTCATCTTTTCTGCTGGACAGGTAAGCACTAGGCGCCTGCGCCCCCATTCCCGAGTCCTCTCATCTTTTCCACCTCCTCCAGCCACTCCTCTCCCCACTCCAACCCCAGACCGACTTTCCTGTGATGCCTTGACCTTCACTTGTCTCAGAACACTTGCTGTTTCTGGCCTTCCCCACTGCAGGAATGGCCGCCATGGAAAAGGAGAATGGACTAGATGTAGTTCCCTTCCCGCTATGCCCATGGCAGCCACTATAGTTTCTAATTTTCTTAAGGTTGAGAAAAGACAAACCTGCCATTTCTCAAAATACTAGCAACACGGAAAGCATGCCAGGTTGCTTATAGCAATAACCCCCAACGTGGGGAGGAGGGGGGAGGGGGCTTTACCTGGCAGGTAATAGCGCAGGGGCCCACATAAAGGCTATAGCTTTGCTTGGGCCTGTAACTGGGGGCCTGAACCATTACCTGACTGACTGGAATTGTCCCCCTACATTGGAGTTTCTCTTGAAAAGTAAATGTATGTAGGACCCACATGTGTCCATCACCCAGGTAACTGATACATACTGTCCTGGGTAGAATACATGGGGCAGGGACATTCCACCTATTCTCACATTTTACACTTGACTTCACACAGAAGTACGCACCAAAATGAAGTCTTTTTATTAGCACCAGAGGTGGGGGGTGCAGCCAATAAGGTTCTGCGGATCGCTGGCTGAAACCTCTGATCTCAGCTTGCGCTGCACGGAACCTGCCGGCTGCCCCTTTTCTTTCTTTCTTTCTTTCTTTCTTTCTTTCTTTCTTTCTTTCTTTCTTTCTTTCTTTCTTTCTTTCTTTCTTTCTTTCTTTCTTTCTTTTCTTTCTTTCCTTCTTTCTTTCTTTCTTTCTTTCCTTTTTCCAACCCCCCTTCCCTGCCCCACTTACCTGATTGTTGCAGCGGCGGTACCTGCTGCCACCCCTTCACCTCCTCTCGCCTTTCCAGGCTGCCACAGTAAGTCGTACTTTCTACAACCATAGCGGCCATTTTAGCAAAGGATTTTCATTCATTGAACGTGATGTGCGCGGCGTCACAGTCAATGAATGAAAATCATTTTTTGTTAACACCCCAGATTACTGCTTTGCTAATCTGTGGTGCACCTCGTTCCAAGGGCTGGTACGTGGGGTAACATTGCAGTGCCCTCATTATAATTCGGGTTGCTGGGCTGTTACCCCCGTTCCAACCCTTGGAATCGGGTGCTAACACTATATTAAATAGAATGGGCCGTTCTACAGTGCTCAGCCCAGAACGTGCATTTCACATGCGGCTTCTATCCCTTGAAGCAGGACAGATGGACAGACAACATCGTACAGAAGAATATGGCTCGTTCCATCACTCACCATAGCACTGAAAGTGTTGGCTAGAAGCTGAATTGTTGAAGGAAAACTCTACTTTAAAATGTTTGTCTCCTTATCAGACAGTGCGTTCTTGGAGCGCGGCTTTTAGTTGCAGCTTCCGACGAGATCCTATCTCTCCACTACAGAGAGACAGCCAGCCATCAATGTACAGTACAATACCCCTTCAGTGACATCACAACACCCCTGGTGGAAAGAGCTGCTGTTTACCCTGGGCCTATCTAATGACATGTTCCACTCCATCGTCGGACTGTTCCATTGCCTGCCACCCACGATCAAACAGAGAGACCCAAAATATCCTTTCCTGCTGGTGATGACATAAAGGGCAAGGAAAGAATGTTTTTAGTGTAAATGTCGTTCTATACAAGACACACTCTGTTTATATTTACATTTCCCTTTATACAAGTCACTTTTCACGTGTCTGTAGGGGAGTATGGCACAAACCACCCTTCAACCCATAGCCAGTAATGCTTCCTTATCATACCTCGGAGGTGACGTTTAGCTAAAGCAACACATTTGCCGGTAGGTTAAATAGGAGATGGCCTGAACATTCCATGCGATAATGTGTCCTTAACCATTTCGGTGCTATCAGTTTATCAAATGAATAGCTCTTGAACCATTTGTGCGGCTGAATGATTCGCATTTAAAACACATTATGGTTATGGAAATTATTGCTGCTGCAAAAGCGTGGCTGCGTACATGACTGCACTTCCTCTGGAGCCCCTGCACCTATGGGACCCATTCAATGCAGGCAGGTCACTCCAAACCTGCAATAACATTTTACAGAACAACTTTGGAATGTGAATTCCGTTAAATTTGACATAATTCATTTGACAATATGTTTCCTTATGTGAATTGAAGTAGGCGATATACATTCGTGTATGTTGCCTCGTAGAGGCCTTACGAAGGAGGACGCGCACACACGGAGATTGCAACTTGCTTCCTTTATTCTCCAAATACAAACTCTAACTGGCGCTCGAGGCGCCTTCTCCCATAATCCCGGTTTCCCTTTCCTCCTCCCGCCGTGTCAATAACTCCGCCCCCACAACGGTGGGGGCAGCACTCCTTAACCCATGAGTGCTTGGCAACATCACCCCCGAACAATATATTCAAACATCGAGATCAACATTCTTCAACAAGTCTCGTAGGTTTTCTTACAGTTCTCCGTGGCCTCTCCTCTTGGTCACCTGCCTCTTGCAGTTCCGTGGTCCTCACTTCTCTGCTTGTCCCTCCTGGGTCTCCTCCTGGTGGGACCCACAAATCGTCCTGCGGCTCTCGGGGCTCTGGAGAGGCCGCCCGATATAGCGGCTCTGTTCCTTCTCGTCTGGAGTAGTGTCTGAATTGTTGACAGTTCCTGGTGACAGCTCTGCTTTGATCCTCGGCCGTCACCATCGTGCCTTTCACTGCGGTTACTCTCATGGGACTTGGAGCGAACCGCAGATCTGTCTTTCTGGGCGTTGGTTGCTGGACGAGTACTTCATCTCCAATGTGGAAGTCTTGCATCACTGCATGACGGCGGGCATCTGTTTCTCGTCTCGCTCTCTCCTTGGCTTCTGCATCCTTTCGGAGCACGTCCATGTCAAGCGGCTCCTCATCGGCTGGGTTGTACGGTATGCGGGTTCGTACTTTGTAGCGAAACATGAGCTCGGCGGGTGTCTTGTTGGTGGCTTCGTGAGGAGTGTTTCTGTAGTCCCGTAGGAGTCGGCACAGCGCCTGATGTGGGTCGACCGCTTCTACTCTGGCTCTTTGTCTCGTTTTTTTGATTGATGCCATGAATCGTTCAGCCATCCCATTCGCTTGAGGGTGGCGAGGAGTTATCTTCGTATGTACAAACCCTAGATGTTCTGCTAGTGTTCCGAATTCATGTCCACTGAACGGGGACCCATTGTCGGATTTGACTGTCTTGGGGATCCCCCACTCGCTGAACACTTCTTCTATTGCCGCTGCTACTTGGGGGAATGCGGTGGTGGTGACCGTTTTGACGATTGGGAAACGTGAGTGTTCATCTATTATGAGCAAGAGGTAGTCACCCTCTTCCGTGGGTCCATAGAAGTCCATGGCTACACGTTCCCATGGTCGTTCGGGTATCTGTGTGTGTTGGAGCGGGGGTGGATGTTCCGCGGGGGCAGTGCACTGACAGGCATGGCAGTTCTTCACCCATTCTTCCACTGCCGCGTCCAGGAACGGGAGCCAAACATGGCACCTCAGCTGCCTCTTGGTGTTTTCTGCTCCTCTGTGACCTCATGGGCCGTGCTTACCACTTCATTCCTGAGCGTGGCGGGGATGACGATTTTGCACCCTCTGAGGAGGATGTCGTTGTCCTTGACGGCCAATTCGCTGTGTACCCTGGCCAGTCTTTCGATTTCTTGTTTGCACGCTCCTGGGTGTGCCAGCGTTGCTCTATGGTGATCTCTCCATTTGCTGGACACGGTGAGGCTGATGGCGAGTGCCATGGTGGGGTCAGCAGCGGATGCGGCAGCCACTCTCTCCAGGGACAACGCCGGTGGTAGCGAGTTCGACGCTATGTACTGTACATAGGTGATGTCTCCCTCACGGGTCAGTGGGGCCCCCACTGGGTGACGTGACAAGTAGTCAGCGGGGTTAAGGTCGCCCCTGGGACGATGTATGATGTCATAGTCATATTCCTGTAAACGGATTCCCCAGCGGTTGATTCTTGGAGGCATCTTGGTGTGCGGGTTGCCAAACAGCGAGAGCAGGGCTTGGTGGTCCGTTATTAGAGTAAACTTTTTCCCAATGATGAAGTTATGGAAATGTTCACACGCCCAGACTGCGGCTAAGCTCTCTTTTTCCGCCTGGGAGTAGGCCAGTTCTGGGGTGGACAGGGCTCTGCTCGCGTATGCGACAACGTGTCTCGGGTGGACATCCGCCCTGCTAGTTTGGGCTAGGATGGCGCCAAGGCCCACCGGGCTCGCGTCCACCACGATTTCAGTGTGCCATGCGGGATTGAAGTATGCCAGGCGGTGTGCTTCCATCAGGGCCCGCTTGATGTCGGAGAAAGCCTGGAGGCATGCAGGGGTCCATTCAAACACTGTATCTTTCTGGAGGAGATTCCGTAGAGGGTCCGTGAGGGATGCGTAGTGCGGTATATATCGCGCACAGTAGCCAGCCATGCCAAGAAATGAGCGGACGTCAGCGACCTGTCGTGGTTCCTCCAGTTTGGTGATGGTGTCAACCTTATCAGGATCCGGCAGCATACCCTCGCTGGAAAAGATGTGTCCAAAGAATTTGAGCTTGGTCTTGCTGAAACGGCACTTTGCAATATTGAGGGTGAGGCCTGCTTCTTGGAATGCTGCGCATGTGGCGAGCAGGGCCTTGTCGTGAGCCTCCTTCGACGAACCGAAAACGAGGATGTCGTCACTGTAATTCAGTGTGCCTTTGATTGGTCTGATCACCTGCCGGATGGCCTCTTGGAAAATTTCTGCGGCTGATGAGATGTCGAAGTTTAGGTGCCGATATCTGTATAGACCGTCATGGGTCGCGAATGTCGTGATGGGTCTGGATTCCGGATGCAGCTCCAGCTGATGGTATCCCTGGTTGAGGTCGGGTTTGGAGAACATGTGGGCGTTGTTCAGTTGCACTATCATGTCCTCGATGCAAGGGCCCGGGTGCCTCTCACGCTGAATGGCAGTGTTTGCCACCCTCATGTCCACACACAAACGGATCTTTCCTCCCTCTTTTGGTACCACCACGAGTGGGGAGACCCATGGTGTCGGGCCTGTGGCTGGTTCAATGATGCCATCGGACAAAAGTTGTTGGAGTGCGTCTGATACTGCTACTTGTAGGTGGAAACCCACTCTCCGGGGGTGTTGCGGTACTGGCCTCACTGAAGTGTCAATGTGTAGTCGGATGGGAGGGGCCTTGAGTTTGCCCAGCCCTCTGCAGAGGTTGGGGAAGTCTCTCGTGATGTCGGCCTGTGTGACCAGGTTCTGCATCTGGTAGCATACGATGGCGCCAACTGTATCTTTCGCGTTCATGTTCTCTGAGGTTGCTGTGATGGAGTCTCCCGCCTTCACGTGTATTTCTATTAAACCCAAACGGGACGCCGTGTGATAACTGAGCAGGCATCGGCTTCTAGCAAGTGACCGGATGATGTGTATTTATGTGTCTGCTTTCCGGCCATTCAGGAGAAGGCGTTGTGTGAAACATCCTACTGTCAGTAGGGGGGTGGTGGCACCCCACTGAAATATCCTTGAGCGGGACTGTTGAAGTGCAGGTGGGTTCGGTAGCATGGCGTAGTCCTGTTCGCCCATGATGTTAACGGTAGCGCCTGAGTCAATCATGAATTGGAATTGTCTATTCCCCATTTTGATGGGGATCTTCGGGGCTTCTCTGGCCTCTTCAGTGTCGAGTATGAGGTTGACAAACTCATCTTGGTCGTAATAGTCATATGGTATGTCATATGCAGCTCCCTGCACCTCCTGGTAGAGAGGTTCAGGCCCATATTCTTCTGGTGGATGGTCATATTCGTCGGTGAAGTATTTGGTCCGATCAGTCTGCTCTGGCTGTGGTGGGAATCCCGGCATGTGGTATTCGTCAATGGCTCTGACGTATCGCCTCTGTCCTTGGCTTTGTTGGTAGTATCGGGGTTGAAAGTGTCTAGGAGGTGGCGGACGGACAAACGTCCTGACTGGCGTTTGGGGTCTCGCGGGAGGAAATGGTATGCCTTCCCTGCACACCGAGTGGAAATGGCCTTCTCTTCCGCAGTTTGTGCATCGTTGAGACAGAGCAGGGCACGATCCTGCGTGCGGGAAAGACATCCCACAGCGATAGCATTGTCTCTGTAGGCGGGGTGTTTGGACGTTTTGAAGTCTGTATGGCTGTGGCCCCCTGTCGCCTGGATGAGATGGTTGCATGGTTGCGATCAGTTCTGCAGTGTTGTGTTTGGGGTTGCTTGGGCTGGCCATGGATGTGGCTTGAGCATCGACCCTCTCATGTATGCGAGCGAGCTCGCTCACCTCCTGGATGGAGAGGGGTTTCTTCAAGAGCTGTTTCTTGAGGGCAGGGGATAAGCAACCTTCAATGACTCTTAATCTTATGGCTTCTTCCAGAGAAAATGCGTCGAATTGACAATTAGCACCCTTTACTCTCAGGCGGGTTATGAATTCATCAACTGTTTCCTGTGGCATTTGAGTGCACTTGTTGAAAAGGTAGCGTTCGTAGTCGCGATTGACTTCTATGATGAGGAGTTTGTCTAGGGCCTTTATTAAGTCCTTGAAAGTGTTCTGTTCAGCTGCAGGAATAGTCTTGACCACAGTCTTTATCTCACCTCCCACCAGATTAAGGAAGATGTCTCTGATGTTGGGTGAATTTCCATCCCCAGATCCCCTGACGTAATGCTGGAAATCTTCCATCCAATCAGTCCATCTGGGTCCTTTCTTGGCTTGTGGGGTCATGGTGAAAGGGGGTGGTAGCCGCAGTTGAATCGGCTGCACTACGTGAGCCGGCGTAGGCGATCCTGGGTTGGACCCTGACGCGGAGGCTGGCGTGCTCATGATGCCGGACACAATATGTATTTAATGCTTTAGTTGGGTAGCGGACTCACCGGCCTCCGGCGTCTAGGGTGTCGCAGCAGGTGTCCAAACCACTCCCCTGCACTGTTGTGCTGTGCCAGAGGCGTGTGGTGGTCCCGCGGGCTCCTTTGATCCACCGACGACCTTCTTGACCTTCTGGAGGTGTTGAGGAGAAAGGATGTCCGGATAGGAAAGGATGAGGCCTGGAGGTATGCAGGGCGTGTTGGTGAAGTACTGCGAGGAGGAAGAGGGCTTCCACTTGTGTGGGCTACCGGGATGCAGGAGGAGGAGGAGGGGCGTTCAAGGCGAGAAAATTTTGGCGGATCGCCAGAGGAGGAGGCCCAGGGCGTTCAGGGCGAGAACGTTGGCGGACTGCCAGATGTGGATGCCTCGTGTGCGCTCGCGGCGCGGCGAGTGGCGGAAAACCAAAAGGGAGGAGCGGCGGATTGCTTTGTGCTCGCTCGCGGCGCGTCGGGTGGCGGAAAGCCAAAGGAGGAGCGGCGGATCGCTGCGGAGGACTCCGTGGGCGCACGAGGAGAAACCTTGTCGCCAGTGTTGCCTTGTAGAGGCCTTACGAAGGAGGACGCGCACACACGGAGATTGCAACTTGCTTCCTTTATTCTCCAAATACAAACTCTAACTGGCGCTCGAGGCGCCTTCTCCCATAATCCCCGTTTCCCTTTCCTCCTCCCGCCGTGTCAATAACTCCGCCCCCACAACGGTGGGGGCAGCACTCCTTAACCCATGAGTGCTTGGCAACAGTGTATGTTATTTCTTCTGGCCTTGCAATCATGTCAGTCTGGCTACACTGTGCCTGTGAAAGGCCGGTAGGACCGCAGCAATCACATGCCAGACTTGTGACTGGCTGTTCTCCAGCACTACCGGCCTTCCAGATTGTTGGGACAGCTCAAAATGTTCCTACTGTGCCCTCTGCCTTTTGTGGTGTCCAATTAATGACTAATTATTGGTTCAATTATCAGATGATATTGCACATCACGTGGCTCTAAACATGTAGGCATGTAGGCTTTACTATGTAGTGCTCAATGCCGCAGTCGGGCTGCTCCAGAGTACGGAAGGGTTAGAAAAGAGAGGCACGTGTAGAGTGGTCGAAGTGGGCAGGAGCGTTTGGTAACAGTGATCACCTCCTTTTTTTTAAATTACGTTTGACTTTTCCTACACATTTATTGTTAAAAAGTAACCATTCCGGAAGGATCTATGTGATCACTGCGGCCGAAAATGCTGATTTTCTTTTTTAATGAAACCTCCTTTACACCACATAGATAAGCAGGGGGAGACCCCCGCTCCCTCTGCATAATACTATAATATCCCATACCCTCCCATATATATGTGGTGAAAAGGGGGTGTAAAAAAAAAGTCCGCCATTTCGGCCGACGCAATTGTGAGGGTGACTTTTTGGGCCATTTCCTTTTGGAATGGTTTTGTTTTAAAATAAGTGCAGGAAGAAGATGAAACGTGCACTTTAAGTGCACTGCACTGAACAGTCACTAAAACAGCAGGCGCATGTGTTTGGGGGGCGGTTTTATTGTGCGTGGGAGGGGGCATGGTGATGGGTTTTGTGGGAAACAGGGGCAGGCCACTAGGAACATAGATCCACTACTTCTTTTCGTACACGTAGAGCACTAAACATGGAGCTAGAAGTAGCCGGAAGAGGAGAAGGAGCAGAATGAAGAATGCAATGTGCTCCGTCTGTGACAATGAAGATAAACGCGTTCTGTCCGCGAGTTAAGAGTTTTGTTATGAAGAAAAGTTCAAGGCATCCAGTTCACACCCTGTTCCCTTCAGTGTCCATGGACATGAACCCCGCACCCCCATGTTCCATGGCTGGATTGCCTGAATGGACAAGTGGATGTGAGGGAGGTCGCTCTTGGGGTGCAGGGTCCTGCAGTTAAGGAAACCCCGAAATTCCTTACAGACATTCAAGTGGCATGTCAATTTTCTGCTTCCTGCTGCTTCTGAGAGGCTCTACGTCTCCTACCATTGCGATAGAAATAGAAAGAGGGAACATGGTGCTCAGAGTACAAGTTAATTCTTCAAAGAATACTGCTCCAATTGACAGGAACACATCAGATCGTAGCGAGGGGATGCTACGGGGATAGCAGCTGCATCGGCCACAAGTCCTAGTTAAAGGTTCAGGCCAAGTCTCTAACGTGGGCTGCCGTGACATTTCCAGCTGGTACCATCTGGCAACACATAAATGAACTCCAAATTTCTCCTGTAAAATAAGAGAGTTCTATACTCAACCGAGAATCACTTCACTGAATGTATGTTTTAACGGTCTGTTCGCATTTTAAGTTCTAACAACTTATCCGAGATATGGTGTGTTAAGCAGAACTTCACAAAGATCAAACATAGTTATGCTTGCAATATTCTAAGTGGCAGAATTACTCACAAATGGAAATCTGTGGAAATCTGCTCGGACATGAACCAAAAAACCTGAATAGTGTGCATGTTTGACAAATGAAGTTGTTCCTAAAGTTATTAATGGTCCAGGCAAGGCTTTGGACATGTTGAGCTAAAATACCTGAAATAGGTAATACTTGATTCCATTTTGGGATCAGTCGTATTAGGCAGAAGCAAGAGACTGTTAGAGAAGTTGTGGGAATAGGATTCATTCATGAAGAGGAAGGAAATCAATAGGATAGGCATTCGTTGAAGGACAGTATTTGAGGGAGTGGTAGGAAATTGTCAAATCCTATCCATATTGTTGTAAATGCTACATGCACTACCACATTCCATTGATTGACATAAACACAAGTGATGTTTCTTGTCAGCGTGAGGAGAGGAACAAAACTCTTTTTTGGGGTCAGACAGGAGAATAGATTACATTTGGGGGGGTGCAAACCAGTGCGCCAACATTCAGAGGCGAAATACTTGTTTTATTTGCACCTTTGCAAGCAACATCTGAGACCCCCTTAAATGCAAGAGAGTGCATTGAGTGTTTGTAACTAAGTGCATTATCTTTTAGTAGCTATACCAAGTAAACGTCTTACCTTTCTTGCCAACCACAGGGAAACGATATTTGGTGGCTGCAAGTGACAGTGCACTTTATTATGGGTTGAACAAATACTAATTGCAGAGACAATTGTAAACATGTCTTGGTAGGCACTTCTTTTCAGTAGATGTAAGTGAATACACATCCTTTAGTGACCATTCCAAATACGTGTTGCTTGCATAGTTGTGAATAACAAAATCTTGCAATATTAACCAAGAGAAGACACAGGGAAAAGAAATTAAGGATATTGAGATCATTCCCCATTGATGCCTATTAACAATAAAACTACAGATCCCAACAACCACTGTATTGTTTCTCTAAAGCTCAGACGTCAACAGCAGTCCTTACAGTATACCACAATTCATTCAAATGGTCAACAAATACATCCTCCAAAAACTCTTCAAAACAACTGTACATTTTATTCTTATTAACACAATCTTGCGTTGAGAGTGCATTTAGTGCCTGTACTGAGTGGATCATATTTTAGTGTCAATAACAAATACTAAATGCAGAGAAACAGTCGTTTATTTCTTGGAAGGCAGGAAGAGAATACACTCAGTGTGCTTGATTTACAAAGCATGTTTCAATGGGATTGTGCCATTGTGAAAACTTTGATAAATCAGGCCCAAAATCTCTGAGTGAGTTTTTCATCTTTTAATGACCGGACCAAAAACTAGAAGCAGAGGAAATGCCTTTTATTTTACGCTAGGGAGGGGAGATTATGTTGACTCGCTGAAGTGGCTTTGCAATTTTTAGTGACCGAACAGTTTTTAATTGCAGAGAAAACATTATATTTTTTCGTAGGCAGTGGAGATGATTTTTTTCTGTGCCTGGCTTCTTAATTGTTCTGTGACAGGACCAAATACGTGTTGCTTGTGACGTTGTGAATGCAAGGCGTTGTCAGAGCGGAGTAAAGCTAACTGCACGCTTATCCAATATAGAGACTTTAGGTCTAAAAGCTTTAACATGCTGCAATTGCGAGTATATTTCTTCAGCCCCTCACGCATCTGCACTTATGAAAATAACAAGGCACGAACATTGAACTAATTGTGCTGGTGAAGGGCCCGGAGGGACGAAATTACAGCCTGATCACTGAAATATAATCCTTATACCAAAAGGATATCGTGTTTCATTTGAGAGTTTTTATCGTGATCCACATTACCAAACGAAAACGCTGATTCAAGGGTTTGCATATACCACGGTTCCCCTGGGAAAGTGCAGATATCTTTTGGCAACAATTAGTATGGGACAAAACATATCAGGCAGTTATGACATATACCTAATATAATTCATTTATTTGGTGTTTATTGTCATACTCCAAATAGTCATCTGAGGGTTTAGAGCAGTGGTCTTCAAACTTTTTTGGCCTGGGGCCCCCCTGAGCAAAGTTTGGGCAGGCCGGCCCCCACAAAATTGCCAGATGGACAGTATGTAGAAATCGCTATGAACGTTTGCGTTCCGTCACCGCACCTTACTCCTAGTACAGACCCTGGGCTCTCCCCACCCTACTCCCACCACTATCCCAGTGCTGCTGTCCATCCTGCTCCCACCACAGTCCCATAACACAGGCATACACACATCAATACACATTTAAATAAATAATAAATTGACATAAACGTACCTTCTGCAGGGGCATGCACGTGGTTGCTAAAATGCCCCGCTCCAGATTGCTATTCTCGTATGTGTGAGGAGGTGCAGGAGCACCCCCTCGCACACACATATATGCAGTGCTCCAGCCAGCATTTCCAATGAGCTATGCAAGGCTGGCGAAGCAAAACACCCCGAGCGTTGCATGGCTCAGTGATCATGTGCGGTTGGGGAAATGAACTGTCAAAGGCAAACAGTGTTTCCCTTTGACAGTTCAGCCAGCCCAGGTGCAATCCCTCAGCTGGAAAAAGCAGCTGAGGGCGTGCTCAGTGTTCCACTGGGCTGGCTCCTCGGCTCCTCCATAATGGGTGAGGTGGGCAGTGGGTGGACGCCCCCTCAGCCATTATGGATGAGCCGGCAGGCTTGGACTGGCCTATAGGGCAATAGGGCGATGACCGTACCAAAAATGCAAAATGCTAGTGTAGGCCAGTCAAAATGGGCCACTTTTCTGGCCAATGAGGGCCAGTTTGAGGAGTTACTTCACTATGCAGCTAGTAGTTTTGACCATTGTTGCTGAATAAATATTCTTTAAATATCACAATTTGTTTACATTTGAACAAAAAACAACCCCTTGGGTACTAGTCAAACAGTCTGTGACTAAAGGACTGAATATCCATTTGCAACTGCTGACCATTTTTTCATTGGTGCCTAAGACCGTTTTATGGTCCAGTCTGACCATATGAGCTGCCCCTTCCCATTTCCTCCAATCTAAAAAAAAACAATATATATATTTTTTTTACATTTCATGCTGGGCTCTGGCAAACCCCCCTGGGATGCGGCTGCACCCCCCTGGGGTGCGCGGCCCACAGTTTGTAGACCTCTGGTTTAGAGGAACAATTGTGTACTAAGATTATGCCTCATATGGTGATGGAGATGCACAATATTGCCATGTTGTGTGATCTTAATTTTTTACGTATTCAACATTTTTGATGTTTGTTATTAAAATAAAGATTTGTATTTTCGTATAAAAAAAATAAGTGTTATATGTGTTATATACTCTTAAAGAACCATATGAAAAGGTCTGTTTTTTGTTACATGTTGTGAATGTCAAACCTTAGAATTCTTCTAAGGAAAGAAAGTGCAAATATATATATATATGTTATGATTAAATTGCTAATCCCATCGGAAGAGCACTTTTTGAGCAGCTTATAACTTCGCTCCCCCAGGACGAATCCTCACCAAACCTTGTCAAAAAAACTATATGACCCACTCTGAATTTATTTGCAAAGTTTGGGGGGCAAAGTTATAGGGGGGGTCCCAAAATGTCTTTTTTTCCCATAGACTGAATGGGGAAAAAACTTTGCTCACGCCTACAGACCAAACCGCTGGACGGATTTTCACCAAATTTGCACCAGGAGCAGCGGCTTGGTCCCGAAAGCGTGCCTTTGTAAATTTGGTGAAAATGCGTCCATTAGTTTTTTTAAAAAGGCCAAAAAGTAGGTCACAAAAAATAGTGATATCTATGTCAGCTCCGCGGACACATTTCCCTGTTCGCTCCGCAGACAGGGCACTGATTGGTTAATCAGCTTGCGCCATATCCGCGGACATACAATGTGTTCGCTGATTGGCTGGAATGAAGCGTGAGGTGCATCGTATTGTTTCGATGCGCCCGCCATCTTGGATCCCCAGACATCCGCGGACAGGGTGGCGGCGAACGGGGGACAAATACAACTTTGGCAAGTGTGTTGGTGTGTAAAACTGCTTGGGGAGGGTGGGGGAGTAAGAGATGGGTCTAATGATGTATTTGTTTAGGTGACAGGCACCCCTGATGTGTTTGTCATGTCCGCGGTCCCTGCGGCTGTCCGCGGACATAGAAAAATGTGCTTCTGGCTATTTTACTTTAGTATGATATTGGTTTTGGGAACAAGAACAAGAAAACAGATACACTAATCATGCTCACTGCCCTGCACCCTGAATATGGATATATGATATGAAAACCTCTCGAACTTCACACAGCCTGCAATTGCGCCTGTGATGAGTCCAAAGGACCAGGAACAAAAAGAAAACCTACTGAGGAAAATTTGGAGGTCACAGAAAGACATCGAGAGAACCCGCAAGGAAAGGGGCAATTCAGACTTACAGGCCCATTACTAACATCCCAGTCACTCACTTATAATAAACAAACTATACAGTGTACAATATAAATACGAGCAAAGGGGAAAATGAACCAAGGAAACATAAGAGATGTCATGGGTGGATCATTATGTGTGACCTATGCAATAAGAGGAGCTGAGAAATACAAAATATTAAACCAATTAGCAACAAGTAGATTGAACACATGCAAATAATTTAGGTGGTGCTCAGGGGGTTTTGGGATCTTGCTCTCACGTGGTTTAAGCCCATTACCTATGAAGTATGCATTCATATCAGACTGCATGTGTACCAGTGGGGACCACAGAGGAAGTGCGATTTAAGGCACAAATCAGATTGAGCAGTCCATAGTTCTGCTAGTGAGACCCACAAAAAAGGGTTTTTGAAGATTTTACAGTTGGTCATAAGGCATCGGAAGATCTAGAAGCCTAACAGTACTAGGTTTCCAGCTTTTCTCCTCCTCCATTGCTTCAGTAAAGGGGGAGAAATGTAATCGAACCCCAATAATTCGAACTGGCATTTGCCATACCACATGCTGTATTTTGAGCACTTTAGTGACATGGTTTTAAACAACGCCCTCATGCATGGGTATAGCTCCACCCCCAGAGGCAGTTCAGAGTACCAGCCTGCAGCTATAGAAGGTGCTCAGATAGAAAAGTGTGCTTATAAATGACGCAGGGCTACATAAAGAGTGTATAAGGAACTCTAAACTACAGAAAGCAGTCCCTAGGATTGGGACCACGTGCGGTAGTGGTAGGTTTACTATTAGTCGGCTATATGTCCATAGGTCTACTCTTCGAACTCAGAAGAAGTGCCCTTTTCTTAATTATCTACAATGAATTGCCCATTTGCATTTATCATCAAAGCAACAAGAATTCACATTTATACTAAAATATCTTTGAAACTGAACTCATACCATGCTCTTACACACTCAGGGGCCAATTCATGGAATAAATGTGCGCCGAAAATAATGGCGCAAGCAGGCGCAAGCTGGCGCAAGTGTGAAAAAACAGGCGCACGCGCACGTGTGCGATTCATGGAAGTCCCTGCGCGTGTTTTCCTCGGGATGTGCGCCAAACCTGTACGTGGCGCACATGGGCGCACACGTCATTGCATCATCCCAAACGGCGTGTGCGACGCGCACAGGGAAAGCGCACATCGTCCGCGCACACACCAAAAAGGGGGCGGGACACGGGGTGTAACACGCAGAATGGGGAACAATGCGTGAAAAAGAAGGCATAACAGGGGAAGTACTGCAGGGAAATACACAGAACGCCCACACGCAAGCGAACAACCCGTATTAATGGATTTGAATACGCGAAACCCGCGCATGGCAAAAGACGCGCATAGGCATCAACACGTCTGCCACACGAAGGCAGGCGGAAGCGTCCCCGCGCACAGTATAAAAGTGCGCGCAAACAACAAACACGTATATACAGCTACGATGAATGCCCCATTTGTCGCAGCACTGATCGCGGGACACCGCAGGAGGAGGAGAATAGCCAGGGCCCACATTTTTTTTCCATGGAGCAGCCTTTTTGGGATGCCTGACGACCACGTCGATGGCAGGTATAGGTTTCCACCTCATATCATCCTAGACCTAGACGAGTGGGAAGATGACCTTACATCACCCACCCTGTGCTCCCAAGCATTTAGCCCCTTGGAGAAGGTGCTCAATGTCCTGCATTTTTTGGCCACTGGGTCATTTCAGCGGACAACTGCCATAGTGGGGGGTCTCAAAGGCCACACAGTCATGCTGCCTACACCAGGTGTTGGTAATCATCACTGCACACCCCTCAGGCACATATACATGCCCAGAACACCCACAGAAAGGCAGGCCGTGGTCCAGGACTTTTACAGGGTGGCACACTTCCCCAAAGTGCTCAGTGCTATAAATTGCACCCATGTGGCCCTATGTCCAGCTAAGCCCACTGAGCACATCTATCGGAACCGTAAGCACTGGCATTCCATCAACGTGCAGGTTGTATGCGATGCTAAAGGAATCATCACCTCCGTCTGTGCAAACTACCCTGGCTCCAGCCATGACAGTTTCATATACAGACTGACCGCCCTGAGCTGGGCCCTGGAAGCTGGGCAGCATGGTGACACATGGCTCCTAGGTGAGTACAAATGCCTGTGCACATGCATGCATGTCACACACAGACAAATACCAAAACCCTAATAATCACAACTATTATCACCTCCCCAGGGGACAGTGCCTACCCTTTGAGCAACCACATGATGACGCCAATCCGGAACCCCACCACCCCACCACAGGTAAGATACAATGATGCCCATATTGCAACCAGGGGCATAGTGGAGCGCACATCCGGAGTGCTCAAGTCACGCTTCCGCTACCTTGACCGCTCTGGTGGGCAGCTACTATATGCACCCCCAGTAGTGTGCAGGATCATTGTGGCAGCAAGTGTCCTGCACAATGTTGCAACACGGCGGGAGGTACCGGTGGACATGGTAGTGCCCCCACATCCCCAACCACAGGCACAGGTGCTGCCCATGAGAGGGGCCAGGGCACGTGGCGAGGCAGCCCGGACCCAGCTTGTGGCCACATTCTTCACCTAAACTCCCACCCCTGCAGAGTGCACACAGGCCGGGCACATACCAGGTGACAATCGACGATGACAAAGAGACAGTCAACTCTCACAACCTTACCACCCTGAGAATGTTGTCACGGAAGTGCTACATTGCGTGCATCCCTAGCTACTTAAACATAACCAATCCTGTGTGACCAAAAAAGGACATGCAAGGTGTGTATCACACCCCCACCCCCAAAACAGGCCATGACAATCCCTGGTATGTCACCCAAACCCTCTCAACCCACATCACCCTTGTCTGACACACCATGACATGGCATGCAATAGCAAAAGCCCAACACATGACCAATAACATACGAAGTGACATGTGATAAATGGAAAGTGTCCCGAGACAATGATGCCTGACATGGAATCAGATGAAATGACTGACCAACAGCCTCCCACACATACCAAGCCATACACAAATGCTATCCACCAGTCCTACCATGAACACAACACTGAATGCCTGTTCACATGCACATTGGGCAAGCCAAAATCCCTACTCCCGAACCTGTGTGCTGTGTGTGTCTCCTGCAACACACTGCTCAGCACACAGCACTTTGAGCAGCCATTGTGTTGCAGATACACCTTGAGCATCACATGAAAAAGACTGATCAAATCGACAACCAAATGACGCATGTACAGGATACCCAAATGGTAATAGATCATGTACTGCATGGACACAGCAGGACTGAGAATGCAATCTGTGTGCACCTGTGGCCATGGAAGGGTGGTTGTATGTGTGGTGGATCATTATGCAACTGTGTGTGTCATTAGGGACATGCACTCAATATATGCATGTGAAATCAAGTGGCCCTAAGTGTCCTGTACACATCACATGTGAACTTTGGCCATGTGAACACCCCAGCATGTCAAACCACACCAATCCCCTGACACCTGAAAATCAAACACAACACAGGAACAGGCATTGACCAGCACAACACATCATGTACATAGTACCCCACAATTACAATCTCAGAGTGCCCAAGACACTGTAGGCCAAGCCAACTATCCAACAACAATAGGCCCTCCCTTACACATCACCTTGACCTTCTGAACAACTGTGTCTGGGGCATGTAGCCTTCTTCATTCAATTCTACCTGGCTACAGGATCACCCTACCCCTTGGTCTCCATGTTCCAGCTTGCGTGTAAATAGGGTCCAGGCCACTCAGAGGCCACCTTGACTGTTACAAATATCAAATAGCAGAGAACTCCAAGTAGCCAAACCCCCAAACCAGGGAAAAATCCTGTAGGCACCAAAAAATCCAGGAAGAGTCTCCATAGATGACTTGAAGTAGCAGGAAATGTCAAAGCACACGTACAAGCACAATGATAGTACAACCAAGGTAGCACAATTGAACAATGGTCCAACAGGATGGGTACCATTTACTGTCATAACATACAATGATGATGCAACAACTGATGGGTACTGTCACTGCTCTGGTGTCCAGGCGCAGGAGTGTCACGAACCAACCACCCCCTCCGTGGTCTGTGCGCCTGCAAGGTCAAACTTACACAGGCCTCTGAGACCCCAACGGGGAAGGAGGGTCAGGGATATGTAGCATGGACAGGCATTGGTAATCAGGAGAACCGGAAAGAGGGCAGGAGAGTGGATGTGGATTTGCAAGGCAAAGTAGGCAAAATACAACTATTCACAAAAACACATACTCAATTTGAGAAAACATGTTCATCATGCACATTGTACCAAAATAGTCAAATGCAAGCCAAAGAGAGACTTATCTCTGTGGTGAGTGCTGGCCTCCTGCCTGCACACTCTCAAGTCTGGTAACAGGAGCACTTCAATGCTGTAAAGATAGCGTGAGTTACTAATCTTAATGTGTGGTGACAACACACACACACAACCCTATCCATGCACCAAAGTAAGTGACTTCTCCACAAACAAACACCGCTGTCTGCTGCTTTGTACCCATACGTTAGCTTGGCCCACCGATGGTTCATACACTGTCAATGCAGTAAGAAAGGCGCATGTGACCGTGCGGGAAATGGAAGACCAATGGGTCAAGAATCACACATGATACAATGTTCCCTGGGTGAGCTGCTAGACGCGTATAGCAAGGTGCAACTTCAGTACAAGTTATATTGTGGCAGCCGCATATTTCAATAGGTAGTGCACCTGGCGATTAGCACATGCAAATGACATGCACTGCCCATGAATCTGTGCCTCGCTGGGTGTCCCTGTGTGTTGTATCAGTATCTGGCTAGGAATGCTACTACCCTAATAACTATGCTTCAGTAGAGCAGGGGGTACTACAGGATATGTCTGATGGCCCCTGCGTGTGCCCCTGACAACTTGTAAAGCCACTTGGCATTTGGCCCTCAAAGCATGCCAGCTGTACTGTGTGCTTCTCCAACAAGGCCTGGCAAAGCTCCCCAGCAATGGTGCTACTTAGCATGCATGTGCAAGTGGCCTGGTGGAACGTTGGCTGCGGTGTCGGCCCTTGTGCTGCTCACCTTGGCTGGAGATCCTGGAAACACGTCTGCTTCTGTTGGACGTCTTCACACAAGCCCTGTGCCTCTGTTTGCGCACACATCCACACGTCTGCACCACCGAATGTGCCCAGTTCTCTGGATTAGTCGTCCCTGTGTCTGCTGGCAAAGGTAGTCTGGAGGCTCATCTTCCTGCAGAAAGGGCATATAATAAATTATTAAGACATGAAAGTTCCCTGTGTGTGTCTTCATGCTGGTGGTCACTGGTCCAGGTCACAGACCTACATCCAAACTCCTCCCACCATCAGTGTCACTTTGACAGGCTACTGTCTACAGCATGAAGTACATCAAGCACATATACAGGCAAGAAAAGAAGAACATACATCACAAACCACATCAATTAATGGAGACATCAATCACGTACTCACCCAAATTGATCACAGACATGGGGTGGATGAAACACAACAAATCCCCACTAGGGGTGTTAACACAAGTAGTACAGCAGCAGACAGGCCACAGTTACGAGGAAAGTCCAAAGCCCTTGTGTAATATTTTGTAACACCGAACCATCCTAGCGAGCCCATGGAGAAGGGAAGCAGGAGTGGCCTATGTGAGTCAGGACCGCAAGCTGCAAACACATACACGAGACAAGCTTGAAGGGCCCAGCTGGAACAGACAGTGGATGCCTTCAAAAGCCACAAAGCACGACACTGTCACATGAATGCACAATAGACAAACAATATTTAACTATATTAACTAATTAAACTAACAATGAACAACCTACATAACCTAATTAAAATAACTATCAAATAGTCAATATTAACTAACTAAACTAAAAGCAAAAATCAAAAATGGCCACATACGAACCGGGGGGAGGCACCCAGGAGGGGGGAGGTACAGGGTGCACCTCAACACCCACATGCGATGATGTTCAGACAAAAAAAAACTCCATAGGCTCAACGCCTGCACACCATGACCTGTGTGGAAGATAATTCGCCATCCAAGTCTGCCTCATCCTGTAAAGGACGATGTGGCACAGGAGCCTGACCACGCCTAGGCGCAGCTTGACTCTCGTCGGCAGCAAGTCTGCCGGACGGGTGAGCCTGGTTCTGTGCAGCAATGACACGCAGGTCTGCATGCAGAACCTCCCGTGATACACATGCTTCCTCTTGCAAGGTAACACATGTAACACGGAGTTATTCCTGCGTGGTCTGACTGGACAAAGCACATAGCTCAGCCGAGATGGTACGCTCAAGCTGCTCAAACCTCTCCTCTGACCAAGAGTGGATCGGAAGTAGATCGACAGGAAGCATACTTACCCTCCATGGCCTTCATGTGTGCCTCTGCATGAGCAGCAATTGCTTGATGCAGAGACAACATTTCAGCCTAGCGTGCCCTGTCTGAGGCTGCCATGCCCAGCCTGAGCGAGCAGGCCGTGGACTGCGCCGCCTGCCGCTGGAGAAGCACCAGCTTAGCAGGGGGGAGCACGGATTGGGCCACACGTTCCATGCTCACAGCGATGTTATCAAGTGTTGCCCCCTGACGTTCTGAATTGGCAGGCAGTCATGTCTTGCTACCACTCAGTATACCTCGGTGGCGAAGGTCCCACCACCTTCTGGCCCCTCAGTGCAGGTGTCGCGGACAGAGGAGTGTCCACATCAGAATCACTCACCCCTGGCTAATGGACCTGATGCACATCCAACTCGACATGGCTTTCAGAGTGGTCATCCGGGCTGGACTCATTGCCAGCCAAAGATAAGATGGTTTGACACACACGTGGGTTCTCGTGATCTACCACCCCACGACCCCCACTTGTGCCGGGTTTTTGTTGTGATAACAACCCTGTGCCTGGCATGACAACACCATCCTCTGGCTCCATTGTGTCATCATCTGAAAAATGGAGAGAAAAAAACATTAGTACACAAGTTAGAAGCACATGACACACATACACATAGACATTACACAGACAGCCAACACATGAAGCAGACATGTCACACACAAAAGAGAACCTGCCATGCATGCCTGGTCAATTTGACATTGCATCAGTGAGTAGGCATGTAGAACGGTGTTACATGGCTCAGAAGCGGGTTGATGCAGTGCAGAACATGTGTACGTTACTCACTATCTACATGAACAAGTACTTCATGATGTGTATCAAAAATCGTGAAGCCAGTGGAAGGGCTAGTTCAGGCATCATGTGCAATGTGCATGCAATGGGTTGCATGGCTACAAACAAACCCCTCCTCCCCCCAGTGAAAATGCAGGGATGCCTTGCATGGTACAAAAAGGCTGACCAGAGACCTGTGTATTGGCAGACAGTGTTAACTAGCATCAATGGCATCATCTGAGTCAACTGACAACACAGCAGATGATGATGGGACAGTAAGCAGGACACATGACGAACCCTCAGTAGTACACCCAAGTGTGCAAAAGCCACTACACCAGTTGGACAGAGTCAGTGGGCCTGAAACTGGGGGAGGACTGTGCCCCACACAGACTGTGACACCCTAAACATGTGTGTGATGCAGGACAGGGCCAGAGTGGGCATGGGATGGCTGAAGAAATCCCATGAAATGTTGCTCATACAAGACACGTACTACAATGATCATCCAGGCAAGGACACATAGGGGCATGCATGGAATGCACATGGAGCATGAATGGGCACTCATGTCCCTGCAGAGCATCTGCCATCCTCACAGTCCAAGTGATACACCCTGCATGAAGGGCAAAGGATGTACACCACTGCATGTGCCTGGCAGGTTGGCTGGTGGAAGTTAGCATGTACACAGGAGGCTTAAACAGGCCATTGCAGTACGCCAAAATGATGCACAACAGTGCAATGGTGTAATTGGGGTGCAGGGGGGGGTTGGAGGGGCAAGGGGACATGCCTAAGTGGAGTACCTGCATGCAGACAGAGGACACATGCACGTCAGTCATGCAATGGCATGGTCCCAGTGCTGAGAGTAATACCACCCCGACTACATGCAGAAGGGCCAGAGAGTAGGAACATGGACCGGAGGGGCATCTGGGTGACTAACATGTGAGTAGGGTGCAAGTGTGGTGATGAGGACAGTCCCCGTCTGCTCTACATGTCCACCATCCTGCACAGCAAGCACTCATCAGTGAAGCATTGCATGACTAGCACATGAGAACCATGTACACATAGCATGTAGTGGCAGTCAAGCACAACACATCACACAGGCAAAACACACATGGGCTGGACATACACGCAACAACACTCAGTGGACTGGGCATCAAAGGCCAGCATCTCTCCCACTCCTTCGACCAATTCTTGTGGTATGAACTCCACAACGAGTGCCTCGTGCGGAGTGAGGTCATCCTCCTCAGGTGGTGGCCCACCGCCAGTCACCAGAGTCATGCTGTAATTAGAGGCATGCTTGGCCTTAGCGCTGCGTTTGAGGCCATTCCAGCGCTTCTTGCACTTGGCAGCTCTGCGCACCTCATGGCCGAATGCACTCAAATTACCCGCAACATGCTTCCAGTGGGTATTCCAATGGGCAGCCGTTGTTTGACAATTCAGCCCACTAGCATGTCATGTCTGTGGGCCTGCGCGTAGTCCACAAGGGAGTTGAGTTCCTGCTTGCAGAAAAGCTTCTTCCTTGACGTGCAGGAGGCCGTGGCTGTGTCTGGGGTCCCAGCCTGTGCTGCAGATTCAACCTTCCTCCTCTTAGATGGTGGCGCGGACCCTGGCTGGCGAATGCAGCCCTGATCAGTATGGCCATTGGGACCAGTGGATTGAACCAAGGGAGTGGCAGGTTGAAGGACGACCGAAGGCCTGACTTGCGTCATTGGCTGCTGGGTGCCCTATAATGGACCCTGCACAGCAACATCCGCTGTGCCAGAGTCATAGACCGCGACTGTCCTGGTTGGTAGACTCACAACCGGGGTGTTGTTGGCTGCATCTGCCCCTGCACTTGCCAACACTCGGCTGGTCGGGAAGCACATGACCTTGCTGCCCCAGGGACACGTGTCTCCGTCAGGGCAGCCCTGCGTGCAACTACGGTGTTCCTCCTGACCTGCTGTAAATCTTCCAGGGACTCTTCAAGTGCCAACACAGCCTGCGCTGGCAGACCCTGAACCTGGGTGGTGGTATCCACAGCTGAACCTGCAGCTACCACTACCCTTGGGCCCATGGCAGTCGATGAAATGGACTGCCGGGTCACACGGGTGCCAGTGCCAGATGCAAGAACTGCATCATGACTGCACCAACACATGGCGCATCATTATGCTCAAGTGGCGCACCCCTGCCTCTTCCCCCTCTGCGGCCACCCTGGACACCCTGGAGTCCCCCTACTCCCTGGTCACCCCGGCCACGTCCCTGACCATGCCCGCCACAAGGAGTACACCCAGTTGAGGCACCCCTCACCTTTGGTGGCCTCCCAACCATGTCACAGATGGAGTAGTGCCGGCACAGATGGAGAAGTGCCAATGGGAAGTGTACACCACAATTGTCCTGGGCAATTGGGCTGAAGGGGGTGGGATACAAGATGTTATAAGCACCCCTGCACCTGCAAGGCTGTATGTGACCCCGGTGATGAAGTGACGGGTCACGCAACGCTCAGGCACCCCAAGACTGCAGTAAAACCTGGCACACACCCCAGTAGCCCACGTGTGTGGAATTAACCTCCCACAGTACGCGGTGGCACACAGGGACATGAAAAACACGTATGCGTGGGACACGCAGGCTACTAGGACCTCGTAAATGGGTACGCGATACACAGGGGCACCCGCAGTGGGAAAAATAGCATGCGTGACTCGGCGTCAGACTAGCGTGATAATGAAAAACACGCGTAGCCAATACCCCCGCCAAAAGAAGAGATACGTCCTTGATAGCTGTGAAGTAGTGCTGGTGCGCGAAACAACACGAAGTAGCAACACACACGTTGGTCTCCACGAAAGGTACGTACAGCAAACTGCTGGGACCCGCTCACCTTTAACCCGTGCTGAGGGAAACACCTGCGCGTGTCATGTCACTTACGCACTTAGGCCCTTTCCTCGGATTACACGCATTAACACGCGGACTGCTGTTTTTTCACGTGCTGAATCACTATGCACCCGTCACGAGGGAAACGCCCGCACGCGTAACATCACAGATGCGCTAACGTGCTAAGGGCCTTTCCTCGAATTTCACGCTGACGTACACTTTTTTCACGTGCCAAATCACTCCGTATCAAGCTGGCCACGCAAAAACACACAGAAGACCATGCTCCTGCCCAAAAGGCCATTTTCCTGCCCCCAAGACCCCCGAGCATGCTCCCACCTGCCACCTGCTGCTGCCTGCCTGCTGCCCACATGCCCTGCTGTTTGGTGCCTGCACGTCAGCCATCTGCAGGGGTCGAGTTGCTGTGTCCATCCCTGCTGGAACAGAAGACTCCCGACTGGGATACCATCGCTCCACAGCCCAGCTCCAGGACCCAGTTGCCCACCTACACCTGCCTCGTAGGTCGCCTTGTTGGGGCAAACACCATCCGAGACCACTGGCGACCCCCAGCCAGAGAGGCAGGGGGCCACCAGCTTCAGTGAGAAGGAAGTTGGTGTCCTGGTGGAGCAAGTTCTGGGGCATTATGATGCCCTCTTCACACCATTGCACGCAAACAAGTAAGGACGGGAGAGGATCTTGGAGGACGTAATGGTTGCCATCAACGTGGAGGGGATGGCAACCCGTGACATGAAGCACATCCGGAAGCACTGGGAGGACTTCAGGTCCAGGACCCTCAACAAGGCCCAGCGCCTCGTGAAGGCAGAGGATTCAGAGGGGTGCCGGGTCAGCCTGAGCAACATCCAGATGAGGGTCCTGGAACGCATAAACCCAGCGCTCCACGCCCAGATCCTTCGGAGGAAGACCCGTCTGGAGTTGAGCGGTAAGTGGCCATGCATTGCTGTGTGAAACAGGGCATGTTGCAGTGTGCTGGTAGTCAGCTACTTGGCTGTATGTGTGATATAGGCCATGTATGGATGTGTGTGTGCAGGGACATCATGGTAATGCATGTGAGACCAGTAATGCGTGAACCACATGGATGGTGCATGTGTTCTAATGTAACATGGGGTGCAGCATGCAGAATGCACACATGAATGCATGCCTGTCCCTGTTCTTGGACATTTATGTGGTGGGGTGAGAGATGGGTGCTACCCTCATGTACATGTCTGGTGTACATGTCTGTGTGTCTGAGAAGTGTGTGTGTGTCTTTAAAACGCCATGGATGCATGACACATGTCCGTGACGATGTGTAGATTCACTTATGCAGTCTGGTCACCCTTGTATCCACTGTGTCTGTGTTGTATGAGCCATGATGCATGACCCTCCGGTGATGTGTTTGCATGGTATCAGTATGAGCCATGATGCATGTGATTTTAAAGGCAACATTTATGTCCCTAGAGGGCCTTGTACATGGATGCTGATGTTGATTGCATGCGCCATGCCTGTTTCTGCATGCGTGTTGCGTGCAATGACCCATGTGTTGTGGAGGGACAGGATGGAAGTGACGTTTGACAGTGCCACTCATGTGTTATTGCTTCTTGTCTAGGGGACTATTGTACAGTACCCTGATGCTTGTGTTCTATGTCTCCCTCTATGCAGCGTTGAGTGAAGAAGAGGGCGGAGACGGTGCTGTGGAGCTAAGCGGTGGGGATGCCTCCACCGGGCGGCGATGCAAGGCCCAGCCACCCTCCCAGGAATTGCCATCATCCGGGAGCGAGGGGGCTGGTGCCGCGTCTGCCACTACGGCTGTAGCGGAAGTGCCGGGTGAGCCCCCAAAGGGGCTTGCAATGGCGGAAGATGGTGCAGAGACATCCAGGTTGGTGGTCTCCACAGAGGAGGAGAAGCCCGATACTGAGCCGCACATGGGGCCTGGTGGGGGTAGTACCACTGGTGCAAGTGGTGCAGTCCAGGGCCAGGGTCAGGAGGCAGCACAGGTCACCGCGGAGGGGCCTGTGCATGTCGCTGTCCCTGACCCTGTGACTGCACCACCATGCACCAGCAGGGATGCCCCGTCCCAGGCCCGTCTGCAGGTAGGGGGGAGGCCCATGTCATCTGGCTCTCCACTACCTGCGGATGAGGAGTCCCATGACCGTATGGGCTCCGTCCTGATTGGTGTCACGTTGCGCACTCGTGTCATTCGTGTTGACGTGCGTGCTTCCTGAGGGGAGCACACACGCCATCACGAAGAGATGCGTGGCAACGTGGCACAGTTGGGATAGCCATGGTCGGTGGGTTCCTACATGTGTCGCGCACTCTGGAGGACCTCTCCTCCTCTGTGGAGACTATGCGCCAGTTGTTCTCCCTGCCGTCCTCCAGCCCAGATTCCACCAGGGCCCCCTGTGGACCTGGTCTGACCAACAAAGCCAGCTTGGTGGAGATCCCATCCCTGCCACAGTCGGGAGTCGGCAGTCCAGCAGGGGTGGACACCCCAACAACTGGAGACCAGCAGATGGAGGATGTGCAGGCATCATCGGACAGGGCACATGGACAGCAGCAGCAGCAGCAGCAGGCTCTAGGTAGGAGCAATGATGGCTCGGGCCATCAACATCAGAGGGGCAGGCATCGGCCAGAGGGCAGAATGACCCTGGAATTGGTGTATCTTCCGTGTGGCTGTGGTTGGCCAGGGTATAGATGCGGAGCAGCGGCGGGCGGAAGAGGCGGAACTCACCATAGTCAGGGCGGAGTTCTCCATGCGTCGGGCGTTGAGGCGGGCAGAATGCCTCGAGGCAACTCGCAGGGAATTGGAACAGGCCATGGATGCATCCATGCAAGACCTCGTGGCCAGGGCAGAGGCCCGCCTCCAGGAGATAGTCATGGAGTTCGATGATTCCCTGGCCCACATCATCACAGAGTGAGCCGTAGGACTTGCCTGCCGCCATTGTATATAGTTAGTTAGTTAGTGTTAGGTTTCTTTTCTCTTCTTTTTTTATTTTGGGGCGCTTGGACAATGCCCCACGTTTTTGTATATAGTTCTTAGTTAGATAGTTTTGTTTTTTTATAGGTTTCATTTCATTAGTTGGGCTCATGGACCCTGCTTTCAATCTCTGTACATAGTTGGACTGTGGATTTCTGCAAAAATTGTATTTTACTTCACCATGGATCAATGGATTTTGAAATTTCTGTTCCCTTTGGATTTGCTTTGGTGGACAAGGAGTTTTCACTGACTTTTATTTTGGATGACTTGATTGTGACTTCATATTTTCATTTTATTTTTGGGACATGTATTCTTCTTTTTTTATTAATATTATTTTCATGCTTTGATTCCATTTGCTTAATTTTCTGCACAATACATTTTGATTTTTTACTTCCATGTGTGGTATTCGCTCATTGGTTTACTGCATGTCACAATGTGGGTTTGCACAATCACTGGCACACAGTGTGTGTGACGGACATGTGTTGATGTGCATAGGTGACTTTTGGTTTGTGACAAGAAATAGGCCTTTCAGCGTGGGGTGGATGGGAAACTTGATTGTGTCTCAGGACTGGGGTGGCGTGCAGTGGGATTTTGGTGGACATAAGGCCCATGAATGTGCACCTTTATGACATGTTGGGTGGGGACATGACTCAGGGCCTGCTGGCAGGTGCCCGTCAATGCAGGGTGGGTGGGGGTGCAGTGGTACATGTGTCGAGGCCTGCAGGCAGGTGCCCGTCAATGCCGGGTGGGTGGAGGTGCAGGGGGACATGTGTCGGGGCCTGCTGGCAGGTGCCCATCAATGCAGGGTGGGTGGGGGTGCAGGGGGACATGTGTCGGGGCCTGCTGGCAGGTGGTCGTCAATGCAGGGTGGGTGGGGGTACAGGGGGACATGAGTCAGGGCCTGCTGGCAGGTGGCCGTCAATGCAGGGTGGGTGGTGGTGCAGGGGGACATGACTCAGTGCTCACTGGTGCATGGTGACATGTGGGCTGGCTGGGGGGCATGGCCAGGGTGGATGGGCTACCTATGGGACATGACCAGGGGTGCAGGGTAGTCCCCTGTGGTGTGGGTTGGCTGCAGGGGCTGGGGAGGGGATACAGGGCACACCTGAGGGGACACACACTGTAAAATCATGTTTGGAACTCCCTGCGCACCCCTCAGAATACACGTAGCCCGCTCCCACATGTACCCCGCTCGCACAGGGCCTGTCATGTGTGATTCTCCACGCGCACCCCCGAAATACACGTACCCCGCTCTCACAGGGCCTGTCTCGTGTGATTGTCTATGGGCACCCCCGAAATACACACACCCCGCTCGCACAAGCCTGTCACGTGTGATTCTCCACATGCACCCCCAAAATACACATACCCCGCTCGCACAGGGCCTGTCGCGTGTGATTCTCCAAGCGCACCCCCAAAATACACGTACCCCGCTGACACAGGGCCTGTCACGTGTGATTCTCCATGCGCACCCCCGAAATACATATACCCCGCTCGCAGAGGGCCTGTTGCGTGTGATTCTCCACGTGCACTCCCGAAATACACGTACCCCGCTCACACAGGGCCTGTCGCGTGTGATTCTCCACGCGCACCCCCGAAATACACATACCCCGCTCGCAGAGGGCCTGTCGAGTGTGATTGTCCACGAACACCCCTGAAATACACGTACCCCGCTCGCACAGGGCCTGTTGCATGTGATTCGCCAAATGCACCCCGAAATACACGTACCCCGCTCACACAGGGCCTGTCGCATATGATTCTCAACACGTACCCCCAAAATACACGTACCCCGCTTGCACAGGGCCTGTCATGTGTGATTCTCCACGCGCACCCCCGAAATACACGTACCCCGCTCTCACAGGGCCTGTCTCGTGTGATTGTCTATGGGCACCCCCGAAATACACACACCCTGCTCGCACAAGCCTGTCACGTGTGATTCTCCACATGCACCCCCAAAATACACATACCCCGCTCGCACAGGGCCTGTCGCGTGTGATTCTCCAAGCGCACCCCCAAAATACACGTACCCCGCTGACACAGGGCCTGTCACGTGTGATTCTCCATGCGCACCCCCGAAATACATATACCCCGCTCGCAGAGGGCCTGTTGCGTGTGATTCTCCACGTGCACTCCCGAAATACACGTACCCCGCTCACACAGGGCCTGTCGCGTGTGATTCTCCACGCGCACCCCCGAAATACACATACCCCGCTCGCAGAGGGCCTGTCGAGTGTGATTGTCCACGAACACCCCTGAAATACACGTACCCCGCTCGCACAGGGCCTGTTGCATGTGATTCGCCAAATGCACCCCGAAATACACGTACCCCGCTCACACAGGGCCTGTCGCATATGATTCTCAACACGTACCCCCAAAATACACGTACCCCGCTTGCACAGGGCCTGTCATGTGTGATTCTCCACGCGCACCCCCGAAATACACGTACCCCGCTCTCACAGGGCCTGTCTCGTGTGATTGTCTATTGGCACCCCCGAAATACACACACCCTGCTCGCACAAGCCTGTCACGTGTGATTCTCCACATGCACCCCCAAAATACACATACCCCACTCGCACAGGGCCTGTCCCGTGTGATTCTCCAAGCGCACCCCCAAAATACACGTACCCCGCTGACACAGGGCCTGTCGCGTGTGATTCTCCATGCGCACCCCCGAAATACATATACCCCGCTCGCAGAGGGCCTGTTGCGTGTGATTCTCCACGTGCACTCCCGAAATACACGTACCCCGCTCACACAGGGCCTGTTGCGTGTGATTCTCCACGCGCACCCCCGAAATACACATACCCCGCTCGCAGAGGGCCTGTCGAGTGTGATTGTCCACGAACACCCCTGAAATACACGTACCCCGCTCGCACAGGGCCTGTTGCATGTGATTCGCCAAATGCACCCCGAAATACACGTACCCCGCTCACACAGGGCCTGTCGCATATGATTCTCAACACGTACCCCCAAAATACACGTACCCCGCTCGCACAGGGCCTGTCATGTGTGATTGTCCATGCGCACCACCAAAATACACGTATCTCGCTCGCACAAGGCCTGTCGCGTGTGATTGTCCACGCATACACCCGAAATACACGTACCCCGCTCACACAAGTCCTGTCGCGTGTGATTGTCCACGCGCACCTCCGAAATACACATACCCTGCTCGCACAGGTCCTGTCGCGTGTGATTCTCCACACTCACCCCCGAAATAGACGTACCCCGCTCGCACAAGGCCTCTCGCGTGTGATTCTCTACACGCACCCCTGAAATACATGTACCCCGCTCGCACAGGGCCTGTCGTGTGTGATTCACCACGCGCACCCTGATGCGTGCATGGTTCGTGTATTCGGAGGGTTCGCGGGGAGTTTTACAGACGTTTTCGTGGTTTGGGGGGCTGTATGCTGGTCCACTGTCCTGTGCGCCATGTACGGGATTTGTGTGCTGTTCATGGCGCACGAGGCGGGGTTGGGGGCGTAACTGGCACTGCTGCAGGTTCGCTGCGCCACTCTGCACCACAGATCGTTATGGATGTTAGAATCCATTAATATGCTGTGCGTGAAAATGGATTTTGGCGCACGCGGCTGGCACAGACTGCCGCATGCGGACACTGGGCCAGCCGCGTGCACCACTTGTGTGCCAAATTATATGAATTACCCCCTCAGTTCGTATGTGTACATATATTTTTTGTTTTATAATTATAATGCATACGTTCTAAAAAACATTAAAGTTAAACTACATTTAATTCCTAGTATAAGAAGAATGTACATAAATACAATATAGTAAATCGAATGAGGTGATGACTGGAAGGTTTAGAAATATTCTTAAACCTCTACAATTGTTCTGGGCAACCATCCAGACCATACATCATCATCCTGCCAAGCCTTCAGAGAAAGGGGAAAGGCCATATGCAAATCAGGCTTGGTCCTACCCCAAAAGGGTGAGCCAGCACGAACTGCTTGCTCACATCCCTTCTGTACAGGACCACAAATAACCCCAGTGACTACTAGGGATAGATTGCAGCCCATGGCACTTTAAACCTATAAACATTGACCACCGACCATTCCCTGAGGCTATGGCCACTGATCACATGGTCTGGGGCTTGGCAACTGGCTATGCCTTGGCTACCAAGCACCTCAAAGTACACTTATAGAAGCTCAGAGGATATATATATATATATATATATATATATATATATATATATATATATATATATATATATATATATATATATATATATATATATATATATATATATATATTACACAGCCACGCTAGTGACGCTAGTGGCTGTGTAGTTATGGTTAAATTGCTAATCCCATAAGAAGAACACTTTTTCGGTGGCTTATAACTTCGCTCTCCCTGGACGAATCCACACCAAACTTTGCAAAAAAAAGTATATGGCCCGCTCTGACCTTTATTGCAAAGTTTGGTGAAGTTTGGTCCAGGGGGGGAAAGTTATAGGAGGTCCCAAATTTCTTTTTTTCCCATAGACTGAATGGGGGAAAAACATTGTGCCTGCCTACAGCCCAAAGCGCTGGACGGATTTTCACCAAATTTGCGGCAGGAGCAGCGGCTTGGTCCCGAAAGCGTGCTTTTGTAAATTTGGTGAACATCTGTCCAGTAGTTTTCTTGAAAACGATTAAAAAGTAGGTCTAAAAAAATAAAATGTTTGATATCTATGTCCACTCCGCAGAGACACTTCCCTGTTCGCTCCTCGGGCAGGACACCGATTGGCTAATCGGCTCACGCCATGTCCGCGGACATGCAATGTGTCCGCAGATTGGCTGGAGTGAGGCGTGATGTGCGTCAGATTCTTCCGATGCGCCCGCCATCTTGGATCCGCCGACAGCGCGGCGGCGAACAGAGGCGAAATGCTGTTTTGGGGAGTGTTTTGGTGTGCAAGAGTGGTTGGGGAGGTTTGGGGAGTAAGAGATGGGTGAAATACTGGATTTGTTTAGGTGGCAGGTGCTACTGATGTATTTGCCATGCCCGCACTGTGCGGGATGTTCGTAATTAGTTAAAATGAGGGGTGTCCTAAAGATAGTATTCCCGTCCTTGCTGTGCGCAGGCAAGTTGAAACTGTTCTAAGGACACGCGCAGTGTTAGCAGACATTAAAATTGACTATATGCCGCAGTTAAAATGTTTGAATCTATGGTTTTGATACTGAGTTAAAAGCCACCATGGGTGTGATATGCTGCGGTGGTTGTGGTCAGGGCCTAGAGTCTTGGGTGCATGGCCATAGGCCGTAGGGCCTGGGGTTCTTCTTCGTGTTGCTGTTCATTGTGCAACATTGTTTTTTACTGTGTAAAGTTTACATTGGTTATAGTGCTTTCATTTGCTTTGAAAGCGTCTTCATAAGAGTCATAGATATCTAGTATCTCTTCTTCTTTTCTCCATGGTTTAAAAAGTTGTAGCAGGGACATGTAATATAGTTCTTTATGTTGAGGAGTTTTTAATGACAATTTAATATGATTAATTAAGCTTCTTTTGATAAGTTTCACTAAGCTACCATCACAATTTGTCACTCTGTATCTACTTTTATTTTCATCAGGTTTTATATTATTTTTGTATGTGAAGTTTTGGGCTATGTGGTTTAGACACATGGTTTCCAAAGTGATACTTCTGTTTGGGTAGTATGTGTCTAGTAAATTGTTTTTCAAAATGTCTTGGCTGTTGGGATCATTTTTGCTCACCCCTAGAGAATGTGGCTGCTATGAAGCTGCAGATCGTTTAACCAGTACTGCTTTATATGGAAAATCTGAAAATATAATATGGCTACGTCTTGGTCCTGCTAAATCCAGAAAAAGAGCTCTCAAATCATATGACAACATATAAACATATAAACATGTTAAACAATCTGCAGCTTCATAGCAGCCACATTCTCTAGGGGAGAGCATTTTTATGCCTAAGCTGTACAATTTCTGAGACAGTGTTTTGTCCGATGATAGGTCACTCCAGAGGTCTTGCAGCTCTGTTTTTCTGCTGTGGTTACGTAGGCTCTGTAACATACTGTGCAACTGCAGTGGAATTGTCTGCAATGTACTGCACATCCATGTTTGCATTCCATACGATGGCAATGATTGTATTGTAATCATTGATATATTTTGCTTCTTCTATTCTTTTTATGTAATATGTGTTCTTAGGTGATTTACCTTTAACACTATGTCTAACTGAAGACATGAAGTTGTTCACTTCACCTGTTTCTGTAACTGGTCTAGGGAAACCAAAGCAGCATTTGGTGTAGTATTTCCCTTTGTTTTTGTATTTGCGACGAAGATATTTCCCACATTTATGTCTTTGAAATTGTACAATTTGTGCATGAAGATCACTATTTGTTGCTTCTGATGGAATTTCACAAGTAACATATTTTATGATAAACTTTTAAACAGTGGAATCACTGGGCCTCATTACACGGAAGGCGGTAATGGTTAACGGCCACCGTTAATGGTAACGGTGACCGTTAACGATTACCTCCTTACTACGAGGTCCCTTAGCGGGTTGGTGCTTTAACGCCTGCTTCTTGCAGGCGTTAAAAACCAACCCGCTAAGGGACCTCGGAGCTAATTACGGCACCGCAAAATTGCGGTGCCGTAATTAGCGCCTTCCCCATTCCCATAGTGCCCTATGGGGCAGAAATGGGAATGGGGAAGGGCAATGGCGGAAGGGGGATTTACCGCCCCACCAACCTTGTGATGGGGCGGTAAATCCCCTTTCCGCCAAGGCGGTGCCGGTATTTTACCGGCATGAGCCATGGCGCTAATAGCGCCATGGCTCACCGCCTTCCGTGTAATGAGGCCCACTGTCTTCACCAAATTTAGGAGCATCTTTAATCCATAAAAGCATGTGGATATGTGGTGCTCCTCTGGCTTGGTATTCTTTTCTCCAAAAGAAGTGTCGCACTTCTCCGAGGGGAGGAACAATTTTATTACAAATAAAGTGTAGCATAGCAATGAAGCGATGATGGAAATATCTTGAAACATTAACAGGATCTAGAGAGCAAAGTTCTCCAGGTGTTAGTATATCAATGTTTGTTTTGTTTTGTTTGCTATGCATAGGAAATCATGTAAATCTTCGCATGCATATTCTGCACAACTTAATGTAACAAACCAAGTGGGCGGGCCAAGGTTTCTAATCATACAACGTACATCTCTGTGATGTCTGAACCAGTACTCCTTAGTACCACACATGTTTGCTAACAGATTTGTAATGCTTGATTGTAGAACCTCATGTTTTGCTTCCACTTTTTGTAGTAATTGTGTAGATGACATATTTTGAAATTGGGTACCTGATTTCAATGTGTGCGCAACTCAGTAGAATAGAGTTGCTAGTTCACTTTCAAAGAGTAGGTGGAATATGTATTCCACATTTTGTCTAAGTGGTATTCTGATGCTGTTATCTGAATGGGTCTATCATCGTACCTTGCTCCTTTTCCAGTAGGAAAGAGTAGAGGAAAAGCACGTGCTTCTATACTTTTTTCCCATATGCTGATTGGTGATCCTTTGGTTTGTCGCATTTGGTATGTTTCTAGTGCATCATCTATGTTGTCATTAGAATGTAATGGATGAATTGTATAATGGTCTAACATATTGGATAGTGTAGCAGGATCTAGAAGTTCAAATTGGCCCGTTTCTGGTTACTCTTGAATTATTTTAGTGGTTTCCTTCTTTTTCTTCAATATTAATTTCTTTGTAGTATTCATTATTGTCTTTTAGATATTCCAAGGCTTGACTAACTTTATGTAAGTCTACGAGTTGTTGCCATTTTATTTTGTCTTTTGTAGGTACACCATGTACTAAGACTATTAAAGATTGCTCTATTGGACGTTGCACTCCCAGAGTGTTCACATTTTCTTTCAGATCTAATGGTAAATAAACTACTTTTCCACAAATGCCTTTCACTAATTCAGAGGGAGTTAATTTTGCTGTTTTTGGTTGATGGTGTATTATTGCTTGAGATGGGTGCACTGTTTGAATTATGATGCTCTCATATAAATTGAGTTGTTCCAGGGGTTTTGGTAGTGGGAATTCCAAGTTATTTGTGATAGCACGTGAAGGAGTTTGGTTGTTATCAAGTTTTGTAGTGCAGTAAGTGCAAAGTATTAAGGGGTCAGTTATTTCAAATTTGTTTTCTGCTATAGGGTACAGAGCTAATTCAAACCATTGGAATCTTCATTGTCTTCTATTTTGTATATTACGTCTACAGTTTTTTGTGTTACTTTTATAAAAAGTTCTGCGGCAACACACACACATGGTTTGGTGCTTCAGTGGATGTACTTTGAAATGTTAGTATTTCTTTTTTGTATGTGTGTACTATAAGGTTGCCATCTGTGCAATTGTTGTTAGTCTGTTGTAAAGGCATTGCTTTTTGTAAGTGGTTTTCACTTCCAAAATATTTTCTCTGGATATGCTCTATTTCTTGAAGTAGGTCTTTGGCTGTACCATGTAGAGGATTGCTATTTAAATTGGCTAGTTCTAAAGCAGGACTTTTAGCATAGTACAGTTCATAGACTAGATTTCTTATAGTTGTATGATGTGTTGATATCATTTTGATATGATGGAAGGTGCTTTTGCAAACAGGTCCTGAAATGCAGGCTTATGAATGTCCTTGTAGTCCTGTGTGTTTGCGCACTGGACAGGTATCCATATTTTGTAGTAGTTTCATTTTGATTTTGTCTTTGCCTTTTACATACTCATTGAGGAACTGGTGTAAAGATTTGAAATATTGACTTGAACAGCCATTTGTATACTGGATGTTATGGTTGAGTTAAATGGAGAGGTGATACTGAATTTTCTGGGGACATTTTTGTAAGCAGAATTTCTTATCTCATAATGGTATTTTTACGTTTTTCATAGCCTCTTCTTCTGCTATGTATGGCAATCATGTTTGTTTGCTTTTGTTTGTATGCTTCTTCATTGAAATATGGTTCTGTGCTTGTGGTGTGACTCCATTCACCACAGATATTTAAGAAGTTATTTTTGTTGACATTCCGTTTATTGAGAAGTCTTTTTTGTAATTTAGTAGTTAGTTTTGTTAATGATTTCATTCTGTTTAACACTAAAATAAATAACTTCCTTTTGAAAAGGATTGCACTGTCTATCAAAGCTTCTAAACATTTTTTTTTTACGGTAGGTTTTAAGGGTTGTGCATGATTTCTCTCCTGTTTTTATAAGATTGTGTAGGACTTTGTTGCGGACCATCTTTTATAAAATACTTTTTTTGGTATGGTTACTTGCCACTACATCAACATTTATAGGAGCAGTGTTAGCAGTAGTAGTAGCTGAATTGTTGTTAATCACTTTCTGTTTCGTTTTACATTTTGAAAGAGGAGGACAGGTTTTTGTACTGGAAGCTTGTTTTGTTTCGCTTAATGACTCTATTAGATCTTTTGTTTTAACCTTTTGTACAAATTCTGCTAGAGATGGATGTTTATTGTGGACATTTTTATTTTCATTTGCTCTACTTCTGGTTGCTTTCTATGGACTTGGTTCTTGGTAGGCTTTCTTTGGGGTCTGTTATAAAAAAAGAAGGTATGGGATGGCCTGTTCTGCCATGTATGTGTGCATGAATGTCTGAGTATGATGGTAATGATGTATGTGGTGGTGTGTTATTGTGCATTGGGAGCTACAAGTAGTTGGGAAGGCTATTCTTGTATTTGTGTGTTACTATATTTGGGTTCAGATGACAGTACAAAGTAAGCTAGTGGTGAGGAGAAACACTAATACTAAATTTAATGGTATAGAATTAAAACAGTTCTTTGTTCTGTAATAATAACATTCTAGTGGCTGAGTTATGTCATTTGTGCGTCGAAAAATGGGGATTTGTGTGCCATTCTGCCTGTTAATCCCTGTTTAACAAATGGGGATTTGTGGGCAGAATGGTGCACACATCTCTGTTTTTCGGCGCACAAATTCCATGAATCAACTGCACAGTGAGTTTGAGTAACAGTAAGAATATTATGGTATTATTGTACTTACTTTTTTTGTTTGGAATGAGCAGGTTTCTTCTGAGTTGTTGTTTGTACCTCAGATGCTGCTGCTTTTCAGGAGAGTGGTCTTCGCTGCAGTTGTAAAAGAAAGAAGTTAGTAATTTTGTGTGTTTATAGCACTGATGTTAATTTAAACGTTTATTTTTATGTTTTTGTAGTAGTATTCTTGTTTGATAAGTGAACCTAGTGTGTGAATGCAGTTTCGTTTGACTATGTGCAGGCTTTATATTTTACTTACAACATGTTAGTTCAACATGCTTTGTAAATGAGTGGAATTCTAAGTGTATGAAACTCACTTGGTTTCTCAAGTCTGTGTTATTGAATGTTAGGCGATAGAAGAACTAATGATATACTTATTTTGCAGTTTTTTAAGGTAAATGGCAGAAACTGTATAGAAAAGCATGGAATGTATGCATTTGTGAAGGTATGGGTAATAAAGCAGAATAATGTGATTTATAGGCAGTGGTGTTATTTCAGCTGGGATCTTTTCAACGATACGGTCTATCTGTGTGAGTGTATGGAGATGCATAACATGATCCTGGCTGTGTGTAATTTTATAATACACTACTAAGTGTTTTTCTACAATTATACTGTTATTTCTTCCATCTTTTAATATTATAATTTTTTAGATAGCTGTGTGTGTGTAAAAAAAAATAGACAGCAGACAGGTTTGGAAGTGATAGTTGTTTATAGCAGATGGGAAAAATGACAGTGGGCCTCATTCCGAATATGGCGTTAAGGGATAGCGGCCACCGGTAACGAGACCGGTGGCGGTAATCCCTTACCGCCATACTCCGAGTTCCCTTTGCGCCCTCGCCCTTAACGCCTGCTTTGAGCAGGTGTTAAAGTCGAGGGCGCAAAGGGGCCTCCAAGCTAATAACGGTGACCGTAATGAACGGTCACCGTTATTTGCATCTTCCCCATTCCCATTGAGCCCTTTGGGGGCTCATTTGGGAATGGGCAAGAGCCTTGGTGAATGGGGAATTACCGCCCCGCCAACCTTGGAATGGGGCGGTAATTCCGCCATCCACCAAGGCGCTGCCGGTCCGGGTACGGCGTCAACCAAGGCGTTAATAGCACCATTGGTTAGCGCCGTACTCGGAATGAGGCCCAGTATGTTCTTTTTTTATTTTTATTTTTTTTTGTATATGGTTCAAAGAACCTTTACAAAACTTTAACAACATTACATATTGGAATAATTTTACAAAACATTACATTTTTTTAAAACACATTAATTAAAAAAGATTTTTTTAAATGAAAAGAGGAATATGACATTAAAGTAACAGAGGGCCTCATTACACGGAAGGCGGTGATCCAGGGTGCTATTAGCACACTGGACCATGCCGGTAAATTACCGGCACCGCCTTGGCGGTAAGGGGATTTACCGCCCCATTCCAAGGTCGGTGGGGCGGTAAATCCCCCTTCCGCCATTGCCCTTCCCCATTCCCATTTCTGCCCCATAGGGCTCTATGGGAATGGGGAAGGCGCTAATTACGGCACCGCAATTTTGCGGTGCCGTAATTAGCTCCGAGGTCCCTTAGCGGGTTGGTTTTTAACGCCTGCAAAAAGCAGGCGTTAAAGCACCAACCCGCTAAGGGACCTCGTAGTACGGCGGTAAGGGTTAACGGTCACCGTTGCCATTAACGGTGACCGTTAACCCTTAACGCCGTCCGTGTAATGAGGCCCAGAATCTCTTTTTCAATTACTTTTAGAAAATCAACTAAAGCAAAAATGTGTGCTTTCTCATTTCCTTGCATAAGGCGACTCCAAAGTGAGATCATACAATCAACATAATTCACATTAATAAATCTTTAAAAAAAGCTTTGTCCTTACATCCCTAAAATGAGGACACTCTAGAATCAGGTGCTTTAAGGTTTCATTCTGTTGTGTGCATTTGGAAAACCGACAATTAGAGATGCCCCGATTTTCATTTCTAATTCCCCAGTATTTTGTCCATTCAAGAGTGTGATACTGGTTTAATTTGAAGTGCATATAGTACATCCTAGTTATGTTACATGGAAACATCCTAAAATAGACTCTACAACCATCTCTTTTATGAGGAAATTTAGCATATTCCTTGTATGAGCTCAATGTAGTAATTTCATCGATGGTATTACACCAATCATTGTCAAATAGTTTTTGTTTTACATGGTTTGGACGCCTATACAAGTCATCACTATAAACACTTAAACTTATTAAAGTTTTATCCATAGCTGCATAATAATTGGTAATGAAACTAGAAGAGAATCCCTTTTCGAAATCAAAAAAATCCTGATAAAGTGAATTATCGGGACAATTAAGAATTTTAGAATAATTAGATAGAGCACGCCATGTTAACTTAGTTGATAAAGAAGTAAGACCCAGCTTGTGTCTCATCATACAGTTGGGAATTGCTGGCAACAGACGAAGAGCTTTTTTAACTAAGCTGCCCAGTAAAGAGTCCAGGTGTTTATGCAGATTACCAAGACAAATATCTAATGCGTATAAGAGAATTGGTTCTACTTTTAAAGTAAAAAATTCAAATAACGGTATAATTGAAAATTTGCACAATTTAGAAAAAATATTTTTCATCTGACTCAGAAGAGGTCTGGCTTTATGATTTAAGTAGTCAACCCATGAGTTGATAGTAGTCACGTTACTCAGGCGGTATCCCAAATAGATGGTATCATTTAATTCATGAATAGCTATATCTCCAATACGCCTGCTAAATTTCGTAAGTTTATTGCTGGATTTGAAGATCATTACATGGGTCTTGAGGAGTTAGGCACACGATTGTGTTTGTAGGCGAACTCTGAGAATATGTCTAGTTTAGATTGAAGACCAGCTGGAGTCTGCAAAAGCTAGCCAGTGTATTCTTAGTGAGCATAGCCTTGCAGGATACGTAATAGCTGATTCCCAGTTATTGTCTATGTCCGAGAGATACAGATTGAAAAGCAGAGCTACAAAATTGCAGCCCTACTTTAGTCCAAGGTAAAGATGAACAGATTCAGTCAGAGATCCCCCTGAGTCAGACGAATGTTGCATGATGTGTTGGTCTGAAATGTGGTAATTCAATGTATGAAATATTCAGGAATACCAAACTTACACATTTTGTTCCATAAGACATGACGAACGACAGTATCAAATGCAGATGACATATTGATGGAGGCAATATAGATGGTACTTAGTTCCTTTCCTTTAACTCCAGCAATCAGATGGGCCCTTATTGTGGCATTTAAAGATGTTTCCATCTGGCGCCTGAAACCAACTTGACATTTTGAGTAGATCTTATGAAGGGCTAGATATTTTTCTAAATCAAGGATGACCAAGATCGAGAAAAAACCTTTGCTGCTGCATCTGTCAAAGAGATAGGTCTGTAGTTCTCAGGTAAACTGGAATCACCTTTTTTGTAGAGAGGTATTAGGATAGAGGTGACCCACGACATCGGAATATTGCGCTTTTGGAGAATGCTATCAAATTTGATCTTTAAGATTTTGCTCCAAAAAATAGGGTCAGATCTGTAAACACAAGGTGGAATCCCGTCATGGCCTGGAGCACGGGAGTTGGACAATTTTTTAATGGCCCACATGATGTCATGTGTGGACCAAACAAAGTGAGTAGGAGGAGGAGGCGGATCTGAATCAACATCTGTTTTAGCAAAACGGGCAGGTAGCGTATATTTTTTTTTAACATAGGAAATCCATGTTTCAGCATTTATTTCGCACTTGTTCAATCTGTCTGGCGCATTTCCTTTTTTAAGCGCAGTCCAGATGTTGCGTGAATTGTGACAACAAATAGCTTTGATCATATTGCAGTTTTGCTCGTTGTATTGCTCTAAATGAATTCCTTTAATTTTAAATTTATATTCTTGAACAATATGCTTCTTTTTATAACATATATTGAAAAACTGGTGGATTCCCTAATTCAAACTTTCTAATATCACAATTTTTAGATCTTTTCAACATTTTGATTTTGTAATTGAATTTATGATTATGAGTGGACTCAGAAGGGAGAATTTTGGTTCTAAATTGATTGCGAGCATCTTCAATGCAGTCATTAATAAGCAGATTCAAGTAGTCAGTAAAGTATGAGTTAGTTAAATCGCAGTTAATCACGAACTTAAGATGGTTTTGCACATGCTCTGCTAGTTTCCTACATAAAATAGGATTCCATCTCAAGGAAATGTTATCCCTTTTGGTTTCAATCGGGAGAAGACAATGGTTAGAGAACCATTGGTCAGTATCAAGAGAAGTATGACGATCAATGGGGGCGTGATCACTGTAATCAATGACACAAATCTTGCCGCAGTCAATGCTGGACAGCAAAGAATCGGAGACACAAAAATAATCAATCACTGAACCAATATTACCTCTTTCCCAGGGATGTATGTTAGAAGACTTACTGAATTTGACAAAGGACATGCCCCAATTCTCAAAGTAGTCACGGAATACTGCTCCTCTTTTCCGGCTATTTGTTTTTGCTTGATTACAAACATGGTGATAAGCAAGCGGATCATTACATTGAGAGTTGAAGTCACCTCCTACAATAGTATCGTAATTAGAGTAGAGGGTTGAGACTTGTTCAAAACAGAAATCTAGATCATCTAGATTTTCCAATTTAAAGTATTTCAGGGGATTGCAGTACAAGTTAATGGCCCTCATTAGGACCCTGGCGTTAAGGGGTTAACGGCACCGTGAAAGGTGTTGGCACCGATAAACCCTTAACACCTTACTACGAGGTCCCTTTGCGGGACCCGACCTTAACGGCTGGTCTAGACCAGCCGTTAAAGTAGGGGCCCGCAAAGGGACTCTCGGGGTAAGTACGGTACCGCAATTTGCGGTACCGTACTTACCGTCTTCCCCATTCCCATTATGCCCTATGGGGCAAAAATGGGAATGGGGAAGGGCCATGGTGTCATGGGGAATTACCGCCCCGCCAACCTTGGAATGGGGTGGTAATTCCCCATTCCGCCATGGCGGACTCCGGCATCGACCATGGTGCTAATTGCACCATGGTTTTCCGCCGGAGTCCTAATGAGGGCCAATGATTAGGATTACATTTGCCTCATGCTTATTCAGACATAAAGTTAACGCTAAAATATGAATAGATGAATACACCAAGGTTATCCTACAACCAACAGCATTGTTAATTGGAATGGCTGGGCCACCAAAGAGCCTACCTCCAACACCTTTTGAGGCAAGAGAGCTATATGAATGGTAATCTGAGATAACTAGTGGATCCATTTTCATTGTTTCTTGTAGCAATAAAATTGATGGTAATTTTGCAAGGGAAGAAAACCAAATCGGAATATTACTAAAGCCACAAGAGTTCCATGACAGTACGGTAAGAACTGTCTTCTCCTTGATTTATGATGAAAGTCGGGATTTGCCGCAAATATTGTTTTTAACAATGGTTCTAACCATGCCATTTCACTATTAGTGCGAGCAATCGTCAGTAGTTGGGATATACACAATTTTTCAGTTTTTGCACTAGTTGTCAAATCACCATTCGTTTTTTGCTACTTTGACTCAGAATGCTGATTAACATTTAAGAATTCATCAGCCAATTTTTCATCGTTAAATGTAAATAATGAAAATCCCATTTCATGAAGCTCCCTTCCAAATGACCATATGAGTTTCAATACATGTTCAGAGAACAGATGGCATGTCTTTTGGAAATTATTATATGGAGCTAATGCAATGCAATCAATATCGCTAGATGGTACAATTCTCAGACTTGGAATTACATAGAGAAGATCTAAAAGATATTTTCTGTTGATCTGAGCCCCACATAGTATTTCCTGCTTGCCTTCAAGCCCTATCATGTTAATGCATTTCTTATTATTGGCATTTGAATGTGAAGGCAGAGCGTCGGCAGTTTTTTCATGTGCCAACTGTGTACTACACATGGAGACAACATTGGTGAGGCCCTGTACTTCAAGCATGTGATCATTGATGTTTAAAATGCTTTTCAAATCAGTTGGATCTTCACATAAAGATCTAACAGCAGATTCTTAGAACTTATAATGTGTAACTGAAGGGGCATTTACAAGCGGAGAGTACATTGAATTTTGTTGAGTATTGGTTTCTCTCCCAAACGCTTGAGTATTTAAAAGCTGATTGATTATATCAAGTGGAGGAATCCCTGCTTCGAGAGCATTACGCATAGATTCCTGCATATTTGAAGCAACAGGATTCCTGCACTGCAATGGTTGTTTGTCGATTTGCTGTACAACACAAACAGGAACACCAGATACATACTCATTCTGTGAAAAAGGCTTACCATTAGATGAATCGTTAGGTAGAATGGTAAGTTTTCCTCTTCCATTTTGAATAATTGGTACATTGATAAAGTTAGTGGCTGGGACAGTCCCAGGATTTTTTAGTAATGTTTCTGAATAAAGCAGAGAAGCCTTTTTAGTTGATACAACAGTAGGCTGTTTACACGCTTCATTTGGATCAGTTAGCAGAGAAGCCTTTTTTGTTGGTACAAAAGTAGGCTGTTTACATGCTTCATTAGGGTCAGTTAAATGGTTAGGAGAAAAACTAGATCTGTTAGAGGTTTTTTTCCTTCCGGCACTCTGAAAGTAATTGGGAAGTATTTTTTGGATTTTAAGTACATCCCCTTCAATCTCGCTCGTATTATCGGAGCCAATTTTTAGGTCATGGAGAACAGAAGTATTTGCATATTCAGCATGCACTTTAGCTGAGACTGTTTTTAGATGACTGCAAGGAATTGGCATAGATTTGACTTCTTTTATCTTAGCCTCCTGCTTGCGGTCAGCTCCCAGATGTGACTAACAGTCCACAGAAAGCTGTGCTATGTCAATCGCATCCTCACCGCCACTGTCAGGGACCACCAAATTCTCTTTCTTAGAATTTGTTATGTTTTCATTGGCAGATCTGCATTTTATTCAGCACATTTAACACAGCATTTTTAATTTTTGCGAAATCTTCTAGATGAGTAACCTATATAGTCAGATTCGCATTCCACAGAGCCTATGATCTGTTTCTGATCATCCATAAATTTGATGAGGACTTAGGGATTATCACCTGGTGTCACCCTTTTTTTCTGGCGAAGAAATAGGGATTGGTAAATCAAGCTTATTCCTAACATCATTTAAGGAAGAGTTGATGGTCCCTAGTTCACATCGTAGCAAGTCAAATTCATTTGATGGTTTAGAAGCAGAGCCTAGTATGTTAACAGGACATAATTCTACAGATTGGGTACTTTGTTCATGAAAGATCTTAATTTTTGCCTATATGGGAGACTTGGTATTTTAAAAAAAAAACATCTAGTACAAGAATGACACCTTCCATCCTGGTTACTTTGGAAACAATTTCACTCATAGTATGTTTCATGTCTCTCAACTCTAAGTGGGTGACATCATGCCCTTTATCTAGTAGATCAAGTATTCTTATTATTACAGAAAAGGTGAAGGGTTCTTGATCTTTCGGGGTGTGAGGTGTACTGGATTCGCTACCATTATTCTGGGAGTAGGGAATACCAGGATCGGGACATATACGAAGTTCCGATTCAGAAACAGGACCGCAAATGGTATTATTTGCAGTTGGGATTGGCAAGTGTGGGCTAGATGGAAGATAGGCACTATTTCTGTGTGCTTTTTCTTGTGGGTCGCGATTTCTGGGAATAAGTGGGGACAACAGGCCAATGGATAATCTAATACGAGAGTCCAGGTCAGCCAAAGCTTTAATGTCAAAACCGTTATTAAGCGAATTCCCTTCAATGGCCGAACCTGGAGACGCGATAGTTCAAGTATTTGTCAAAGTTAATATTCCCTGCATCAACATCACCATTTAGGGAGGGTGTAATACATTTCTCATCCTCGTTGTTAGTGCTAGTAGGTAGCACCCTACCTGAACACTTGCCACTTCTCAGGCCACTTGCCATCTTTTGAATGATTTAAGGAGGTGCAAGGCAATAATACAGGCAATTATACCAGCCTACAATCTGGTGCCTGCAACCTTGCGATATTCAGTTTACAGTGAGTTACGGTGGATTCAGAAAGTTAACATGAAACCACTAAGTACTACACAAATACTGATAGACCTATCACACACTGATCCTATCGTAGATTGAGTCGAATTTTCTGGCATGGAGGGTTTGGCAGACAAAAATAGAGAAATTATATTCTAAATCCGCACACCTGCCGAGCCGAACAGCCAAACAGCCTGATACACTTACAGGCACTTACGGTGCACGCACGGTGCGCGTGACCGAGGTTTTTCAAAATGGTATGCACAGATCACTGGGAGGTGGAGGGGGGTTGCCGGCCGCACCAGGGATTGTGGTTAGTGTAGTCCAAGTCGTAGTTCAAGTAGCGCGTTGCGAAATGACAGTGCTTCCTCTTGCAGACGGCGTCCTGGAAATAACCAAAGTCCAATTGTAGGAGCAGCAGCAAGTCCCAGCCAAACAGCCTGATACACCTTCCATGCACTTACGGTAAATTCTTTTTATAGGTTGTACAGGTAAAGTGGCAGTTACTCTGTTTATATGCATTCATAAGAGTTGCACATGTACTGTGCATAAAATATGCATACCTGTGGTTTGTATTAATGCATGTGGATATGCATGCAGTTGCAAGTAGAAATCTTGGAGAGTTGTACAGTAGTTTTTGTAGTAGGTGCTTTCCAATGATATGAGACTTGTACTCAGAGTGATCAACAGTACATTTGAAGTCCTGAACTCTGGTGATGGAGTTTGATGTAGAGGTATTGGATGTGATTAGTGTATGGTTTTGTGACTGCTTAGCTGTATCCAATGAGGGAATGCCAGAGAGAGTGAAGTGGAAAGGGTAGAAGGGCTGTCCAAGAGTTACGCTGTCCATGGAAACCTCGGCTCTCCGCGGACAGGGCGTGCCACATTCGGGGGTTTTCCTTCAAATCCAGCATGAAAAGGGGAATGTAGGGATCATGCAATCAGATGTTGAGGTTGTGGATTTGTGTTGAAAGAGAGTGTAGTGAAGATGGCAGAGGTGGGGAAAGTCAGGGTGTTGGTGCTTGGAGATATGTTTGTGCATGGTTTACAGCAGTATGCTCAATGCAGGCATGTGGCAAACAATTTTGATGTTAAAGGAGTGTAGGTGGTGTGGAGCACTGTGCCTGATTGCAATGTACATGAAATTGGACAAGTTTGTGGAGATATGGGCAGGATGAACAGTCCCCATGTAGTAGTTTTGCGCTATGGTGCTTTCCATTTGGGCTATGGCAGTGCCCCTACTTTGTTGGCAGATTTAGAACACTTGGTTCAAGGGTTCCTAGTGAAAGTTTCGAATGCCAGAGTTTCAAAGGTAATGCATTTAAAAAAAAAATTATGGGGGGTCCTCATAACCCCTGTTTTTTAGCCCTAGAAACCACTATCGTAAAAAAAAACTTTACCTAATAAAAAAGGCTTTTTTTATGCATTTTTTTTCAAAACTTTGGTATTCGAAACAATGCATTCAAAGCAATGACTGGATACCTGGTTCAAGCAGTAATGAACATCCTTCCAAATGCCAAAGTAATTTTTTCTGGATTAGTACCCAGGGCATTATCGGACAATAGTTTTCTTTTTTGTCCTCAGCAAAACATTGCTAGGTGTGCAATCAACCGAGGCTTTCATGCTTAGAGGTGGTATGTTCTTCTTAATAATGAGAATATTGATTCCAGTAATGCTGTTTATTTTAAAGAAGATGGCATTTACTTATCTTTTCATGGGAAATGCCATGCCATGTTGTTCTGGAATGTAAGGGTTGCTTTGGAGAAGGTTATGTGAAGATTTTAGGAGTAAACTAAGAAAGAAAAAAGAAAAATAAATACAAAATAACAGGTGTCTGTCAAGCATCTGCAACAAAAAAAACGGCTCTTTTCAGAGCCAACTTCAAAGGGGAAATGGGGCACACTATTTAAATTTAAATTCACCACGTTCAGATTTTCGATATGTCCGTGGACAGGGCGGTAGTCCGCGGACATCGCGTATTACATACAAAGATTTTGGGGTGGAGAGGCATGCAAATGAGAATGAGTAAAGCAAGGGATAGTAAAGTTTAGTGGGTGTGTTGTATAAGGAGAGAGTTTGTCAGAAAGTATTTTCCTGAGAGAAGAACAAATAGCTATGGCTGTGTGTTTCAGAAAACAGATTATCTGGATTTTGGGAGATTCATGGATACATTGGTTGGAGGTGCATGCAGAACGCTGTGGAGCATCTGCAGATCTTGGATTCCCTCATGTGGAAGTGCACTAGCATGGAATGCGTTGAATGAAGTGGCTGGACTTGGTACCTCTCTGTGCTAGTTTGGAGACAGAGCATCATCCAGACATAATTATAATTCATTGTGGAGGGAACAGTTTAGGACATGTGTCTGGAAATTCATTGCAATTCGCAATGAAAAAGGATTTGGGAATGTTATGGATATGTTTCCAAATTCTCAAGTAATTTTTTCTCGTATTGCTCAGAGACAAATGTGGCTGCGTTCTTCTTCATTTGGTGCACAAATGGAGAAAGCAAAGCGCAATGTCAATAAGGCTGTTTGTGCCTTTCTAAGAGATGTTGGCATGTCCTCTTTTCACAATGTTTTGTAGCACACACATTTTTTTGCAGAGATGGAGTCCATATTACTTATGTTGGCAATCAGATTTTTCTGAGAAATGTACAAAATGCATTGCAACCTTTTTTGGAATTACAGCCATCCATTTTGAAGTAGGTGTTGACCATTTGAAGTTTTTCAAACACAAACAAACACCACCAAACGGCTCTTTTCAGAGCCACCACTTCCTCCCAGAGAAAAGTGCAATGGTTATGATAGGGCAGCACCCCAACATTTTAGATGTCCGCAAACTGTCTGCAGACTTCTAAAAAATGCACAGGACCCTGCTCCATTTATCTGCCACTTCTATTTTTAAACTGTGAAAGGCAGCTCTGAAAAGAGCCTTTTTTGGGGATTTTTGTTGTTTTATATATATTTCTTTTTTTTAGACATGACTCACTAGGAGAGGAGGGGAAAGGAGGGTAAGGAAGGGAAACCAACCACAGGGATAAGAAAGGGCAGGTAGAGAGAGGAAGATGTAGGGTGGGCCTTATTTAGATAGGTAGCAGACCTTCTCATGCTCCTTGACCGCAGACTCTAAAGCACTTCGAAGATTCTCCCGCCCTGCAGAGTACTGCATCGCAGTACATACACAATATTGTGACCCTCGAAAGGTAAGGTTCAACAGCATTGTGAATGGCCTGTGAGGCAGCTGGAGGGATGCGCTGTCCCACAGGAGTGTCTCTTGTGGTGACAGGAGCGGAAACGGAGGATGTGGTAGAGGAACTCAACCTACTACGTTGATCACAAGGTACAAACTTGCGAACGGCCCCACCGTGGAACGACCTTAGGTGTCGCTTCATAGATGTTGTACCAAAGCTGTACGAACCAGGCCTCCCACGACTCAGTACCATTTTGCACTGGTTGCAGGTGACCTTGTTCGCACGTGCTTTTTGTACGTCACCATGAATGGTAAACAGCCACCACACCCAAGACTCAAGGCGAGTGCTGGTAGTAGGGACTTCCACTACCTCATCCTCGTCATACTTTTCATCCTCCTCCTCTACATCCTCACGCCTGTTCCCCTCGGCAAGCCCTTGGGGAGGTGGTGGTGGTGGAGGGGTTGGGGGTGGTGCTGAGGCACTAGAAGCACCAGCTGGAGCAGCAAGCATAGATGCCATCATGTCTAATGCGAAGCAGCAAGAGCAGCAAAATCAGGAAGATCAGCAGCCAAAATAGATAATGCTCTGTCAGATAGCCAGAAGCACAATGAGGATGAGCTCTGGGGTGTGGCCTTTTATAGGGGTGCAGGTGCACGCTCCACGGACAGCCACGCTGTCCGCAGACAAATCAAACACCCCAAAAAGGCTCAAAAAGTTCCAAAATGTACGTAGAAAGGCAGGGTCGTTGTCTGGGACATGTGCAATGGTGAATATTTACTATAAAATACTTTGGATTGTCCAAAAAAGTACTTTTATAATGTTTGCGGTCCCGAACAGTGTCCACAATTCAGGACACAAGCTCAGCGTGGGTGCGGTCACATGATGACGTTGCGAACACGTTTGCGAAGGGAACCGGTGTCTGCAGGACACCAAATGCACATGAAGGGTCATGCGCATGCGTGCGGGTGTTCTACGGACAGTGTTCCGGTCCTCAATCCCATTAAAAGTGCGACACAAGTCAGAAGGACAGTTACGGACAGGCACGATGTTCATAGGACTTATGGGTGTGGTGCGCATTTGTGTAGATATTCTACAGACAGTATGGACAGGTATAGTGTCCTTAGAACACCTCTGTTTGGGTTAATTGCGAACATTCCAGACACCAAGTGTGTTCTAAGAACAGTTCCATCTTGTTTGCGAACAGTACGGACGTGTATGGTGTTCTTAGGACACCTCCATTTTGGTTAATTACGGAAATTCCATACGCATGTTCTAAGAACAGTTCCATCTTGCTTACGGACAGTACGGACAGGTATAGTGTTCTTAGGACACCTCTATTTTGGTTAATTTCGGACATTCCGGACACTGTGTGTGTTCTAAGAACAGTTCCATATTGCTTGCGAACAGTGCGGATGGGTATAGTGTTCTTTGAACACCTCCATTTTGGTTAATTACAGACATTCCGGACACTACGCGTGTTCTAACAACAGTTCCATCTTGCTTGCGGACAGTGCGGACAGGTATAGTGTCCTTAAGACACCTCCATTTTGGTTAATTGCGGACATTCCGGACACCTACTGTGTTCTAAAGACAGTTTCATCTTGCATGCGGACAGTATGGACAGGTATAGTGTCCTCAGAACACCCCCATTTTGGTTAATTACGCACATTCCGGACAGCCGTGCTGTCTGCAGACACATTAACTGCCTTTTTAAAAAGAAATAAGACACAAAGGACTAAATGAAAACACAGATATTATTTTCTTTATTATATACAGATGTAAAATCTCTGAAAGAGACGGGGAAGCAGAAACCGACACAAACACAGGGGAATTAGGGGTTTGGAGAGGATGGATGGGAGGGGATGAAGGGATGGATGTCTCATCAAAACGTTTTTCTTGGTGTTGAGGCTTTGGGGATAGTTGACTGGGGCATGGAGAGGGGGAACAGGTGCATGTGGGACAATGATATTTAATTTTTTCTTTTATATGGTCCTCCACAAAATGTTTCAAAAGATTGAAATTTTCCATAAGCATGTCCATTTTTTGTTCCATGCGCTGCAGAGTATTTTCTAATATCTCTTTTGGTGTATTGTTTTCAATGTTTGTATGGTCTGTTAAAAAATATGTATATGTTAACTACACATAAAGTAATGGTTATTAATTTGCTTATATAGAAAAGTGTGTAACATTAGTATCACTGTCTTCAGACATTTCCTCACGTGGGAAATTTTCTTCAAGCCATTGCTAAGTACTTGACATTTCTGTGTAAAAAAAATAAAACTATATTACTTTTAGTGTACCAAATACAGAAAGTTTAGAAATATATAAGAACAAAGAAGTTTACTTACTAGTTTATGGTAAATTGTGTTCTTACTGTTGTGTAGATCTGCTGTTGCTCCTAGCTGTGCAGTTTGTGTCAGGTAATTATGTTGGAGGCATATCTTTTTTGTTGTGGTATATTCCATTTTAGTACATATGGTATTTAAATGGATGGTTGATATGTTACATATATATGTTCCATTTCTTATTTGTTATTACATATAATGTGTTTATGTGCTGCTTTTGGAACTTTTTCAGTGTTTATATAGCATGATAGAACAATCTAAAATAACCCCTGAGTTTTTGGGTAGTGTTGATGTTGTCTGCATCCGTCCGCGGACATTCGCATAGTCCGCGGACATCAAAATCACTAGCAGGGGTTCAGCATGTTCTATGTTATATGTATATAAAGTAAGGGAATCCAAGTAAACATCTATCAAATTCACACTGGGCCTCATTACAAGGTAGGTGGTAAGGGATTACTGGCATCGCTAAGGACACCGGTGCCGGTAATCCGATACCACCCTATTCTGAGGTCCCTTAGCGGGTCCCTTCCTTAACGCCTGGTTTTTACCAGGCGTTATGGATGGGACCTGTTAAGGGACTTCAGAGCTAATAACGGTACCACAAATTGCAGTACCGTTATTAGCTCCATCCCCATTCCCATTGAGCCCTATGGGGGCTCGAATAGAAATGGGCAATGTTTCCCGGAATGGGGACTTACAGGGTCCTCCAAGGTTGGAATGACCCGTTAAGTCCCTATTTCGGGAACCCGGACCCGGAATGTGGTAAGGGGTTAGCCATGGTGCGAATAGTACCATGGCTACCTCCTACCTCGTAATGAGGCTATGTATATGTATATTCAGTAAAAAAAAAACTTTGATAAAGGGACATTATGGTTAAGTTGCGTTACTAAAAACCTATGAAATTCAGTAAAACAACTTTGTTAAAGGGATGTTATGGTTCAGTTGCGCTACTAAAAACCTATGAAATTCAGAAAAAAACTTTGTTAAAGGGACGTTATGGTTCCAAGTAAAACCAAAAACCCCCTGAAATTCACCAGTTATGGTAAGCTAAGCAACCATTACTCGCGCCACCACCGTGCATTGCTAAGACTAACACCCAGGACATCAAAGATGACAACACAAATGTCATTGATGACATCACTAATGACATCACATGTGCATTTACTTTTCATGAAAACTCTGTACAAGGGATTCTTATTATAATGTTGACAAAAAAAGTGTCAAGGCTCACTGGAATAGATATCGTGGGCTATGTAGTGCATTAGGTAATGCATTGATATAAATAGCATTATATTATGAAGTTCTTTACAATATACTAAGCTACTCATGTATATATACTAAGCTACTAAGCTACTCAAGTATAAATATAAGCAGTGTGTGCAGCATACATGATGGAGGTGCAATATTCATAATCTTCACATGTTGAATAGTGAAACGATGAATGCTTTCTTATTAGAGTTTTGTGTACTGTGCAACATGTAATAGGTAGCTAATAAAACCACTTACTACATAATTTCATTATTACATACAAAACACAGTATATATAGAGAAAGTGAAGTACGCAAAAAAACAGCAGTTGAAGCAGAAAGTGTTCACAACCTAACTGATTATCTTTTTGCACAGAAAGGATTGCTCTGCTTCAAATCTACTACTTCCCTATGTACACATATCACATGATGTGACTGCACCCTAAAGAAAGTAATGCAAATACAAATATGAGCACATCCAGAGAAAGTACAGTAATAAAAAAAACAGCAGAACAATAAGAAAGTGTTGATAACCTTACTGATTGTCTTCATACACAGAAAGCATAGTGGACGCTAAGTGAATTATTGTAAGAACATATTTGAAGTATAAGGGCCTCATTACACGGATGGCGGTGAACCATGGCGCTATTAGCGTGTAAAATACCGGCACCGCCTTGGTGGAAAGGGGAATTACCGGCCTATTCCAAGGTTGGCGGGGCGGTAATTCCCCCTTCCACCATTGCCCTTCCCCATTCCCATTTTTGCCCCATAGGGCTCTATGGGAATGGGGAAGGCGCTAATTATGGTACTGTAAATTGCGGTACCGTAATTAGCTCCCTGGTCCCTTTGCGGGTTGGTTTTTACCGCATGCAAAAAGCAGGCGTTAAATTCCCCAACCCGCAAAGGGACCTCGTAGTAAGGCGGTAAGGATTTACCGTACCGGTAAAATACCAGTACCGGTAAACCCTTACCGCCATCCGTGTAATGAGGCCCTAAGTCTGCAAATATAGTACTTTTTGATTTCTTTGTTCCTAAATATTACTGTCTAAGATATATCACTAAACGAAAAAACAGCGAGTCAGACATGTGATGTAATCAGTGATGTCACCAATGACATATGTGATGTCATCTTGGATGTCCTGGGTGTTAGTCTTAGCAATGCATGGTGGTGGCACGAGTTATGGTTGCTTAGCTTACCATGACTGGCGAATTTCAGGGGTTTTTCGGTTTTACTTGGAACCATAACATCCTTTTAACAAAGTTTTTTTACTGAATATATATATAGCGGCAGTGTAATTATGGTTATTTATGGTTAAGTTGCTAAACTCATAGCATAGGAAGAGCACTTTTTCGGCGGCTTATAACTTCGCTCCCCTGGGACGAATCCTCAACAAACTGCAAAAAAAGTATATGGCCGGCTCAGATTTTTTTCACCAAGTTGGGCGAGGTTTCATGTGGGGTGGGGCAAAGTTATAGGGGGGGGTCCCAATTTTTTTTTCTATAGACTGAAAGAAACTTTCAAAAACTTTGCACACGGCTACAGGCTAAATGGCTGGATGGATTTTCACCAAATATGCGGCAAGAGCGGGGGCATGGGTCAAAAAGTGTGATTTTGTGTGTTTGGTGGAAATCCGACCAGTACTTTTGTTGCAAAGAACTGAAATCCACGTCCCAAAAAATGTGTGATATCTGGGTCTACTCAGCAGACCCATTTCCCTGTTTGCTCTGTGGACAGAAGTGTCATTGGCTCATGGTACGGTGTGGTGTCGGAGAAGTTTGGACGTGGCCGGTGGTTGGCTGGAGGGGAAGCGTGGTGTGCATCAACACGCCATGGTGTATTGGAGGACAGTGCGGCGGCGGAAGGGTCTGGAAAATGTAACGTACAGTATATGTTAGCAGCAATAAGGGCGGGAACAGGTGGGGGAGTGAGAGTGGTTCATGTGACATATGTAGGCAAGTACTTTGTGTGGTGATTGGAGGCAGCTGTCATAAGGGCCCCATAGCTTCTGCCGCAAGCTGTTTGCGGCGACCTCTTTTCATGGTGAGTGGTGGCAGGTTAATTGTAGAAGGGGCCTCATTGCACATGTCATAGGTTTGGTGGGAAGGCAGGTGGCTGTGCGCTGAGGATGGAATGCGGTATTTGGGCATATGTTGGTCTGCCTGAGTGAATGAAGGTGCAGCGGGTCTGTGGTAGGAATATGCTAATGTTTGACTCTGCATTTGGTAGAGGGTGGTCTTTGCATAGTGTGGTGTGTGCAGATTGGTTGCAGTAAGGTCAATGTTGCAAACAGAATGTGGGTAGGTTGCCAGTGGCACCATACTTTGTGAATGGAAGTGGGTACGCCCATAGTATGTGATTGAAAGTGCACAGGGAGGCAGGAGAGAGTGTTTTGTATGTACATTATGGTAACTGTTGCAATTTGTTGCTGCATAGCTCCATGGCGGTGCGCTGTGGTTAGAGATGCTGCAGTGAAAAGTCACGCAGTGTAGGTACTGGATGCAGTGTTTTCATACTGTCAGTATGGTAGAGGGTATGGTTGAAGGGAAGTTTATATGTGCTTGGATAGTGTGCTGTGTGCACAATGCTTGCAGTATGGGCAATGTTGTAAACATTTTGTGGTTAAGTTGGCAGTGACACAATACTTTGTGAGTGGAAGTGGGTAGAACTATAGTATGTGAATGAATGGGCATAGGGGTGCCGGAGACAGTGTAATGTCTATACATTATGGTAACTGTTGCATGTAACACTGTGCATGCCCATTGCAGTGTAGAGGTTGGTTAGCAGTGCTGGTGCCAGTGGTGCGTATGTGTATAGTGGCAGTTGGTGACATGTTGACATGCATGGTTGCATAATGGTGTGGGGAAGGTGTGGAAGGAGCATACCCACCGCAGCAATGCAGGTTTGACAGTGCATGAGGCACAGGGTGTGATCTTTGGAGAATGGGCCTGGAGCACATTGTCGACGTGCTACAGCATCACAAGTGAGTTGCAAAGTGTGCATTGTGAATTCCATGGTTGTGGTGATAGTTGTAAAATGCTACAGTATTTGGTGTGCGGCAGGAGATGGTGCAGTGAGAAGTTGTGTAGTGTGGACACAGGGTGCAGTGTGTGTGTAATGTGAGTATGGAAGTGGGTATGGGTGAAGTGCAGCGTATTTGTGGTTGATTACTCTGTTGTGTGCAGATTTATTGAAGTAGGCCCAATGTTGTGAAGCTTTTGCGAAGAGGTTGCCAGTGACACAATACTTTGTGAATGTCAGTGTGTAGGGGTGGTGCTGGCTGTGGTATGTTTGTGGATTCTGCTAAGTGAGAGACATTTTTGTGAATGGGTGTTTTATGGTGTGGAGGAGTTGGGTGGAAGTGCAGCTACGTATTTTACATTTGTGCATAATGTTTGGTGCCCACATGGTTGCTTGCTTGAATGTATAGTGTTGTGGTGGGTATGGAAAGGGCTGGAATGGTGTGTGCATGGCCAAAGGTGTGCTGAGTGCATTTTAGGATCTTTGTGGATGCTTCAGTCATGCATTATTTAGCAGAAGTTGCTGGTGAAGGGGCTTTGCAATCATGCGGAACGTGTACTGAGAGTGTTTAACAGTAAATATGGAGTGGTGTATAGAAATGACAGTGTGCCATGCAGAGGTTTTGTATGTGATTGTTGCATGCATGTTTGAAAATTTGACACCACACATTGGGGGGGTGCTGCAAAAAGGGATTGTGCAATGGGAAGAAATATTGTGTGAGCTGTACTGGGCCGTGGCCCTCATTGTAGATGGGAAAGCGCCCGTGCACATCCTGCCATTATGAGCAGGGTGGAAAGACAAATGGAATTGTGGGAAATAGGCCAATAGGAGTTTAGGGCGTGGTTGACAGGAAGAGGTGGTACAATTTCGTCCCAATAATGTGTCGTGAGGGTGGTTGAGATGGAGAGATGCACAGTGCTTGTCGTCGGTGATACCTTTGTTCGCCATCTGCATAGGTGTTGTGTGCAAAGAGGCGTTGCTGGTCATTTCGGGTTGGAAAGAGTGCTTTCTGGGCCTGTCAGGGTGACTGCAGTTTTGGCAGGATGGTTCGCCTCTGCAGATATGTGGCATCCGTCACAAACGTTGACTTTGTCCTGCTGCACTATGGAAGTCTACATTTGGGTTACATGTCGTGTGGGCGATTCATCCATCATCTGAAGAGGTTGCTGACCGCAGTGATGCATATTTTTCCTACTGCCAAGGTCCTTTTCTCATGCATAATGCCAAGAGGAGTATGGGTCCATGACGGTGTCATTTGTCCCCAGCCAGAGGTCGGAAGGTGTGTGTAAACAGAATTATGCGTGAGTTTATGTAGACTGCTGGCATGTTCTCCATCCACTATGAGATCAAGAGGTTGCAAAATATCCAGTAGTTCCGTAGAAATGGCATTTATTTGAGTTCCATTGGCAATGCCATTTTCTTTTACACTGTGCAAGAAGCATTGACTAAAATGTGGTAAAAATGTGAGGAGAGGCAAACAGAAACGCATATAAAGAGAAAATACGCACGTCAAAAAAACAAAAAAAAATGTTATACATGTATGCTGGAAGACTGCATCCCCTACCAAGTTTGATATTGTTTAACGCCCCCCCTGCAATCCCCCCACTCACTATCACGAAAAGGTAGTGGATTACGGGGAACTTTCAGGATTACACGTGCTACATCCTGAGTGGCTATGGGGATGTGTGCGGATGGAGAAATCGTGCATACTTTCATTGAACTTTGTAGTGGACTTGCTTTGGAATAGTACGACATTTGTACTGTAAATGTGTAGCAGCACATTTCAAGTGTTTAACAGGAATGACAGTATTGAATGATGGCGGCTTTGACTGGTGGATGTGTGTGAACCTATTTACATGCAGCCCAATGAAGTAGAGCAGCAGGGAAGAAAGTGCAAAGGGAAGGCAGACTGCTCCAGCTTTACAGGGGTGCAGCCGTTGTGCTACTTTGTGATGCGCACGTGCCCAAATCTGCCCTTTACACCACCTTGCCCAATTGCCATGGCCGTGTGGGGATTAGCCAATCAGGTAGTGTGGGTGTGGTTAACAGGAAGGGGAGGTGAAACTGTTGTACATTATACCCTGCGTGCTGAGGGTGGCTGATATGGTGAAACGCTTTGTGTTGACTGTAGGTTATCCCTTTGTCATAGATCTGCACACCTATGCCCTGCAAAGACACTTTGACAGCAATATTGATTTGGAAGGAGTGGACGCATTGGGGAATGTTGTGTATGAGTGCAATTTCGGCGATATGCATGCACTTTGCATAGACCTCGCCAGTTTTCCAGTTGTAGATGTTATTGTCATCCATTACGGCGGCATGCATATGGGTTACCTGGCTTGTTACGTAGACGGAAGAGATTGCTGGATGTAGTGAGGACAGTTTTCCCCACCACGAATCTGCTTTTCTCATCCATAATACCATGAAGAGTATGGCCCCCTGCTCATGGATGTTGTTCCGAGCCATACGCAGGAAGCTATCACATCAACAGAAGGATGTCTACTTTTTTCTCCGCTAGAGAATGCTCTTCTGCAACAATGACCTCATTATTGTGGAAATGCAGAGTTTTTCCAAGAAAATTGCATTTTGTTTTCACCCATTGGCGATACAGTTTTGTTTGCTCGTCTACATGATGCAGTGAAGAGTTTACTGTACTAATGTTAGCACAAGACAACACAAAAGCTACAAAAACTGAAAAAGTGTTTCTGTAGAAGCATCTAAAAAACAAAAAAAACAACAGGCTCTTTTAAGAGTCGCCCCTTACCAAAACGTCCTCCTACCCTGGTTTTAAGTTATTTCTCCACGCCCACATGCAGCGCAAAAACCACATCCGGGGGTTTTGCAGGTGGCGGCCACGAACATGGAACTGTGGGGATTGTCCAATCAGATGCTTAGGGTGTGCAGCAATAGGAAGACAGACTCCTGCTTCAATTGGGCCTGGTCCTCGACGTACTTGGGGACCCGCATGTACCACATTCATCACTTCTCACCATGTTGGTCTATGGAAATGGGACTGTAGCAATTGTCTTATCAGGTGGTGCTCGGTGTGCATCACAGGAAAGCACGCCAATAGGAAGAAGGACTCCTCTGCTTTACTGGGGCACAGCCCTTGCGGTCATTAGGGAGAGGCACATGGCACATTTTGCACTTCTTACCATGCTGGCCAATGGGAATGGGACTATGGCCTTTTGCCAATCAGGTTCTCTGGGTGTGCGTCACAGGAAAGGGCGGCATTCACTTTTTCAATTACTTTGTGTACTGCGGCTTGCAAACATGGCTAGGTGCACAGTTTTCGTCGTGGGTGATGGCTTTGTGGAAGATCTGTGCGTGTATGCCCTCCAAGAAGACTTGTCTGGCCATTTCAGTTTGAAGGGAGTGGAAGCTTTGTGGTGTAGTGTTGAATCGTGCTGTTTTGGCAGACTGCTTGTAAAATGTCGACCCGTGGCCTCTTCGGCAACTGTACATTTTGTGATGGTGCACTTTGGAGCCTATTTTTTTGAGTCTCATGCCTTGCTCCCGAATGTTTAGTCAACTGAAGATTATGATGAAAGCAGCGCAGCACATTTTTCCTACTTCCAAGGTGCTTTTCTCATGTATGCCCCCTAGAATAGTGTGGAAGTAATTCCAATGATTCCTGTCGCCAGCCAGAGGTTGGAATGGGTCTCATCAACAGAAGCATGTGTGACTTCTTGAGTGCTGCTGGGATGTTTGTAAATACTGGAGAGGGGCGTCTGTACTCCTGCTCTCAATATGGTAGAGGAGAGGCACAGAGGATCCCAGCCAAGATTCTCTATATTTGGTAAACGTCGTGAGCAATCAAGGCCTAGCTTCTCAGGAGGTGATGCAGGCTGGTTCTTAAGTACAGTGTAGTCCCCAAGCACCCACAAAGGAATGTCCACACATTGTATTAGTTAAAATGCGTGGCACCTTGATGACAAGTGTTCATGGGCCAAAGACTGAAGAACTTTGGCCCAGCAAGGACATATAGTCGTCGAGCGTCACTGTGGCCTTCAGGTGGCAGAAAAACCCACCAGCGGATTCTCCTCGGTCGTCAACGACCTTTACTTTCTCCAGCAGGACAAAAGCAGTTGACGAGGATGAGCAAGGGAGTCCTTGTTTCAATGTTCTTAGGCAAGGGGAGCACGGAGGCTCCGGACGGTGATGGCGGTCGCCGACGGTGGACGGCTTTCTGGTACATCTCTTCGTTCTCCTCGGCAGTCCCCTTATAAGGTCGGCAGCCTTTCGTAGGTCTGTCTACCAGGGAGCTTTGGCAAAGATCAGCTGGTGCACAATGGTCCCTTGTAGCTCGGGAAGAGGTCACCTAGCAGGTCCTCTCTTCGACCAGTTCCTTGAAGGCACAGCAACTTTTCAGATTAGCGAAGGACAGCAGCAGCAGTTATTCTTCCAGTGGGATTCAAAGTTAAGCATCAGTTTCAATGTCAGTTTCTACTTCAGCTTCTGAACGATTTCTAGCAGTGACAGCCCCCCAGATATACTATTGATCTCCCATTCATTCTGCTGGCTCACACTCAGGCAACCAATCACCCAGAAGGGCATTTAGGCAACCAATTAGGCGTACGGTGCATTCATGTCATTCTTCTCCATCCAGGCACTTACAACACAGAACGTGGATTCGGACAAGCACTCTGCCATACAGCACTACACACTGCATTCATTCCATTTTCGGGCAGGGCTGTCTCAGTCATTTTGTCAAACAGCAGATACTAGACACCCATAACACAGAATGCGTATTTGTCACTCACCCCGTTTACCCAGGTCCCACCCCATGGGTATACCCACAAGATACAGTCATTGGGAAGGCTCCAGCCAGTCTGGCCTGGACTTCCCCACAACACCATATATGGAACTTCCACCCAACAGCCAGTCAGGGGGAAGGGACAGAGTCAGGGCTTCCCGGGGCTTCAGGAAAAGTAAGGTAACAGGTGATAGAAAGCAAGACATACCCGCGAAAATCTGCCATTTGGACAGTTCATTTGGTTGAAAAGAAATAGCACTTTGAATTCCACTTATCACCTAGAAGCAGATCAACTGAAGGGTAAGTTGATTAATAGGCATTATCCCAAGAAAATCGTCAAAAGACCATATAAAAGGTCGATCAACAATCACCGTGAGGCACTGCTTAAATACCGTTCGAAAAATCAAGATAATAACAACATTGTATTTGTAAGCACTTACAATGAAAGAACAAATGAAGTCACCAAAATCATTAAAAAGAACTGGCACATATTGACAGGGGGTGAGAGCCCGTTAGAAAGTCCAATGTGTGCTTATAAAAGAGCACCTAATTTGAAAGAACTACTGACTAAAAATGATATTGCTCTTAAATGGAAAGAACAAATCAGCATTACACAAGCGTGGGGCTTGCCCTCAGCCGTAGGACATGCCCCGTGCGGTAAATTTGTCAATTGTAAATACACTAGTAGAACAAGAGAGGTTGATTTGGGACTCTCAAGAATGTGGCAACAAACTGGCCTCACGAATTGTAATTCTACACATGTTGTATATGCAGTGTGGTGCCCTTGCCATAAAATGTATATTGGCATGACAGAACGAAAAGTAACCATACGTATAGGGGAGCACAGGAGTTGCATCCACAACCAGAATGTGCAAGCCCCGATGGTAAGTCATTTCTTGGTGATGGGCCATGATGTAGGTCAATTGAAATGGACTGTCTTGTGGCAATTAGATAGAACGAGCAACATGGACGCTGATCTAAGAAAATTGCTGTACAAAGAACAGTGGTTGATTTTTTAACGGAGTCAACAGCTAAAGGACTCAATGAAGAGGTTAATTGGAAACACTAAGTATGTGTTTCCTGAGGTACTTAAGCTCAGGTGTTATGATTGACAAGAGACTCAGCAGTGTGGTCCGGTGGAAACAAGTTACACAATTCTCAACCCATGCACTGTATTTATAGGGATGAGGCGGCCTATAGATTTGACTGCTGGTGTAACTTTACATATTTTCAATACGATTCGTTTTCAATGATGTCTTTATTTAGCTGTGAGGTACACCTGGGTGCTACAGATATGCTTACTGAAGTGGAACGTGGTTCGAACCCGCTGTTATGACTCAGACAGCTGGCGAGAGTTGTGTGTTCGGGGTGCGCTTCGAGCACGAGCCTTCCTCATGTCACGTCGAACACCCGACGTGAGAAGCGCGCAACCGGATGAAGTCACATGATGTGTTTTTTTTTAACCCACGTGACCTGGATGGCGTTCACGTGAGAGAGTAGCACAGAGAAATAGAGCACTCCGGTAGCTACAAGACAACGAGCTACATGACAGGGAAAGAGTGACGAAAGACGGAGAATTATCGTATTGGCCACGTAAGGGGTATGCATTTCGTTTCTTCTGAGTACAAGGTGTTTAACTAGCTAGTAACAGCGTTGGGAATTGGCAACGCTGTTATATTAGAAACCGCTAGTGCGATGTTTGTTTTCTTTTACGTAGGTTCCCGTGGTGCTAGTAAGTTGTAGCGGTTGATTTGAAAACGCCACCGCGGCTACAGGGAACCACCTCACGTGAATATAGCGACGAGAAAGTCGGGTCCTTGGTCGCTTAAATTTCTACAGTGAGAAGAATGGAATCCCCCAGAAGCAGGTATTTACCACACCTGTGAGTGAAAACTTGAGAGTGACTTGACTAGTAGTAAGTTCAGTTGATCTGAAAAGGTTGATATGATACAGTGGCAGAGTTAGATAGCATTGGAGTGGAATGAAATCATAGTTTACAACTAGGAATACACTTAAATAGATGGTATCACCTAGTGTTGTTCCACGCGAGTGGATGTAGAAGTAAAGATGACTGTGAGCTGATGTTATTAGATCCTTACATTAGGAGTATATTATACACTGCCAAGATTAGGAACGTTTGATATATTGTCTTATTTGGATACTACACACCGTTTTTGAGTCGTTTGGTTTGTTATGTGTTTTTCAGGAAATGAGCGGTCCAACATATCTGTTTGGACTCTCCCCTACAGATGCTGTTGTTCAATTAATTATTGAAAAGACTGACACAGTAAGCCTTAGTTCAGCAAACTTAGGTGCTGACTTAGTAGGATGACAGTAAATTAGAAGGTACTGACTGTTGTCTCTTGTTATTTTCATTCATTGAGTTTCCCCATGTCATGAATTGCGTGGCGCAGAGTTAATCATGCACATTGAAGAGTTTTAAAAGTGTTGAATCTACCATAGGCGAAGAGATATTGTTCAAGGGTACAGATGGTCCCCCTGATGAAGTTCTCTAACACTTGGTCGAATAAAATGGTGTTGAATGAAACATGTTGGGCAAAGAAGTGTATTGTAATTGGGTGACAATATACGAATCATTCTGATATATCGGATTGGAATCCAACCCAGGGTATCACTGAAGGGGGTAGGAATGCACTAAATAGATAAATTACGTGTACAGTGGTATCCTTTAACGAAAGGGAACCTAGTAGCTACCGACCATTTGGTTTCTCGAGGTAGAGTGTTCACCTTTGTATATTATTTAGTTTTTTATAGGCAGGTTGACACAGGGTTGAGCACAACACAGGTTGTTTTATTTATGGGATTTTTTTATGAGAAATTTTGTAAAAGGTTTTTAGGAATTATTTCAATTTTAAAATGATGTTTTACAGAGTTGTACATTGTTTTGTGATTTATATGAAATTAAAATTGTGATGTTTAAATTGTGATTTAGACTTAGTACCTATTTGTTAAAAGTACTTAGTGGTTTGTTGACTTGGGGGAGACAAGAGGGGGTAACAGGTTGACGTGGTGTGACCCTTGGTTGAAGGATTGTCCTGAATTTGTGCTTAGGAGCCTGGTCACCACGTCATTAAAATGGCTCCATGTCTCTAGGTGGTTGTTGGATAGAAAGCAAGGGCCACAGGGGCCATCTTTTTTCCTATCACAAATCCACTGATTCCAATAACAGGGCCTGGGCATCCCAAAATGGAGGATGCTCAGGGCACCTTGTCAATTCAGCACAGAGCTGCCACCAGCCCGTACCCTGTTGTTTGGGCCACAGACAGGTGCCCAAAAACATACACTAGGAGTACAGGGTCGTACTCCCACCCATGGGTGCCATAAGGGTATTCCAAGGGTCTGTTTACCAAACCAAATACAGGAAGAGCCGCACCACCAGGAGTCCCACATGAACTCCTGTGTGGAAAACAAGACAGAACACATGATAAAAAGCAATAAAGGACAAGGATTCAGAGGCCCTGTCCACCTGATGCATTTCCAGCATCACAATTTTCTCCTGTGAGAATGAGAACATTGGTTCACGATACATAAACCTTTTCTAGGCAAATGGCATGTCTTTGTTGCACAGTGGCAATTAAATGTTGTTTCACTATCTACAAACTGCACTGAAGACCCTATTGTAAGAATGTGAGCTGACATTGAAAACACACATTTACATATGAAAATCGAAAAAAGAGTTTTTCTTGGGAAGCACATTTTCAACAAAAAAAAGCACCCCCAAATGCTGTTTCAAGAGCCACCACAACTAAGGACGTCTGCTCCCCTGGTTGAAAGTTATTCCCCCCACTTTTGCATGCGCACAGCACGAAAAGTCTGCGAATATCGTAATAGTTACAGGGTGGCACGTGTTACATATGCCCCTTTTAGATATGACTGCCGTAGAAATGGGCCTGCAGAGGCTACAGGATTGGGCAATAAAGTTTGTGGGTGTGTTCTGTACAGACAGACTGTGCAACACAGTGTATTTGTCAACAGAAATGCACAGAGTGTGGTTATGGCTGTCTGTTTCACGAGGCACAGCGTGTGGGTTTTAGGGGATTCCAACATACATTGACTGAAAGTGAATGGAAAACACTGTGCGGGTGCTACTCATTTTGCAATCTATAATGTGCATGTGTACTCCTATGGAGTACCTACAATGAAGTGCATGATTTTGTTTTCTGTGCAACTCTTTGGTGACACTCAATCATGCCAACCTTATTGTTGTGGATTGTAGAGGGAACATTGCACAATATGTTACACGAGTTTCAGAGCCGTTTGCGATAAAGGAGGCACTTGCCCAGTTCATGCATTTGTGAACGATGCCTTGCATAAGTTTTTATCACATTATGCAGCCACTGATGTAGCAGCGTCATTTCCTTTTCCATTTTGGTCTGTGAATGCAGAGAGCGCGGTACATTGAAAAGAAGTGTATTTAGGCCTTTGTTCGACATGTGCCTATGGGATACTTCGCCCATGAGAATATGATGTTTGACAGCACAAATACTTTTCCCCAGCTATAAAGTTCATCTTACTATGCCTGAATCCCGATTTCTGTACACCCCATCTAAATTGGCTTGGTGCCCTTCTTGAAAGTATTGATTTTTTTTTGTAATACGTGTTGCGCACTGATTCTCTTGAAAACACTCTGCAACACGTAAAGAAACCTCTTTGTAAAGCTAACCCCTTTCTAACCGATTGAACTACAGTGTTGATAACACTGCCACGACTCGCGCCCTGCATGCGTGCATTGCCAATTCAGTTGTTGATCTGTGAACGGTGCTTTCTTTATTTACCTTTTTTCCTTTCCCAGTTCCTTTTCCTTTATTATGGTGTTCTCACAAACGGCACGGATGGAATGGCAGGAAAGGTCAGGTACAGAGGGGGCAGCACCTGTATGGATACTACAGGGGACATCCCGGGAGATGGAATTATTGGGTGGCCCTCCCCTTCATAGGTGGCAATCATTGTAATGCTCCCGTAAGGACTGTTCCCACACACTTCCAAGTACCTTCCCTCTGCACAGTAGTGCATTGCAGTATATGCACAATACAATGCCCTTTGCCGGGTAAGAGTCTGTAGCATGGCATATGGTTTGCAAAGGTTGTTTTACAGCTGCGCTACCCTAGAGGAGTGTCCCTCTTGTTGTCCGGAGGAGATGTGGCAAATGCTGTACATGAAAGTACCCTACGTAATTGTTGGAAGGGCGGTAGCCTGCCCACTGGTCCCTTGTGCTTTCATTTCAGTTTTTGTGGCATGCAGTATGTTAAGAATTTCAATCAGGCAATACACCCTGGTCTCAGTCTAGTATGAAGTGCAAATGAAATACTTATTAATTGTGTCTATAGGTTCAATATTCTGAGTGATATACCACTCATATCACACCCTTCTCAAACTACCCCCCAGGTCACACTGGACCAGGAATCAGGCAGGTTGGTAAAGGTAATATTTATTTATTCATTTGTTTATTTATCTATTTATTTATTTATTTAAAATTCAAATCACACATATGTTTTAATATATAAGGGGCAGCAATCATCCATGTGGTGACAAGACAAATAAGAAAGTAGGTAATGCAGTTGAATTCACTTTTGAGGAACACGGAAGATAACACACAGGGAAAAGAACAGTTTTGGCTTGTTGAAAAGATAGCACTTAAGTTAAGATTTCCCCCTGCAAAGTTTTCAATTCACAAGTGAGCAATTCTACACAGATGTAAGTAAGCAGCAGGTATTCAGGAATGTTGAACAGTGTATAGGGTTTGAATACAATATTCCCTCCCCAAACAAGAGAGAAAAGGTTTTTGGAACTTTTACACTTTTAAAATGACAGTTGACAATTGCTTAGAAAAACAATTAAAAGTGTGCAAAAATCCTTAAATTGATATAAATTCCTATGGGTGCAACACTAAAAAGATTCGAACAAACATAAGCTATCATATGAGCAACAATACACACTTAGAATCAGAATGGAATTTTATAAACACTTTGAATGGGAAAATACACATGTAGAACTTTTGCCAAAATGTGAATTCCAGCCTAATTTTCACTGTGCGATTTTTAATAAAAATTGGTCAAATACTGTTTCGAGATGTGGTTTTTGGTTGTGGATGTAACTAATGGTCTTAGGTTTAACTCAGAGTTGAAATTAAGTCTCTAGCTATATAATTGAGAAAGTTATGCAAGTTTGAAAGAGAGGCATTTTTAGAAAAATAGAACAGAGAAAAGCAGAAAATCGGTTTTAAAATGACAGATTGGTTTTATTTAAACTATATTAATGCTAAGAAAAAGAAGAATGCCACCCGTGAATCTCCACAGTTACGCACAGCTAATTGTAACCCTTCACATTGCGGATACTCTATTTTTCTTTTATGGGAATTACTTTATTTAATCCAAATCACTAATGGCTCATGGTCTAGTAAAACAAATGAGAGAAAATCAGCGCTAACACTAGGAATTACAAACAGGGTTGCAAGAATGGTTCTGACAATATGATAGGTTCTTAAGTTAAAGATGGGATAATTTGAGAGATGGGATAGGACAAGGTAAGACAAGATATGCTATGGTTTACTCTGATTCCTATTTATACTAACAGGCCACTGTAAATTAAGATTGGACCATCAGGTTCTGGTCATCACGGATCGGGTCTACATACAGCAGTGCACCTCTGGCGGAATTGGATCAGATGGTCGGTTTTGGTCACGGGACACTGTAGATCAGTGGAATGGTGAGTTTCAGCAGGCAAGCCTTAATGGTAGCAAGCCAGACTGGATCAGAATTAATTCCCTTGAATTTGGGATGATTCAGGATTTGGGGCTAGCTGAAAAGAGTTCAGCAAATGCCGAGGTCTTGGTTTTGCAAATAAATCTGGAGTCAGGAAGCAGATGAAGAGCTCTGGAACAGAGTTAATGCGGACATCAGGATGGAGTCAGGAATCAGTGTGTGTTTGTGTGTTGTGAGCTTCCCTTATTTATCATGCCAAGTGACATCACTAAGTTTATGGTAGGGGCAGAATTACACCCACACCCATAAGGCTCTGATAGGTCAAAGGCACTTGCCTTTTTCTGATTGGAAGCCAGAAAGAGCTGTCATATTTTATGATGTGACTTGGGAACTCCAACAGTTATTTGGACCAAAATCTAACTTTCCCACAAATACAGATTCCTATAATTGTGCCCTCTAATAAACTCAGACACATGCATTACATATTTTGTGGGTTACATTTACATCCAACTCCCACGTCAGTGAGACCTGGCTTTGTCTTTCTGTGGAATTTTGCCAATTTTAACCATAAAGATTTGGCCTACCAATTCCTAATTCGGTACATATCTGTGCAATCACCACTAGAACACGGGTATATAATATTAGATTTGCATCATCAATAGTCTTTGCACAATTAATGTTTTTGTGTAACTTGTATTCCTTAAGCAGTATAGTGTTCAATCAAGTCTTAAAAGAAAGAGCATAAAATTAGATTTACAACTACCAACGTTTAGATTTATCCTCCTCCGTGTGGCAAAGTTAAAAGTCTTTAAAGCTCAATTACAAATAGGCATTTTAACCACCAAAAGTCCTCTGCCATGAGAGGGAAGTTTGCTGCCCCTCCCCTGTGGGGATGAGTGTTCAAGCCTGCCATTGTCTTTGGCTGGGGCCCAGACAAAAGTCTGATGAGTTCTTAGTCATGAGTATGCAAAAACCTCCCAGCAGCAGTTAGTGCTTTATTGCCAGCAGTGAGGTGTCACCCATTCCCAGGCTGAGGCTGTCAGATCAGAATTAAATAGTTAATTAACTCAAGACTGGGTTTTAACTTTAAGTTACCTACATCTTTCATTAAAACATATAAATTGAACACAGTTTTGACATTAGCAATCCTTTGACATTTCTTACAGGAGTAGGCCCTTCAACAAAAACAGGCTTTTAAAACAGGCGATTTTGCACTTTCCTCAAAGGAAAAGCAAACTTAAACTGTGTCCTATAATTCGGATGTTCCTCTGCAGCACACACATTGTATTCAGCACCAGTTCTTTCCTTGAGTGCTAGGATTTGTTTGCAGTCTGGATATATGTATCCAGTCTTTGTTTGAAGTTTCTGTCTGCACAGTTGAAATTGTTACATGTTGCCATTCCAGCCGCATTTTTCCAGTGGAACTGAAAACAAAGGTTGCTGGGCTGGTTTTTCATGAGATACATTTCTTAACTGCTGTCAGCCAATGAGGCCCGGCTCCTCCGAGCCATACTGGATGAGCTGTAATTTCAGTACCCTTTTAATTTCAATGATTCACTGGAAAATAAATGGATCTAGCGCCAAAATAGCACTTTGAATGTTGCAAAGCTACATTTTAAAAGGCATTTTCAGTTTTCAGCACACTTCTGCTGTTTTGCTCCATGTTGAATGTGGCAAAGCCCACTGGCATGCTCCTGCAGTGACAATTCTGGTTTCACCCCCACTTTCACTGTGTGTGGCAGGGTGTGCAGCTTTTTGTGGTTGTGACCTAAACTCAGTTGTGCAGATTTGTGCGTGCACAGGAGTCAGTGCATCCATTTTGGGCTGTTTCTTTCCCTATTTGTAAAGTGATGCAGTGGGGCACATTGGAATGGGTCAAAATATCCCACAGAATCCCCCCCACCGACTTCGGCTTGATTTCCATTCGTGGGGAAGTCGGGCATGTGGGATTTTTCTTTCTTCTCATAAAGGACACAGGTTTCTCCAGGTGTAGTTCTTCTTTCCTCAGAGAATGATGAGACACACTCTCCTCGTCAGCTCTGGTCAGAATAGTATAGATACCCCTGTCTTCTCTTAGGCTTCTTTCAGGGGTTGGTGACACTCCAGATTTCTTTGGTTTTTCCTCCCGGGTCCCTGACGAGGTCCTCCTTGGTGATTAGGTACACCTAGTGCCAATACTAGAAAACAGAACATAACCCAGGTATGTAAATGTTCCCACTACTGCCCGCCAATAGGGATGATAGCTGTGGGATATACATATGCATTCAGTGACGATATACAAAATTGCATGCATGTATTTAATGACAATTTCAAAATGTATCGACCTGGACAGAGTGTGGGATGAATTCACCCACTCCGCTGTGCTATGCGGAATCACCCTGCCAGTTATGGGGAAAGAAACAGCAACAATGCGGCAAAACCCTTGTGCACGCCAAAAAACTACCAAAACCATGTGCTTCAGCACACAAAAAGAGGGATGCGCAACCTGCCATCCATGGTGCATGTGCAGTGGAATGGAGCACACCCTGCAGAAATGTGCCCTTGGGTTCCATAAGCAGCACACAGAGTGCAGAGAGAGAGGGGCAGCACTTTGCAAATGAAACACAAAAATGCGCCTACAAATGACATTTGCTTTGTTGCCAAAAACTCCAAAATGCCTATAACACAACATTTTCAACATTCACAATCTTGCCTGGTGATAAAATTCATGTGTCAGTTGAAACCTTGTGAAACATACAAAGTCTGAAAACTGACAGCCTCTATGCCACAATCTGAGTGCAGTACCCGGAGCTGCCTGAATGACAGCAGTCAGAGGAGACTGATGAAACTTTAAAAGTGAGCTAGAATTCAAAAGCCTGCTGGATTAGCAAACAGAAAAAGGATTGTTGCCAAAAGGAATACAGATGTTAGTTGTGTTTGTGATTCTACAGATTTTAAGGCCAAGAAAGAAATATATTTGTATGGGATGCAACAAATGTGGCTTTTGCTAGGTTTAAAAGTTAATCAGCTTGGCTGAAGCTGCAACAAACTGGAAAAATAGATTTTCTCCCAGAAGGGGGGCCTTCCTCTCAGCAGAAACTCACAGAGAGGTGTTAAGTGCAGGTTAGAGCTGAATCTTGTCTACAGAAGGCAAAGGAACAATGACAAAGTTGCAGACCAGGAAACTGGAGGTGTGAAGGCAGTCGTAAACTCTCTTGGAAGGAACAAGCCAGTAGGGGATGCCTTGGACTGAAGGGAGACAAAAAGAGGCAGAGCCAAGAGACCATCTGATGCTAAACATGAACAGAGAACACATTTTAAAAGACTTATAACTTGCTATTCAAAATGGTGAAAAATAGTTGTTAATTGAATTTCTGGCTGCACGTGTGAAGAGGCGGCAGAACTGTGTAACATGTTCTGGACAGGAATGGAAAGATATGTGATTTGATGCAAAATGTATTACTGTTAGAATTGTGAAAATGTACACGCCTATCCCTATGTTAAACACGCAGATTTGTGGAAAGTTGCATAAAATTTGGAAACTGTGCATAGCGAAAAGGACAAAATTCTGTAGAAAGTTAAAACAAGATCCTACAGCTGCGAGATTTTGATGAAAAGATGCTACACAAAATATGGCATCTTTGTGTGTGATTTATAAAAAGGCGACTAATGTAGAAATGTGTTTTTAGTGTAAAATCCGATTTTTAGACCAGTGGCTAAAGGGAGGTCTCTTAGGACTGTAAAGCAAACCATAAAATGTGACATTAGCCGGTCTTGATCCAATCACCTCAAATGCAAGGTGGTGATGAAGTGTTGACCCTATCCCAGTTGAAAGGGGCAAGCAAGCTTAGCTAAGCCAGCCCACACACGCCCTTTATGATGTCATTTTACAGCATAAAGACAGACAGATCTACTCACTTTCCTGATGCTGGCGGAGCGCCCTGCTGCTGAAATCTACATCTTCCTTGTTTGAGACTCCAGAAACTTGGCAAAGCAAAGGCCCATGCATAGCTGAACCATTCTCAGCTAGGCCTTAAACTCTAGAACAGAACCCCAAAAGCCTAGGGAAGCATCACAATACAACCAGTAGTGCTGTTAATGCTTCCCTGCTGAATTGAAATATCCTCAGAACCAAGAAGGGCAGATTCCGTCCAGTCCTGTGCCGTGCTGTGACCAGAGAGCCTTGCTGACCTTGTCCAGTCCAATGTGCCCAGCTGTCCATCCCTGATAGGTCCAGAATCCTGATGGTCCAGAATCCTGATGGTCCATAATCTTAAATCCTTTTTGTCTTGTGAGTATTAACAGGAAGCTAGAAACTGTTGATTCCCATGCATTATCTTGCTCCCTCCTAACCTCTGAACTATCCTTACTTCCATAATCAGTAACATTGTCTAAATCCGTAGTGAAATCTGATTCTGTCTATCTGTAAAAGCATACTTTTTCCTAGTCATCTTTGTCAACTTTGATCTATTAATTTCATTCGAGTGACCAGCCTAGCGCTCCAAGGTGGACAGAGAGGAACCAGGACTGAGTCACGAATCACTCCTGACTCTTACCTGTGCCGTCCTGGTGCCTTAGTTTGGACACTCTAGTTCATAGTCAATAATTTTTCTTATTTTAAAACTGAAGCCTCTTTCCATTCTCGTGCCTATCTCGCAAACATGACATTTACTAAAACCTCTATAACTCCCTCAGTTTCTGTGATAGAAACAACATTTCAACTCCTACTTGTAGCTAACATCTGTAGCTATCGAAAGAACTCACAACAGTGCTATTCTCCCGTTATCGCGAATATCACGCACGGAAAAGTTTGCTGCGAATTCCCATTTTGAGAAATTTTTACACGTGTGAAATAGCTTCCATTTGTTTCCGACCTGGACTTTAAGATTTACTAAATCATTGCTGATGATTGTGTGCAACTGTTCCAAGCGGCTCCCGTAGGAATTCAGAATAATTTAAGCATTTTTCCACACATTTAGAGTTCTTGCTCACCCACTTTAAAAGTCATTCTGACAGTTGAAAAGCCCACTTCGTTTTTCTCTTTCTGTGTAAGGGGGCAAAGGGGAAGTGAGACACTGTTTGATCTGTACTATTTCTGAATACCTGTTCTCTCCTTCCATCTCTTTGTATTGCCTATTGGGGTTGAGGGGTGTTGCAGGGGGAACCTCTAACCATAGTGCTATCTGTGCTATAGTGCTATCTGATCTGAACCAACACAAAATTATTATTTCTGTGCTGCATTTGTTTTGCTCATTACTTATTTCTAGTGTATTAAAAATATTATTGTGTTCTGTCACCCCATTGGTGATTGTTGTTTACCTATTAATATCTATATTGTGATTTTGATCTTATAGAAATAAATAAATAATACCTTTTACAAACCAGCCTGATTTCTGGTCCAGCGTGGCCCGGGATATTTTTAAGTAAGGGGTGTGATATGAGTGGTACATCTTTCAAATAATTGAATCCATATATCAAATCAGTTTTTCCATTGCGCTGTACACGAGGCCCAGAGCAGAGTGTATCACCTGATTGAAATCCTTTACAAGAGGGTTTCAGGCAGGGAAGGCAGTCTTTGTGGACTTGGAAGATCGCCTCATCCCTCCTGAAGTCACAGGTCACCTCTTCATTACCATACGGGCAGGAAGAGTACACCAGGAAATTCCCCCCATGCCGGGTGAAGATCTGTCTGGTGTTGTGTCATTGTTGCTATCACTGTCAAAACAGTAATTGGGGATCGGTCCTATCAGTTCATTACCTAAATCTATGGAAAAATGTTGGTCATCAACCGCCATTCCAATAATTGCGCTTGCGCCCAGAGTGACACTCTTAAGTTCACTGTTATCCACCAATATTGGAATGGTGTTGTTGTTAGGCAGAATTATATGTAGTACCCTTTGGGAACACTACACACAATTAGGACTACAAGTGACAGTACAATTCCACCTTTGGTACAAGCTTTACTACACAGTTATAGTGGTAGCAGTAGCGGAGCAGCCAGACATATCTCAAGAGTAAGTGAGCAGTACAAGGAGTTACACAAAGGGACAGCAATTACTATTGTTCAGGAAAACACTGACTCAAGGTTTCTAAGTAAAAGAATATGTATTTATTTACTCAACAGTTGTATAACATTTCACTATTCTAAACAAGTTAAAAATCACAATCATAAATACACCACACCACTTCCCTTACATTCCAGACAAATTAATCTCACAAAATGAAGTGGGAGCAAAATGGCACTACAGCAATTTAAAAGGGAGGGAAAGACAAAGTTATTAGAAATTAGGCAAAACCAACAGGTACTCAGGTCAATCTGAACAAGAGAGATTACAGTGAGGAGATCAGATAGCAAAGGCTTAGGGCCAAAGTCAATATGACAAAGGTCTTTTGCTCAAGATCACACAGTTCAGGGTAGTTCGCGTTAAAGTTTGTGGCACAGATCCGGATGAGGTTGGTTGGTAGAAAAGTTAGTTCAAAGAGAAGAGAAGGACAAGCCCTCGGATTCGAGAAACATTTCAAATACTTTCACCACGGCTGACCAAAACGGACAACCGGATTTGCACAGTACCTTAAAACGGAGAGGAAGCTGTAGCTGAGGCGGACGTTCCTGGTGGTTCCTGCAGGCTCACGGTTCCTGAAGCGACTGTCGAACTGACACGAAGTAGGAAGACTAGAGTGTCCTGCGTCACCCAGGGAAGAAACGAGCAGCAGAGCAAAACAACAAATAAAAGGTGCACTCCTTAAAACCCAAGCAGGGTCCGACCTTCCTGGCTATCTGGCCCACTGTAGCTCTGTACAGCGAATTCAACCAGAGGAGGGGTCCTGGCTTGTAGTTTGGGCGAACTGGTTGGTCCCACCAGCTCAAGGGAAGAAGTTTCCTGGAGGATCTTCTCTGTCGTCTGATTCGGAGATTCGGACCTGCAGAAGGGCTTCACCGGCCGGTTCAGTTGTGATAGGGGTCCTCTTCCTCTTTGGTTCTTTCGTTCCAGTGGCGACTCTGCTTTTCCAGTCCATGAGAACTGCTTTTTATGTAGTTTTCCCCCATTCATACAGCCTGGCTGTCAATCACACAGCAGGGTGGCTGGCCTGGCAAGGCCAGTCCCCTTAGCCAATCAGACAAGAGTGCGACTTGGGTTACCAAGGGAACACATGGCAGGGGTCCGAAGATCCCTCCCTCACATCCTGCCTACCTAGACTATCAGGCACCTTAAGGAGGGCTTCTGAGCAGAAACCCGAGAAAAGACAGCGAACAAAGGAATCATCCCTGGTTTGGCACGCAGAGAAAAACACGAGAAAAACTTTAACAAAAAGAAATTGCGAATAAACCCAGCCGGAACCTAAATAAAATGTATTTGGTCAAGCGGTTTTATGTTCGAGGCTAATATAATAGCCTGGAACAATACCACGTTTATAAAAGATAATCGCGGTAGAAAAGTTACGGTAGTTACCACTGCCACCAGCCAAGTCTTAATGTTAAGGGAGCGAAACAAGGATCCAAGAGGTACAGACAAAAAGGGATAAGAGTTAACCCTTTCCAATACTCCATGTAAGATGGGGTGTACTGGGTCTGTGGTTTAAAGTGACTATATAAAGATAATGGCAACTTTACCTGTTTCTGGTGGACAGTAGTCAGCCCCAGAAAAATGGAGTCAGTGGGAAGTCTCAAAGACAACCCTGTGTCATTGCACTGAAGGTGCTGTGTAACACACACAAAAGTGGTGCACATGGAGTAAGTTAGGCTCCAGTGCCCAAGATCACACAAAAAGTGAAAAACACACACAGCAAAACACGTTAGAGTGGAAAAAAGGCTCACACTCTTACCAGATTGAAAACAAAAAATCCTAGAAATCCAGCAAAGCTGCTGGGGGACTCTTTAGGTAAGGGAAATCAGCCATTTATGTTGTGTTCTGTATTAACCCCAACCCTTGCTGGTGGAGATGGGCATTGAGGTGAACATATGCATCGGGAATTTCCAGTTTCTGTCCTCATTTAATTTTTACTTTAAGTGAGAATAGTCAGGTCCATTCTGGGATGGTGACTTCCTCTCCAATTTGAACTTCAACTGCATACGGCAGCAATTGAGCTGACCAAAATGCTTTTTCTGAATCATCAAAGTCCATGGGATTACCCCCTATCGGGACCAGGCTTTGAAGTTTATCAGGTCCAAACTAATGGCAAAGTGATTGAGAATGTCACTGCCTAAATGAAAATGGTGCAGGGACATCTTGCACGACCCAACAGTTATGTACTATGCTTTTGTTGCCTATAGAGATTTTGAGCATACACCTGCTAGGCAGGAGATGTTTGGAATGGGGAGTTTCCAGGTCCATTTCCCATTTGTCTATCAATTTAAATGTGGGAATAGGTGGATCTTTTGGGGGCTTTCGAAACATGGCTTCGCTGATGAAGTTCTTACCGTTGGTCATGCACACTCGGGCGATAACAGACTCCTTCCACTCATTTAACGTAATGGGGATAAACAACTGTTCTGTAATCTTCTGAATGTCAGTTAAACTTTGAGCTGGTTTCTCATCATTTTGGACTATGGAAGTGGGATTTTCTGATTGCGAATTGGTATAGAATTTCAGGGTATTTCCTTCCTGTGTGGAATGCCACTTGAAACTGGAAGGAAGGTTGATTTTCAGAAATAGAGAGGAATTCCCATCATCAGTTTGTTGTCCTACTGTACTGAAATTACTGTCACATCAGGGATTTGGTTGTTTTGAAAATGGAACTCAATGTGATCCTGTTATTGTTCAACCATGTGTCCCGGGAGGATGGCTCAGCGGCAGCGTGCACTTCTTGGAAGCAAGACGACACGAAGCAACAACAGGTTCGATCCCCGGGTCCACGCTTAAAAACCTCTGGGTATTTAAGCGCGTTATAAATACGTAACTAAGACCAAAAAAAAAAAAAAACACAATTACACAACTAAGAAAAACAAACAATTCCTGTAACAGCACCTCGATGCCTGCGGGCTGTGTGAGCGCTTTATAAATGTAAAATAAACAAAATGTGGCATGTGCCATTTAAACTAACATGATTGACACTATGTTTTAATTTTATTAGTCGGTTAGTCTGGGTCCAGAGGACCTTGTTTACACAGTCTATTAGGGGAGACAGTCTGCGCAGGATGTCATTCCCCAGTAAACATGGTGTGCCCTCCGGTGTCATGAATATGACTGTGTGTTTCACCTTGTGTTGCCCAATTTTAATTTCAAAATCCGCAGTCCCCTCGACAGGAATTTCCTCCCGTTGAAGTTCTGAAGTTGTACAAGAAGAGGGGTGAGAGGGATTTGCTATCTCTCCCCCTTCCTGAATTCAGCTGATCAAAGGCTCTCTTTGACAGAAGAGTGGCTTGGGATGCAGTGTCCACCAGTACCAAAAATGTACATTGCCCTTGAACTTGGACCGGGGCATAAAATCTTCCCTCCTTCTCCTCAAGGGGGAAAAGATAATGTGCATTTTGGGTCAGTTGGTGGGTCAGTTTCTTGATTCTTGATTCTGACACCGGGGTAGTTTGAGCAGGATTCTGTTTGGGAGCTTGGAGATCTGTAAGAAAAATATGTCCGTTGGATATTGGGGGAGTTTTGGGCTCCCCTGGCTCTGATTCTGGGCTGCCCCCCCCTTTTCGAGGCAGTCCCCAGAATAGGTCTGGGCAAGGTGGTTTCCTGGCATTTTATTCTCTGGTTCAATGATGGGCGGTTCTAACTCAGTCCCCACATTTACCCAGCCTTCAATAGGATCTCTCGGGACCCATCTTTCTTTGGGAGGAGTCCCCCATCCCTGAAGGAGAAGATCTTTTTCCCAGAGTCCTCTGGGGAACCCTCTCCTTCAAATTGGAGGACATTAACCTCCTCCCCAAAATGGGTCTTTTTAGGTCCTTTATTTCTCCTACCTGCCCTCTGTTCCTTTGGTTGCAGACTTTCGGGGGCAGGAGATTTTGGTTCTGGGTCCTGGGTTTCAAGGGCTTTTCACAAGTGGGGAAGGAAGCCTTCTTTAAGGCTTTACTCCCCCCAGCCCCCATGCCTCCTCCTTCGGAACTGGGGAGTTGTTGGGGTCCTCTCCCCGTCATTGTTCTGGAGTACCAGACCCTTGGTTTGTGGAGTTCTGAGCCGCCATGCTCATCTGAGGGTTCTGCTGAGCCCTCAACATGCGACCCAGATCCTGGGACAAGTTCTGGACCTGGCGTTCCAGTTGGGACACCCGCTCTGGCTGGTAAAGGGATCTCTGGTCCATCCTCGGTGGATCACGGGAAGGGTAGCTATCCCTTGTCCCATAATATCCTGGGTTTGGATAGTTTGGGTAAACCTCCACCCTTGGCCTCCCCTCTCCCATATTGGGCTGGCTGGGCTCAGGAAAGTGGGGGAAGAAAGGAGGGTTTTTTTGTGGGTTCAGGTTTTGCAGGTACTGGGGAAAGAAGCTCAACCCGGCATTTTGCGGATTACTGCCCTCCTGAGGAAAGTTAGGAGGGAAGTTTCCTGGGTTGGTTCCTACCTGGTTGGATCCCCCCCTTGGGCTGGGGGAGTACATACATACCCCAGGATGGGTTTGTTGCCTTTGTATCAGGGGCTAATATAATCAGGGAGTTAGGGGTCCCATTTGTGGGATTACCTCCCTGACTACCGGTTTGGGATTGGCCCGAGGGCCTTCTGGTTCCTTGATTGGATGGGTTCTGTCCAGGTATATTTTTAGGCCCCCCAATCTCCAGATCTAAAATGGGGCAACGTTCACCTCTGCCACCTTAGCAGCAGCAGGGGTGTTGGCTGGTTTGGAGTTTATATTGGTGTTCTTAATATCTACAGGTTTCTGCACCTCATAAATACAGGTCACCTGTTCTATGACCCATTCCAGTGATCTCTTCTTGTGAAAGTCCCTCACCAGCTGAGTCATGATGTATTTGGGGAGTGCATGGAATAAGCTATTGATGAACTCCCTACTATTTGTGCACAACCTCCTGGTGGTCTGCGCAAAGGCCCGTTTGTGTTCCTGGACAAATTCTTGGGGGCCTGGTCTTCCCCACACTGCAGATTGTAGGCCGCCTTGCGGGCCTCTTGGGGATTTCTATGGACAGAAAAGTGTTTTAAGATGGCTGCCCTATAGGTGGACCATCTTGAGTGGTTCTGATCCTCCAGCCCCGCAAAGAAGCTGGAGTTCTCAGGGGAGAATGTCCATTCCACATATTGGATGCAACTCTTACTATCTTTCAGATGAAAAGTATCCATCATCTGTTCGTATAATTCAAGGTGTTCCGAGACTGAATACTTGCCATTTTATGATAGGGAGTTATAACACTCCTTATGGCCTTGATCTGCTTCAGGGGATCTTTTTGTATAGCCTTCTTGATTTTGTTGGCCTTTTTGGTCTTAGACACCCGCATCCACTCATCCTCTGACGCAGAGGCACTACTTCTGGAGGTGGCTATCGGATCCTCTATGCACTCCCTCATTCTGCGACCTTGAGAAGGGCTTGCCTAATATGGGGGCCTAGTTTCCTTATTCCTGTGGTGCTCAGAAGGGTCTTCTGAGTCTCGCCTGCTCCCAAGATTGGCAGAGTCCTCCCCTCCACTTCCCTAGCTGGGAAGAGGTCTTGAGAATACTCTTTTTGGGCTTTATTTCCTGGAGTTCCCCACCAAATTGAACAAACTGATCTTTTGGTAGGTGGTATTTTTGAGGATCCAATTCCCTGACTCTCCCCTCACAGGAGTCTTCCTGATCAGAGATGTTAGCCCTAAAGTTTGGGGATCTGTACAGAGATGCCCGTGCATCAATTTCTGGGAGGCGCTGATCTGTCAGTCCCATCTTACCCATTTTGTTGAAGTCTACCATCCCCATGGCACCTGTTTCATATGAGTCAGTGGACATGAAGGTGGCAGAGTTCATTGCATTGAGTACAGGGGTCCTGATGTGAGGATCAGGGGTTTCTCTGTCCCTCACTATCTCTTCTCTTTCAGTTCCTATTCCCTGGTAATATGCCAACATCTGAATCTTTTGTTCCTCTATCAGAGCCTTACTGATTTCAATAATCCACTCTTGCATGGCTAGCTGTTTGTGGGGCACATCATTCTTTTCACAGAGAGCCTCATTGTCTCTCGGTGCTTCCTGCCTGGTTTGGAAATACTGGGTCAATTTCTGCTGCAGGTGATTTACCTCCTGAGTTTTAGTATCATTGGTTTGGTTGTTCTTTTCCAGAGCATCCTCCACCCGCCTCGTGTGCTCTAGTAGCTTCTCATATTCTGTTTTAACTTCATTGAGATCCTGGAGAGCCAGCTTTCTATCCTCTAGCTTGGTTTTTAATTGGCTTACTTCCTGGCCTAATGCGTCCCTCTCCTGACTTAGAGTGCCCCTCAGTTTAGCCAAGTTGTCCCTTTGTTTTTTGAATGCACTAGATTTCTGGCACTCCTCATCAAATTCCTCTTGAGAGTGGAGGTCTTTAATAATTAATTTATTATTTTCCTCTTTTAATTTGTCTATCTGGTCTTGTAGGGCAACCATCTGTTCTGCGCAGACTCTATTAAAATTTTATTGTTGTGCCAGCTTTTGCTGATTCTGTTGTAAAGAGTCAACCCTGTCCTGACACTCCTCTTTTAGGGCCTTTAATTGGGTGTCTTGCCCTGCCTTCGCTTGCTGTAGGACAGCCAGATCATCTTTTAGTTTTGTCCCATACTGGACTGCTTCCGTCTCTGATTCTTGGCTCTTCTGTAGCCTTTGCTCTGCAGATTCTAGATCAGTTTGGATTTGCTCTAGTGTTTCCACCCGATTCGTTGCCAGAGCCATGTTTTTTGCATGCTTTTCCTGCATTACTCCTATGTGGAGGTACAGGTAGGCCACTATTTTGGCAATTTTACTCTGCTCTTCTTTCGCTTTTGGGGCCCTCTACAGTTCAATAAGAGCTTGGTGTAATGGGCCCTTTACCTGCAATGTACCCAGGTCCATGGCAGTGACCTGTTCTTTGATTTCCTGTAGCCAAACATGTTCATTCTGTGCTGGCCACTCACCACTGACAAACAGTTTGTGCATGAGGTGTTCTCTAGCCATATTGATTTCTACTGAGATCGCCATTTTGGAACTATCAATTTCTTTATGAATTATTTTAGGGTTAATTTACTTTTATTTTTACAAACAGGCCTGATAGTGGAGTATTTATTTTGGGAGGTGCTTGTACAGTGTAGCACAATGCATCAACCCAGCAAGGTGTCTGTACCCTGAAGGTTAGTCTGCTGTGTGAGGCTGTCACGGGTGGTAACTTGAAATCAAAATCACGGCACAAGGCCCCAAATCTGTTAAGGTTTTTAATCAGGCAATACACCCTGGTCTCAGCCTAGTATGTAGTGTGAAAATGAAATACTTTTTTATTGTGTCTATAGGTTCAATATTCTGAGTGATATACCACTCATATCACACCCTTCTCAAAATACCCACCAGGTCACACTGGACCAGGAATCAGGCTGGTTGGTAAAGATATTATTTATTTATTTAAAATTCAAATCACACATATGTTTTAATATATAAGGGGGAGCAATCACCCATGTGGTGACAAGACAAATAAGAAAGTAGGTAATGCAGTTGAATTCACTTTTGGGACGCACAGAAGATAAAACACAGGGAAAAGAACATTTTGGCTTATTGAAAAGATAGCACTTAAGGTAAGAATTCCCCCTGCAAACTTCTCAATTCACAAGTCAGAAATTCTACACAGATGTAAGTAAGCAGCAGGTAGTCAGGAATGTAGAACAGTGTATAGGATTTGAATACAATCTTCCCTTCCCAAACAAGAGAGAAAACGTTTTTGGAACGTTTACACTTTAAAAATGACAGTTGAAAATGGCTTAAAAAACAATTAAAAGTGTGCAAAAATCCTTAAATTTATATAAATTCCTATGGGAGCAACACTAAAAAGATTCTAAAAAACATAAGCTATCATATGAGCAACAATACACACTTAGAATCAGAATGGAATGTCAGAAATACTTTGAATGGGAAAATACATGTGTAAAACATTTGCAAAAATGCGAATTCCCGCCTAGTTTCACTATGCGATTTTTCATAAAAATAGGTCAAATAATGTTTTGGGATGCGGTCTTTGGTTGTGGATGTAGCTAGGGGCCTTAGGTTTAACTCAGAGTTGAAATTAAGTTTCTAGCTATAAAATTGAGGAAGTTATGCAAGTTTGAATGAGAGTTGTTTTTAGAAAAAAAGTACAGAGAAAAGCAGAAAATCGGTTTTAAAATGACCGATTGGCTTTATTTAAACTATATTAATACTAAGAAAAAGAAGAATGCCACCCGTGAATCTCCACAGTTACGCACAGTCGATTGTAACCCTTCAAGTGGCGGATACTCAGTATTTCTTTTATGGGAATTACTTTATTTAAACCAAATCACTAATGGCTTGTGATCTAGTAAAAACAAATGAGAGAAAATCAGCGCTCGCTAACACTAGGGATTACAAACAGGGTTGCAAGAATGGTTCTGACAATATTAGAGGTTCTTAAGTTAAAGATGGGATAGCTTGAGAGATGGGGATGGGACAAGGTAAGACTAGATATGCTATGGTTTACTATGATTCCTATTTATACTTACAGGCCACTATAAATTAAGATTGGACCATCAGGTTCTGGTCATCACGGATCGGGTCTACAGACAGCAGGGCACCTCTAGCGGAATTGGATCAGTTGGGCGGTTCTGGTCATGGGACAGTGTAGATCAGTGGAATGGCGAGTTTCAGCAGGCAAGCCTTAATGGTAGCAAGCCATACTGGTTCAGAATTAATTCCCTTGAGTTTGGGATGGTTCAGGATTTGGGCCTAGCTGAAAAGAGTTCAGCAAATGCTGAGGCCTTGGTTTTGCAAAGAAATCTGGAGTCAGGAACTAGATGAATAGTTCTGGAACGGGATGGAGTCAGGAATCAGTGTGTGTGTTGTCTGTGTATTGTGAGCTTCCCTTATTTATCATGCCAAGTGACATCACTAAGTTAATGGTAGGGGCATACTTACGACCCACACCCACAAGACTCTGATAGGTCTAAGGCACTTGCCTTTTTCTGGCTGGAAGCCAGAAAGGGATGTCATATTTTATGATGTGACTCTGGAACTCCCACAGTTATTTGGACCAAAATCTAACTTTCCCACAAATACACATTCACATCCAACTCCCACGTCAGTGAAACCTGGCTTTGTCTTTCTGTGGAATTTTGCCAATTTTAAACATAAAGATTTGGCCTAACAATTCCTAATTCGGTACATATCTGTGCAATCACCCCTAGAACACGGGTATACAATATTAGATTTACAGCATCAATAGTCTTTGCGCAATTAATGTTTTTGTATAACTTGTGTTCCTTATGCAGTACAGGGTTCAATCACATCTTAAAAGAAAGAACATAAATTAGTTTTAGAACTACCAACTTTTAGATTTATCCTCCTCCTTGTGGCAAAGTTATAAGTCTTTAAAGCTCAATTACAAATAGGCATTTTAACCACCCAAAGTCCTTAGCAGTTATTTTTAACTTTTCTTTCAACTGGCAACAGCTGTCAAATTCCTTGGATCAGGGTGGGGTTCCTATTCCTTGAGAGGGAAGTTTCCTGCCCCTCCCCTGTGGGGATGAGTGTTCAAGCCTGCCATTGTCTTTGGCTCGGGCCCAGACAAAAGTCTGATGATTTCTTTGCCCTGAGTTTGCGAAAACCTCCTAGGAGCAATTTGTCCTTTCCTGCCAGCAGTGAGGTGTCACCCGTTCCCAGGCTGAGGCTGTCAGATCAGAATTAAATAATTAATTAACTCAAGACTGGGTTTTAACTTTAAGGTACCTACATATTTCATTAAAACATGTACATTGAACACAGTTTATAGGCAGATTTTGACATTAGCAATCCTTTGACATTTCTTACAGGATTAGTCCTTCCCACAAAAACAGGCTTTTAAAACAGGTGATTTTGCACTTTCTTCAGTCGAAAGCACATTTAAACTGAGTTCTATAATTCAGATTTTACTCTGCAGCACACACATTTTATTCAGCACCAGTTCTTTCCTTGAGTGCTGGGATTTGTTTGCAGTTTGGATATGTGTATCCAGTCTTTGTTTGAAGTTTCTGTCTGCACAGTTGAAATTGCTACATGTCAGCCGTTTTCCTGTGAAACTGAAAACAAAGGTTGCTGGGCTGGTTTTTCATGAGATACATTTCTTAGCTGCTGTCAGTCAATGTAGCCCGGCTCCTCTGAGCCATACTGCATGATCTGTAATTTCAGTACCCTTTTCATTTCATTGATTCACTGGAAAATAAATGAATCTAGTTCAAAATAGCACTTTGAATGTTGCAAAGCTACATTTTAAAAGGCATTTTCATGTTCAGCACACTTCTGCTGTTTTGCTCCATGTTGAATGTGTCAAAGCCTGCTGGCATGCTCCTGCAGTGATAATTCTGGTTTAACCCCCACTTTGACTGTGTGTGGCAGGGTGTGCAGCTTTTGTGGTTATGACCCAAATGCAGGTTTGCAGATTTGTGCGCGCACAGGAGTCAGCGCATTCATTTTGGGCTATTTCTTTACCCATTTGTAAAGTGATGCAGTGGGGCACATTGGAATGGGTCAAACTATCCCACAACTACAAACAGTTTATGGTACGCCATTAGTGTTAGGGGTAGCATTCACGGATATACATATATTGTGGAATACAAGAATGTTTACAACAGCGTGAAACAGAGCTTCATTATATGCTGCAGGAAGCCATTTATTGTGTGTGACCCATGCAGCTACAGCACTTCTGTAACCACTGCTAAGATTGTTTGCGCTCTGCATATTCTGCTGTTTCCTTACTTGCCTTTACATGCACTAGTATGTGCGTGAGGAAGGTGCATTAGGTTTGCCATTTTGCAGACTTACTACAAACGGTCCCACCTGCAGTTACATGTTTTCTTCAACTGTACGACTGGCAGGCGACCTCTTAACACTTTCCATCACACTGCTGAGGCCACACAAAATGTATCTGTTTCACAGGTCATGGAAAGGCAAGCAGCAGATAAATCAAAGTAATGCAACATTTAACACGCTCATGTCACACTGCAGGTTGCTGTTCCTTGTTTAGCAGTGGCCGTTATACAGTTAGAAGTGCTTTAGCCACAGATTGTTATATTTGCAGTGCCTCCCACGAGTCGGCAGTAGTTCTTTAAAAGTGGTAGCCTACTCCATGAATCCATACGGCTGGCGACAGGGGTGGTGTTACCAGCATACTGTGGATGACCTATGCATGGGTATAGGTGTGGAACGGAAACATGTGCGCTTCCACAACTACTTAAAAGTGCATTCGTAGATGCGGACATGCGGTCACCAATGGAGTCTTATGGATACTTGCAGTGTGATTGCACATACGCCAAACAGGTGCAGTCTTCCTAGGAAACGTCCATATTGCTCATCTATAGTCATCACGGCCAGTAGTGTTTGGCACAGATTTATCATGCACTGTTGATACAAAAAGAGAGCCTACTGACACTCTAAACAACATTTACTATGTACATCTGTAATTGCTATGATACACCAACAGTATTCAGAAAAGTAAGGGGTAGCACAAATGGATACATACACCAGACAATTCGCCCTTTCCAAGCGCTTATCATGAGGGCAGCCAAGGAATCAGTAACAAACCGTTGTTAACGGGATGTTATGGTTATGTTGCCATACCAAATACCTATCCTCTTTACAGAAAAAGCTATGCTAAAGGAATGTTCTGCTTACAGTGCCCTACTAAAAACCTATGAAATTCACTAACAAAAACATTGTTAAAGGGACGTTATGGTTAAATTGCACTACCAAAAACCTATGAAATTCAATGGAAAAACGTTGTTACGGGGACGTTATGGTTATAGGTAAAACCGAAAACCCCCCGAAATTTGACAGTTATAGTAAGCTAAGCAACCATAACTCGTGCCACCAGTGTGCACTGCAAGGACTAACACCGATGACATCAAAGATGCCCTCACAAATCTCATTCATGACATCACTGATGACATCACATGTGCATGTAGTTTTAATAGAAAGCCTGTACAAGGGATTGTTATTGTAATGGTGGCAGAAAATTATGAACGATTATTGGAAGAACTATCATGAGATAAGTAGGTAATGGAGGAATTAATTGTTATACACAACATTGTATTGCACACATCTTCACTGTACATGAATGAATCTATGTGCAAACATAGCCATTGTCTGCACCATGCCTCATGGAAGTGTAACCTTCAAAATCTTTCCTTGTTACATAGTGAAATCATGAATGCATTCGTTTTAGATTGTTGGGTAGTGTGAAACATGTAATAAGTAGCTACCATTGCCTTTATAACTACATAATTGCACTACTGCACAGAAACCATGAAGACACCACAATGCATGCAAACATGATCATATATAAGGGAATTAAAGTTAGCTAAAAATGAGCAGTATTAACAGAAATTGTTCATTACATAACTGATTATATTCATGCAGAGAAACCAGTGCTGTGTTTTACGCTTTCCTCTTCCCTTATATGTGTATGTATCTTATGATGCCAATGAACCATAATGAAAGTAGTGTAAGAATATATGAGCAGGGGGCTGTACATAAATTTAGAACATTTTGAATTGTTTGTTCCTGACTGTTAGCGAAGAAAAGCACCTGGCCTACTTATGGTAGTGAACAAAACAGAGGGAGCCACACATGTGATGTCATCAGTGATGTCATGAATGAGATTTGTGATGGCATCTTTTTTGTCATCTGTGTTAGTCCTTGCAGTGCATTCTGGTGGCACGAGTTATGGTTGCTTAGCTTACCATAACTGTCGAATTTCATTTTTTTTTTCGGTTTTACCTGTAACCATAAAATCCCTGCAACAGCGTTTTCCCATTGAATTTCAAAGGTTTTTGCTAGTGCACCTTAACCATAATGTCCCTTTAACACTGTTTTGTTATTGCTTGTATTTACTTTAGGCACTTTACTGCCTCTCCATTCCAATATGGCTGCCACACACTCCGCACTGTGACACACACCTTTTCAGTGCTACTGACATAGCAAATGGACTACATTTTTCTGTTTATACTGTTCTCGAGTCCACTTTCCCTTTACCTGATGAAGCGCTCATTTGAGCGTTAAACGCATTGTGTCGCAGGCCATGCCCTATGGCGTCCTGCCTCTATTTTTCCTTTGCTGCTATTCCAGACGTGTTTTTGTAATTTAATAAATTATTTTCACTTGCATCTATTCTGGATGTGATTGTTTCTGCTTATCTATTTTTTGTTTGGAGAGGTTATTTGGCCTGCGGGGAGAACGTTTTTTTTTTCCATCTTTGTTTTTATATATACATATATATACACAAACATATGCCATGTTAGTTGCAGAGAAATATATATTGTAATTCTTGGCATGCAGCAGGAGGTATTCTGTTCTTTTTCTGTACCTTAGTGCGTTGCATTTGAGTGTCCAGAACACATACTAGTTGCTTTGTATAAATGTTATATGTTTTGGTAGGCAGGACAAGGTAATATTTAGTGGTTGTGAGGTAATGCTCAGCTTTTAGTGACTAGACCAAATACCTGTTGCTTGTAAAGTTGAAAATAACAAACCTCACATTTCCTGTGAGTCAAGATAGAGAATTATGTGTTTGTAACTGACCACATTTCTGTTTACTAGCCTCACCACATAGTAGTTGCAGAACAATATTAGATATTCATTGGTTGATAGAAGGAGATTTTATTCACTGGTTGTAAGTGACTGCACCATTATCTTGTGTTTGGACCAGATACTAGTAGCAGAGAAATGGTCTATAAGGAATCCTTGGTAGGCAGGAGGCGATCCTTTTTTTCAGACTTTAAGTTACTGTGCCACTCTTTAAAAGCTATAACAAATACTGGTTGTTTGTGAAGTCCTAAATAACAAAAAATATAACTCTTTTGAAAGTTAGAGGATAGGGGAGAGGAGAGGCTACAGTCTTGTGGTATGCCAGGTGAGATGTTTTTGGTGTTAGAGGCAAATGGCGATAGGTAAGTTCTTTGAGTTCTGTTGGTGAGGACAGATTTTAGCCATTGTAGGGAGGAGTCTTTTACACAGCATTCTTCTAGTCTCTCGATTAGTGTTGAATTAGGAGCAAGCCCCTGCTAGTGGATGGGTTTCACTGGTGCAATATACAGGGATGGTATAGATGCTTGGGCAGGCTGAGAGAGGGTGTGGAGGGGGTCTTGTAACCATGTGTCCTGGACTGGCAAGAGGCTGGCATATCCTTATTTGAGGACACCCCCTCATTGCCATGCCCACTGTTGGTGAGTGCTGTTAAAGAGCTTTTACTGGAAGCTGGCTTGCACACATAGGTATTGGTCAGAAAATTCTTAATTTCCATATGCATTGATGTGAACCCCAAGGAGCAGCTCTTTTTACCCACGTTCCAAGAAAGCTGTGCAAACACATTCTGAGAAGAACGCAAAAACTATTCCTGAGAACACTATTTTTCTGATCTAAATCTACAAGGGTCAGCATATGTTATTGTTTCTTGCCTATATTTAAATATCTTGCACATAGCCTGTTCATTCATTACTTCACACTTATACACAGTGACCAAGTTGAAATCATATATATTGGTCAATATTATTTGTTCAAGTAAATTTTCTCCAATATCATGCTTGTCTTGAAACTGTAGAAAATCTAGTGTTTTTTAAGTAAGTTCGAAATGCCCAATTAAATATGTAGACACTGGGCCTCATTACGACCCAGGCGGTAAGTTACCGCCTGGGTCGTACCTTTACCACCATGGCGTAAACTATGTTTACGCCATGGTGGTTGGCGGACTTACCGCCCCATTCCGAGGTGAGTGGGGCGGTAAGTCCCCATTAACCCATTTACCCTTCCCCATTCCCAATTTTGCCCCATAGGGCATAATGGGAGTGGGGAAGGCGTTAATTACGCCACCGTAAATTACGGTGGCGTAATTAACAACAAGGTCCCTTAGCGCCATGGATTTTAACACCTGCTAAAAGCAGGTGTTAAAACCTCCATGGCACTAAGGGACCTCGGAATCAGGCGGTAAGGGTCGGCGCTGTTTACGCCGCCGTAAACCCCTTACCGCCTGGGTCCTAATGAGGCCCACTCGCCAATAAGTGGCATCGCTATCATTAAAGTAAACTGTGTTGCCTAGTTAGAAGCTACCATAGAAGGACTGTATATGTCGGTGAATCTAACATGGCGACCATTTCAAAATATCTGACGCAGCTCACATTTTCACCATCCAATCAGCGGGCACGTCTGATCTCTGCAGACCTCACGCCAGGCCCTGATTGGTCCAGAGCGGTGTCCGCGGACCCCATAGGGAATTGAGTCAGCGGACCGTACCCAGATATCACTAATTTGTTTTTACCTACTTTTTGGCAGTTTAAAAAAAAAAAAAACTACTTCACAGATTTATTCCAAATTTACAAAAGCATGCATTTGGAATTATGCCGCCGCTCCTGCTGCAAATTTGGTAAAAATCTGTCTAGCAGTTCAGGCTGTAGGCATGAGCAATTTTTTTCTTTGCCTCTATCAGGAAAACCACACATTTTTGGACCCCCTCAATAACTTTCCCCCCCTGGACGAAACTTCACCAACCTTTGCAGAATCAATCCAAGGCGGCCATATGGTGAGGATTTGTCCATGGGGGGGCAAAGTTATGATCCACCCAAAAAGTGCTCTTACCATGGGTTGAGCAACGTAACCATAACTACAAGCCCACTAGCGCAGGCCGTGTAATATTATGTACATATATAGAGAGGGAGAGACAGAAAGAGAGAGTTGCTTATGGAAATTGATGCTTGTGTAAGAACCAGTACTGAGATTCACGTAAGCAGGAAAAATGCTTTACTGACTAATAGTTTTTGAGATTAAAATATTTTGATGACCTTCCCGGAATGAAGCTGGAGACCACATTTGTTGTCTCTCTTTTGTTTAATATATTTAGAGTTTTGAAACAACACTGTTTGTTCATTTCACAGAATTGTGGGGTGGTACTGGATACAGGGGGCATGATATTAGGCATGTTACCCCAGTGATTCTTCCACTGGCAACCACTGCTCTGGCTGTGGTAATCTGGCACCTACAGGGTCCATAACCGCGAGAGGCATACCATTATCCTCAACAATATTCACCTGGATATCAATATCCTTGTTCCAGGAGAAGTACTCTTCTTCGTTCGAATCCAATGCTCAGTCCCATTTCATGTTTTCAACTTTTCTTATTTTTGACATAAAATGATTAACACACTGGGCAATAATAAAGGCAAGTTACTGTCCAAGGTAAACAAATAGATCACAAAAGGTTTTCTAGCACACAAAGGAATGTTACTAAATCAGGAGGGATTCTCTATTTCACACAAGATTGTTTTCTATGTTTCAAGAACAAGTGGGAATAAAAAAGGAAGTTTATTTTCTTTTTAGGGGTTAAAGATGTTTCCGTGTTTCATAAACAAGCGGGAACACAAAAGGGAACGGTTTTTACTTGTTTCTTTTCTTTTTATGGGGTTAAACACAAGGAAGGGGAAACAAATCATCAAAGTCATACAAGGCTTAGTTAGACAAACACACAGTCAAATGTGATTAGCAATTCAAGTGGCATATTGTTTTTTTTTTCTTCCCATGATACAGGTTAGGGCCCTCTTATTGGGTGCCAGCAAGTCCTGTAGGATTCCCCAGGAACACCAAATAATGAGGTGTATATTAATTTCAATAAGCCAGGATGCCTGAGGTGGAGGTTCACACATCATTACCCAGAAGTATTTATGAATATTTAGGGGCTGATTCATGGAACAAATGTGCGCCAAAATCCGGGGTGCAAGTGTGAAAAAGCAAGGCGAAGCGTGCGATTCATGGAAGGCCCTGAGCGTGTTTTCCCCGTGATGTGCACCAAATCTGCGTGGGGCGCACACGGGCGCGCACATCACTGCAACATCCGGAACGCCATGCGTGACGCACAAAGTGAAAGTGCACAATGTGTAGCGCACACACCAAAAAGTGGGCGAAACACACGGAATGGGGAACAAAGCGTGAAAAAGAAGGCGTAACTGGGGAAGGACTGCTGGGAAATACACGGAACGCCCACATGCACGTGAACAACACGTATTCATGGAATCAAATAGGGTAAACCCACGCATGCCAAAAGACACGCACAGGCGTAAACACATCCGCCACACGAAGGCAGGCGGAAGCGTCCCCACGCAGTATAAAAGTGCGCGCAAACAAAAAACACGTATATACAGCTACGATGAATGTCCCATTTCTCGCAGCACTGATCGTGGGACACTGCAGGAGGAGGAGAATAGCCAGGGCCCGCATTTCTTTGCCCAGGACCATCCTTTTCGGGATGCCGGAAGACCAAGTCTATGGCAGGTACAGGTTTCCACCCCATATCATCCTAGACCTGGTCAGGCAGTGGGAGGATGACCTTACATCACCCATCTTGTGCTCCCAAGCACTGAGCCCCTTGGAAAAGGTGCTCAATGTCCTGCATTTTTTGGCCACTGGGTCACTTCAGAGGACAACTGCCATAGTTGGGGGTGTCTCACAGGCCACGCAGTCACGCTGCCTACATCAGGTGTTGGCAATCATGAGCGCACGCTCCCCAGTCCGCAGGCACATATACATGCCCAGGACACCCGCAGAAAGGCAGGCCGTGGTCCAGGACTTTTACAGGGTGGCACACTTTTCCCAAAGTGCTCAGTGCCATAGATTGCACCCATGTGGCCCTACGTCCACCTAGGGCCACTGAGCACATCTATCGAAACCGCAAGCACTGGCATTCCATCAACATACAGGTTGTATGTGATGTCCATGGAATCATCACCTCTGTCTATGCAAACTATCTTGGGTCTACCCATGACAGTTTCATATACAGAATGTCCGCCCTGAGCCGGGACATGGAAGATGGGAAGCATGGCGACACATGGCTCATTGGTGAGTACAAATGTCTGTGCAAATGCATGCATGTCACACACAGACAAATAGACAAACCCAACTAATCACAACCATAATGACCTCCCCAGGAGACAGTGCCTACCCTCTGAGCAACCACATGATGACGCCAATACGGAACCCCACCACACCAGCCCAGGTAAGATACAACGTGGCCGATATTGCAACCGGGGGCATAGTGGAGCGCACACTTGGAATGCTCAATTCACGCGTTCGCTCTCTTGACCTCTCTGGCGGCCAGCTACTATATGCAACCGCAGTAGTGTGCAGGATCATTGTGGCAGCATGTCTCCTGCACAAGGTTGCAACATGGCGGGGCATACCGATGGATATGGTGGTGCCCCCAAATCCCTAACCACAGGCCTTGCTCATGGGAGGGGAAAGGGCATGTGGCGAGGCAGCCCACACCCAGCTTGTGACCACATTTTTCACCTAAGCTCCCACCTCTGTGGAGTGCACACAGGCCTGGCACATACCAGGTGACAATCAATGATGACAAAGACACAATCAACTCTCACAACCTTACCACCCTGAGAATGTTGCCACAGAAGAGCCACATTGTGTCCATCCCTAGCTACTTAAACATAACCAATCATGTGTGACCAAAAGGAACACATGCAATGTGTGAATCGCACCACCCCCCTGAAAAACCGGGCAAGACAATCAGTGGTATGTCACCCAAACCCTACCAATCCACAATACCCTTGTTGGCCACACCATGACATGGCATGCAACTGCAAAAGAGGAATCCAAAAGCACAACACATGACCAATTACATACAAAGTGACATGTGATAAATGGAAATAGGCCTGAGACAATCACACCTGACATGGAATCAGATGAAATGACTGATCAACAACCTCCCACACATACAAAGTCACATCCAAATGCATGCCACCAGTGGTACCATAAACAAAAGACAGAATGCCTGTTGGCATGCACATTGGCCAATCCAAATTCACAAATCCCTAACCCGTGTGCTGTGTGTGTCTCCTGCAACACACTGCCCAGCACACAGCACAGTGAGCAGCCATTGTGTTGGGGATACACCTTGTGAATCATATAAAAAGGACAAGCAACAAAAATAACCTACTGATGCATGTACACGATCCCTAAATGGTAAGTGCTCATGAGCTGCAGGGACACAGCATGCCAGAGAAGGCAATCTGTGTGCATGTGCGGGCATGGAAGGGTGGTTGAATGTGTGGTGGAGCATTGTGTAAGTGTGTGTGTCAGTAGGGACATGAACTCAATGCATGCATGTGAAATCAAGTGACCCTCAGTGTCCTGTACACATCACATGTGAATATTGGCCATGTGTACACCCCAGCATGTCAAACCACAACAATCCCCTGACACCTGAAAAGTAAACACAACACAGGAACAGCCATTGACCAGCAGAACACATCATGTACATAATACCCCACAATGTCAATGTCAGAGAGTGCCCAAACACTGTAGCCCAAGTGTACTGTCCGACAACAAAAGGCCCTCCCTCATTTACTCATCACCATGACCTTCTGAAGAGCTGTGTCTGGGGTCCGTTGGCTTCTTCCTTCTAGTCTACCTGGCTTCACGATCCCCCTACCCCTTGGTTTCCTTGTTCTTCCTTTCATGTAAATAGGGTCCAGCCCCCTCAGAGACCACCTTGACTGGTACAAATACCAAATCGCAGCAAACTCCAAGGAGCCAAACCCCCAAACCAGGGAAAAAGCCTGTATGCACCAAAAAACCCTGGAAGAGACTCCAGTAGATGACTTGAAGTCGCTGAATATGGCCACGCACAAGCCCAAGCAGAATGATAGAATAAATACCAAGGTAGGACAGCTGAACAATGGTTCAACAGGATGGGTAGCAATTTCAGTACACAATAATCAATGAGGATGCAACAACTGATGGGTATTCTCAAAGCTCCAGTCTCCAGGCGCAGGAGTGCCATGAACCAACCATCCCCTCAGCGGTGTGGGCACCTGCAAGGTAAAACTTACAAAGGCCTCCAAGACCCCAGCAGGGAAAGAGGGTTAGGGATCCGTTGGTTGGATAGGCATCAGTATTTAGGATAACCAGAAAGAGGCTACAGACAAACCCCCTCCCTCGTTAGTGAAAATGCAGGGAGGGATTGCATGGCAGCGAAAGGTTGACCAGAGAACTGTGTATTGGCAGACAGTGTTGACTAGTGTCAATTGCATCATCTGAGTCAACTGACAATACAGAAGATGAGAATGGGACAGTAAGCAGGACACATGATGAACCCTCAATAGTACACCCATTTGTGCAGGAGTCAGGGGGCCTGAAACTGGGGGAGGCCTGTGCCCCACACAGACTATGTCACCTTAAACATGTGCGTGGTGCAGGACTGAGCCAGAGTGGGCATGGAATGGATGATCAAATGCCATTAAATGTATGTCATACTGGACACGTACTACAATGTTCATCCTGCCAAGGACACATAGGGGCATACATGGAATGCACATGGAGCATGAATGGGCACTCATGTTCCTGCGTGGCATCTGCCATCTGCACAGTCCGAGAGAGACACCCTGCATCAAGGACAAAGGATGTACCCCACTGTATGTGTCTGGCAGTTTGGCAGTTTGGCAGGGGGAAGTGTGCATGTACACAGGATAGTTGAACAGCCCATTGCAGTAGTCCAAAATGACACCCCACAGTGCCATGGTAAAATTGGGGTGCAGGGTGCAGGGGGGTGGAGGGGCAAGGGAGCATGCCTATGTGGAGTACTAGCATGCAGGTAGAACACACATGCACATCAGTCATGCAATGACATAGTCCCAGTTCTGAGAGGAAAGACGCCCCAGGCTACATGCAGAAGGGCCAGTGAGCTGGAACATGGACTGGAGGGGCAGCCGTGTGACTATCATGTGAGTAGGGTGCAAGTGTGGTGATGAGGACAGTCCCCGTCTGCTCTACATGTCCAGCATGCTGCACAGCAGGCATGCATCAGTGAAGCATTGCTTGACTCGCACATGAGAACCATGTCCACATAGCATGTAGTGTCAGTCATGCACACCACATCACACAAGCAAACCACACATGGTCTAGACAAACACGTGACAACACTCACTGGACGAGGCATCAAAGTCCAGCATCTCTCCCACTCCTTCGTACAATTCTGCCGGTATGAACTCCGCAGCGATCAACTCATGCGAAGTGTGATCTTCCTCCTCAGGTGGTGACCCAGCACCAGTCACCTGAATCATGGCATAATTGGAGGCACGCTTCAGTTTAGCACAGCGTCGAAAGTCATCCCAACGCTTTTTGCACTCCTGAGCTGTGCACACCTCATGTCCGAATACACTGACACCCTCCGCAACATGCTTCCAGTGGGACAAACACTGGGCAGCCGTAGTGTGACAATTTGGGCCCACCACCATATCACGGTCGTGTCCCGACACGTAGTCCACAAGGAAGTCCAGTTCCTGCTTGCAGAAGGCTTCTTCCTCAACGTGCCGGAGCCGTGTGTGGGGTCCCAGCCTCTTGTGCAGATGCAACCTTCCTCCTCTTGGGCAGTGATGCAGCCCCTGACTGGAAAATGCCACCCTGATCAGTAGGGGCAGTGGCGCTGGTGGATTAAACTGAGGGAGTGGCAGGTGGAACAATGACGGAAGCCCTGACTTGCGTCAGTGGCTGCTGGGTGCCCTTGACTGGACCCTGCGCAGCAACATCTGCTGTGCCAAGGTCATTGATCGGGACTGTACTGGATGGTAGACTCACAGCCAGGGTGGTGTCGGCTGCATCTGCCCATGCACTTGCCAACACACGGCTGCTCGGGGCAGCAGATGACATTACTGCCCTAGGGGCATGTGCCTCGGTCAGGGCAGCTCTGGCATCCTGGTGGAGCAAGTCCTGGGGCATTATGATGCCCTCTATGGAAGAAGATGCGCCGATAAGGATGGACAGGAGAGGATCTGGCTGGACATCGTGGTTGCCATCTACACGTAGCGGGTGGCAAACCGCGACAGACAACACGTCTGTAAGCACTGGGAGGACTTCAGGTCCAGGAACCTCAGGAAGGCCGGGCGCCTCTTGGAAGCAGCGGATGCAGTGAGGCGCCGGGTCCACCTTATCATCAATGACATGAGGGTCCTGGAACGCATTAACCCAGCGCTTCACCTCCAGGAATCGAGCAGTAAGTGCCCATGCGTACTTATTGGACGCAGTGCATGTTGAGGTGTGCCAGGAGTGTGCAGCTTGGAGATATGTCTGAAAAGGTCCATGTATGGATGTGTATGTGCAGGGACATGACCGTGCTGCATGTGAATCCTGTCATGTGTGATGCACATCAATGGTGTATGTGTTCCAAAGCATGATGCCCAACTGCATGTGGAGATGCACACATGTTAGTATTTCTGGGTATGTACTATGGCATGGCTGGGGTGTGACACATGGATGCTGGTTCCACCTTCATGTATGTGCACGGCATACATGTGCGTGTGTGTGTTTCACATGTGTGCGACACTGATATACCATGGATGCATGTGACACAGACATGTAGGAACCTGATTGGCAGATGTGACTTAGTTGCTGATGATTGCACTGTGACAGGTGGTGGAGATGTACAGATGCATGTCTGTTGGTGTGTGTGCTTGTGATGTCATGCCAAGCTTTGGATGTTCATGCTGGTGTGTGTGTATGGATGCTGCTGCCTGCTGCACGATTTCTGTCTTTGTGTGCATGTGTGTGGGTTCAAATTATATGAGTGTTGGGGAGTGTGATGCCATCTGCGATGTTTGACACTGCCACTCATGTGCAACTGTCACGTGTGTATCCGACCATTGTTCAGTGCCTTGATGCCTGTGTTCTGTCTCTCCCTGTCTGCAGCGTTGACTGATGAAGAGGGTGGAGACGGTGCTGTGGAGCACAGAGGCAGGGATCCCACCACCAGCCGGAGATGCAAGGCCCAGCTCTCCTCCCACGTTGTCATCTCTTCCACGAGTGAGGACTCTGGTGCCGCATCCATGGCCTTAGCTGCCGAGGGAAGGTCCAAGAGGCGGAGGTTGGAGGTGGACTCCTCGGCAGCAAGAGGGGCAGTTGAGCCCCCACAGGGGCCTATGAAGGAAGATGGCACAGAGTCATCCAGGTTGGTGGGGGGTTTGGTTGAGAAGGAGGCCGTGGAAGGCCCACGCACGGGGCCTGGAAGGGGGATTCCACTGGTGCTAATGGTGCAGTCCAGTGGCAGGGACAGGAGGCAGCACAGGCCGCTGCGGATGTGCTTGTGTGTAATCCTGTCCCCTATCCTGTGACTGCATCATCCTGCACCAGCAGGGATGCTTTCGTCCAGACCCGTTTTCAGTGAGGGGATGCACGAACAACAGCTGGCCTTCCTCTCCCCGCGGACGTGGCAATCCATGACTGGATTGAGCCTGTCCTAGCTGGGGTGGCGATGCGTCAACGTGGTATTCGGGATGACGTGTATAGTTCTCGTGTGGACATTGCACGTCATTTCGAATAACTCATTGACCCCATCAGCATACTAGGACAGGTCACAGGCGCTGGGTTCCTCTGTGTGCTGGATCTTCTGGTGACCCCCTCCTCAACTGAACCCCCTATGCGGAAGTCATCCCCATGCCATCGTCCTGCCCAAGTATCACCTGGGCACCCTGTGGAGCTGCCCCTGACCCAGCGGCCAGGCTGGTGGAGGACACATCCCTGCCACAGTCGGGAGTCGGTGGTCCAGCAGGGGTGGCTACCCCAACAACTGGACCCCAGCAAGAGGAGGACATGCAGGCATCGACAAGCAGGGCACATGCACAGCAGCAGCAGGCTCAGGGTTGGAGGCCAACAACATCACAGGGGCAGGCATTGGCCGGAGGGCAGGAGGACCCTGGATTGGGAGTGTCTTCCGTGTGGCAGCGTTTGGGCCAGCAAATAGATGCAGAGCGGCGGCGGGCGGAGGAGGCACAGCTCACTATGGTCAGGGCGGAGAACTCCATGCGCAGGGCAATGAGGCAGGCTGAGTGCCTCGAGGCAACTTGCAGGGAGTTGGAGGAGGCCATGGCTGCATCCCTGCGAGATCTCGAGGCCAGGGAAGAGGCCCGCCTCTGGAACATCGACGTGATGTTCGATGATGCCCTGGCCCGGAACATCAACAAGTGAGCCGTTGGACTTGCCCGCCGCCTTTGTACATAGTTCTTTAGGGTTTACGTTTCCTTTGTTTTTTCTTTTTATTTGGAGTTCATGGACTTTGCTCCACTTCATGTATATAGTTTTTTATTCATAGGACTTTTTTGTAGGTTTCATTTGGTTTGGGGTTCATGGACCCTTTGGACTTGGATTGTATGTAGTTGAAGACTTGTACATGCTTTCTTTTGTAACCTTTCCCATGGATCAATGGTTTTATTTCTTTTTTTATTATTTAATTCATGTTGACATTGGCGATGGACCATTTTTCTTTTTTCATTCCAGGGATTTTTGTTTTTCATTGGATTTTCTATTTTTTTGGGTAATAGCTTTCATTGTTTATTAATTTGCAAGTTTTATTTTCTTTATGTTATTTTATTATGTTTTTAATACATTTATTCGAACTTCATGATTGGTGTTGTGTACTATCATATCATTGGTTTTGTGCATGTCTCAATGTACATTGCCTCAATCATGTGTTGCCACTGTGTGGCTCTGTTGTGCATTTATGCAAGGGCATGTTGGTTCTTTTAAGACTGTCATGGCATTGGTAATTGGGAGTGGGTGCAGTGGATGGTTGCATGGTTGTACTGGGGGGCAAGGGGGATTTGGGTTGGCATTAGGGCCATGGGTCTGTTTTGTTAGGACATGTTGTTTGGTGGGCCATGTGTCAGGGCCTGCTGGCAGGTGGCCGTCAATGGGGGTGTTTGGGGGGTGGGGGGACATGAGGTGGGGCCTGCTGGCAGGTGCCTGTCAATGGGGGTGGTTGGGGGTGGCGGGACATGAGTCGGGGCCTGCTGGTAGGTGCCCGTCAATGGGGGTGGTTGGGGGTTTGGGGTACATGAGTCAGGGCCTGCTGGCAGGTGCCCGTCAATGGGGGTGGTTGGTGGATTGGGGGAACATGAGTCGGGTCCTGCTGGCAGGTGCCTGTTAATGGGGGTGGTTGGGTGGTGGGTGGACATGAGTCGGGGCCTGTTGGCAGGTGCCCGTCAATGGTGGTTGTTGGGGTGCTGGGGGGACATGAGTCGGGGCCTGCTTGCAGGTGCCCGTCAATGGAGGGGGTGGGGGACATGAGTCGGGGCCTGCTGGCAGGTGCCTGTTAATGGGGGTGGTTGGGGGGTGGGGTGATATGAGTCGGGGCCTGCTGGCAGGTGCCCATAAATGGGGGTGGTTGGGGGGCTGGGAGGACATGAGTCTGGGCCTGCTGGCAGGTGCCCGTCAATGGGGGTTGGGGTGACATGAGTCAGGGCCTGCTGGCAGGTGCCCGTCAATGGGGGTGTGGGGGACATGTGTCGGTGATCACGAAGCCAGCGAAATCGCGTGTGAAAGTCCACCCGCACCCCCGGAATACACGTACCCCGCTCGCGCCAGCAAAATCACATGTGAAACTCCACGCGCACCCCTGGAATACGCACAGGAAGCCCATCCACCCTCCCCATGGCCCGCAGGCAGCCCATCACCCCTGGGCATACCCCTCAGGCAGCCCATCACCCCAGTCCATGGCCCGCAGGCCGCCCATCACCCCAGTCCATGGCCCGCAGGCAGCCCATCACCCCAGTCCATGGCCCACAGGCAGCCCATCACCCCTGGGCATGCCCCGTAGGCAGACCATCACCCAGTACATGGCCCGCAGGCAGCCCATCACCCCAGACCATGGCCCGCAGGCAGCCCATCTCACCAGTCCATGGCCCACAGGCAACCCATCATCCCTGGGCATGCCCTGCAGGCAGCCCATAACCCCATACCATGGCCCGTAGGCAGCCCATTACCCCAGTCCATGGCCCACAGGCAGCCCATCACCACTGAGCATGCCCCGCAGGCAGCCCATCATCCCAGTCCATGGCCCGCAGGCAGCCCATCACACCAGTCCATGGCCCACAGGCAGACCATCACCCAAGTCCATGGCCCGCAGGCAGCCCTTCACCCTAGTCCATGGCCCACAGGCAGCCCATCACTGCAGTCCATGGCCCGCAGGCAGCCCATCACCCCAGTCCATGGCCCAAAGGCTGGCCACCCCACAGGGTGGACTTCTTCCACACATTTTACCTGAAGCAGTGGGGTACTCATGTTCCGAGGGTTGTGCAGGAGATTTACACGCGTTTTCGCTAGCGCGTATGGGGTACGTGTATTCTGAGTGGTGCGCAGGTAGTTTTACATGCATTTTCGCTGGCGCGAGTGGGGTACGCATAATCCGTGGGTGCGCGGGGAGTTTTACATGCGTTTCCGCTGGCACGAGCGGGGTACGCGTATTCCGAGGGGTGCGCGGGGAGTTTTACATATGTTTTTGCTGGCGCAAGCAGTGTACGCATATTCCGAGGGATGCGCGGGGAGTTTTACATGCATTTACGTGGTTGGGGGCTGTATGCTGGTCCACTGGCCGTTGCGCCATGTAGGGGATTTGTGAGATAACTTTGGCGCACAAGGCGGGGTTGGGGGCGTAACTGGTGGTGCTGCAGGGTCGCTGCACCACTCTGCGCCACGGCTGGTTATGGATGTAAGGTATCCATGAACACGCTGTGCGCTAAAATGGGTTTTGGCGCACGCGGCTGGCGCAGATTGCCGCACGCGCACTCTGTGCACCAGATGCGTGTGCCACTTGTGCGCTAAATTCTATGAATTACCCCCATAATCATCACATAGAAACAAAATCCTATCTTTTGTATTCTTGCACTTAATCCTAGAATGGTTCTTCTTTGAAAATGCTTTTCTAATGGGAGTGTCCTTTATTTGTTTATCTTGAAGGATTGATGTGTGCGCCCCTCCAATGATGTGTAGGTTTCCCATGTCAGTGGTAAGTAGTTCATCCACGCCTAATTATCCATTCACTTTCTAGTACGTGTACCTTGCATTCATTCCATTCCAGAATGCAGAGATGAAGCTAGAGCAGGAAAGGCTACTCACAACTGACAACTGACAGGGGACATGTCTGTCTTCACCTGTCAGTATGTATATGTGTGCGGGTTCATGTTTATATAACTCAGACCCAGCTGTGCAGCAAACATAGTAATACGGTGCAATGCTATGGATACGGCTCCAAGGACAGGATGCAAGGGTACATTTGGAAGAACACAGCGAGCACAGAAGGGTTACACACCCAGGAGGGAAACACAAACATATATGCGCATAACTCATATTTAATCATGTTGCTTTCTAAGGACTTTTTTGCTAATTAGGTGATCATTTCTTGGAGCATTGAATATGTTAGCAGTCTACTAAGCAGAATGTGCTAATCAGAATTGCTGAATCAGGTCTACATTCTAACTTCATTCTAAATAGTTTGGAACAATAGTCAGAATTTTTCCCAATAGTCTGGAACTTCCAGGCTGATGTAAGGACCACTTCCTCTGCGAAAACATCCAAAATTGGCCTGAATATGGTCTAGATTTGCAATAATGGGAAATTTGCAGCTAGATTGAACTAACATGCCTCTTACTCCAGGGAATAAAGAAGCTTGTGAAAACAAAAGGGACATTGTGCATGAATGTTTTGCTTGGGCCCCGCTCTCTGTTATGATAACGGAAAATCCTACATGAATATAGAGGTGAACGAAATCACAAGAGTTGAAAATTGAGGATAAGAACACATTCGTTTCCAGTCAACATGGGACTTTCCATGTGAGGTTTAAAAGAAGGCAGCCACGAACCTATTTCATCATTTCAGATGGTAATCACGAGCTTCCAATCATTTCAAAATGTTAATGCCGAAAGAAATGTTTGCATGCAAAATGGGTCCCTTGGAAATGTCAAGGATCCAACTGCAAGACATCACAGGTAGCCCTGAGCAAATCATTGGACATTACCTGCCAGCCCACCTTGCTTCTATATCCGCCGTCGTGTCTTTGCTGGCACTTGTCTGCGTCCTGATTGGGAAATGAAACATAAACGTCCCTTCCATCTACCACCGCCATTGGCTCTTGGCACTCCTGGCATCCAGTTCACTGGCAACGTCATTAAATTCAGAAATGAAATCAAGACTCGCTTCTTCCAGGATCACCTTCTGCATACCCCTTAAGTTTCACTGCCCCACCCTCGAACCCACCAAACCCACGATGCTTCCTAGCTACCACCTCGGCCACCTCTTCCACTCCTACACCCGCTTTCGGCACTGTAACATGTTGCCTAATATCTGGAAAAGTCAACTAGTGCCTGTTACCCTAAACTCTATGCAAGTAATATATTCTGGGTGGTAATGACTGTTCGCCCTGTAACAATCTACAGTGGTCCATTTCTTACCGAACCTAGAAAGTACATGCATGTTAGAGTGCATGATTTTACCTCAGTGGTAAGTTTTGGTTGTTGAAGACACATAACAAACATCGTGAAACACTTGGGAGTGCACTATTTACATTTGAATAAAACAATATAGTTTACCGTTTTTTAAATACATTAATGTCATATCAGGATATGATATGACATTTATAACGCGCCTATACACGAGTGTTTCAAGGCTCCACGAGGCAAGGGAGGGGGAACAGATGGAAGACAGAGACCACAATCCTACTAGGACACGTACTAGGTATCATTCAGATCACTCAAGTGCATGGAAAGGAGAAGGGGAATATTGTGGCGGGGGAGGGGCAGTGTAGTACATGGTATAATAGAATAAATAACAATAGGTAAAAAAGTTCAGCCAGCTGGTGGCAAGTGCAAGGGTAAGTGCAGACATCAGGTGTCACCAGGTGTCAAGTGCTGGTAGTGCTGGTAGTGGGACTGTAGGGATACAGAAAACAGTCCCGAAGTGCGGGGGTTGCCAGAGGCAGTGCAGGTGTGTGACTGGCGGGGGGGGGGACCTGGGCCCTAGATCAGAGGGTGGCCAGGTAACCAGTGCAGTTTCAGTTGCAGCCAGGAAATTCAGCAGGGGAAGAGGAGGAGAGAAAGCAGATGAAAAGAGAAAGGTTTTGAGGTGCTTCGGGAACCCGAGATAATTCTCCTCAAGTTTCAGGGAGGCAGTTCCAGAGGGAGGCCCCAGCCGAAGAAAGAGATCTACCACCAACTCATTGCTTGGAGAAGAGACTGACCCTGAGGGAGTTGGAGGCAGATGAGTGAAGAGTTTTTGAAGGCAGATATTTAGGAATAGCCAGTGGAGAGATTTCAGTCCTGGAGAGATTTGATCCCTGGGCTTGAGGCCAAGGACAAGTCTCGCAGTCCTGTTCTGGATAAGTTGCAGAGGACAGAGAGTAGTAGCAGGCAGATTTACAAAGAGGCTGTTGCATTAGTCCAGCCTAGAGAGAATAGGATCTCTGGAGACAGTGAGCTTCTGGGGGAAGGAGAGAAAAGGAAGAATACCTCTGAGGAGGTGCAGCTGGTAGTGTGACTTCTTAAAGACGTCAGAGATGTGAGGAGAGAAGTAGAGTGTGGAGTCGAAGATAACCCTGAAGTTTTTAGCTTCACAGGTGGGAGCAGGAAGAGGGCCAAGAGAGGCCAGCCAGAGAGTGACAGGAAAGGAGGGAGTGGATGAGCTGATGAGGAGAATCTCATTCTTACTGGCATTAAGGCAGAGATCGTTGGAGGCAATTGAAGTCACTATGCACTTTTAGTAAATAAGATGTCTTCATCTACGTTTTTAAACCTGTGGGCCTCATTGTGAATTGGGTGGTATTCCAGCTGTAAATCCACTGGAATACACTGAATTACCATTACCGCAACATTGTCTTGCGGAAATACTGCTGGATTGTAAGTGGCGGTGTAGATTCCCATTTTTTATCCATACTATGAGGCTTTTTTGGTGGAATTACTGCAGCGGTAATTCCGCTATGGTAATTCAACCGATTTTCCAGTGGAGAGTTGGAGGATTTACCTCCAGCGTGATGCTGGATGTAAAGCTCCACTTCAGGGCGAAACTCGTAGTAGGGCGGAGCACGAATATTGGTTGTCATTCCATTGCCGCCAATTTGTTGCCGTTCCGTCATGTTGTTTTTGATTAATTGTATTAGTGACTAAAGTTGTTGGATGACAAACTGATTTTCCAAACATTTTGAAAGTACCCCAATAGACATAGGGGCATTCATTGAGATACTGCTCAAAGTTTCATAATGTCTGGGTTACAGGGAGATCACATCTAGTGGGCATATTGGAGAAATTGTAGAGGTTTACATGAGGCAGATGGAAATGAGGCTGGTAAATGTACAAATGTCCATCGTGGGAAAATGCAGAGAAACATAATTACATTAAAATATTAAGGAAGCATGAGAGTGTGAATTCTTAATTATCTCTATGGATGATATCTAGCAAGAATCTCTATGATTCCTTGGTACAAAAGCTGGTGCTATTTAATAAATAAGAAGTATAATTTTTATAAATGCTGTTCTACACACACAAAGAGGCCCATGTGAATTTTGTGTATCAGATATTAGGTAATGGAAAGAGACATAGCTTCCTTTGTGAACTTAATTTATATGAGTATATCATATTTGGTATTATTCTGCGAATGAAGTTGGAGCAGGCACTTAATTGTTTATATATTTTGAGTACCTTCTTTATGTTTAAAGTTGCCTGTGTTACTCTGACACCATGCCTTGTGCTTCTGATCAAATGTTCATAATGTTCGAACAGTCAATGATCAGGCATTCTGTGCCTGGAACCATTAGCACTCACATGACATTTTAACTATTGCATAATATGTATATATAAAGAGATCTATCCCAAAATTCAGATCTATCCTGATGCAGAGAAAAGTGCCAGTTTAAAAATGAAAATGTGAACTGTAGCCTGTGCACAGCATCTCAAAAACACTGTAACCTGTGTGGAAATGTACAATGTTTGCAGCCTATCTAAAAAAGACTCTCTACAATCAGAATGTATACCCTGAGTAAATGACAAGGTTCAAGATAAATATTTCCAAGTAACAGAAGGTATCCATTAGCCTGTTATTAAATTGAAAACAGTCCAATCTGAGAGGAAATGCACAGCTTTTGATAGGAGAGGAAAATCAGAATTAGGCCATGTATTGTATACATTTTCTATTGTAGGACTGGGAATCAACTTTGTAGAAATATAAAAAATATGGACCTTTGGGCAGGACTTTGATGGCAAAGAAAAATGTATAATGTTGTTCTCTTTTAGGTGACAAATAAAACATGGACAAAAATGTGACTTTCAATGCTACATCTTGTTAATCAGACACCAGCTGTGGGGGTAGAAACCACAGGCTATTCCTTCCACCAACCCCTAGCAATATAACAACAAGGCTGAGGGGCCGGCTTGCTTGCAGATAAGGAAATGAAACTCAGGCCCGGAAGCTGGACTGTAAAACTATGACTCATGCTTTTGTTCTGGGAACCAGCTTTGCAAGCAATAAACACACATGCTTCCTATTTACAGCTCCCGTCTCTGAGCCTAGGCTGAAATCTTTAAATATGATCTGAAAGGTGGTCTACAGTGAACCCTCATCCAGATAATCAGACTCTGTCATCAGCCCAGCTGCTTCCAGGAGAAGATACCTGACATCTGCCAATAATGAAAGTGTGCCTTAAGCGACAGGCCTTAGCTGTTACGACTGAAGCAGGTGGGACTGAGTCAGAAGAAGCCCTACCAGATCTGTACTTCAAAGAAAATACCACATTCTGTTCTCCCAGTCATAAATGGCCCAGCTCTCTGGCTTTTACAAAGGACTGATACCATTTTGCTGGGTTAGGCCAGGAACTAGAGATGGCTTGTAATATTTTGCAAATAAGAACGAAAAAAAATGCACTGTTTAAAAGTTGCATATGACTTTTGAACAAAAGATACTATAGAGTATTAAAACAAAATTCAGCTTGAAAGACTCTATCGAATGGATGTAAACTATTTTGTTTGTATTCGTAAATAAGCAAATGTGAAAATCTATGTGCACAATTTGTGTGTGCCAGTGATTCATATATCCTAGCGTGTCAGCGAGTCTGTTCATTTGAGATGGAAAAACATTTTTTGTGTTAAATTATTAGTGAGTACAAAGCCAGAATTCATACCTCATCCACCATAAATCTTGCTGAGAGGAAAATCACATCATTTGATTCATTTGAGTGACAGCAATATGATGAACCAATTAGAAACATAATCTCATGTGAGAAATATGCTGTTTTAGAAAGTTACAATTGTTTAATGCAGACCTCACCAAGATGGCATCACATCAAATCACTGCCTTTAGACAGCCCTCTTCATTAATTTGCCCAATGACTATGGGGGTGGAGGGATTGGTTTAGTGTGATGTCACTTTTGGAACACTGTTCAATCACATACATTGACCAAGTAAGTTAGGGAAATGATACACACCATTAAGGGGAGTGGTTTATGTTCTATAAATGTTCAAACCCACAGATCCTGAACAGACTATCTGACTCAATGTAAGAACAGCAGATGTTCGCACTCACGTCCCCTACACACTCGGAAGTTATTGTATACACAACCAATTATTCATGTTTTCGAATTTTTTGTCAAAAAAGTCATTTCTGACCCAATATATGTAAAAATAAGGTAATATTTACTATAGTATTCACTTAAATGCAACATTTTTCATCACAAAATTATATTGTTATTGTAATACAAACATCACTGTTTCCAAATAATACGTCAGAACAAGTTCTTCCGTCACTCACCCTTGACATAGTGCAGTTCCTACAGGTAAACAATTAAACACCTCAGATTGTTAACCTTCAGTACATATGCAAAAAAAAGTTCATAAATCATATGTAATTCAGCTGATCCTTATGTGTTTTGGTCTATGCGTTTTGGGGTGATGATTCCCCCTTCTTCAGGAGTTGTTTACCCTCTTCTCTGTGTCTTTGGTATATCTACAAAGTATGATTGACTATCACCTTTTAGTGTTACATTCCATCTTTAATGATTATCTGTCATGATTTGTAGACCAGTAAAATAATCACCTGGATGTATGGTCCTTTTCAGTATGTATTTTTTCAGTAAACAATCATTTTGCTCTAACTGAATGTCAGAAAGATGTGTTAAGTCTGGTACCCACGATCTGGGTTAGACTTAATCACTCACTCACTGATCATTGGAAGGAGCGGAGAAAGAACACTTGATAACAACAGAAAGGAGAATGGAGTAGATTTCTTTCTTTTTGGGCCCATTGTAAAGATTACCAAAAAAAGTACTGCGAGAGAGGCCTACCTGGAGATAAAGACCATGGCCCTCATTACGACCCTGGCGGAAAGGTGAAAACGATGGCGGAAATGCAATTCCGCCATCGAATAGCGCTCGTTGCGACTATGACCCGTCACCGGAAAGTACGAAGCCATTAGCGACACCGTAGTGAACGCCAACGCTAACTGCACCAAGCACGCGCGCGCGCGCCATGCCAAACCGCAAACACCACCATGGCGCAAGGGTACGCCAATTCCGACCCTAGCGGACATGTACCTAACGCCATCAGGCATGGCGTAATGTACCATTCCGCCATGGCGAGAAGTACGGCATCGCGAATCAACCGTAAACGGCCCCACTGAGTGCCTGTACACCGCTCCCTGCCCACAAAGTACAACTCCCCGTAGGTGCAATGAAGTCACAATGCAACCATTGAAATGCACAAGTCACCCCTGCATGGCAACGAACAAAAGAAACACAAGAGGGGCCAATGGGAGCTGCAGGGCACAGATGGCACGAATACAGAAGCCATCCCAATGGACATGACCACAGTCCCCCACCAAGAAACGCACGCAAACACAGACACCTGTGACCAGCAATATTCCTAAAAACACATCATTCCACCAGTCCACCTGGCTGACCGGCATCTGTTACCCAAAACCCAATCCCCCGCCCCTGAGCATGACAACATTCAAACAGTCATATTGGCAGCCCCCATCCCTGACCTCACTGTGCTACGTAGGCAAACGCGCCCAGCACAGTACCACGCAACTAAACCCCGAAGCTGGAACCCAATGCAGATCTCCTCACAATACATCGCCCCCCAAATAGGCATATGCCACATCACTTGCAAAGAAAAAAGCTACACGGGCCAAATCAGAATTGAAATTTAATGCACATCAAAGTCACCAAGCCCATACAGCCATCAGGCCATGAACTACAAAACACAAATCACCATTGTGGGCTGCATCCGCAAGAAATGACCAGCCACTACCTGAGTGTCGCCCTGTTCCCCCATGGTACACAGAGCCACATTCACGTACGAAAAGGCAACATGGAAGCGCACAGAACCGCAGGGCCGACCCAATGGGGAGGCACTAGTCCAGCTGAAAGGCCGAAATGTTGCTCCGAGCCACCAGTACTGCGTAAGGGCATGTGGGCCACTGGCGATCGTCCCATAAGATCGTAATGCTGCTCCACCGATTAACACGAAGCAGCAGGTGTCGGGAGTAAAATCCATCTGCAGGAGTGGCATACAGATGGCAGTGGCAAAAGGGGAGGAGATACCTGTCAACCAAAAGAAAAGAAAAAGAACAGAATGGCCATCAGAACTGCATTCGAACAACTCACTTCAATGATCACACGAAATCCACAGCCATATGCATGCTAGCCCACTCCAAAGGATCATCACCACCCCAAAGCCACTTGCGACTCATAACCATCTATATCTATATCGAGGTGTAAACACCATCACAAACGAGTGTACCTGTGCATGCGTCTGTCAAAACAGAATCCATCAGATGGGAATGTTAACGTGCATGGACACAAGTGTCTGAGGGCGCGTCGAGACAGGGAGGGCTCAACAAGGCCAGATAGACGATGGTCCCACTATGGCAGCCCTGCATCACATAGCGTAGGGGAGGCGGATAGATCCCAAGAAGCCCTGTACATGGCAAACTCTGTATCAAATCACCTGCCCATGCATCCATTCATCATTCCCTCATCCCGGGATCAAAACGCCTGAATAATTACTCACATGACATTAGAAACATCCATTGAGTCTGTGCGTAATGCAGCCTGCTAAATCCACAGTGCCCCAGCCCGTAAATCCAGTGTTGTGAAGTAACATGTATTTGGGAATGGCCGGCCTCATCGCCCACGTAGCTATTGCGCATCCCAAACTATTCATATCAATCATTGCTCCCTCGCCATGGGCCCTGTCTCAAGGACATAGAACAATAGAACGTTATATTTGCAGTCAGACCTGTGGGCATCTCCTCGCCGCTAGCTGGAAACCGAAAGCGCCGCCCTTCGAATTCCTCATTTGCAACATCACGTCGAAAAGGCATCTGTGGCCGTTTGAGATCACTAATTATTCCATCGAGTGCGGCTGTGTGTGAAAATGGCAACTGCCTTCACCCACAAATGGGAAGCCACGCCCGTCGTTGCAACTCGGTACAGTGATGCATGAGGGCCCACCGTTACTCGAGTACTACGTTCCACTGACCCTTCACAAGTCCGTTCGCGACTGCACAGATAGTATGGGAAACAATGGGACCACAGCAGAATGAACATATCAACCAATCTTACACGCCCATCGGGTACAAATACATGATTGCAATAGCAAGATACCATTACCCGATTTGCAGCGTTGTGCGCGGGACGTGCTCGGCCAAAGGGGAGAGCAGTTTGCACAGGTGGAATCAATCACCACAGGTGGAGGCCATACAGCCTGGAAACACATAAATTGCACACCCAGTCTCCTCCCACAACCACAGCGAAATGCTACCGGCAGGACTCGCGATGTTGGCCCTGGGGGACCTGATAGCACTGCAAGTGCTCCGACTCCAAGAAGAAGACGAACAACAACTACAACCAGCCGCACGGAGGAGACGCAGGAGGAGGAGGAGGCCAAGGCAGGGCCAGCAAGGCCCAGCAGCACAGCCACTACCACCACGCAGGCAGCCCGCAATCCCACGCCTCCGAGCACATCCGTTCAACCTCACTGATGAGCAGATCCACACCCTCTACCGTCTGGACCGGGACACCATAGCCGCCATTGTGGACATGACACAGGCTGACCTAGTCAGCATGATAGATAGCCCAACCGCCATCCCACCCCTACTGAAGGTGGTGTCTGTACTCCACTTCCTGGCCACAGGCACCTACCAGCACACAGTCGGACAGTTGCATGGCATTTCTCAGCCACTGTTCTCACGGACACTATTCCAAGTGCTCGATGCCCTCCTGCAGCACGCAGACGACTACATCTCTCTACCACGCTCGGAGCAGGAAATAACCAACACAAAAGTGGGATTCCATGCACTTGCCGGCATACCGGGTTGCATTGGTGCCATCGACTGCACCCATGTTGAATTGGTCGTCCCACATGCCATGGAGGCCCAGTACCGCAACCGAAAACAATTTCATTCCCTGAATGTACAAATGGTGTGTGACTCCAACAGGATCTTTACGCATTGTTGTGCCCGATTCCCTGGATCAACCCATGATTCCATGGTCTTGAGGAACTCTACAATACCACGCTACATGGAGCGACACGCAGGGAACAGATCCTGGCTACTCGGTGAGTCTCATTACATGCATGATGATGTGGGGTATGTGATTTGGCAATGTACTGGCAGGAAGGGGGGGGGTGTGCGTACGTATCAATGGCATTCCACATCATACGTTTCTCGTCCACATACAGGTGATGCTGGATATCCACTGAAGAGATGGCTCCTCACACCAGTCCGGAACCCACGGGACCAGCATGAGGAGGACTACAACCATGCCCACTCACGTACCCGTGTAGTCATTGAGCAGGCATTCGGCCTACTGAAGGGCCGTTTCCGCTGCCTCAGCAGGTCTGGCGGGGCACTCCTGTACCGCCATGAGAAGGTTGCAAAGATGGTGATGGCATGTGTCATGCTCCACAACATGTGCGTACGTAGAAATGTGCCCATGCCCCCTGACGCAGAACTGCAAGCACCTGATGATGGTCATGATGAGGGTGGGGATGTGGCAGCACCTCATGGAGTCTGCGAGGCACCGGAGGCCCGTGACATTCGTCAGCATCTCATTGATGTATGCTTCTAGCACTCACGCCTGGTGGCTGATACATGGACACGGGACTCGTGGCACTGTGTGTGTCTGGAACATGCACAATATGGACTGTACGCCTATGATGGCCTAGTACACAAAGATCAATGTCCACACATCTCATTGGTTGATCGTGCACTGTTTATGGCATATGTGATATCATGTTGAACACCCTATCGACCCGCCACCCAAGTGAGCCCAACACACCCCCTCCACCCTCCTACCTCCCACCCGAACACCAGTGTCCAAAGATGCTCATTGTCAGTGGGCTGTCGCTATTGCAAGCCCCCTCTGCGGGTATCAGGGGCACCCCTGCCTGTGGAGCGCAGGTTCCTTCCAGATCTACGTTGGGGGCTGCCCTGGACGGAACTTGCAACGGATGATGTGTCTGCCTGCTCACGTCCATGCATGTCCCTAAGGGTTTGCGAGAGCTCAGTGAGCACACGGCGCACTGCGGCAAGTTCGGCACATACGTCTTTGGACGTCGCATGCAGTTCCCCCCTCAGGCTCTCGGTGCTTCTCTCAATTTGTGCCCTTAGCGTCTCTGTGCCTCTCTCCATTTCTGCCCTAAGTGTCTCAGTTGATGTTTCTATGTCTGCCTTGGTGCCCCCACATTCATCGGCATGGTCCTTGAGGAGTGTGGCCAGTTGCTGCTGTTGTTCGATCAACTGGTCGAGGGACTGTTGCCTCTGCTGGGCCATGGCCATTTGCGGGGGTGTCGCAGAGGGGCTGTTGACCTCATGTTGCCTTGCCACAGGGCTTGGGGGGGATGGCCAGTCGTCGTCTTGTGGGTGCCCCTGCGTGGTATCCTCATGTTGTACGGGATGGGACAGACAGGGGGATTGGGACAGGTCATGGATGGATCTGACTTCGGCATCCCCGTTTTCTGTGTCGGAGCATGCTGCCATCAATGGGGTGTCGCCTATGGTGCTGCTGCCACCTGAGGCAGTGCCTTCTGTGGCATCCATTGGGGGGACCTGTGGTGGTGGTGTTGTGGGCATGCTGGCTGCTGGGGTGCCTGTTGATGTTCCCTCCTCTGTGCTGCCACCTGATTTGTGCTGCTGCCGTGTCTTGATGCGTGCAGCTGAGGTGGAGGGTCTCTGGCCGTTGGTCTTGGCCCTCTTTGCAGGTGTGCTGGTAGGGGTGTCCTGTGGCTCGTCGTTTGGATCGGACCCTGTGGTGGAGTAAAGGAGGGCGAGGGTTATTGATGGGTCTGTGGGAATTGGAATGGCATTGTATCACATGCATTGGGGTGGTACCTGAGGGTGATTTGGGTCGGGGCCTTGGAGGTGCTTTGATTTGTGTGTGGAGTGAGGGTGCAGTTGTTTGGCAGCCTGCAGTTAGGGTGTGCCTGCTGCACGTGTAGTGCGTGTTTTAGGGGTTTTTAATTATTTATGTATTTATTGTGGGTTTTAACGTGCGCTATCAGGCCGATGTGTGTGGACGTTCTCCTGGACATGTGTTTCTGTTGCACTATGTGGACGCATGGTACTTCACATGGATGGACTGTGTGGATTTGGCATTGTTTTGTCTGGTCCACCTACCTGATTCTTCGGATGTCTGCACTCCTTTCTCCATCCCTCCGACTCCCTCTATGCTCTCCATTCCGATGGTGGAGGCACAGATTTCTTCCCAGGGGGTCAACTTGATGGGTGATTCAGGACCTCCCCCGGTGGCTGTGGCGATGTTGCGGTTGGCTGAGAGTATGCTGCGGACGCGTATCCGCAGGTCGTCCCATCGCTTGCGGCATTGCTGTGGGGTGCGGGGTGCGGTCCCCACCGCACTTACCCGCTGTGCCACCAGAGCCCATATGGCCTTCTTGTTTGCAAGTGCCGTCCTGGTCATTTGCGTGGAGAAGACGACGGCAGCATTCTCCTGGAGGGTCTCTGTTAGCACGGTGAGTTCCTCACGGGAGAAGTGGACCTGCCGCTTGCGGTCGCACGCTTTCTTCGCTGCTTTTCCCATTTTTCTTGGTTTCGCTAGGGTGGTTGACGGGTTGGGGTGTGTTTCAGGGTGGTGATTTTAGTGGTTGTGTGGTTTTAGTGGTTTTATAGGTGTACGCCGGGATGTTTCCCGTTCCGGGCCCATGTTTTAACTTCCGTTTCCGTATATTTCCGGTCACCGTACTTTCCGGTAGGCGCACACTGCGGTGACCGCTGAGAGGGGTGGCGGTATTGCACCTAGGGCGCCGTACAGCGGCGGTGTGGGCCGTTTTGGGGTCATTTCCGCCATCGCGGACTTTGCACTTCCGCCGTGGCGTGGTGCTCGTGCCCGATGGGTCGGAATGGGCCGCACTTTGCTCCTTCGTGCAATGGCGGAAACGCTATTTACGCTGTGGCGCTCCGGTCAGTCGATTTCCGCAAGGGTCGTAATGAGGGCCCATGTCTTCTTCAGTGCAATAGACAGCATCCAGATCCCAATACAGGAAGAGGAATGCAAGGATGTAGATAGGAAAATGACCGTGCATTGCTGACTGATGCCCACTTGTTCCTAGAGAGGGATCATTGAAACAGTCCTTAACAAGGTGCCCACCTGTCTGTCATACAGCTAAAATAGACTCCTTTGTATGTAAAATGCCAATGGGAAATATAGGCTTGAGAGGAAATATACTGTAAAGGGGATCGATGGGACCCCACCCCCTGGCTTGTGTAAGTACTCAGGGGTGGGAGTACATACATTGAATGTACATCCTTAGAAGTTAGGGAATATTTCAGAAATGTATGCCATTCTGGAATTATATATTTGATAGATTGGGGCCTATAGTTTGCATACAGGGAGATCCCCTGACTCCTTCTCTGTGTAATACACACCTATGGAAGATATATTTTTTGAACCTAAAGGGTATCTCACTGTGTGCACACCTAGATGAATAATGCAACTGAAGACATTTCCTGGTTACATTACCAAACAGAGTCCTGTTACCAGTGATACATTATTCAAGAAAAAAGGCAAAAGGGTGACTATTTTCTGCCCATTTTCCAGCTTTAAGTTGCCCATTTAAAATGGAAAATGTACACTTTTACACATTGACATAATGGAAACACTACTCAAGCGAGATTAGCAAACTGACACTTTCATTTTGTAAGTGATTCTCAAGCAGGAATGTTACATACTTTCTTTCAACTGAGCTTTCTAAATACTGTTTAAAATGTTCACATGTCCATTGAGTGAGGATGAAGGGATCTACTTTCAATAAAGGGGATGTGGAGGGACCAAGATAGGCAGGAATGTTCCGATTTAATTTGTTTGTTCACAAAGCATTTTGCTGGCCCCTCATGCATTGTACAATCTACAGTGCATGTCCACTCATGGTAAATAAAATGTATACACGCTGTGTGTGTGTGTGTTACAAAAGTCCATATTCATGTAAACATAGCATAGAAAAGTGATGTGACACGTGCTTTGGCTATTATTAATTTAAGTCCCTATCTACAGATTTAATCGATCTATAATTTGTTTATATTTAAATTGATTCATGTATTTATATTGTATTAATAAAAACACTTTCTATGCAACCCTGAGTGTTTCTTGTTCCAAAACAGAGAGAGGTTGTTAGGAATCAATGGCCCTCATTCCAAGGCGGGCAGTAAGGGATACCGGGCACTGGTAAGGAGACCAGTGCCGGTAATCCCTTACCGCCCTACTACAAGGTCCTTTAGCAGGTCCCACCATTAACGGCTTGTCTGACCAACCGTTGTGGACGGGACCCGTTAAGGAACCAGGGTGCAAATAACGGGCTTGCAAATCACGAGCCTGTTATTAGCGCCCTCCCCATTCCCATTGAGCCTTATGGGGGCTCAAATGGGAATGGGGAATGGCATTTTCAATTGGGACTTAACGATCCCGCAAAGGTTGGACTACACCGGTAAGTCCCCATTGAACTATACCAGTGCCAGACCCGTTATTGGTGGCAGTCATGGCGCAAATTGTGCCATGACTACCACAAACTGCGGAATGAGGGCCAATGTTATTGAATTGGGGGTACTTTTTGGGCACGCCTGATTTGGGGTGGGGGAAATTTCTCCCAAACTAGATGTGGCATGATTAAAATATCCTGCAATATATCCATATTTACTGTCTCCCATTACCTGCTGTTATGTCAGCAAAAAACAGCTACAGTTTGTTGCACAGCTTACTGGACAGCAGGGGTTCCTCTGCTGCACTTCCTATTTAGAGGGGTATATTCACAGCAGTGGGAAGTGAGTAGAGGAGTGCATGAGTGAATCAAGCCGGCCCGACACACCGATTATTTCATGTCATCAATGGTGTGTTTGACATTGAGGTGCCTTTCCACTCAGTGTGTTGATTTGAGGAGTTATTCCAGCACATTCACATTCAGCATTACCTAGCATACTTTTGGATAAATTGCAAGTATATTTTAGGCATATGTGACTGAAAGGGTGTTGTGACCCCACTAGTGAATGTTCACTGTATAATATTTTCTACTCTGTTTGCTTACTTTTGTTATATTTTTGAGTGTCCAAACAGCACTTAAGAGCACTATGTATACCATAGGGAAACAATAGTAGTCATACCTATAAGTAGACAATATAAAGTTTACAATTGCGGTTCATACATACCACTAGACAGAGCATCAGCAATAGCAAGTGTATGATAATGAATGCAATAGTCACAGATGGTCATGTCAGTTATACAGGGTTGAATGCTCGCTGCAGATTATCAAAGGCACGCCATGTGCAGGGAACAACCAGGTATAGTGACGCTGATGTGAAATTGTCCAACAGCAGTGGAAAATGTACTAGGGGTTTCCTGTTGATGTTCATTAGTAGTGTCAAATAACTCTTGATCTCTCTTTTTACATTGTAAATTGGTTTGTCAAGTTGATTTGATATGTCACAATGAAAAAGCCTGCCCTTTAATTTTTAGCAATTCCCAATGTATCCTTCATGTTCACTCATAAGAGAGATACAATTATGCCATTTAGGCTATGACTTGGCGCTGACAAAAACTGACATGGAGGACATGTGCTTCCAGCCGTGAAGAAAAGTAGTATCTTTCAATGAATATAGATATCAATTTTAAAGCTGAGCATAGTGTTCCCATGCCCAGAGTTTACATTTCAAAATACCTCTGAGGTTTGTTTTAAAGCACTGCTTTGGAAAGAATGTATGGTTTTTGGATTGATGAGTGGAACATGTGCAGATCCCTGTTGTATCAGAATGAGGACCAGGACACCGGTAGAAGGAGATCCACATGTATTTAATAAAGAGATCCAACTGTAAACAGCCATAACTCCTTCGTCCTCCCTTCCACTCCTCCAGTTTCCAGCATCTGTTTGATTCTAGATTTCAATCACCTGGTATCTGGAATCAATCACTTCAAAACATAGCACATCCTCCCCCTTTAAAATACCAATAGAAATTAATTTACAAAATAAACAACTATATACCTCTAACAATGACACAATAAACAAAATTTTTAACAATGCAATAGAAGAAATAAGAAATTAAAATGTACCCCATCTCCTAACCCGAGAACCATGACAACAATTAAGATAAAGGCATGGATCCAAACATCTCAGGACAATACTCCTCAGTATTGCATTATGTAGTCCCTAGACCACACTGGTGCCCTGCGTACCCTCCCACATCTAACAATGTTACTCAGGCAGCTACCCAACTCTCTATCTACTCTGTGCATAGGCATCTCTAGTGCATCATTACCCTTATTGATGACCTCATCATCCAACAATGTGCATCTCTTTCATCCACTTACTTTCTTCACCCACCTCTCTTTTGGTTCCTCACAACTCCATATCACCACTCTATTGAAATTCCATATTAAACCATCCTTAACTCTCTCCGAATTTGAATTGTGTCAGACCACTTTGACTCCCACACACAGTAACTGTCCCTTTTTTATTCTAACCCAATTTCCTACCACAACCAGTTTAGCATACTTTCTGCCTTTAAACATTTGAGCATACTTGTTCTGTCTGTGCTCAATTTGTTTATTTACCTTGTCATGAGCTATAGCACCATTCATGGTTAATTAATTCACCCACACAGGTTTAAGTTTAGTATTCGGTTCCCTACCTCTATTTAAACTGAATGGTGACAATCCTGTCAACTTGTTTAGAGACATCCTGACACGTCACAATCTTTCTAACACCGCACCACACACTTTGGGCCTCATTCCGAGGTATGCGGTAAGTATGGGTTTTTACCGGCATGGCGGAAAGAACGAGTCCGGTCTGGTAGAACGCCGCAATTTACAGGCCATTCTGACTTCGCGGGCACGAGCTTTCCGGCATGCTGGTAAATCCCCTCGTGGCATACCGCTAAAGGGCCCGTAAAACCCCTTAGCGGCATGAAGCGAGATGGTCATTACAACACCGCCACCGAAGCTCTGCTGTCCGTTATTAGCGGTGACCGTAATTTACGGACACCGTAAATTACGGTCACCGCTAATTAACGGATACGGAAATTACATCATCGCACAGGAACGGGAAGGAGCGCGGCGGCCATCTTTAAAAACACAATCCATTGCCATCCCCTTGATACAGGACCCGGAGGAAGATTCTGAACCTGAGACATTCCAGCATTCACCTACATCATGCCGAAAGCACTCAAAAAAGGAGCCGCACGCCTCCGCAAGGAGCGCTTTACACAGGATGAGCTACAGGTCCTGGTGGACACCCTGCATGCCAATGCAGAAGTGGTGTTCAGCTCTGATATGCGCAAGGCCACGATAGCAAGAAAAAAACAAATATGGGACCTGGTTGCCCAGAGGGCGAGCGCTGTCGGCAACACCCCCCGCACAACAAGGGACTGCCGCAAAAGATGGGACGACCTCCGTCTCAGGGTGCGGGCCATCCTATCGGCCAACAGGACCCAGGCCCTGGAGACAGGAGGAGGCCCAGCATCTCCAATCAAGATGATGCCCTGGGAGCAGACTTGTGCCGACATGATGGGCCCTGAATCCATCGAGGGGGTCGGCGAGATGGAGTGCGGTGCCCCGTCATCCGCAGATGGAGGTGAGTGTCATGAGTGAAGACAGTAAATGCATTCCCAATTTAAGCCACCGCCAAGGGATGGGCAAGCAGTCATGTCACATATGCCCCCCCCCCCCCAATCATGCCGTAACAAGTGAGACCCAGGCTGATGCCACTTGCAAGGCTACAACCCATACTGCCCATAGCACACAAAGAGGCAGTCACTGTGAGTCAGCACAGTACTCTGCCAGCTTGATTGACCCAGACACCTGCATGCATTTACCATCCTAGCCCAGATCTATGTCCCACTCACCACCCAAATGTCACCCAAACGCTGCAACACCATTCTCATACCATAGCCTTGAAGCAATGCTGACCCCCAAATCATAGCTAATGCCATCTCTCTCTTCCACCCCACAGGCAGCGGACATGAAACTGAGGGCCATGAAGCCACCCAGCCCTCCACCTCCAGGGCCACAGGCAGGGGACAGCGGAAGCCTGTAGGAAGGAGGAGGCCACAGGCAACACCATCTGCACCAGCAACCCCCATGGAGGCTGCACAACCCCCACCCACACCCCTACCCATGCCTGCACTGGGAACGGACACATACCCCACAGTCCACTCGGAGGAATCCAGTGTGGCAGGGGAACACGCTGCCATGTGCCTCATCGACGGGCCGGAGAGCCCTACATCGGTTCACCTATCTGACGTGGGGGAGACATGTGACACAGCGTACAGCCCGGAAACACCATCTCACACACAAGTCGCACTCAGCGACTCTGGGGAGAGTGACACCCCAATCCTTACAGGCCAAGGAGCACCACCTGCCTGTCCTGTATCCTCCTCCCCTGCCGAAAGCCCACAGAGCCCTGCACGGTCAACACCACGGCTGGCTACCACATCTGCCACACCATCCACGGATGGAGTGCAAGGGCAGCGCATCACAGCCCTGCTGGAGGACTTCCTACGGGACAACCGTCAATCGCAATCACAATGCCACAATGACCTGCAGGCCCTGGGTGAGGTAATCACTTCAAACACCAACCGCCTCTGTGAGGTGCTGGGCCGGATTGCTGATGCCCTGGAGGCAGCACACCCAAGACCACAGCCCCAGTGGGAGTACCCACCATCACAAAGTTCATCCACACAGACCAGCCCTGTCCGCCGGTCAATGCGGACACTCCGCCGCCAGAACATGAATCCCCCTGGCTCCGGAAGTGGCCAATGAACATCCTGGCACACACATTTGGGAGGGGGAGGGGGGTGAGGGTGTGTTATTGGGAGTTGGGGGGAGGGGGAGGGGGGTGAGGGTGTGTTATTGGGAGTTGGGGGGAGAGGGAGGGGGGTGAGGGTGTGTTATTGGGAGTTGGGGGGAGGGGGGTGAGGGTGTGTTATTGGGAGTTGGGGGGAGGGGGAGGGGGGTGAGGGTGGTGGTTTTGTTGTACACTTTCAGAATTAAATTTATAATACACTGGTTGTTCATTCACTAAAACAGAGTGGACATTGATCATTTTGCTTGTGTATTTTAATGTCGCACAGTACATGGTGTACATGTATCCCCACACCCCGTGGCCAATGTCCTCTCATCCTGAAACCCTCAGCTGACTTGTGAGTCAGAAATATTGTCCAATCAATGCTTGACGCACAGAACGTCCCTCCTGTGCATCGGGACCCGGCTGCTGTCCTGCCATTCCTACCTCCTCCCCCTCATCGTCATCTGGTGGTGGCACTTCCACGTCAGGGGGCAGTGGCACGTTCCGACGGATGCACATGTTGTGTAGCATTACACATGCCATGGTGATCTTGGACACCTTCTCGTGGCTGTACATGAGTGCCCCACCTGAACGGCTGAGGCTACGAAATCGTGCCTTCAAGAGCCCGAAGGTCTGCTCTATCACCACGCGTGTACGGGTATGGGATCTGTTGTAGTCCTCCTCGTGCCTGTTCTGTGGGTTGCGGACGGGGGTCATGAGCCACGGCTTCAGAGGGTAGCCAGCATCACCTGCATGGAAGTGGAAAAGAGGTAATCGTGTGTGCCCTAATTTTTGAAAATTGTACTGGTCATGCATGGCCGCAGATGATTACTGGGATGAGCATGCATCCCACCCTTCCCAGGCAGGTAGAGTGTGAACCCCCCCCTTCCCAGAACTACTCACAGCCCCAAAGCAACGCCATGGCCCATTCAGATGACTCACCAAGCAGCCAGGCACGACGTCCGGCATGTCGCTCCATGTAGCGTGGTAGTGTTGAGTTCCGCAGAACCAAGGAGTCATGAGTTGATCCGGGGTATCGGGCATTGCAATGTGTGATGGATTTACTGGCATTACACACCATCTGGACATTGATGGAGTGGTATTGCTTGCGGTTGCGATACGGCACCTCCATGGCATGCGGGACCACCAATTCAACGTGGGTGCAGTCGAGGGCACCTATGCAATTTGGCATGCCTGCCAGAGCATAGAAGGCAGCTTTGGTGTCGTAGATCTCCTGGGGAGTCTGGGGTAGGGATATGTATTCCCTTGTGTGGGTGAGGAGGGCATCCAACACTTCTTTGAGTATCCGTGAAAATATGGGCTGAGAAATGCCATGCATTTGCCCCACTGTATGCTGGTAGGTGCCTGTGGCAAGGAAGTGGAGAACAGACACTACCTTCAGTTGAGGGGGGATGGCAGTGCGTATTTCTATGCGGCTCACGATATCATCATGTATCATGTCCACTATGCTGGTAATGGTGTCCCAGTCAAGCCGGTACAGGGTGTGGATCTGCTCTGGTGTGAGGTTGAAGGGGGTGGCTCTGATGCGGGGGATTGGGGGCTGCCGGCGTGGTAATGGTGGCTGCACCGGTAGGGCATGCTGGCCCTGTCTCACCCTCCTTCTCCTCCTGTGTATCCTCTGTGGTGGTGGCTGTGGTTGTTGTTGTTGCTGTTGTAGTTGTTCTTGCCTTGCAAGCAGGGCCGCCAGCTCCAGAAATGCTGCTACAATCGGTATCATTTTGGTGTGGGAGGGGGTGTGGTGTGTGGGTGTGCTCCTTTTGTGCTGTGCCAGACTCCATTGCCTCCACCTGTGCCGATTGAGTGCACCTGTTCCTCTTGGAAACACTGCTCAGGGTCCTTTACACCTTCTCAGCGATGCCGGTATTTACTCCATGGCGGTAAGGTACTTTGCGGTCTTGTGGAGGCCGTTTTTTCCATGTCCGCTTTACTTGGGATCAGCTCCGGTTTACGCCATGCCGCTAATTACGGCATGGCGTGTCGTGCGCATGCCACTAAACCGCTATTTACGGCATCGTACTTTACGACGCCGTAAATAACGGTGTGGTGGGTCAGAATGGCCCGTAAAGGGAAACGATGCCGGTATTCCTTTACCGTCATCATTTTTCCCTTACCACCCAACTCGGAATGAGGCCCTTTGTCTCCATTCCTCACTGCTTGTTCAATCATCTCCACCAACAACCAATTAAATCTCTTCACTAATACATCCATCTCTGGATGATAATTTGCAGAATACTTCCACCTAATGCTCATTTTACTTGCATCATCTAACAGTGCCTTCCCCTTGAACTGAGCCCCATCATCACGGATCACTTGTTCAGGCTATCCTTCCTTGCAGAGCTACTGAGCCAAGAATTTCTGCATCTCTTGGGTACTTGCATCCTGTATCATTTTCACTTCTGGACTCTTAGAGTAATAATTTACCATCACCAGAAAATGGGGGTCATTATGAGTTGGCTGGTGCAGTTATAACGTGCTATTCATTCCATTTACCGGCATGTCACTGCACCGGCCAACTACAAATTTGCTGGTGGGGCTCCTGATTTATCTCCAGCTAAGAGCTAGAGGTAAGTCCAGCACCTTACTGAAAAAACATCTGGTATTATCGACAAAAAGCCCCATGGTGTCCTATGGGACTCCATGGAATGGGGAGTTAACACGGTTGCCAGCACTTGGAATCCAGGGGTGGTTCTGTCAGACAGAGTGCCAGTAACGGTAATACAGTTTGGTGGTATTCCGCCAGATTTAGGGAATTAGCACATTTTGAGGTTTTACCAGCCAGCCTTAGTGGGACCCACTAAGGGACTTTGGTATGCGGCGGTAAGGGGTTAACGGCACCGGCATCCTTACCGGTGCCGTTAACCCCTTACCGCCACACTTGGAATGACCCCCCGAATTTAGAAAGTGCTCTTAACAACATTGAGGGCCTCATTACGAGTTTGGAGGCAGCTTAATAAGGGCATGGCTGCCTCCAAACTCGGGTCGGGTCCGTGGTCCCTGAATGGGGAAATACCGGGCCATTCTGACTTTGGAGGGCCCGGTATTTCCCCATTCAGGGAACCTGGACCTGGATGATCCCCATAGGGCTCAATGGGAATGGGGAGCATGCTAACAACGAGCCCGTTGTTAGCATGCTGGTCCCCTCGCGGGACCCGCAAAGGACGTCTCGTCCAGAGCCGGTCCCGTGAGGGGATCTCATAATGAGACGGTACCGGGTTAACAGCGCCAGCACCTTTGCTGACACCGTTATCCCCTTACCGCCTCACTTGTAATGAGTCCCTGAGTGTGCCTAATAGCGTCACTGTGGTAAAGTTTGAATTCAGAGAGTGCTCTTCAGAACATTGAGTGTGCCTAATAGCGTCACTGTGTTCAAATTGAATTTAGAAAGTATTCCTAAAAGTGTCACTGTGTCAAAATTTGAAATTGAAGGTATTCCCAACGTCATTGAGTGTACCATAATAACGTCACTTTGTTAAAGAGTGCTTATGTATCCATCCCACATACACCCCTATCCATCCTGTCGCTATATATATGTATGTCGCTATCTACGTCACCACTGTCCTGCTCACACCCAGTCTCAGGCACTTGTACTGATATACATCATACCACACCACTATGCTTACTCTCTTCTATACACCATCATTCAACTAGAATGCAGCTATACTGTAATTCGGCCTAGCCCTCTCATACAAACACGACCCCACGAACACCTCATCACCCTAATAAAACACAGCTAGCTGAGCACATTCCTGCTAGCTTAGGCGTTCCTCAGGCCTAACACAGCCAGAACCCAGTCTAACTGTCCACCCACCAGACTGAACACATCCAACTGATTTCATCAGCACTACACCTATCGCTATAAAGCAGCTATCATCCAACATCTACACCAGCTGCACACATATCCAGTGCACACACGCACCATACGACACTCTTTCGCTCTACTGACTTGAACTACAGTTCCCGAGGGCGTTCAACCTACCAGCACTTTGAGGTCATACCAATGATACATAAGGCACTATATAAATGCCAAGTAACATAACCTAACATAATATTTACTGGCAGGATACCCCAAAAACTTGTCATGACCCCCATTCTTGATCTGTTACCATGTTCCTTTGTGGCTCCAAAATATACACTTCTACCTTCTTCCATGCACCTATTGGAACCTCTACAGGTGTAATGCCTCATTTCATACCTTACAACTCTTGTCAGAGTTAAGGCACAGCCGACAATATTGAACAGGTCTTTCCACTGCTAGGTTAACTCCAGGCCACCAATATTTCTCCCTCGCCTTTTGTTTTGTTCAACAAATACTGAGATGTCACTTGTCAGCCAAACTCACAATCTTCCTCTTCAATTTCTCATGAGTTACTAAACGCTGGCCTAGATCACCACAGCCCCTTCCAATGAATGTTCATCCGTAACCTCCCAAAATAGTAATACCTCTGAACCAACCTATGTACTCTTCTTTTATGAACTGCATGACACATATGGGAGCAGATTAGCCAAAGTGCACAACCAGTAGTATAAGTGTACGAAAGAGTAGTAGAACTATGTTCGCTGCTGGCCTGCCCTTGCTCCCCACTAACTGCATCATCACGCCCCCTCCAACGTGCAATACAAACCCCCAAACAAACATACTTGCTGTTTAAGGGAACATTCAGTGCAGTGCACTGAAGTACAAGTTTCAAATTCTTCCTACACTTTTACTTTAAAACAAAATCATTTCAGAGGTTTAAAATAAAAAAGTATAGGAATGATAACACTTAATTTTAAAAAGTAGAGGAGTACTGCTCCCAACCGCTCCCACCCACTTCGACCACTGTGCCCAACACAGTGCTCCCAGTTTATATAGCAGCACACACAACAATCTATTTAAGTTGTTACAGCCACTCAGAACCGACAAGGTTAACGCGCTCTCAGTAATTCCATGCACACTGACAGTAGTCAGAGGTCACGCTGCTTTTAATCCCCTGGAGATAACCGGCTGCAAACATCTGCAAACATTCTACTAGATATGTATTCTTTACCTATTGTTTCTGATTTACTCAACTGCTTACAATGTCAGATTGTGCTCACATAGGATTACTAAGACATGGCGGCTTTTGTCCCTCTGATTGGAATGTTTCGTTACCGCAGGATGTGGTTTGAACTGGCGTCATCTTCAGCAGTTTTCCAAAGAATGGTGACTCATTTATTGAAAGGATTTCCAGGGACAGTGGTGCACCAGGATGATGTTTTGGTGTATGGAAAAGGGAGGAGCAATCATGATGGTAGGTTACATGAGGTGTTGGGGAGGTTGCAAGAGAAAGGATTGAAATTTGAATCAAACAAATGTAGATTCAGAGAAATTGAACTGGAGCACATGTGTCATCTGATAAGTGGTGAAGGATATCAGCCAAAAGGTGATGCTATCGAAGCAGTAACAATGGCGCCATCACCAACGAACAAGGATGAAGTGAGGTAATCTCTCTGGTTGGCAGAATCTTATACTAAATTAATTAAGAATTTTTCTTGCATTACGCAACCCATAAGTGAGGTGTGCGAAAGGGCAATCCATGAAATCAAAGAAGGAACATGTTCAGCTCCTAATTTGAGGAGGTATGTGGTAGAAAGCCAGATAAGTTCATAGTTGATGCCAGTGGGAAGGATTTGAGGGCAGTGTATGCACTAGCTGTTCAACACTGAAGTGATCTCGGCATTTGAATTCATAGGAGTTGTAGCAAAAGGCTGTTAGTTATTCCATTTGACCTGAATCTGATGCTAGAGAACTTCTAGATTTAAAATGATTGCAATTGTAGCAAAACGCTGCGTGTTTTTTCCATTTTTGCTTGAATCTGATGCAAATTGAATTTAATACATTTCTAAATTTGATCCTCGGTTGTTCCTTTATGCTGTGTAAACTCTATATTACAGTAACGGACTGCTCAACCACATTGGTTGTTTTCACTTTCACGCAACTCAATTGCGTCCTGAAATGCAGACGCAGTGTGCCTCATTCCGAGATTGGAGGTAGCTATGGCGCTAATAGCGCCATGGCTGCCTCCAATATAGGTACCGAGTCTGCCCTCATTTAATGGGGACTTACAGGTCTAGTCGGACTTTTGCGGGACCGGTAAATCCCCATTGAAAATACCATTCCCCATTCCAATTTGAGACCCCATAGGGCTCAATGGGAATGGGGAATGTGCAAATAACGGTACCACAATTTGCGGTACCGTTATTTGGTCCATGGACCCTTTGCGGGACCCGCAAAGGGACCTCGGAATAGGGCGCAAAGGGATTACCGCCACCGGTGTCCTTACCGGTGCCGGTAATCCCTTTGCGCCAGCCTCTGAATGAGGCCCAGTAAGTGTGTTCTTACGGTTCTGCTGTTTGCTTCTCTAGTTTTTTGGAACTAAAAGTTCCAGCATGACGAGCCTTGAAACAACGGTGCTGACGTGATCGCAAGGCCGTTTATCACCTTTTTGCCTCCGGTTCGTGGAGGGGAGCCAACGCATTGAAGGTATTTCCTGCTCTCTATACCCTCAAATATGATGAAATTCACATAAGCAAACCCCCCGGGCGCTAGTAAATGATCCACTATCATGCCAAAATATCTTGACATGACCTGTTTGTCTAATACCCCCGGTAATAGTGGCACTAGCTTATGTAAAAATCGCCTGGTAGGATCCGCCAAGAATATCAATCGAATAACTGAGGCCTCTCCCCCTGGCATATAGGCAGACCCTACGAACCACTCCAAGGCCACTCCTTCTCAGGGGGCATCTGGACCTATTGAATGCTAACCAGGGCAGGGTGAGGGGAAAAATAATCAATCAGTAAAGTGCCACAACAAACAGAGCGATGGAGCGCTACCAGATTTCCCTCGTGACTGCATTACTCCTATGCCACCTCCCTCAGATAATATCCCTAACATCAGCTCTGCAACCAGCAAACCCTCTGTGGACCAGCACTCACAGACCCAGAGATGTAACACCCTTACCTGCATGTTGTTAAACACATGCTTGCTTGTCAGGCCTGCCACGTAGGTGACAGGCTACATTAAGGACTGCAAAATTAGCCTAGGTGCCATTACAGAGAGCTGGCATCATGCTGCCACTGGACCTGCGATCACCCTAGCTATTCCTGCATGGTATGCAATTCTTAACACACATTGTTTACAGGGCCAGGGGGTGGGGTAGCCTTTATATACACGAGGCTTCACTTCTTGATAATCAAATTGTAGACGTCTCCATAACAAACTGAAATTTTTTTTGTTAAACTTTCTACTAACCCCACTATCACCATCAATATTATCCTGATTTATCACCCTCTGACAAAATGCCTGACTTCCTTAACCCGCTAAGGGATGTAATCCTCCCCCTCCTCAAATCCTCGGCCAAGGTAATAGTTCTGGGGGATTTTTACATAGGGCTATCAGACCATACAGATATTATGGCCAACTTGGTTAATTCAACCTTAACAGAACTTGACTATGCAAAAGTAACTCCAATATCAAAGGTAGAACACTTGATTGGTTGGCGACACATAATGTTGAGCTTACAGAAATTGAGGCGATCCCTTGCCCATGGTCGGACCACTTTTTTTGTGCATTTCCCCATGCTGTCCTTCAACCTATGAAAAACACAGGGTGAAGGAGCTGGACAGGCATGTATACTAGCTGTCCTCTTCTGGTCTGGAGCCATATATAGCACCCACCTGAAATAATTTGCCCAATCTCAATAAGGCTAACGATCTGGCCAAACCATATCAGTCTATGCTGACCAAGGCAGTTAATCATCGAGCCCCAGAGAAAACATGTCTTACTAGGGATGCACCCTCAAATGTATTGTTCTCAGTGGAGATCCAAACTCTCAGGGCAGACAAAAAGGGGGCATTTCAGTTATGGAAAAATTACCTTTCAGCAGAGAATTAAACCAACTATGCCAATGCTGCCAAAACTTACACAATTATCATTTGTGAGGCATAGAAACTCTACTAAGATAACAGAATCTTGGGGGCAACATCTAACACCAGAGAATTGTTTAAAATATTAAAAGAACTTCAGAACCCATGGCCTGCCCTAGGATAACATGAACATGTAGAAACCATATTATAAGTCTATGGAAAGTTACAGACGGCCTAAGAGCTGCAGGACTTGATACCACGGAAGCTGACTTGGGCTGCATGGAGCATGAGGCAGATTCACAGCCAATGTCAGAGATACACGGACACATTCCAATCTGCAGAGAAACAGAATAAATCCTCATAATTACAAGCTAAAGAGCTCAATTTTTGTGGCCCCTAAACACTTGGTATAGCCAAACGAGACAATGGACAGACATCCGTGGTGGGAAAGTAGAGCGGATCCCAGCAAGTCAGACACAAACTACAACAAGTTTTGCGACGTGAGGAGCCCATTCACATAGGAAAAGTTGGTACACACAAGTTACAATGCAGACACATTCATTCACATCACCTTGAAGAGGAGCACAGCGATCTGAGAACTTGATTGAGTCCCAGGCCTGAGGAGATTAGCTCTAACCAATCACAGTACAGAAGCCCAGGGGTGGATATCAAGTGGCATGAACCAATGGTAAACCCACTACTCTGCAACAATGTAATAGATTGTTTCATGGGGATGGGACAGGCCAGCCACCTGGCATGCACGGACTGGTAGAATAACACAGATAAGGTCCTTTATTCGTAATTGTACTCTCAATACCCAATCCGTTGTGCAGTTTTTTGGGGAAGGCCCCAAGTGATGATGACATAGTAACACAAAACTATGCCGCATGACATGGTGACGTGGAGAGCTGAGACATACTAGAGAATTCTCGTTTTATTGTATTGATCCCTATTGGTTTAATTTGCAATAAACTGCAGTGTTACTTGCCATTGGCTGAGTCCTCTGTTCTGGGGAGGATGTTGGGCCCTCGAAGTCGGCGGACCCCTAGCCATACTCAAGCATACCTGGGAATCTCTCCCAACACAAGAAAGCAATGACCTAATAGGATAAGCTTTATCTGCAACTTCTCTGCCAGTCAGGCAGGCAGTAGGATTTGTAGCTGCAGACCATATGGTGTGCTGTGCTTGGCAATATAAACACTGTGGGGGTAATTCATAGAATCCAGCGCCCAAGTGGCGCACACGGCTTGCTCGCAGTGTGTGCGTGCGACAATCTGTGCCAGCCGCGTGCGCTAAAATCCATTTCCGCGCACAACGCATTCATGGATTTTAACATCCAAAACCAGCCATGGCGCAGAGTGGCGCATCGACCCTGCAGCAGCACCAGTTACGCCCCCAACCCCTCCCCATGTACCATGCACAGGGCACAAATCCCGTACATGGCGCACAGGCCCCCAACCACAAAAACGCCTGTAAAACTCCCCGCGCAACCCTCCGAATACATGTACACCCCGGCGTGGGGAGTTTCACACGCGATTGGCCCTGTGCGAGCGGGGTACGTGTATTACTGGGGTTCGCAGGACGTTTCACATGCGATTGGCCCTGTGCAAGTGGGGTACGTCTATTACTGGGGTTCGCGGGAAGTTTCACACGCGATTGGCCCTGTGCGAGTGGGGTACGTGTATAACTGGGGTTCGCGGGAAGTTTCACACGCGATTGGCCCTGTGCGAGCTCAGTACGTGTATTACTGGGGTTCGCAGGAAGTTTCACACGCGATTGGCCCTGTGCGAGCAGGGTACGTGTATAACTGGGGTTCGCGGGAAGTTTCACAAACGATTGGCCATGTGCGAGTGGGGTACGTGTATTACTGGGGTTCGCGATAAGTGTCACATGCGATTGGCCCTGTGCAAGCGAGGTACGTGTATTTCTGGGGTCAGCGTGAAGTTTCACACGTGATTTTGCTGTCAGAGCGGGGTACGTGTATTTCGGGGGTGCGCGTGAAGTTTCACACGTGATTTTGCTGTCAGAGCGGGGTACGTGTATTTCGGGGGTGCGCGTGAAGTTTCACATGCAATTTCGCTATCAGAGCGGGTTACGTGTATTTCAGGGGTGCACGTGAAGTTTCACACGTGATTTTGCTGTCAGAAGTTTCACATGCGATTTCGCTGTCAGAGCGGGGTACGTGTATCCAGTGTGGTGCGTGGGGAGTCCCACACGTGAATTGGCAGTGTGGGTCCTCCCAGGTGTCCCCTCTACCCCCGTCATGGCCCCTGCAGGCAGCCCACACCACAGGGGACTACCCTGCACCCTTGGTCATGACCCACAGGCAGCCCATCCACCATGGGCATGCCCCCCAGCCAAGCCACATGTCACATTGCAATATGATCACCAACTCATGTCCCCCAGTACCCCCAACCGCAGCAGTGAGGGGCACCTGCCAGCAGGCCCCCACTCATGTCCCCCTGCACCCCCACCCCCAGCAGTGAGGGGCACCTGCCAGCAGGCCCCCACTCTTGTCCCCCTGCGCCCCCAACCCCCAGCAGTGAGGGGCACCTGCCAGCAGGCCCCCACTCATGTCCCCCAGGAGCCCCACCGCCCAGCAGTGAGGGGCACCTGCCAGCAGGCCCCCACTCATGTCCCACTCATGTCCCCCAGCACCCCCATCCCCCAGCAGTGAGGGGCACCTGCAAGCAGGCCCCCACTCATGTCCCCCAGCACCCCCACCCCACAGCAGTGAGGGGCACCTGCCAGCAGACCCCCTCTCATGTCCCACTCATGTCCCCCAGCACCCCCACCCCCCAGCAGTGAGGGGCACCTGCCAGCAGGCCCTCACTCATGTCCCCCCATACATGAAATAAAGATGTACAATCATGGCCCACTTCTACAACAAAATACCACAGCACGCCACCCCATTCTTGATACACAATGATTTCCCAATCCACCCCACACTTACATGCCTATCTCAAGACACAAACCAAAAGTCAACTATGTACATCAACACATGTCCGTCACACACACACACTGGTTGGCATTGATTGTTTAAACTCACATTTTCACATGCATTAACCCAATGAGCGAATCCCACACATGGAACTAAAATATGAAAATGTATTATGTACAAAAATAAAGCAATCAAATGAAAGCATAACAAAATAGCAAACATGAAATTAAAAGCATGTGCAAAAGATGAGTAAATGAAAAGTATAACCAATCCAAAGAAATCCGAAAGAAAAATAGTCCAAACTCTCCCTCCACCAATGCAAATCCAAAGGAAACGTAAAAAGAAAAATCCATTGATCCATGGTGAAAGCAAAAGAAAAAGTTCAAAATAATCCATTGTCCAACTATGTACAATCCATTGTCAAGGGTCCATGAGCCCAAGGAAAGAATTGAAACCTACCTAAGAAACTACCTAATCAAAAAACTATGTACAAATGTGTGTGGCATAGTCCATTCACCACAAATCAAAGGAAAAGGAAAAGAAAACCTAACTCTAAAAACTATTTACAAAGGCAGCAGGCTAGTCCGACGGCTCACTTCCCAATTTCCCGGGCCAGGACATCATCGAACTCCTGCTCGATGTCCTGGAGGCGGTCCTCTTCCATGGCCCCGAGGGTTCGCAGGAACGATGACATGTGGACCTCCAACTCCCTGCAAATTGCCTCGAGCCACTCGGCCCGCCTCAGAGCCCTCCGCAAGGAGTTCTCCGCCCTGACCATTGTGAGCGTGCCTCTTCCGCCCGCTGCCGGTCCGCATCTATGGCCCGGCCTAACCGCTGCCACATGGAAGACACTTCTAATCCTGGGTCCTCCTGCCCTCTGGCCGATGCCTGCCCCTCCGATGTTGAAGGCCCCGAGCCATCATGGCTCCCACCTCGTTGCTGCTGATGCTGTGCCTGTGCCTGTGCCCTGGCTCTTGATGCCTGCTCGTCCTCCTCCAGCTGAGGTGCAGTTGTTGAGGTGGCCACCCCTGCTGGACGTCCGACTCCCGACTGTGGCAGGGATGTATCCTCCACCAGCCTGGCCGCAGGATCAGAGGCAGCTCCACAGGGGACACAGGTGATACATGGGTGGGAAGATGGCATGGAGGACGACTGGCACATAGGGGGTTCAGGTGAGGAGGGGGTCGGAACAAGGTCTAGCAAACGGAAGAATCCGGCCCTGATGAACCATCCCAGTAGGTCAACGAGGCATTTGAGATGACGTGAAGTGTCCTCACGAAAACACTGCAGGTCACCTCGCATGCCCTGTTGACGCAACGCTATCCTACTCAGGACAGGCTCAACCCGGTCCCGGATAGCCACGTCCGCAGGGAGAGGAAGGCCTGTTGTTATAAGCGGATCCCCTCCCTGAAAACGGGTCTGGACGTAGGCATCCCTGCTGGCACGGGATGATGCAGTCACAGGATCGGGGACAGGATTACACACAGACACCTCCGCGGTGGCCTGTGCTGCCTCTTGTCCCTGCCCCTGCACAGCACCACTAGCACCAGTGGACTCCCCACCTCCAGACCCCATGTCTGTCCCTTCCACGGCCTCCTCCTCCAACAAACCCCTCACCAACCTGGATGACTCTGTGCCATCTTCCTCCGTCGGACCCTGTGGGGTCTCAGCTGCCGCTTCTGCGGCCTGGGACGCGGCACCGGACTCCTCACTCCCTGACGAGATGACAACCTGGGAGGGGAGCCAGGCCTTGCGTCTCCAGCTGGCGGTGCGATCCCTGCCGCCTTGCTTCACAGCACCCTCTCCGCCCTCTTCATCAGTTGACGCTGTAGACAGGGAGAGATAGGACACAGGCATCAGGGCACTGTACAATGGACTGATACACACATGACAGTTGCACATGAGTGGCAGTGTCAAACTTCAGACATGGCATCACAATCCCCAACACACATGTCATTTCAACTCACACACATGAGCAATTCCACAGCAATATTGCACCAGGCAGCACCATCCATACACATACAACAGCACAAGCAGCCGAAGGTGAGCCTGACATCACATGAAACACAGGGAGTGCACAAGACATGCACATAGGCCACCACACTTACATGCATGTGTACATCTCCACCAACTGTCGTAGTGATGAGATCACCATCCATGTCACATCTGGCATTCATCCTTCTACATATCAGTGTCACATGCATCCATGTTGCATCACACTTGTCAAATACACACACTGCACATGTACACAGTGCAGATACATGCAGATGGAACCAACATCCATGTGTGACACCACAACCATGCCAACGTACATTCACAGTAATTCAAACATGTGCGCTCCCACATCTGCATTTGGCCTGCATGCTTGCCCACACATACACCATCAATGGGTCTCATACATGAGAGGACTTGCATGTGTCAGCCTCATGCCCCTGTACATACACATCCATACATGGCCCTACAAAAACACATGTACAACCTGCACACTACTGGCACACCACGACACGCACGGCGTCCAATCTGTATGCATGTACACTTACCGCTCGACTCCAGACGGGTCTGCCTCTCAAGGTCCTGGACGTGGAGCGCTGGGCATATGCGTTCCAGGACCCTGATTTGGTGGTCGGACAGGTAGCCCCGGCACCCCTTGGCATCCGCTGCTTTGAAGAGGTGCCGGGCCTTGTCGAGGGTCCTGGACCTGAAGTCCTCCCAGCGCTTCTTGACATGTTTGATGTCGCGGACTGCCACCCGCTCCTCATTGATGGCAGTCACAATGTCCATCCAGATCCTGGTCTGTCCTTCATAGTCGGCGCAAGAACTTCCAAAGAGGGCATCATACTGCCCTAGGACTTGCTCCACCAGGACACCAACTTCCCTGGCACTGAAGCTGGTGGCCCTCTGCCTCTCTGGCTAGGGGTTGCCAGTGGTGCCAGATGGTGGTGTGCCCGACATGGCAACCCCAGAGGCAGGTGTGGGTGGGCAACTGGGTCCTGGGGCTGGGCTGTGGAGCAATGGTATCCCAGTTGGGAGTCTTCAGTTGCAGCAGGGGTGGTCACAACAACTGCACCCCTGCAGATGGCTGATGCAGGCAGCAAATAGCAGGGCATGTGGGCAGCAGGTAGGCAGGCATCAGCAGATGGCAGGTGGGAGCGTGCTCGGGACTCTGGGGGGCAGTAATTCTGCCTTCTGGGCAGGAGCGTGGTCTTCCGTGTGTTGTTGCGGGGCCAGCTTGATACGGAGTGATTTGGCACGTGAAGAAATTGCACGTCTGCGTGTAATTCGAGGAAAGGCCCTTAGCGCGTAAGCGCGTCTGTGACGTTACGCACGTGGGCGTTTCCCTCGTGAAGTGGGCATAGTGGTTCAGGAATCGTGAAAAAACTATACGTCCGCGTGTGAATGCGTGTAATCCGAGGAAAGGCCCTACGCATCTGTGACGTGACGCGCAAGGGCGATTCCCTCAACACAGGTGCATGTTCATCGTACACGTGCAAAAACTGCACATCCAAGTGTCAGCTTGTGTAATTGGAGGAAAGGGCCTTAGCGCGTGCACGCGTAAGTGACGTTGTACGTGTGGGCTGGTTTAAAAGGTACGTGTAGCATGCCATTTCCTTGTAAGTGCTTTTCGTGGAGAGCGAGTGGGTGAATTCTGTACTTCTTGTTGGTTCACACGTGATTACTTCACAGCGTTTCAAGTTCGTACTCCCTGTTATATCTGACAGCGTTCAATTTTTTTGTTGGGCCTGTTTCCTCAAACAGCGTTCACTTCTTCTTTTGTCCTGTCTCCTCAGACAGCATACAATTCTTCTTTTGGCGGGGTGCGCGTTTTTTTCACGTTCTTTTTCCAGGCAGACGTTGAGTCACGCATGTATTTACCAACTGTGCTTGCCCCATGTGTCGTGTACCCCTTCAGAGGTCATTGTAGGATGCGTGTATTACGTGTACGCTTAATTTTGTGTTTCTGGGCGCCACAGCGTAGTGCGTGTTCAGTTTTCCACGCACGTGGTCTACGAGGGGTTGCATGCACATTATTTTTTGTTTTCGGGGTGCCTGTGCGTTGCGTGACCCGTCATCTTCCCCCAGAGGTCACAGACAGCCTTGCTAGAGCACTAGGGTATGAATTCCATCTAGTACCTTACCCCTTTCACCCCCAATTGCCCAGGACAATCGTTTACTGCTACTCCCATATGCACAACAACATCAGTGCCATGGTTGGGAGGCAACCAAGCGGTAAGGGAGGCAAAGGTGGCTGACCTCCAAAAGGTGGGCGTGGTGGGCGTGGTAGGGGACGTGGCCAGGATTTGCCAGGTGTCCCTAGACCCCCATGTGTGGAGGAGCAATCAGGGACACCCATGCCTCCCCATGGTTGTGGGAAACATAGCTGACACCATCCCAGCTCAACCCTTGTTGGACCAGCCCATTGTGGCACCTGAACCGGCACAGGATGACTCCCAGGCTGACTTCCATGTCAGCAAGTCTACGCCACGTGTGGCGGTGCAAGTTGGTGTCACCAGGCCATGTGGATCTGGGGCAGCTATGTCATCTGCTGCCCCAAGTAGGCAGGGTGGGGAGGCTGCAGGGGCAGCTGCAGCTCGATCCACCCCAGCTCTGAGTCTCCCAACCAGGACAGTGTTGGTCCCGGTCCATCAAACCGACCTTGCCCCTGCCAACATCACCCTGCAGCCAATGCCTGCACCAAGACCTATGGTCATTGTGCATTCGCACACTCCTAGTACCCAGTCCACCGGCGCTTCTGACCCTACTGACCAGAGCGGCGTAAGCCACTCAGGCTCCGCACCACCTTTGAAAATGAGGAAGAAGGGTGCTCTGGCACTACAGGCTATGACCCCAGACATGGCTACACACTCCGGCACGTCAAGGAAGCCTAGCTTTAATGACGCAAAACTTGATGCACTTGTGGCCTATGTGTCGGCACATAGCCGCAAAATGGTGGTGACTGCAGGGTGCAAGACCACAACTCGTCAACGTAAGGCACACTGGCAGACCATTGCAGACATCATTAGTGCCCTTGGATTTGTGAGGCGCACAGCTGATGATTGCTACAAGCGGTGGAATGACCTGAAACGCAGAGCAAAGAACAAGCTGGCCTCAAATCATGCTTCTACTCTGGTGACTGGCGGTGGGTCTCCACAAAAGGACAACCAACTCACTGAACATGAGTCTGTTGCTGGAACCTTCGTCACAGAGGAACAGATCCAAGGCGTGGGAGACCTACCAGATTACGATTCATTGTCCGGTGAGTGCCCAAGCATATGTGTGTAATCCAAGTGTATGTTGTGTGGGTGACGGGTTCTGATTGAGTGCCAGGTGAGGGTGTGTGCACCTGAGTGGTATGGGTCACCCGTGTGCTTCCTCCAAAACATTCACTGGCCTTGGATTTGGGTATGACAGTATCCCTTCTGCCCACAGTAGCCATTTAGCGCCACATTACTGCAGTTGCCCTTGAACTGTCATCTTGCAACAACATTGTTCTGAATTTTTCAGTGTTCATTCAGGCTGATTGTTTCAATTCTCCCACTTTTGCAATGCATTGTTCAGCCCTATTGTCACATATGTGACATGCTTCTGTCATTGATTACACCCCACATTGGCCCACATTTGTTACCTTGTTATGTGAATGATTAGACCATTCAGGCTGATTGAGTATGGGCCTGCTCACATTGATTTTTGGTGCCTGTTTGTATGTGGTACATGATAGTTGTTTCCTGTCAAGTTTAAGTGACCAAACATTGATGTGTACATCTGCCTGCATCACATTTTCATCTCATCATGTCCATCTCACATGGATGGCTGACACTACTCATTCACTGACATATGGCTGTACTTGTGGAATGCACAATGGCTATGCTACATGCCATCTGTGTCATGGCATGTGTCATGTATGTGTATTGGACATGCCACTCACAGGCTAATGTGTGATGCCAGTGCTACCCAGCATGCAGCAAATGTCTTGCTTTTCCATCTTGGTGTCATCAGTGTGTGCTTTTTGCCTCCCCTTCCAACTCATTGACAGTGCAGGCATGCCAGGGTTAAAGTTGTGGGACATGTGTAATTCATGTACTTGATCTCTGCCTTGTCAGGCCTATGTGTGTGCTATGGTGCTCATGCTTGTTTCCATTTGTTGTCTTTCATGTTTTTGCAGGTTATGACGCACTTGCTGCTGTTGAGGTGGAGGAGATGGTGCAGACCCAGGAGGAATCTCAGGCACGACCGGGCACCAGTGGGGGACGTGGTGTGGTGGTGGGTGAAAACCCTTTGTTACTGCAGACCATACTGTCCAGGGGTGTCTCTGGGTGCACCTCCCAGACCTCTATTCAGGTGCTGAATCAGATGATGAGACTTATGTGCTGTCGCAGGTGAGTGTTTCTGGGAGGGATTCTGTTTTGGCCAACCGACCTGCACCAGGGGTAGAACCCTCTATGGGGATGTCAGTGTTGGTTACTCCGCCTTTGGCGGTTATGGATGCAGGGTCACACTCCACAACATCTGATCCTGTTCCTGGGCCAGCAGATCAGAGGGGGAATGCAGTCCTGTAGCCTCAGGCAGTGCCAGCACAGCAAGGTGCAGATCGCCTTGCCCCAAACAGGTGTGGTGCCCACCGACGCGGTGGCCGTACCCAACCAGGCAATACTGTATGGGAGAACTCCATGTACGGTATGGCAACCCAACAGGCAGCATCAGTTGAAATGATGGCTCAGACAATGGAGAGGGTGGCCACTTCCATTATCCCCCTTGAAAGGCAGATGGAGCAACAACAGCAGGCAAGAGACTCCATTTGCCAATCACACAGTGAAGACATGTTGGCGTCCAACAGGGACTGACGGGCGGCACTGGAGACTCCGTGGGAAGCAATTTCTAAAGAGTCACAGGGCCAGAGGGAAGCCCTGAGGGTAGAACTCCATAACCTCAGGGAGACTCTTGTTGAACTTGAGGCTTCCACAAATTTGAGGACAGAACAGCAGCTGGAGTGGCTCACACGTTCGCTCTCAGCAGAGCTGCAGGCAACTCGGGAGGAGATCCAGGCATCACGGGAGGCCATGCGTGCAGAAATGCAGGCAAACCGTCAGGTGCTGCATGGGGATCTCCGTTCTATCATCCTACAGAACGAGACCCTCCACACCCGCATTCTTGCTGCCATGGAGGACCATACCAGGGCTTTGCGTGGGCTGCCTCCCATAGCACCACCACCTCCTGATGCAGCAGCAGAGGGTGATGAGAGCGACAGCAGCACTTCACCCACAGTAGCGTAGCCATGCAGGCCATGAGCCCAAGAAGTTTTTTTTTTTTCGCAACATCCACACAGGTGGGTTTTGGTGTGCACCCTGTCCTCGAACCTCCTGGGTGGCCTCCCCCACCCCCCCTGTCACCCACATGGCCATTTTTTTTTTTTTTACAGTGTGTTGCCTTGTGTGGCTCCAGTGGTCATCCACTGTATTCCGGCTGGGCATATGCAGGCTTGTCCTGAGTTTGGGTTAGATGCTTGGGTTCGTGAGGCACACACCCCTCCTGCTTCCCGTTTCCATGGGCTTGCAAAGGGTGTGACCAAGTGACAGTGAATTACACAGTGATGTTGGGCTCCCATGAGCTGTGTGGGCAGTCTGTAGTTAATACTGTGTAGACATTCCTAGTGGATATTGTTGTTGTTTTGTGGACTGCATGGTGTATTGATATGTGCTTGTGCATCCATGTCTTCTGCCTAATTTGCAGGTTCCATCCTCATGTCTTCACAAGGCCGTCTACTTTGCAGATGGAGTTGATGTTGTATGCAGTACACTGAGACATTTGCCTGGCAGTAACACTGTACAGTTGGAAGGGGTCGATGTGCTGGCGTATTCAGGTTGTAAGACTTGCACTACTTTGACTTTGTACTGTCATATTTTGCCTCTGTTTCATCCTGTGTTTCTGTATTGTGTTGCTGGTAAGTATCTCTTCATGTGTGCTGTTTCTTATTGATTACTGGGAGCATATTGTCTGTGGCCTGTTTCCATTTCAGACAGTGCACTTTGTGACACGTGTGTCATGTGTTGTGCATTCATTTGGTTGCTTTCACATTGCATGACATGCCATGGTGTGTTGGGTAGCTGAGATGGGGAGGGGTTGGGTGACATGGCAATAGTTTCATGTTGTATTTTACAAGGGGTAGTCATTCATGAAGTATGAATATGTGTGTCTTTTTATCACACATCATTGGTTGTCTTTAAGTAGGTAGGGATGCACACAATGTAGCACTTCCAGGTGACCAATCTCAGGCTGGTATGGTAGTGACAGTTGACTGTCCCTTATGTCATCATCATTGATTGTCAGCTGGTATGTGCCAGGGCTGTGTGCACTCCACAGGGGTGTGATTTTATGTGAAGTAATTAGCCACCAGATGCGTACGGGCTTCCTCACCATGTGTCCATTCCCCTCCCATGCGCAGCGGCCGTGCTTGTGGTTGGGGATGTGGGGGCACCACCATGTCCACCGGCAGGCCCCGTCTTGTTGCAAAGTTGTGCAGGACACATGCTGCCACTATGATCCTGCACACTACTGGGGGCGCGTATAGCAGCTGCCCACCAGAGTGGTCAAGAGAGCGAAAGCGTGACTTGAGCACTCCGAATGTGCGCTCCACTATGCTCCGGGTTGCAATATGGGCTGCGTTGTATCTTACCTCGGGTGGTGTGGTGGGGTTCCGAATTGGCGTCATCATGTGGGTGCTCAGAGGGTAGGCACTGTCCCCTGGGGAGGTGATGATGGGTATCATTAGTGGGGTTGGGACATTACTCACTATCTGACATGCATGCATGTCCAGGGGCATTTATACTCACCAAGCAGCCATGTATCGCCAGGCCGCCCAGCTTCTAGGTCCCGGTTTAGGATTGACATTCTGTAAATGAAACTGTCATGGGTGGACCCTGGATAGTTGGCATATACTGAGGTGATGATTCCCTTGGCATCACATACTACCTGCACGTTGATGGAATGCCAGTGCTTGCGGTTTCTGTAAATGTGCTCAGTTGCCCTGGGAGGATGTAGAGCCACATGGGTGCAGTCAATGGCACCTAGCACTTTGGGGAAGTGTGCCACCCTGTAAAAATCTTGGATGACAGCCTGCCTTTCTGCAGGTGTTCTGGGCAGGTATATGTGCCTGCGGACTGATGGGCGTGCAGTCATGATGGCCAACACCTGGTGCAGGCAGCATGACTGTGTGGCCTGTGACACCCCCCCCACTATGGAACTTGTCCACTGAAATGAACCAGTGGCCAAGAAGTGCAGTACATTGACCACCTTTTCCAAGGGGCTCAGTGCTTGGGAGCACAGGCTGGGTGATGTGAGGTCATCCTCCCACTCACTCACCAGGTCGAGTATTATGTGAGGTGGAAACCTGTACCTCCCATACACCTGGTCATCAGGCATCCCAAAAAGGCTGGTTCTGGGTGTATAAATTCTGGCCCTGACAATCCTCCTCCTTCTCCTGCGGTATCCCACGACCACTGCTGCAAGGAACGGTATATTCATCTTAGCGTCTGAGCTTGTTTGTTGTTTGCGCGCACTTTTATGCTGCGCGGGTCCACGTACGCCTGCTTCCTGCTGGCGTATGTGTTTCCGGATTAGCGCATCTTTTTTGGCACACGCGTTAGCCCCGTTCGATTCCATGAATACGTGTTGTAGGTGCGCGTGTGGGCGTTCCGCGCATTTGCATCCTGTACTTCCCCCGTGACGCCCACATTTTCACGCGTTGTTCCCCATTCCGCGTGTTACGCCCCGTGTTACGCCTACTTTTGTTGTGTGCACTGCGCTATGTGCGCTTTCGCTGTGCACATACCGCACGCTGTTTGAAGACGTGTGCGCCAGCGTGCGCCACGCAGAATTTTAGCACACATCCATGGATTTGCACGGACTTCCATGAATCGCTGTGCGTGGGTTTCGCTGCGATTTTCGCACTTGCACTGCAATTCGCACGCTTTCGCACACTTTCGCACGCTTGCGCAGAAATTTTCAGCGCACATTAATTCCATGAATCGGCCTGTGTAATGGCAGGAATTGCACAACTAGAGGCACCTCACAAGAAGATGAGGACTAATGAAATTGTTCAATGCCTGGTGATTTCTTTATTTCCCAGTCCAAAGAAACACTTCAAAAAAGGTTCCTCGTGTAGCAAATGCCTCTATTTTATTGTTTGTGTTCTTATTCTTCAATATGGACCATTTGTTCTTCCACAAGTTTATTATTGAGTTTTATGATATGTTGCTAAAGAGTGGGCATGCTTCATTTTTCCCCCAAGGAAACACAACTGGGTAACATCAAATTCTATAATCATATGTAATCATCTTAATTTAATTGATAACTTTTTGTGACAGGGATTTTTTGGTGTTACCTTTAGAAATGTGGCAATACAGTGTAGATGTTTTCATGTTAACAACAACAAACTTGTAGTTCATTGTATTCAGACTTTAAGTAATCTATTCATATCTATGTATGATTTTATCCACATTGTTCTACATTGTTTATTTGTTGATTCGTTGCCCTTTAGTCATTTTAATATGTTGTAATAAAATGCACATCCTTTAATAATAAACCAAGAACTGTTTTTGTGCATGTTAATTGAGGGTTAGAGCATCGCTTGTTTTTTGGCAACTGAACTCTAGGTTATGAGAGAGGGGAAGGATGGGCTCTAGAAATTAACACTCCGATCCTTCACTACACTCCAGCATACCTGACGGACGGTGGCACTAGCCTTCAATTCCAACAGACCCGACCTTGATTAACCTACCACATGGCTTTAATTGAAGAAACCTTGGGGTAACATACGCCCGCTTACCACACTTCAACCTACCTTGAGAAGGGCCCTCTGGGGTCGAAACACGTGTCGGCTGACCACCTTTAGACCATGTGTCTACATTACGGAGAATAAAGAAACACAGTTTGGAACACTTCATACAGCGTTAGAATCTTTGTATTCATAAGATTCACAAAAAAAAAACGTTATTTGCAAGGTAACCAGGATTTCCACTAGAACTATAGGTTATGTTTTGTGAGCTGTCAGCACCCAGGAATGTGTGAACTGCTTCCTCTCAAGCTCTTTCTCTTATTCAGACGTCCATGTCATGCTATGTTATCGGTAGGTGCATTTCTCGGGTCATGAATCAGGAAGGGTTGGATGTTGCCATTTCAAGGCCCGTTACTCCAGAGAAGCTGTGGCATGTAAGGTGTTTTGGCCTTCAGGTTGTTTGGAGAAAATCCTCAGGTTGGCGATCTGGTCATGGACAGAGTTGTCTGCCCTTTCTTCTACAAACCTATCACAGTTTTGGATTGATTTTGAACTTTTATAACTGGACGTGCCGATGCCCAGAATTAAAATTCAAATTAGTCATACTAATTATCACCTAAAGTTGTGATTACGTTAATGGAGAAGAGGCCTTTCTCTGACGATTTTACCCTCCATAACACATTACATGTGTATTTTATTTATTTCAGCAGTGGGTGATTCTGTTGTTGCCTTTTTCGAAATAAGATAAACTTAATCCGGGGAGTGGGTACCTTTTCACAGGATCGAGTTTGGTGGTCAAACCGGGGTGAATGTATCCAGATGAAAAAAGACTGACCCATATTTTGGAGCAATTCATGGTTTGGAGGATCAGTGGATATGTTCCCAAAATTGGGGGAGTGGAGTTGGGTTTATGTTTGTAATTATTTTTTGAAAGCCTTAAAAGCCAAGGCTAGGCCTCAAAGGACAAATAAAAACACTGCAATACACCCAGCCAGGATTACTTGTTCGATTTGTTCTCCTTCAATGACAGCAGAATTAAGCAGAGACCAGCATGATTGCAGGGGCAAAAGAAAAACAAGCATTAGCACTTCAATGTAGGCATGGCGAAGGCATTTGCCAGGCAAAGCCATAGTGGTAGTCATCGATGGTAGCAGATGAAAAATGGTGCGAGTACCTGGGTATCTAATAGCAGTACCTGGCAAATGCCTAATACTTATAGACAAGTCAAAATGTTTGGCTTTGCCAATGCTTTTTTTAGCAGGACTTCAGTGAAGGACACGGAGAGTGCTTATAAATCGACCACTGAAGACAGAGCTGGTTAAAACAAGGCGAGTGGTTCATTACCATCGCTGCATTAGATACATCTAGATATCCTGATTGCACAATTGCACAATCTAATTGTATTTTTTACTCGTTATAGTCTCAATTTTATGTTTCTTATCCCTTTATTAATGTCAAAAAGAAAAGCTGTGCACTCAATCGCTCCTAAAGAGGGAACAAAGACATGCTACTAATTATTTGAACAATACAGGATGTTAATGTCCTGATAATCGAAATATAAGGAATGTTCAGCAATATTGATGGCCCTAAACTTAATAAATCAAACCCCACGGCTGGAAAAGGCACAGTTAGAAATTGCATTATAAAGGAGGTTCCGAATGAGATTCTGTTGGCCACTGGCTCCATTGGGACTAATGCAAGTGGTGGGCCCCAAAACTCTGCTAACCATATGGAGGTATGTAAGGGACGCAAGATAGACCCTTGGATAGTTATGTAATGGAACATTCCACAGGGCAAGATGGAGCCGAGGGGAATGATATGATCCCGGCCTCTGTAGCCGGGACTAAGGGAGGACAAATCATATAACTGTATCACACCAAACATAATGAGCCTCCCAAAAAGCCAACCAGCCCTAGAAATTATACTGTATGTGCTCAAGGGTTAGAAACATCAGACAAACCAATTGTAGATACTGGGAGTACGAGAGAAGCGGAGATATGTATAACTGTGCTAGTTTCTAATGGATTCCATGTACTGGGGAAGACCTTAGATGATGAAGGCCTCCAGTGAGGCCACAATAACAATGAGAAAAATATGGAAGCGAGTGAGAGATTTAATCTAGCTGATAGAGGTGTCAATAAAGTTTCAGGGGTGAAAACTAACCCAGACAGTCCAACCAAGGTCACTATGGCCAAAGCGAGTACACCAGATCAAAAATGGGAAGGGTTTAATCTCCTTTGTGATGAGAGAAAAGCCTTGGTTCTTGCATTCAAGGCCCTGGAACTGAACATTAAAATGTGTTCAATTGCTCATAATCCCTGCGAAGACCCAAAACTCAATAGCCAGCAAGTAACGGGATCCCTCATCTAACGTCATCCCTTGTGGCCTCTGAGGGGTACAAGCCGCTTAAGTGACAATTTGGGCACACATTTTAAAGGGACAGCTTGGAGGCCTAGGTCGTCCATCTTGCAGGGGAAGAATGGATATCCTCATCTCCCCCAAAACACTGATTACATATATGATGATTTGATATGTATCGAGTGATTCCGAATGCTGCCCCTAGCTTTAGTTGGACTCTGTCTCTTAAGAGCTCCTATTCAGCTACCTTGTATAACGTGAAATGTTTATCCAAGGGAGCATACGAAAACACTGAATCCTTGATCAACAAATGTCTGCACTACTTCCTTCATGCAAGAGGCTATTTCTGGATTATTAGGGACAACACCACCCATTGCATTAGATGTAATATGCTGGGCTTTGAGGAGGATTCACTGCTGGTTTTTGTGAAGAGTAGCTGCTTAGTAGATCGGCTGTTATCCATAGAATCCCAAACATACCTTTGCCCTGGATCAAAAGTGGACCGACACCACCTAAATACATTCCACAGAATGAAGCAACTCATTGAGGGATACTGGTACTACAAGGGTAGATTGAGGTAGGATTAGAGAAAACATGGGATGATTATAACCCATGTGTGGGAGGAAGCCGGGCAGCACAGACACATGAGGGTTTAGATGAGGTGGATTGACAGATTCCATCCCCCGGAACGGAGATTAACTCATCCATGAATTACATTAGGCTGATTTTGTGGAATATAGCAGGGTTTAGAAAACATCCGGAATGCCCTGGCTGGCACAAATTCATCTGGGCGCTTAATATCATATACTTCCAAGCAACCTGGACCATGGAGCACATAGATTTTTCAGGGCAATCAAACCTTGTGTTTAACAGCCATCAAAGGCTTAAGGGGAAGACCCTATGATGCTATTGCTATTTGGTTGGATACGGCCCTCAACTAGCAGGATAAAAGGGGTAGACTCTCCAACCCTCCAACATCTGATAATTCAAGCTAATTGAGATCTCTACATACTACCCTTCAACCTCTATGACCATCTCAATGTCAAGACTACGTTAAGTGATAATGGGCCTCATTACAAACCTGCCGGTCTGGAAATGACGGTGTTGTCTCCGGACCGGCAGACTATGAGTTCTGCAGGCGGGTGGTGTCACTCTCGCCAGGTCTGACCTGGCGGGAGTAACGCCACCCGCATGCAGACGGAAATGGAAACACCAGCATCGTTATTTACTGTGCCTGTGTTTCCATTGTCCCCCTGCCAATGGAGTCCTATGGGAGTCCATGGGAATGGGGATTAACGGAATTATGCCTCTGGAATTACCGGGTCACTGGGGTTGTAGTGCTCTGGTGATTCCGACAATCACAGAGGCGGTAATTCATTCTGGGTCAGGTGGCAGCCTGCCGGTTTTTCCGGCACGGCTACCGCCGGGCTCGTAATGAAGTCCAATGACTCAATTCATAAATCCATTTATGAGTGGGACAAGTATAATCCCAATATAATACATATTCTCCTAATAGGGGATGTTAACATGCTAATGGAGCCGCTGAAAGGGTCTCTGGAGGGAACAGGATGAGATCTGGGACAGCTCCCAATTGATAATCTTACCTCCATCAAGAACTCATGTAGGTGCTCTGGATCCCAGCAGGAAATTGTATGGACTAGAGTTCACAGCATGTAATGGCCATTTGGGGGGGACAGAGGGTGCTCAGCCAGCTAGAAACAGCTTAGCTTGGACTAAAACCTGCTTTTGTGTAAGGATTGGGGCCTGGTAAAAGACTTTGAGGTTGTGCAGAGTCACGAGAGCGACTAAGCACCAACCAATATAACATTTATGAATCCCTTTGCGCATGTGTCTATTAACCTAACAAAAACACAAGCTTCTGTGTTAACTGTAGTAGACCAGGCAAATAAAGGTGTAAAATGGTCTGATTTGAGTTTAACTACTATTAAACCTAAAATCTACTCAATAGTGTTACCCAACATGGAAATTCTGGCAGGGTTGGACCTGTCCGATTGTGAAGTCTTGGAGCTATTTGGCAACTTGATAGTAGCCCTCCAACCATGTTTACACAACCTAGTCATGCTGTAAAAACTTGTTAAATTACAAAATAGAAGTGGTATGACAAAGAATGTGAGCTACCAAAACCCAACTGTTAGCCTGTATAAAGGAGGGCCCTAAATGGCCCTTAAGTTGACAAGAAGAAGCTGCATAGACTCTGGGCTATCTATAAATCATTACTAAAGCATAAGAAGGATGCTTTCACCCTGGACAATGGAGCAGGCTAAAACAGGCTGTGAATGATAAAGGCAGTCTTACATTGGAGGAATACGCTAGTAGTTCGTAGGGGGGGAGAGAATAACCGTGCCCCCAGTGTTCCTCCCACAGATTGGAGGAATCATTTTTCCAATTTATATGGGCCCAATATTGTTGACACTCCCTTAACCAATGACCTGACAATCCACTGGAAGGCCCATTCAACTGGGTCCATCAATACCATGGGCCGCTCAATCTTAGCCAAATGGAGGTTGAAAGAACTGTACAATCACAGCATCAGAGGGAGGCCCCTGCTCCAGATGACATCTCTGTAGCCTTTTACCAGGATTAACTCTTAATTTGGGCCCCTTTGTATTTGAGGATTTTTAAAGGGTTCTTGCGCTCTAATAGAATTCTGCCCTTCCTGGCAATGTGCCACCATTGTACCGATCAATAAAAAGGGGTCCCCAGAGAAGTACAGACCTATTTTGGTGTTAGACAGCATAGGGACAATCTTTGTGAAAGCTATTCAGCAACATCTACAAACATGGGCCACAAATAATGACATCATTGACCCTTTGCAGGCTGGGATTCGGTTGGGGAATTGATTGGTGGACCAGGGGTTCCGGCTCTTGTGTTAGTTCGGAAATATATAGTCCTGAGAAAAATTAAGCTTTATGCTGTCTTTATTGACCTGATGTTGGCTTTCGATGGGGTCTCCAAGAACCTCCTCTGGTCGAATTTGGGGAAGAGGGAGATACCGAGCAACTTGCTTTGCATTATCCTACAACTTTATGCGTGCAATACAGCAGATGTATGTTGGGACCCAGGAGGTGAAAATTACACGTGGTAAGTGGGGCGAGGCAAGGATGGATCTTTGCCCCCTTATTATTCTCGATTTATGTTGATGAAGTAATTAAATCATTGCACTTCAACTGTCTTGACCAGCCAAAGTTTGGGAGGGAATCTGTGCCGGCATTGTTCTTTGCCGATGAGACAGTTATTTTAGCCACACCACCGGGAGGGCTAAGAACAACACTGAATGCTTTCTTTGATAATTGAGTTGCAATTTGAGGCTAACGAGAAAACTAAATCTCTTGTATTTACACCTAGGTTTGCAAAGCCCCAAGGAATAGCCATAGCAGTAAATGGCAATATCATTGTGCAAGTTTAATTTTACGACTACCTGTTTAATAGTAGTTCCCAACGGACCACCCAAATAGACAAATCAAACACAACCATAGGAAATTATTGTGGGGCCATTAAGAAATTCAATTCTACTCATGGCAGGGGAGCTATCTCCCAGGTTCTTGAGATCTATGGAGCCCAAGCAAAATATGTTGATGTATATGGCTCTGATATTTGGGGCTACACAAATTGTGATAAACTTGCTAGGGCTGAAAAGGCCTTTTTGAAACGTTTACTGAGCCTCTCCCCTAGTTGCCCCAATTCCTCCCTCTTCTTAGAACTTGGTATGAAACCTGAGGCCAGTTTTATATTGGCTCAAGAAATGTGCATTTCTCGGCCTAATCGATTATAAGGAATCAATCTCCCATGTATTAAGTATCGAGCAAGGGAGGTCATTGCCCTGGTTCAGTCATGTAAAAGGATTCCTTCAAAGTTTGAACCTTGACTCTTTGTGGAATGACCAAGCATCTATTACCAAGTCAAGTGTAACGATAGTGAAGAAATTAGCTGCTGAGTTGTCTGAGAGGAACCTGTTGAATGTATGTTGTTGATTGTCTATAGAACCAACCTACATTTCAGGGAAGGCGAATGTGGGCTTTGAGACAGATTTGGACAAGATCCATCTGCCTTTTGAGCTTACAGTCTTTCTCAAACTGAGATTTTTTTTTAAACTGAGATTTAACCTCCTCAACACTGTGAGTGTTACTTGTGAATGGACTGAGGATGGAAATTATATCTGCCAGCATGTGGTCTGGGAAATGAAACTTTATTCCACTTTATGTTTTTATGTGCTAGTTATAGGTTACTGCGGCCCAACTACTTGAGACCATTTCTCAATGCTGCTAATATCTGCTGTATAGAACAAGCCTTGACTGTGGTTAGGCAAACGGAGGATATGACTATCATACATACATTTATGAATAGTGTTTGGTATATAAGAGTGAATATTGTCCAAGTTTCTTGATATATTTTTGATGTTGTATGTTTTGTACTGAATAACATTATTTTAGATCTTTTAGTTCAGAGGCCTTTCAGCAAACATATCATCTGTTCTTAGCATGATTGTATTTTTTCTTTTTGATCATATTTGGAAAGATGTTAAGGGGTGTTTGTATCGTTTTTCTTTTTTGCTAATGAAATATTTATTTTGTATGTATGCCAAATGACAATTTGCCGAATAAAGGCTTTATGATGATGATGATGTTAAGAAATGTTGTTATTACACCCGCAGCAAGTTTATAACTCCAATTAAGTGATCAGCTCTCAGAGGACTGCTTTAATTAACCCTGGAAGTCAGTTCCAGTGCAAAGTTTGATGGTAAGACTTGATTAAAATGAGCTCAAAGATCTCCTGTGGGGAGGTGTTTGTGACGGGGAGGGCCAGAAACTGGGTTGGAATGGCCATAGGTATTATCATGGCCATGGGCAGTGAATGGGTGGGCAAATAACCAAACAGCAACAAGGGAAAGGATGAAAGGTGCACACACTAAGATTTAGAGTAATTGCTTACATATACCAATTTAACAACAATTAAGGATGTTTAGGGTGCGGGGGAGGAAAAGCAGCCCTGGCACAGGGATACTGAAAATACAAAAGAAGAGAAAAGAGGGTCCAAAACGGAACCCTCCCGTCCCCTGCACACCTTTGGGTTGCGTCAGTGTGACGCCTTGAAGTTCAGTTTCATACAATAGTCAATAAGATATATATTCAAAAAAGTAATTTTAATAGTAACGCAAATTTGAGTAAATGCAGTATGACATCCAGTATAAAGAGAAAAAGATTCTTTATTCAAAACGCAAAGTCCAGGGGGGATTCAATTCATTTGATAGTGGCTGACGCGTTTCGAGAAATTCATTCTCTTCATAAAGAGCCAAGAACAATGAATCAATCACTGAAAATAGAGAAACATACACAATCAGATATTTTAGAGCTCTCCAGTTATTTGCATCATACATTTGGAGTTAATGTTGAGTTAATAGTGTGTTCCCAGAGAAATCTGATCAACAAAATCTTCAAACTTTTTTGATAGGAAAACAAAGTTGAGGTAACTACAATAGGTCAACATGACCAGAAGTTATGATTCAATTGTATCCAGAGTCACAAACAATCGAAACGAGGGATGGCCGCTAATCCAAAGATCTATTAGGAATACATAATAGATTACAAGTGCACTGGTATACTACCAGAAAAAAAGTAAAGTATGTTGCTTACCAAGACTAGAAAAGTCCCGTACTTCAATGGATAAAGAAAACCGCTTCGTATGTGTGGAGAAAAAACTCTGAGTGGAATTCAAACGAGATTCATCCAACGGAGAGTAAGGAAGTCAGGTACACTATGGAAGATAAATAATAAGTGCAACGATAAGTGTAAAATGCCATAAGCGGCACGTCAAGGAGAGTGAAATAGTAAAAGGGCAAACACTCACCGCTGAGGGATGCCCAGCAGGCTCACACCATGACCAGTGATTTCGCGTGGCGATGCACGAGTGGCTCGTAGTCTAACTTATAAGGTTCTAGGCAGTCTGGTGTCCGGGCCTATAAGGGAAATAGCGGCCGCTGTAAATTGGTGTCTGTGTGACACGTATGCAGACAGCACTGCATTATCACGGTGAAAATCGCCTCGTATTATTAAATGTTGCTTGCTTGTGTTCGATGATGATGATGATGTTAAGATATGTTGTTATTACACCCGCAGCAAGTTTATAACTCCAATTAAGTGATCAGCTCTCAGAGGACTACTTTAATTAACCCTGGAAGTCAGTTCCAGTGCAAAGTTTGATGGTAAAACTTGATTAAAATGAGCTCAAAGATCTCCTGTGGGGAGGTGTTTGAGACGGGGAGGGCCAGAAACTGGGTTGGAATGGCCATAGGTATTATCATGGCCATGGGCAGTGAATGGGTGGGCAAATAACAAAATAGCACGTACAGGCTGTGTCTGCCTCCTCATATGCCATTCCTCCCTATCTGTACTCTAATGCAATAGTTTCAGTTTATACATGTTGCAAGCAACACCTAATAGTCCAAACTAATGAGGGGCTACCTCCTCCTATGTCTATATCATAGACATGTATCATATATATAGCAGGAGGCAATCCCTCCTCAAGGTAACCCCATGATTATGCATGATTTTGCGTCATGCAGTAGTGTTGACAAGAAGACACATAAGCGTGGCTGAAATGAAAGGGGTATTTTTAAGTTACCAAATGATGCTGGGCACCCATGGCATGACTGGCAACCACACATGGGGCTTAAAAAAAATCATCAAGCTGAGGGCTGTGACTCTTAAATAATTTGGGAGCCTCAGACACCAGCAAATATCCACAGATTGCCCAAAATGTGAAGGGCAGATCAATGAATATTCGCGGATGCCTTTTCACATTTTGGCACTACGAGCAATGGTGGATCCTGGATTAGTTGCGGTTATTTCTCAGGGTTCAGTTTACCAAAATCTGAATAGTTGTGTCCCAAACACAGGACTAATCTTGATCTCTCAGGAACATAACCAAAATGAAGCTGGTGGATACAGGGGCAGTCGCGTTCAGGAATGTTAATTCACCAAAATGCTATGGGTAGCGAAAGTGACATCAAATACCTGATTACATTACCGGAAGTGACACCATTTGACTGTTGACCCCTATGCCATCACATTGGCAGACTAAAGGTAACCATCTCTCAGCTGGGCTCTTTATTGGCAAGTTGGTTACAATGAAATGAGAGGAGAAGAGGGTGATACCCATTGCAGACAGAGGCAATGTTCTTACAAAAAGACATCAATTGAGCCTTTCGAAAGTTCTATAAAATACTGTATGATAAAGGCTCACCATCTGATATCGCGGAACTGAGCAGGTTTTTAGTCAAACTGGATGGTCCCAGAGAATTAAAGGCACTGACTATTGAAGAGATTCACAAAGCCATAAAACGTATGCAGTCCAGAAAGAGCCCTTGTCCAGTTGGGCTACCATTCGAGTTCTTGAAAGTGGTCACTGATGTCATGCTACATGCTCTTAAAAGATTGCTCACCAAAATAGCCCACAGGGTGAGGTTCCAGAATCTATGAAAATGGCCCTTAATACCCTAATCCACAAGCCATCCATGAAAACCCCAAACTGACTGTGTAAACTTTCGCCCAATCCTGTTATTGATTGCAGATATCAAGATACTCGACAAAGTCTTCATGTTAAGACTGGGGATAGTAATTCCATGACTCATTTACAAAAATAAAAACTTGGCTTATGCCAGATTGCAACAATATCAGAGAACTAGTATATGTAATACACCTCAAATGAATTCACCCCCACCAGTCAGCCATTAGTAAAGACAACGAAAAGGCATTAAACAGGGTCAGCTGGGAATATCTTCCCATGTTCCCACAAAGCGTACCATCCTTAGTTTATTTGTATCCGTTTATAGTAACGCAGAAGCTCAGGTTCAAGTCAACGGAATAATATCCACCTAGTTCAAAACGAGAGGGGAACTAGACAGGGCTGCCACTGCCCCTCTCTTATTTGACATGTTCATAGAACCTTCTGCGACTCTGATTTGAAAAGATGCATAGAAATTGAATGTGGTGGCTGTATTTCCAACATGGTGTTTGTTTAATGTGCTCGAGAGATTTGGTGACTTTTGTAACGTTAAGGTAAATGCCTCAAAAAATAAAAATCTACCCAAATATCACTAACTACAGTCAATTTTATTGCCATTATGATGGTTTTTCAATATCTTGGGGTTCACATCACAAGGGAAACTTCCCACCTTTCAGACGTTAAAGCATGCATGGAACAGTGGAGTAAAAAGAGGGCTATTATCTGACATTGCATTTGCCCTAGTCTGTGCTGTTTCAATTGTTTTTATAAGTAAGCTGTAAAATAGCATGCCTATGAAAGCAGCACCAACCTATTACTATTCTCATTGAAGGGCTTATAACAATGCCTAATGTAATAAACCATAATAATCTCAATACAAACTCTGCTGCCTTGATATGTAGTGTGCACAGTCATGAAGCTGGGCACACCTAGCACAACCATGCTAGACCAGAATCGCTGCTCTGTAATGCCAGTATATCCTCATATGGTCAAGTACTTGCCATCCTATGCCGGGTTAAGCCTTGTGCACCTTGTACAATCATTAAATGCAAGCTACAGCCTCACAAGCACAAACACTCTGTTCACATGACAAGCACAGCCTCAGTCACCCAAACATGGCCATTCTATAACTGGTACAGCCTGGTATGATAGATAAAGGTGTCATTTCCTTTCTGTTTTGATAGTGCACACTGTGCTGCTAAGTTCAAGACAGTTAGGGTTGTAGGGTAAAGTGATGTGCTCAGATTTACTCAGGATCACTGTGTTGGTCAAGTGGGAATCCAGGATTTGTGTAGAAGTAACTTGTTTCACTGCCTCAAATGTACCCAGTAGACCACATCACTTACCATCCCATCTTCAGTTTTAGATCAACATACTAAGAATTCTGCACTGTGTTCTTTCATGAGCCAATATGAGTTTGTTTTCAACAAAAACATATGTGAAGCACAAAACCACAGTCGAAATATAAAAGACATCTTTATAAAAATGTGTTCAAGAATGATTTATTCTAATGGCCTGCATAGTGAACAAAGTTACTAGATGCAAGCACTTAGTTCACTGAGATAGCTCAATTTGTTGTACGTACTACATAAACGAAGGCAATTTCATAAAGATACAAACATACGTAAAAATAGGTGCTTTGCAAAGTTTGCGAAAGTGTCTTACATATTAGATACAGAACAAGGGGCAGCTACCTACACAGTAATACTTCTGAAGATGCCCGGCAAGTTCTAGTCTGAAAATCGTTGTATTCCTTATGGCAAGGACATATCAGTCAGGAATTGTTCCTGTGGCTCCCACTGTACAAGCATTGACAATTTTGGAAGGTCAACGGCACCAAACACCCTTAGAATGCCAACAGCAAAGTGATTTATTTCAGACGAACAGTATTTTTCATTAAGTAATAAAACACTCTGGCATCTAAATGTGAGGGTCAGTACACATGGAGTTGCATAGGCAGTGAAATTAATAGTAGGGAGATTGCCAGGAATAGCAGCTGGTACTCTTGGCTACCTCTAAACCCCTCCCCTGACCATGATGTTTTCAAAGCATTCTAAGGGTACCTGGGAGTAGTCATTTTTTTTTTTTTTTTTTTGCTGCTGAAAAATAAACAAGGTAAATGCTCAATACAGGTCTCTCTGGAATTAATACTATCTCAACCTTCCATTATAAACACTAGGACTAATCTTAATTCTCAATCCTTCAGCTATGTGTGTAGAAGTGTCGACATTTTATAACAGTCATCTGTTTTTTTTGTTTTCATCTCTTAGCTGAAACCTTCCAATGCGGATTGTTTTTATCATAGTACGGGATATTTAGGGGTTGTATCATAGGGCTATTATATAACTTGGGTGGTATTTTAGTTTTGTGGCAAATTGGCAGTAAAGTAGTGGTAGTTTAGTATTGTGGTATAAAATTTGTGAGCATATTTATAATACTGCCCCATATGATGAGACAAGCCTTTCCCCCTTTGTATTTATATTCTCTTTTAGGGTTGACTGTAAGTACAAATCACCAGACCGTACACTTATAGGAACATAATAGCACCATCTGTTATGCCAATGACTTATATATGATATCAGCCTACCATATTTAACAGTTCTGTTCAGCTTCTCTTTTGAAGTAGTCTATCCGATTCCTTGAGGTGGTGGACAATGGGCCTCATTACAACTCAGGCGGTAAGGGTTTTACGGCGCCGTAAACAGCGCCGACCCTTACCGCCTGAGTACGAGGTCCCTTAGCGCCATGGCGGATTTAACACCTGCTTTTAGCAGGTGTTAAAATCCATGGCGCTAAGGGACCATGGAGTTAATTACGCCACCGTAATTTACGGTGGCGTAATTAACGCCTTCCCCACTCCCATTATGCCCTATGGGGAAAAAATGGGAATGGGGAAGGGTAAATGGGGATTGGGGACTTACCGCCCCGCCAAGGTCGGAATGGGGCGGTAAGTCCGCCAACCACCATGGCGTAAACGTAGTTTACGCCATGGTGGTAAAGTCACGGCCCAGGCGGTAACTTACTGCCTGGGTCGTAATGAGGCCAAATGTGTGTCTGCGTTTAGGCTGTGCCTCATGACCTGCTGTTAAGGCAGGGTGTCCGGGTGGGTATTTCTTGAGCCACCCTTTCATAGGAGCACAGTCCGGACCAGGTGACCGTGAGAGGGGGCTTTCTGGTGGAGATGTGAAATGTTCTTTATTTTTGCCTTTAAGGAAGTCTGGGCAGTGTTCAGATGTCGTGGAAGGATATTGTTCCAGGAAATGATGATGGTGAATACTGATCAAACAAATGTACAAGTATTTTGCTTGTCTACCTGACCATCCTAGCAGGCAACGCCTATCCAGTTTCCACAAAGCAGTAGCCACCCCTTGTCTTCGCTATAATAAGCCAGGATTCTTGAAGATCTTGGGACAAAATCAGGCCACATGGTAAAGGACCATGGGACATCCTTCCACGCTTATTTGTCTAAAACAGCAGCTGCTGTATTCCAGTATGTGTACATCATCCTCCTGATGAGGACGTTGTATAAATTAACATTCCACGTCGAAACCGGTTGAGAAAAACTTAAAGGGATGTGATCTGAACTGTAGCTGTGATCCACCTTTCCAATAGATTTGTTTAATAATTTCTATTGTTTTCTGTACAAACTATTAATGTTTTCTTGGGGAGAAATCATGAACTGCGCTCCTCCTATGTTTATAATTCTATTTGTCTGTTTTTTAACAATTTGTATGACTGTCACTGATTGCTGAGGTGCGTTTGAATGCTGCACTATGAATGGAAAGTGTGTGTGATTTTTACTAGCCTTTTCTAGGCAAAACAATGTTGCTACGATGCTGTGTTTTCTAGAAATTATGTAGTGTTTAATAATTTGTGATTCACTCACTTTTTCAAAAAATGTTTGTATAATTTGAAATAAATTTTGATATAATTTTGTTAATAAATTTCTCTGGACAATTTTTTCTGGTCTACAGCTTCCAGCATGCACAGCTGAACACACACACACATGCATCACAGATTTTCTAGCTCATAATATAGTTCTCCAACTTTTACTTTTCACTCTATCCCCCTGTGGTAAATATTTTACCACTTTTATATATGCACTAAGGCACTTCCTTGTTACTTCCCCTTCTTTAAAAATAATCACCAGAGACAAAAATTACAGCCCCATCGCTTCTGTTTTTTTGTGCGATTATTTTCTTTTATGCATGTAGCATTTTGAAATAAATGTTGCGATACATATATTACACAATCAACACTTTTGTAGAAACTACATGATCCAACTTGTACACAGTGAAAATATATATTTTTTTCTTACCAAATCTTGAAACACAATGTAATTACAGAACATACTTTCTAAGAGAAAAGAAACAAACATAGATAGCACAAACCACTTTTCATTTTTTTCGTTAAACCACAGTGTTCTCAATTACAATGTGAGAAAAAAAGACAATTCATTACGACCCAGGCGCTAATGGGTTACCGGCGCCGTAAAAGGCTGTGGCGCCGTTAACATATTAGCGCCTAATTACGAGGTCCCTTTGCGGGACCCGACTTTAACGGCTGGTTTTACCAGCCGATAGAGTAGGGACCCGCAAAGGGACCTTGGTGCTAAGTATGGTGCCGCAATTTGCGGTACCGTACTTAGCGCCTTCCCCATTCCCATTGAGCCCTATGGGGCAAAAATGGGAATGGGGAAGGGCCATGGCGGCATGGGGAATTACCACCCATGGTGCCAATAGCCATGGAATTACCACCGGCATGGACCATGGTGCCAATAGCACCATGGTCCTCCGCCTGGGTCGTAATGAGGCCCAATGGGCCTCATTCCGAGGTGGGTGGTAAGAGGTTAATGGCGGCCGGTAATGGTGCTGATGCCGTTAACCCCTTACCGCTGCATTATGAGGTCCTTTAGCGGGTCCCACTAAGGGTGGCTGGTTTTAACAGGCGCCCTTAGTCGGAGCCACTAAAGGACCAGCATGCTATCAATGGGCCCGTTATTATGAATGGGGGAATGGGGAAGTACCGGGTCCTCCAAGGTTGGAATGTCCCCGTAATTCCCCATTCAGGGAACCCGGACCCGGTATGCGGTAAGGGGGTACGCATGGTGCTAATAGTGTCATGGCTACCTCCAACCTCCAACAATGAGGCCCAATAATTAATTTGAAACTAAGGATCTATTTCTGTCTATCTGACTACAAAGATAATATTCTCTCTGCACTCTCCTCACTTTACAGATACTCACCCTAAACTGTGAAACCTCTGCGCTTTATCAGGAAAATCCCCCTCTCTGCAGTGGGTTATCAGCAAAAAGAGTGTTGCACACTCTGCACTGTTTTTGCACCCCCGAAGGTCAGCTCATGGACCCAGCTGCATCTAAGGCCTGCACAGCTCGGCTCTTCCTCTGTCTGCTTCTTTCCAGTCCAGCAAGAAACAGACTTCCCCACCTTTTTCTGCCTCCTTCATTTATAGATCAGCCCTGTCAGTCAAAATGACCTCCTGCCCTTTTCCTGATGTCTTCTATCACCCGAGTACGCATCTAGAACCATAGCCGTTCTCTGTCCAATCACCCAACGAGGGCCTACATGTATTAACTTTGCTTCCTGCAAGGACAATAACGCTTTCAAAATGAATGAAACAGCAAATGCATCCTCTTGTACGTTTTACTTCTGCCGAATGAAAAACATAATTTTCCATCTGAGTCACTTTGCATTTCAATGTTAAAAGGAGTACTAATTGAATAGGGTTCAATATTATTTAATAGGGACTTGTTAATGGATTAATCTGGGTTAGTTTGTTCAATGCAACTACATAGATGGCAAATTCACTTATAACATGAAGCATTTTTTACATGTGCCCAGTGCTTTTAAATCTGCTGTCTTTGCATCCAGTTTGCTTATTCTGTTGAAAGCAATGTAATGTCATGTACCATAGTATCCTACATAATCCCTCCTTTTGCTCATGTATGGAACGCTCGCGACAACCACTACATGTGGAACAACCACTTTTACTAGAATGCCAGCGCCCCAGGGCACCTTCCCTTTCCCATTGAGACTGAATGCTTTGTACCCAGGTCCCACAGTCGAAAGTTTTCCCTGGGAGAGTTCAATATTCTACCCCCTCCTTTTCCTCAAGCCACCATAACAACAAGAGTTGAAAACAATAGTACAGTAATAAAATAAAAAAATACAAATAAATTTGTATACATGTCCATATTTGAAATTTCAACATTTGAACCAAAGAAAAAAAAATATAAAATATGTACTCCCATTTGAAATGTTCATGCAAAATGAAAATTACATATTTCAAAAAACATGTATGCACATATTCCACGGAATAAGCAATCTCTCCCACAGAATATCAATATCAGTACAAATGTATAGGAAAAACAAAACACAGTCCAATGTCCATTTTGGTGGAACACAGCATAGAAATATGCTCCATAAGCCATAAATGAAAAATGAACAAAAGTGAAGATGAACAAAACAAACTGAAGATTATGTATTTCAACTCCTGGTACCCAGAATACACAGGATCACGCCTCTGGGATGCCCTGTCCATCAGTCTCTGCACCAACAATGCACAAAACGCTGTCTTCACCAGAATTCCTCCAAACCGGCACTCCATGAAATCTCCTCCACAGATGTCTCTTTTTGGCATTTTTGGCATCTCAGGCTCCTTATGTTCACCCCCATTCTTTGGTCCGGGGGTTTTCCCAGGGCCATCTCCCGTGGCATTCTCCAATGGTCCATCGTCCCAAGGAATGGGCCCTGCCAGAGTAATGAATTTGTCATCTCTAGAGTAAATAGAAAAACACAGATTAAGTACTTAGCATAAACATATTGGCTATCTCTATTCTGCTACAAGGCATGAAAATAAAACTGGACTTATTGTTAGCACAGTGGCTGTCATGAACCATCGTATGCGTCCTTTCTGGACTTCCTGGTCCCTGACCCACAGGGGCTTGCACTCAGCAGTACTCCCAACATGGCCGCTGAACGCGGAACGCTGTTTACCAGTTTCTGAGTCGTACGCACTACATTCTATAAAACAGACACGCCCCGCGGCCCTGCGCATCTCAACGCTACCGCTTGCTGTGGCTAGACGTCTGCTGCCGTAGTTTGCCTTTGCTAAATCCTTTGATTCCTGGTTCCCGGTTCCCCTAAATTCCTCCTCCTTCATTCCTCCCCTTTTGTCCTCTATTGCATCCCGGATCTCCGTGCACTCATTCCCCGAGTGCACTCTTTGCCGTTTCCTGGACTATTCCCGGACATCTGAACGTTCCCAGGAGACGGGACGCTGAACGCATGCTGGAACGCGAGGACCTACGCACAGGGTTATACAAGACCCGAACTGTGCAAAAGAAGACTCCATCGAATAACTCCAACAAACAACATCGACAGATGAGAAGGGGGAAAACCTGTGACAGTGGCTCCCTGGATTTGCCACTTTGGAACACCTGAAATTAGATTCATCATTACACAAAACAAAACAATATTTCACACCATGCAATCAAAATAATTCTAAAAATGCACACCTCCTCATGCGGAAAACATCCTGCTACCAAATGTCAAGGGAGTCCAGTTTGATTCAACACCATATTATGAAGAGAGAAACAACTTTTAAATGCCATGCATGGCTCTATTCACTTCTGCTTGATCAACAGGCCTTGCATTTGTTTACTTATGGAGTGAAATCTAGTGTATACTATATCACATTTGCACTTGTGTCACCGTGTTACATGTACTATGAATCATTCTCTGTTTAATGGGCATGCTAGCAAACAAAACTACTATCTGTTTTCATGATCTTATTATATCATTATAAGGCATGCTTTCTTTAATTCCTCTGTTAGCTCTATTTACACTGCATCTACTATTTTCATTCAACCAGTCTCAACCTGCTCAAGCCTTTTCACCTCATGGTTTGGGTGGCAAGGCTTTATCTGGTTACGCTTTATCTGGTTGCCACTTTGCCCTACTTTTTCACAATTTTATATACCATAGGGGATACTTTGTCTATAATTTCAAACGGCCCTTGCCATGCTACAAGAAATTTAGAGTTTTTATGCTGACTTTTACCAAAGTGATATTTATACACCTGATCACCTAACTTGTATTATCTTACATAGGTCTTCCTATCAAAATATGTTTTTGCACCATCTGCAGCTCTCTCTAGATTTTGCTGCACAAACGCAAATGCATGTTGTAAGTGCTTCCTCAATTTTTCCACATATTTGTGAATTGTGGAGGCGTTCACAAGTGTTTGCTCATGTGTCCTGTACAGTAAATGTTGTGGCAACACCATTTTTCTTCCTGTCAATATCTCATGAGGGCTGATACCTGTCGCCTTAGCAGGAGTTGATCTAATGGCCGTTAACACTAAAGGCAACCGAGATCCCAACTAGATCCTGGCTCAGATGCAAAATTCTTTTGTATGTCTACTATAAACCTATTGCTTCTCTCCACCCCCCCTCAGGAGGAAGGCCGATATGCAATGTGCAGTTTCCTTTTCACACCAAGTATCTGCCAAACTTTACAAATCGTTGTTCTAGTGAAATTACATCCTTGGTCTGATTCTATTCTTTGAGGTAACCCAAATCTTGAAAATATATGATTCACTTATAGTGTGGCTGCTGTTTGCACACTGCAATCCGGTGTGGTAATACATTCTACCCATTTGAACATCAGACACACAACAGTTAATAAATATTTATTTCCCCTTTTCTTTTTACAGGCCCAACATAGTCGATTTGCAAATCCGAACATGGAAGGGTCAAGCCTCTTTTCATTAATGGAGCCCTATGCATAGGTGAAGCAGGTTGAAATTGTGCATATACCAGTAACTCTCTGGTGTATAGTTCAACATCTTCGGACATATGTGGCCAGTAAGGATAGTCCTTTAAGATTTACAAAGCTTTTGTAAACCACTGTGTCCTGCAGTTATTGCATCATGTGGTTGATATAACATTAGTCCCCAAAATGACAGAGGCACCAACCATTGGATTTGACCTGTAATAGATTCCCTAATCATCAAACCATCTTGTAGCCTAATTCTCTTTTTGATTTTTAACAACACCCTCAGTTCTTCTTTTCCTTTCCAATCGTTTTCAGTCAGAATATTTTGTTCTGCATCTACCAAATGATATGATATGATATGATATGGCATTTGTAACGCGCCTATACACAAGTGTTTCAAGGCGCGACGAGGCAGGGGGGGAACAAGGGGAAGACAGACAACGATCCTACTAGGCCAGGTGTCATTCAGATCGTGCAAGTGCAGGGGGGGGGAAGGGAAAAGTGCAAGGGGAAGGGGGGGGAAGTGCAGTACAAGGTAAGTAGCTTAAAAAATAATAAATAAGGCCAGCTGGTGGCAAGTGCAAGGTAGATGCAGAACAAGTGCTGGAAAGGGGGGGCTGTAAGGATACAGTGACAGTCCCGCAGTGCAGGGGGGTGCCAGGGAGGCAGTGCAAGTGGAGAGTGGCTGGGCCCTGGACCAAGGTCACTGAGAGTGGCCCAGTTGCAGATTCAGAGCAGATTCAGTGAAGAATTAAAGCTGTTCAGCAGGGGAGAGGGAGAGAGAAAGCAGAAGCAAAGAGGAAGGTTTTGAGGTGCTTCCAGAACCGGAGGTGGTTCTCCTCAAGCTTCAGGGAGGCAGGAAGGCTGTTCCAGAGGGAGGCCCCTGCTGCAGAGAGAGATCTACCCCCAACTCGTTGCTTTGAGAAGCGGCTGACCCTGAGGGAGTTGGAGACAGATGAGCGAAGGGCTCGGGAAGGAAGATATTTAGGAAAAGAGAGTTGAAGGTATTTGGGCCCCGGGCCCCAGAAGGCCTTGTGGACAATGCAGAGGGTTTTGAACTTAATCCTCGCAGCCACTGGGAGCCAGTGTAGAGATTTCAGTCCTGGAGAGATACGGTCCCTGGGCTTGAGGCCAAGGACAAGTCTCGCAGTTCTGTTCTGGATGATTATAAAATAGGCCTAAAATTGGGTCTTCTTTTTGTGCTTTGATCAAATCCTCATCTGGGATATCATAACTCCACTGCACTACAAGCTGATTTCTTTTGGAGATTTGGAGCGTGTCATTGCATCTACCTGTATTTCACCAAGTAGTTGTTCAATGGGAAACAACTCTCCCATGACTGCACCAATTTTGGCCAAACGATCTGCTTTGTCATTTCCCTCCTTGTCCTCTCCTGGTGCCTTTAAATGGCCACGGATTTGTCTCCAGTGTACTATTAAATCATTTTCTGATACTAGGTTGTCTATGGCTTGAATCATCTTACCATGTTTAAGGGGTTTGTTATTATATGTGAGCATCCCTTTTGCCTTCCAGCCAGGTAAATACTCTTCAAAACTATTTGGCAAATAATCAGATTCAATCACCAAAACTATCTCTTGGAATTTATTTTCAACTGCAGTAGCAATTGAGTTATAAATGGCAGCTAGTTCTGCTATTTGGCTACTCCCAGCCCCAATTCTCAGGCTCACTCATGGTATGTTTTCAAATTTAAACCAAATATTTCCTATCCCTGCCACAAGTTGCTTTTGTTCATTATTTTCCACATGATATGTGCATCCATCCACATACACTGTTGGCAAATCTTTGTACACATACTCATGAAAAGCTAAGTGTGGGGATTGTTCAAATTCATTCAAATTGGGTTCTAATTCCGTTTCATCAGATGTACACTCAGCTACGCAATCATGCAGGTCTGCCAGGCCTTGAGCAACTGGGCTCTTTTTATTCTGACCATATTTTACCTCCACAGGGAATCCCTGCAATGCCAATGTCCAGAACATAATTCTGGACTCTGCCAAAATACTTGACCTAATTCCTTTACTTTGCAAAAATTGTAGGGGCTGATGATTTGTTTCAATAATTACGTTTTCTCCTTGAATGATGGGACGGAAATGCTGCAATGCCCAAACAGTGGTCAGAAGAGCCTTTTCACATTCACTAAATTTAGTTTTAACCTGAGATAATGCCTTGCTGACATAGGCAATAGTTTTGTGATTTAAATCATGCCGCTGAAATAACACAGCTGACATGCACTGGTCAGTGAATCCTGGTGCTTTATGGGATAGTCCAAACACGGCGCCTTCCTGAGACATTCTTTCAATTTAGCCACCACTTCACATTGCTCTTTTTCCCATTTCCAGGTTCCACCCTGCTTCAGCTATTTGGTTAAGCGTTGAGTGATCTCTGCATAGTTCTCAATAAACTTCCTGTTATATCCTGTCATACCTAACAAGCTCTTTAATCCTTTGAAGTTAGTAGGATTTTTCAATGTCTGTATTGCTTCCACCTTTTTCTTTTGTGGATTCAACACATGCTCAGTCGCTTCATGGCCTAAGAAAGTCACTTTCAATTTTGCACCATTGTACTTTCTGCACAGATATTTTGGCTCCTGCCTCCTGTAATTGGCTAAGCACATGTCTAATCTCATCGAAATGACTCCTCAGGCTTTCATTTTTAATCAGGACATCATCTACATAAACTATTGTCCCCCTTTCTGCTGCATCTGGGAGCGCTTTTCTCAAAAATATTCAGAATTCACTTGCACTATTGACATACCCAAAGGGTTTTCTCTACCATGTGTATTGGGTTTTATCAAATGAAAACACAAACAAATTGTGTATTTTTTCAGCCAGTGGCACACACCAGTACCCAGCTGTAAGATCCAATGTGGTAAACACATTTGACCCATGGACCTGTGTGAGAACCTGATCAATAAATGGGAGTGGCTACCTGGAAACAGGCACACTTTTATTTACCTCTCTTAAGTCTGCAAACAAACGCCATTGACCATTAGGTTTTAACACGCCCCCAAAATGGGAGTGTTTGAGGTACTGTGAATGGGCCCAATAATTCCTATGGTTTCTACATTTTTAATTATCTTAGCCAATAATTCCAAACATGCTAGTGGCAACCTATATTGACACACAAATACCGAATCTCTAACATATCCCACTGGTAATGTGGCAACATGCAAATCGGTTAGGCCACTATCATATGCATCTTTGGCAAAAACCTCTTTAAGATCCATGAATATTTTTCTCAACTCGTTTGTTTCCTCTTCATTCGTGTATGCATTTGCAGTCTGAACCTGTTCCTGTTGCAGTCTGAATTCTGGAAAATCCTCCAATGGAGGAACCTCTGTGCTTTCCTCTAACCATGTGTCATGATGCCTACCCCTGGGGACCCAGACCAAGTCCAGCAACCCCAGAAGCAGGCATCAAGTTATCCTAAGCATGCCCAACAACCCCTGCTAGGGGCTATTTGGGTCCAGTCCTGGTGCCTATGGTGCCAGGCTCATATGGAGAGTCAGTCCTGGCGCCATAGGCGCCAGGCTCATAGATTAACACTTACCTGATGCAGACCATGCTGAAAACGTACCTGATGCAGACCATGCTGCAAGAGCTCCAAGCCAAAGGAGGTTTGGAAGGGACTACTTTACTTAGGGATTATTTTTGTACTCGGGCGGGGCTGGGGAGGAATACTTACCTGGGACTACTTTGGAGGCTATTTAAACCACGCCCGAAGAGCAGCACACGCTTCGTGTTATTCTGCATCCAGCAGCGTAACGCTCACCGTGCCTGCAAGTCTGCATCCAGCCTTCTGCCACTCCCGCCTCGAATCCAGAGCTCCTAGAAAAAGGGAGAAAGAAAGAGAAAAGGTTAGAACAAGAGCAATACCTTTGATCCTTAACTGAATTCCCGATCCATCGCGCCTTCGAGCTGGAAGAAAGAAGTTATTTTATGCGCGTCGCCTCGCCTGCTGCAGTGCCGCGCTGAACTCACCGGCCTTCGCAGCATCTTCACATTCCACCGCATCCTCCTGCATGTTGCTGCCGCACTCCGGCACCTAAGGAGAAGACAAGAACAGCAAGGTGAGCCAAGGGAATACACAAAGGAATATTAGTTACCACCCCATAGACTTACCTGATTTTACCACCGAGGGTACTATTCCTCTTTATGGGTTGGCGCAGCTTCCACGGCATCTTCGCCGAACCCCGGCCCCTAAGGGGAAAGAAAAGAACAGCAAGGTGAAACAAAGGGACTAACAAGGGGAACCCTCCTCACCACAATAGACTTACCTGATTTTACCGCCGGAGGTATTATTCCCCGAGAATTCATACTTTCTCTCAGCGCCTGAATAAGGGAGAAAGTAACAGGTCACATATTGACATTATTTTATCGAACTGTGTTGGAAAATACAAATCCTTACCAGAATACTACCGGTTGCCACGGGGAACTCTTCATTAGGGTCAAGCTGCACCCTGCAAGGAATCGGACAAGAGTGAAAGTCAGGCATTTGAGCTCTTACGAACGTTATACTTACGGCGTCTTGCTGGGAATCTCAGAGTCAATATTGTTCTGGAACTCACCAATTCCTTCGAGCCAGTGAAGCAACTGGTTATCAACGCGCCCCTGCGCTCAAAGCAGGATGGAGAGCTCATCTTTTCAAACCATCAGCTGAGACTATAAGAGGGGACATCAAAGGTGACCTGTGGGGAGAACAGCGGGGGTGGAGGGATTTACGCTCAACTCCACGGGTGGTTAATTCCCTTTCTCCATTTGCAGAAGAATATTCCTACGGGCCAAGCAAACGAAGCTAGGTGGGCCAGTCCAGTCCGTCATCTCGGCCCTACGCGTCACATTGGTGGAGACCTCAGCTGTCCAGTTCCGATTGACGCCTCTGTGGGAGCCATGTGAGTGTAACAGAACACAAAGCCTACCCACAAATTTCCACCCGGGGGTTATGGATACCTCAGAGACTGACCAATTGGCCCAATTACTAGGGGAACTGAGGGCTGAAGTGCATTCCGCCCATCAAGAAACCAATGCTGCTCTTAGGAGAGAACTGATTTTGTCAAAGGAGCGAACTGATGACCTTGCTAGGCAACTATTGCAAAGCCAGGCTGGACAAGCACCCCTACCTGGTTCTGGGGGAAATCCAGCTCCTGTGTCATCGAGTAACCCTGTGCAAATAAACCTACCAGGAAATATTCCATTAGCTCCACCCGAACGCTTTGCCGGAGATCCCAAAAGGTTCGCCGTGTTTATGAACCAATGCCGTTTGCACTTTTTATGCAGACCTGGAGCCTTCACAAACGATCAAGCCAAGGTAGCCTTTGTATTGTCATATCTCAGCGGCAGTGCAGCTGATTGGTCAATTCCACTAGTTACTCAGGATGACCCAATTCTTCGGGATTTTCAGGGCTTTCAAACGAGCATGGAAAGACTATTTGCCCGGCACTCCCAAGGACAGGCCCTGGATAACAAACTTTTGTCCCTACGACAGGGTAACCAGGACCTTATATCCTACATCGCAACCTTTAATAGGTTGATAGTGGAAACTGGATGGCCTGAGGTAAAACGAATCATGTTATTTAATCGAGGGCTTCGATGAGAACTCAAGGATGTCTTGGCTCAAGTCGTAAACCTACCTCAAGAATGCGCTGAATATATAGACTTAGTGGTCCAGTTAGATCACAGACTTCAGAACAGAAAGGCTGATCGAGCCAAGTTTGAGAATCGGGTGTTGGTCAAAACCCACGCTAACCCCAAAGGAGCAGATGCTTCAGAACCCATGCAAATCGGAGGGGTTAAAGAATCCTTAACCCAGAAGGAAAGAGAAAGGAGACGGCAAATGCAATTGTGTCTATATTGTGCAGACCATCCACCTTATGGCGATTTTGCGATTTGCGAAACAATCGCAAAATGTGCCATTTCCCGCAATTGCCTCTATAAACCATTAAATGAGCGCGAAAAAGACACGTTAGCTTAGTGTGTCTTCTTTCACGCTCATTTAATGATTTAGAGCGAACACAGCAGGCTGCTGATTGCAGCAGCTTGAGGGTTAACACCTCTGCGCTCACGTTGCAGGGCCGGGGTTGGAGGAGGGTCACGCAGGCCTGGGAGATGCACAGCATTTGGCTGTGTCCCCAGGCCCCTTCCATGCCCACTAGCGAGTGCCAGCCCTGCCGAGCTGACAGTTGGTGAAGCATGGCCAGGTAAGCACTGGCCTGCCCACCAATCTGCCCCCAATTAAGGCAAGAGCACCCAAACAGGCCAAATTGGTGTTTTCATTACACCTTCCTGTCGAGTGCCGGAAAGCATAAACGTAATGCTTTCCGACGCTCGTAGCTACGACCGTCTACAATTGGTATGATGCAGCCCAGCCTTGAATCAAGGCTGGGCTGCATCATACCATTGTCAGACGCTCGTAGCTGTATTTGTTTCAAATTGTTTTACAATTGGTATCATGCGCTGCATGATACCATATGTAAAACAATTTCAAAGTAATACAGCTACAAGCGTCTTCTTTTGGTATCATGCGGCCCATGATACCAATTGAAGACGCTCGTAGCTGTATTTGTTTCAAATTGTTTTACAATTGGTATCATGCGCTGCATGATACCATATGTAAAACAATTTGAAACGAATACAGCTACAAGCGTCTTCATTTGGTATCATGCAGCCCATGATACCAATTGAAGACGCTCGTAGCTGAATTTGTTTCAAATTGCAATTGGTAACAGCATGCACCCCTGTCAAGAAAGCTGTGTTCATCTCTGGCTGTGATGTGCTCTACAATGGCTGGGATAACTCTAGAAAACGTGCACCTGGCTGGCAGCGTGATTCCCACCCACAGATGGACAGATAAAGAGAGAGTGTGAGAGGGAGGGAGAGAGAGAGAGAGAGAGAGACGGGGAGGTAGAGGGAGAGAGAGTGAGAGTGCAGAGAGAGGGTGCAGAGAGTCAAGGAAAGACAGAGAGAGTGTGTGTGTGTGTGTGTGTGTAAATCTGGGAGAAAGAGAGAGAGTGAAGGAAAAAGAGACATAGAGAGAGAAAGAGGGTGCAGAGAGACAAGGAGAGACAGACTTTGTGTGTGTGTGTCTGGGAGAGAGAGAGAGTGAGAGAGAAAGAGAGATAGAGAGATAGAGAGAGAACGAGTATGCAGAGAGACAAGGAGAGACAGAGAGTTTGTGTGTGTGTCGGAGAGAGAGAGAGAGAGAATGGGAGATAGAGAGAGAAAGAGGGTGCAGAGAGACAAGGAGAGACAGAGTTTGCATGTGTTTGTGTGTGGGGGAGAGAGAGCGAGAGAGAAAGGGAGATGGAGAGACAAAGAGGGTGTAGAGATACAAGGAAAGACGAAGAGTGTGTGTGTGGGGGAGAGTAAGAAAGATAGAGAGAAAGAGGGTGTAGAGAGACAAGGAAAGAAAAAGAGTGTGTGTGTGGGGGGGCAGAGAGAGAGTGAGAGAAAGAGAGATAGAGAGAGAAACAGGGCGCAGGGATACAAGGAGAGACAGAGAGAGTGAGAGAGTACTACGCTCTGGAGCAGCTCAAATACTGATATTCGTTTTGCCTAAAACATGTCTCGAAAATTAAGACATTTTAGATATTATAATGTACTAAACTGATTTCCAAAAGGTGATTTTTTATGGCAAAAGCAGAAAAAATGAGAATTAATTGAGCTGACAAAAAAGCTTAGATTGGTATCAGCATGATACAAATTGTAAAACAATTTGAAACAAATACAGCTACGAGCGTCTTCAATTGGTATCATGGGCTGATGATACCAAATGAAGACGCTCATAGCTGCATTCGTTTCAAATTGCTTTACAATTGGTATCATGCAACTGTATTCGTTTCAAATTGTTTTACAATTGGTATCATGCAGCCCATGATACCAATTTTAGACAACCGTAGCTGTATTTGTTTCAAATTATTTTACAATTAGGCTCATGCAGCCCAGCCTTGAATCAAGGGTGTTGTTTTTATGAAAGGCAAATGCTATTTGTCCTGTGCAATTTTGGTGGTTATGCAAAGCCAATTTAATGGAATATGCATATTTCACCTTGATATGCTAATTTCTGGTGACATCACATGCCATTGCATTTGTTGATGAATTCCCCCACTTTAATTTGTAGGACTTGACCCCTGGTAGTGTTCTGATGTTTCATTTCTGTTTGTGGGTGTATTAAGTCACCATGTGTGGGTGGCATAACCAAGGAATAATGACCCCCCAAGAGAGTTCATTTTTTGGCTAGGTATTATGGGCTCTTGCAGTTACGGCTACTGCATTGCCCCTGTGTTTTGGGCCTCATGACTTTCTTCCATGGAGAAGTGTAGAGTTGTTCCCCCCTCTCTCCTGGGGTCATAGGACGAGCGAAAAGTAAACTGAGGGGCTTCAACCAGGGTTACACCTTTGAATTCAAGCCCATCTCTTTATTTGTTTTCCACTTGTCTGCTGGAAGTAGTGGCACAGCACCATTTTCATGGAGCTGATCAGGCTATAGCCCTCCTCCCCCAACACAATCCAAAATGTTAGGCTGTGGTGACTCGACCTGGCTGTCCTACAGAGCGTGGCCAGACAGAACAGGACACAACATTTTGTTCCTCACTGACAAAGGCCTTGCAATTACCAACTAACAGCAGCACCTGGCAATTCCTACACACAGTTGTGTTAAAAGCAAGTCAATACTGTTGGATTAGCGATTGCTTGTTTTTAATAGGACTTCAGTGACGGACACTCATAGTGCTTCTAAATCAACTTGCAGAAGGCATTAACTCAAGGAAGGAATCAGATAAGATTGACAGTCAGGCATTTGAACTCTTACGAACTTTATACTTATGGCGTCTTGCTGGGAATCTCTGAGTCAATATTGTTCTGGAACTCACCAATTCCTTCAAGCCAGTGAAGCAACTGGTTATCAACGCGCCCCTGCGCTCAAATCAGGATGGAGAGCTCATCTTTTCACCATCAGGTGAGACTATAAGAGGGGACATCAAAGGTGATCTGTGGGGAGAACAGCAGGGGTGGGGGGATTTACGCTCAACTCCACGGGTGGTTAATTCCCTTTCTCCATTTGCAGAAGAATATTCCTACGGGCCAAGCAAACGAAGCTAGGTGGGCCAGTCCCGTCCGTCATCTCGGCCCTACGCATCACATTGGTGGAGACCGCAGCTGTCCAGTTCCGATCGATGCCTCTGTGGGAGCCAGTTGAGCGTAACACCATGTGGCTGTGTCTCTTTGTAGATTTGCCACCTTTAAATACTTTGGCATATCTGCTTCCATTTCAAAGTGCTGTATTTTCTGTTTAATTTTCATTTAAATAAAATAATATACAATTCTCTTGATGACAGCATACTGTCTCACTGGAAAAATAAGGATACACTGACTGAATTTTGAATATCCCTTTAGGTTGAGAATCCAGAGACTATGGCAACTCGCTGTGAGCATTCACTTCTCTCAGGAATATTCACAATCACTGTATTGTTGAAATCTGCAGTGTGATGTGATTTTTGTATTGTCATACCTGATGCTGAATTCTCTTTTAACATAAATATCCTGACATCCTTTATTATCTACCATGATTTTGATGGGCCCATCCCCAATCTCCACCCTTGGAGTATATTTACACTCTATTCCTTGCTGCCTCATGGATTCATTTATGCACACAAATGCATCAGAATCCTTCATCTGCTGTCCTGTTTTAGTAACTTGTTTGGTGAATGCAGGAATGATAACATCCTTCTTCACCTGTAGCTCAATTGCATATGTCACCAACTGTGCACAATGATAAGGCTGCCTCTTGCCTTCAAACTCAGGCACAGGTCCCCCTAGCCGGGACCACACCTTTGATTTAGGAAGTCCAACACCATACAAATTCTTTGCATCATGTAATTTCCCAAACAAAAATCCTTCTGTGTCCCACACACTATCCACACATTGTGACAGCTAGTTTTCAGGCCAATGGTGATTTTTAGCATGCTTCCTCCAATGAATCTGTTCCCTGAGTCCGGCTCATCTAACCTGAAAACATGTTGGTTCTTAATTCTGAATTTTGGGATCTCCTCCCTTGCAATTATTCACTGGCATATTTTTTCATTAATGAAACTTCTTTGCTGTTCAAGTGCTAACGTGTTTCTTATCGTTTCGGGATGACCATTTACACCAATAGGGATCCATGGCTGCCCATCTCCCATGTGTATTTCAGAAAGGGTTGAAATGTGTTTCTCTGTGTTCATCTCTGAAATGACATTTGGCTGGCATTCTCCTTCTCTAAAGAAAAAGCGCAACATGTTCTCATCTATTTTGGTTTGCCATTTTTTCTTGGGGTCCAAAAAAATCTCTAGAGTCTGTTTCTCTTCATCACCTCACATTTCAACCTGACACATCAGGATGACAGTGACACTAGGCACACAGCCATTTTGTAGATACACCTCCGCTGCATCATCTGATTTAGCCACCATATGACATTCTTTTATACTGTTGTTTTGTGACCTCACTTTTTTAGGCCTCAATGGCTTTTTGGTTAGGGACCATAAAACCCCATTTACCCCATCAATGAGGGGCGACAACATCTTCAGGCAATCTGTTCCCATCAAAAAAGGAATTTCATTGAGAGATCATAACTTCCTGACTCATCCTGTGTTTTCCTATGTTTATGTCAACCTCAGTGACACCTTCGATAGGTATCTCCTCACCATTGAAATTATGCACTGGGCCTTCATTTTGTTTCACTCTGATATGATTTTGTCGGGATCTCCCTACATTGATTCTTCTTTACCAACTCTTTGGACTTGATCGTGACCTGTGCACCTGTGTCAATCATTGCAAATGCATTGCACTTCTCTTCCACAGTAATAGGAGCATAGTAGCTATCCTAAAATTCTTCCAGCAGACACAACAGCGTTGCCTTCATACACAAAAATACCATCAAACTTCGCCTCTCCCCTGCTTTCCTAATCAATTCAGCTGAATTACTCACAGTGAAGCTAGCCACCACTCCCAATCAAACCACCACTTTCCACCTCATTTACAGACCCTGTGCCCCTATATCCACATTCACTAAAGACCTCTCCCACATCCTGGGTGATAACACCAAAACGAAGTCCCAAATTATTGTACTTGGCGACCTAAATTTAGGCTACCAAGACCCTAATGATGCCTCTGCGCACAATATTAACAACCTACTACTTAACTTAGGCTTCACTCAACAGATCAATACGACAACACACTCTTCAAGGGCAGTACTTTTGACTGGATAGCCACCCTAAATTGTGACACTATCATTGTATCTAACCAACCATGTGCATGGACCGACTACCACCTCATCACCTTCAGCATCCCCACCACAACCATCCATACCACTTCTGATATCGCACCTGCCACTGTCACAAGAAACAAGCACAACATAACTTGCGCTAAATTACTCCCACTTATCCTCCCTACCCTTAACGAACTCGCCTGTTCATGCTCTGACCCTACTATCCTGGTAGATACCTACTATCAGACTATGCTGAAAGCCCTCAACCGCATTTCACCCACCAAACTACGAAAACCTAAACCACAGGCCCATGTCAAATCATGGTTCACACCACAGCTGAGAACCCTTCGCAAAGAAAAAAGGTGCCTCGAATCACGCTGGAAAAGCAACCAAACGGAAACAAACACAGCTAGCGTGACTCTAGCTACTCTAAATTATAAAAAGGCCATATTCCAGGCCAAAAGAAAATAGTATAGCAAACGCATTGAACAAGCTCAATCAAACACTAAGGAGCTATTTAGAATCTTAAAGGAACTGCAGTCTCCTGCGACTCCTCCATGCACTTGCTCCAAAGACAGTACCTGGTGTACTAACATCCAAAAGGCTCTCCTTGGTAAAATCACCACTCTCCAAATTAAAATCAATGAAACAAAAATAGTATACAGACCAATCTGCTGCAAAAAACCTATCAGGTCTGCACCACCACTAACCTCAATACCCTAAAACCATTCTGCTTCTCACCACTATCCACTACTGAAGTTGAGCATATCATTAATCACCTTAAACCATCTAACTGCCAGGGCGACCTATGTCCTGCCCCTACTATTAAGGAGGCCTCGCATAGTCTAGCCACTTTCATCACCACTCTCATAAGTTCATCATTCAGCAGTGGGATTGTCCCTGACAACCTAAAGGATGCCTGGGTCCTCCCCCTCCACAAAAACCCACCCTGGATGCTAATATACCCACAAACTACAGGCCCATCACTACGGTCCCCTTCCCCTTAAAAATTCTTGATCGGGCAGCCTACCTGCAGATCCAAGGCTATCTGGAAACTAATAATCTCCTGGGACTGAGACAATCAGGTTTCCGCCCATGGTATGGTACCAAAACTGCCCTCCTAGATCTTAAAACACAGATCGAAGACTTAAAAGATAAGGGTAAGCTTGCCCTATTACTCCTCTTTGATCTTTCGGCAGCCTTCGATCTAGTTAATCACCAACTCCTCTGCCGCCACCTTAAAACTGTTGCCCACTTCTCGGACAAAGCCACCGTCTGGATCATAGATCCACGAGAGTATTCTCCCCCTCTGCTGCCGCCGATCCCGCGCCGGTCACATGTGGGGTTCCACAAGGATCGTGTGTTTCCCCTACACTCTATAATGTGTTTACGAAACCACTCTTTGACATATTGGACTATCTTGGTGTCACATATACCAACTACGCCGATGACACCCAGATACTCATCCCCATCACAGGCGACCACAAAATTGATACTTTAGCCATCAACGCCATTTACCAAGTCATCCAGGCTTGGATGGCACAGCATGATCTCTGTCTGAACGATGAAAAGATGGAGATTCTTATCTTGGGCTCTCCCAAAGTCTCAGTAAGTTAGACCTGTCCTTCAAATCCTTCACAATTGATGGCAATACTATCATGGTGACCAATGAAACAAAAACGCTTGGCATCTATATCGATTCCACTCTTTCACTCACCAGACAAACCAAAGCTGTCTCCTCTGCTGCATCTTATACATACAAGCTCATTACGGCGTGTCGCCCATTCCTATCAGCAGCCAATTGCACTACATTAGCCAGGACTCTGGTCACATCCAAGAATGACTATTGCAATGCCCTCTATCTCGGCACTAACCTAAGCAATATCAACAAATTACAGATTATACAAAATAATGCCATCAGAGCAGCATTAAATATCCCCAGGAGCCTCCACATCTCAGACTACAGAAGGAGCCTCCGCTGGTCATCAGTCTCCCAAAGAATCTCACTTAAAACGCTCTTGCTTACACACAAAAGCATCACGAACCAAGCACCCAGTTATCTGGTTAGTAGATTCTCTCTCCACACCTCTACTAGACCTCTCAGAAATTCTCAATCTAACTGCCTCTCCATCCCCCGCTTCAACCTCCATAGATCAGGTGGGAGCAGCTTCCCAGTCATGGCTGCAAAACTATGGAACTCCTTACCCAACCCTCTCAGAGCGGAACCGTCCTTCCTGGCCTTCAAGAGCAAAGCCAAAGCCTGGCTATCCGCCCAAGACCAGCTTTGATTATTAGCGTACTTTGTCCTCTCTGACCTACTGCACTGCCACTAACCTGCTATTTACCCGTTCTGTTTGTTAATATGTAAAGTAACTGTAAATTATTCTAACATACCTTTTGCTCATCGCCTGTACCCCTCACCCTGATGTATTCTGTTTTATGATGTATTCTGTATATGTACTCTGTATTTTTTTGCTGCAACTAAAATGATGCGCCCGGATGCCCTTGGGCCCGGTGCGCCTCACAAATAAATAAAATACAAATACAAAAAGTGTGAATTTTTGCTGATTTCAGGACTTAACCTTTCTCAGGCCCTTTTCACTTTTTGCCAAACACAGGGGACAGTGAAATGATACCTTTCCCTACTTTTCCCTCATTCCATTTTGGGACTCTTTGTCTATCTTTAAATGTTCACAAGCCACCTGGAGTGTAGCCACTGTTCGCCCCTCTGTTCGGGGACCATCAACGTTCACATTGCAGTTTTCTGACTGAACATCCTCTCAAAAATCTTGTGGTAGCTCATCATTTTCTGGCTTAGAACACCTGTTTGCATCTTGTGTGTTCCCTGTTCTCTCGGTCTCTTGGAATATGTGTGGTTCAAAGTACTCTTCAGGTGACTGGCCTGTACCCTCTTTTTGAGCCCTCATTTTATTCTGCAATTCATCAGTATTCTGACTATTAAGGGAGGATGTTTTAACAATCAATCCTACCTCTTTATCAGGTGTCTGTCTCTCTGCTCCTTTGGATTTTTCTTGTTTATTTTCTCCTTTCTGCCTTTCATTTGCACACTCTTCGATAGTCTGATTCAACTCTAAATCAAACTAAACTTCCTTTTTATGTGCGTGTGCATCCCCTGCCTCTTTCTCATTTGTGGTCATCTTCATGTTTAAATCAGCAAGCAATTCAGGACCGTGACACAAAACTGTTTCATGGGATTCTGTCTTTTAACATTGCAGAGGATACTATATAGTCACTTATTGTCAGAGCGCACAAGATCACTCCTTTGCCCTTCTGCACCCTCACTTTGTGGCTGCTTTTGACTTGCACAGAGTTTTCCTATTTGCGCAGACATTTTAATTTGGCTCTCAAGGCATTGAAATCTGTCCATCTCCCTGAAATCTTCTCTTTGCAGCCTAGGCCGGTACTGGTTAAATTCACCATGGTTTGATCTGTTTGGGTATCTCTCAGGAGATTGATTTCTATTTGAGTTGTTTCTGAACTCTTGATTCATAGGAGGTGCCGAGCATGGTATGACCATCCTTTGGCTGTGGTCGACTGGTGGTAGTGACTGATTATAATGGCACGGGACATAAATCATGTTTTGTCTTTCATTTTGTGTGAACTGTCCCCTATGCTGATTTCCATTTTCAATTAACCAATCCACATATCGTGGTCTGTCTTGATTGCCAATACCATAGTATTGGGGTCAAATCTGCGCTGTGCACGCAGCGTCTGGTATGTGGCAGTGTGACTTTGATTTTGATATTGGTTTTGATTGCTATTCATGTCTGACATATTGGGCCAGTATCCTACCCTAGGTCTGTCCCCCATATATCTTAGACTAATGTAATTTTCTCTATTGCTCGGATCATGTGACTGGAACATAGGTATTTGGGGTGGCACACCCCTTTGATCAGCTATCATATTATTCCTGGCCTGAGTTTGGGCTGATTCAAGTGACATTTTTGCAGATTTTAACTCCATTACTGTTGGCGTGGAATCTTTAGATCTTCATTGTGCTTCTTTATTTTTGGATCCCTCCTTACTTTGGCAATATAGTACCTCATATAGTTTAGTCCCCTTTTCTACAATCCAGTCCAACTATTTCTCCCTATCGAATTTGCGAATTAACTGTGATATAATATCTCTTTGTAAGCCATAAAAGTAGGAAGTCTTAAACTCAGCAGAATTAGGGCTAAAAGATACATCAAAACGGGAGAATGTTATTTTTAATTCTTGGAGAAACTGGCGAGGTGACACATTTGGCTTCGCTGTCATGGTATACGCTGCCATTTTTGCCACATGCAATGACTGGTATGGGGAGAAGTGATGTCTAACCTCTTTTTCAAATTCTGCCCATCACATATTTTCTTGCTCATTTAGTCTTCTGATAATTCTAGCAGTAGCAGAACCAAGAGTTAGGTGAAAATAATGTCTATACTGTTCTCGAGGTAGTTGAAGAGTTTTGAATATATCATGCACTGTTTCCGAGTGATCCTCTATGCAACAATCGCCTCCCTTTTTGAATGGTTTAATCAAGGTCTTGATCGATTTCATTATTTTAAGAGGGCTACTTGACGCTATATTTGGAGTTGTATTGTTCTGTTGCTCATTCTTTCTCTCTGATGGACAGGATTGATGGTAACCATCGGTTGGTGAGTCAAACGCCCCAAAAGGGCTACAACCAGGCCTAGCCACTGGTATAGCTACTGGTACATTGCTCACTTGTGTAGCTCTGGTGCCTAGTGGTTTTCCTGAGATTTAAAGCTACATATCTGCTGTTGAAAATCTTTACACTTTTTATGAAGTCGGTCTGCTTCCTGACAAAGGTAAGAATTCTCATCACCCATCTTATTAATCAGACCCTACATTTCATTTATCTAAATGTGGCTTCATTTAAATTCCCTGTCCTTCTTGTCATTTCCTGTTTCATTTTGCCCATTTCTTGCTCAATATCCTGAAACTCATTTTCCCTCTCAATGTTATCCTTTTGGAGCGTTTGCATCTCCAAAATAGTGTCCTCTTTATCTTGTTTGATGGCACTTACCACCCCTTTTTGTTGTTTCAGTGCTGCTCACTCTCCTCAAACTGCCTCCTTCTCTGAGATAGCTATTTGTCTAAATTACTGCATTTAGATTGCATCTCTCTATTACATGACTTTAATTCTGATTTTACATTTGTTTCTGCTCATTTCCCTCCTCCAAACTGATCTGTAATCTTTTGATTCCCTCAGTGTAATTCTCCTGCAGTCTTAAAGACTGGTTTAAGAGAAACCAGATCTTTGAACACAGCCTTACTAAGCAATCTTTTTCAGCATTTCTGTCTGCAGCTCTAAATAATCTCAAGAGACAGAATTGAATTATGCTGCTTTTACGCTCACCTGGTCTCTACGGGGGTGTTGGGGCACGGCTGCAGCCCTCCCAGGGTCAGGTCGCTCGGGTCCGACTTCGCCCTCTGTGCTTATGTGGTGACTAGTGGTAATAGGTGATGCTGCTTGGGACTGGACCTACATGGAGAATAGGGAGGGTGAATATGCCAGCTTGTGCGCCTGATCCCCTTCCAGACCCCTTCTCCCAAACCGTGGTACCTGTGGGATGTGCTTTCCCTGGAAAGCTCACCTGTTGATTAGTTTTGGCGAGCACTCCGTCCTGCTGCTTCTAGGAGGTGCGCTTGTACGATCTGGACCGAGTTCGTTCACTGGTCCCTTGCACGTGATAGTCCAGTCCTGCTGCTACTAAGCCACTATACTTCAGGTAAGTGTTTCTGTTTACCTTTGTCTTTCCTCAACTGTTTTGGTTGTATTGTAAAGTTTGTTGTCTTGTATTGCTGTCCATTCCAATTAGGATGTTCGTTCTTTTGCTATCTTCCCTTGCAGGTGATGTTGCCGGCCCAGCAGAATCTGCGGAGCTCGAAGTGGCAGTCGGAGGGAACGAGGAACAATGATGCAGCGGTACAGTAGTTTGTAAGTTGTTAACTAGGGGGCGCGCAGGGTTCAAATGCGGTGCGGCCCTAGGACGGATGTTCTAACCTTGTCTTTCTTCTTCTTCACAGGGTCCGAGTTCTTGGATGCAGAGCGTGGTGCTGCGGCATCGGGATCAAGATCACTGGATGTCAGGAGATGAGTCTGCTGATGAAGTGATGAAGCACCAGTTTCCTGGAGGTGAGTATGCAGGAGAATGCCTGGTTTCAAAGTTAAGTGAACTGGTCCAAGCAGCAGTGAGTGTCACAAGTGCACAGTAACACGAAGAACCGGCCTTAAGGATGGAGCAGCTTATATAGCTGGGCTTCTGAAGCCACGCCCACCAGGTTCAGCCTGCCTGCCACACCCTGCCACACCCGATCAGTCAGCACATGAAGACCAGGCCAAGGGAGCCACACCCAATGAGTTAGCAAACGAGGATGTATCAGCTCCTGGAAAGTTCTTGTAAAATAAAAGCACTCCTGCAATGAAATAAAGTAAAAGCACTCCTGCACTGAAATAAAGAGTTCCTGCTCACATCTCTATATGAGCCTGGCGCCAAAGGTGCCAGGACTGAGTCCAGCCAGGGCCCCTGTGTTTATGGGTCCCAAAGGGACATAAGTGAGTCAAGTGACTCATTGCCCCCATTACTAGATGGTGTGGTTTTTGTGTCTGGGACCCTTGGCCATGACAGCTGCCTTCTTTAAAAATGTCATTAAATGTCTCTTTTTGCACTCCTCCACAAATTCGGTTGCGCCAAAGAATGGCATTTTCTGATGACCAAACCTCATATGCATATAGCTTTGCCTCCAGGTACTTCACCAGCTCAGAAAATGTGGCTTCTATCTGTGACATGGTAACACGGTATGCAGCGCTACACTAATCTCACAGAATTAGTTCCCATTAAATGCAGAAATGGCTGTGTAGAACACACTTGCCACACCCAGTAACTGTTCTACAGTCTGTTCCCGGCCAACGCACCACAATATGTAAGGGGTTTTATCATAGGGCTATTACATAACTTGGGTGGTATTTTAGTTTTGTGGTAAATTGGTGGAAAAGTGGCAGTAGTTTAGTATTGTGGTATAAAAGTGGTGAGCATATTTATAATACTGTCCTATATGATGAGACTAGCCTTTCACCCTTTGTATTTATATTCTGTTTTAGGGTTGACTGTAAGAACAAACACCGGACCTTACACTTATAGGAACATAATAGCAGCATCTGTTATGCCGATGATTTATATACGACATCAGCCTACCGTATTTAACGGTTCTGTTCAGCTTCCAGCATGCACAGCTGAACACACACACACGTGCATCACACATTTTCTTGCTTACTATATAGTTCTCCAACTTTTACTTTTCACTCTACACCCGGTGGTAAATATTTTACTGCTGTTGTGTACGCACTAAGGCACTTCCTTGTTACTTCCCCTTCTTTAAAAATAATCAGCAGCGACAAGAATTACAGCCCCATCGCCTCTGTTTTTTTGTATGATTATTTTCTTTATGCATGTAGCATTTTGAAATAATTGTTGCGATACATATATTACACAATGAACACTTTTGTAGAAACTACATGACCCAGCTTGTACACAGTGAAAACATTTTTTTTCTTACAAAACTTGAAACACGATGCGATTACAGAGCATACTTTCTAAGAGAAAATACACAAACATAGATAGCACAAAACACTTTTCATTTTTTTTGGTTAAGCCACAATGTTCTCAATTACAAAGTGAGAAAAAAAGACACTCATTAATTTGAAACTACAGATCTATTTCTGTCTATCTGACTGCAAAGATAATACTCTCTCTGAACTCTCCTCACTTTACAGATACTCACCCTAAACTGTGAAGCCTCTGCGCTTTATCAGGAAAAAACCCTCTCTGCCATGGGTTATCAGCAAAAGGAGTGTTGCAAACTCTGCACTCCTTTTGTGCCCCTGAATGTCTGCTCACGGCCTCAGCTGCTTTTAAGGCCTGCACAGCTCAGTTCTCTCTCCGTCTGCTGTTCTCCCCTTCTTCCCCGGACAGCAAGAAACAGACTGCCCCACCTTTTTCTTACTCCTTCATTTATAGATCAGCTCTATCAGTCAAAACTACCTCCTGCCCTTTTCCTGACGTCTTCTATCACCCCTGTAAGCTTCTAGAACCATAGCATGTCTCCGCCCAATCACCCAGCGAGGGCCTACATGTATCAACTTTGTGTTCCTGCAAGGACAATAAGACTTTCAAAATCAATGAAGCTACAAATGCACCCTCTAGCACGTTTTACTTCTGCCAAATGAAAAACATAATTCTCCATCTGAGTCACTTTGCATTTCAATGTTAAAAGGAGTACTAATTGAATAGGGTTCAATATTATTTAATGGTTACTTTTTAATGGATTAATCTGGGTTAGTTTGTTCAATGCAACTACACAGATGTCGAATTCACATATAACATGAAACATTGTTTACACGTGCTCAGTGCATTTAAATCTTCTGTCTTTGCATCCATTTTGCTGTTGCCATTGAAAGCCATGTAATGTCATGTACCACAGTATCCTACGTAATCCTACAGGATCTTGAGCCATGTAGGCAAATGTTTCCACTTATTTTTAGCTGCTACCTAGAACAAGTAAGTGATACACGCACCAGTGAGGGAGTTTTTACATTCATCAAAGGTCTCCATCTGGCTCATCCGATTGATTGACATAGTCAAAATAACACGTTGTATTGCATAGACAAGCAATGTCAGGCAACAACCGGCACCAGATTAGGGCTACTGCTGTGCATATTTAAGTGCCACTTCTATTCAAGATATCAAACCGATCATTGGATGATAATCTGGCTTTTGATGATGTTGCTAATGCTGTGGAAGTGACTAGAGTCAAGCAAAAACTGCAACTGCTAAAAACCATGGATGGCTGTCAGGAGAAAAGAAGGGATGTGCATAGTTGCACAATTTTGACTTTGTGCACTTTATATTATAAAAGAGTTAAGGTAACTCTCACACAGATGTATTCAATACCAAGCCAACACTCTACCTCCTCACCTAAGAGGCACCCTCTTAATCTACCTCTGATCTGCCTGCTGGCTAACATTTTCCCTCACCTCTAAGCTGCCCTGTCACTCACTTCCTCTGCTTCCACTCTAGCACTTCACTCAGCATTGTCACATCCTGAGCACAGATGGCCGGCTCACTGCTTCCCATCAAATCTGATTTCTTATCTTTTGTGATCAAAAGAGCATTGCTCCTCCTGTAAATAAATAATGAATAAATAAATAAATACATAAAACATAACTACTGATAAATATGAATGGCAATGTTAAGATACAGTACAAGCACTGCCTGCAACAATAAGACATTGTAAAGTCTACAAATGTGGGGATGCTATATTATTGTATTTTGTATTTTATTTTTAGCATTTGAGTAACGTAAATAAAAGGTCATTATGTTCTGTTGAGCACTCCCGTTGAGCACTCCCTAATGTTTAATTTCCTTTAAAATATTAAATTCTTTCTGACTGTAAATGTATTAAATGCACAACATGCAATGATGATTTGCACACAAGCCCAAAACTCCTTACCTGGCAAATAAAATAAATTGTTCCTGCTCTCAAATAGCAACAGGCACCAGTCCACCCTACTTCCTCTCAGAAGATGATCAGTGGTTACAGGGAATCTATATACAGATTCTATATATACCCAAGCGAATCTGAATGCCCAAACTCGTTGACCCACATTTCTTAAAGGTTTGGGAAATTTGGTGGATCCTGAATTCATGAAAAAAACTTGATGGTTCAGGATTTGGACAAAGGCTTAATAATGGGTTAAACCAACCAGAGCATGCACTTTAGTTTTGTTGTTTCTGGACATTCAAGTCACTCCAGGGAATAGTTTGATGAACATGTTTGACCTTTGAAATAACAGTTTCGGATCAGATTTGTTTTAGTGGTGCTTAACATGGCGTCTCAGGAGGATAGCTCAGCTGCAACGTGCTTGCATTGGAAGCAAGCCAACACGAAGCAACACAGGTTGGATCCCCAGGTCCGTGCTTAGAAACATCTTGGCATTAAGTGTGTTATACATAACATATTATCATGCATTTTGATGCATGGCAAGGTTGTTTATCCACTACAAAGAAGTGTTAATGTTCAGGGCATAACCACACAACTCTCTGATAAATGTGCCAAATCCCAATTAATGTCAGACTGAATTTGCCCAAGCAAATCCCCAAAACAGAGTATACTATAAGATTATATTGTCCCAGTTATTGGGTTAACCTAAGCACTTCTGAGAAAGTTTTGGTTCTGGCAGCCCACCTATCCCATAGGATGTCAGGACTCTGTGTTCATTTCACAGAATGGCAGTCTATACTGCCTGTGAGATCCACATTTTGTAACACAGAGGACACCATTGTAAGAACTCACAAAATAAAGCAGTTTGTTTGACTCTCCAGATGATCCAGACTTCTTGAACGGCATGGGCAGAACAGGAAGCAGCTCCCGAGCACCCCCCTTCGAAGGAAAATGGGATGACCACCAGGAATCAGCTCCCTACACAAAGAAGTGGCTTCCCGGATTAACGTGATGTACTGTTGGGTGTTCTGACCCACGTTTGGACTATTATGCTACAACATTTGGTGCTGTGGGCTTAGGAAATCCAAGATGGCCGAAAAAGCCCACATGTGCGCCAGAATCTATGAAAACCGCGCAGTTTGTGCGCACACCAAAATGGTCGCCTGACTTTCCACCCCCCGGTGCGTGTGTGCTGGGTCAGAAGAGCCATGAGTGAAATGGGATGCCAAAGAGAAAAACAGCAGTGCCTGTTCGCTAGAAAGCACTTTAAAAATCACCCTTTGTTTCTCTGAAGGCAAGCTCAGAATGCCCATTTCAAACATTGCAGAATATCCAACAATCTCACTGAACACCAGCAGACATTTCACAGAATAAAGTCTTGTGGGCATACAAAATCTGGAAAGAGGATGAGCCTAAAATAATGTTCATAGCAAAACTGGCTGAGCTGTGGATTTCAGCAGTTTAAGTAAATTTGGACTGAAAGACACTAAAAATCTAAATGTTTAAAAGAAATGAGTGACCTACTTTTGAGTGTCACAGAGGTTTCAATTGTTTAAATGTCATAGTTTTAAACTTAGAATCAGCATTCTAGCTGTATGTGTAAAAATTGTTAGTTTATTTGAATGCAGAAAACTGGGTAACTAGAAGTGACATTAGCTGGGGCCTGGCTTAAGGAACTGAATTCTGCCTGACATCTACCCCCACAGGAGTTAAAACCTGCTCAGCCACTCTTCCCCTTGCCAAAAGGAGTTGTCACCTCTCTGATTAGATTAGGGGTGGAGCAGCTACAGGGAGTTGAACAAAGGCCTGTCCTGGGCCCAGGCAGATGGTTTATTAGGGTAGTCGTAAATGGCTTCCTTTTGAACAATGGGCCTTCCAGGGCCCAGGAAGATGGTTTATTAGGGGGACCATAAAATAGCTTCCTCTTGGCAGAAGCTGGGAGGGGCAGGGTCTCTGAGCTTGGCATAAACTGGGTAAACTGGTTTCTACACCATGTGACCTGGGAAACCACACCCCTTTGGGGCTAGAACATAAATCTAAAAAGATGGATCATTCATAGAGCGGACTTGTGAACATTTTATAAGTGATATCATTATTCTTGTGATTTTTCTGTGCACATTTGAAGACGTGTTAGGACCCGGTGGTATGTTCAGGGGGGTTTTTAGCGGAAAAGAGGTTATTACTCTAAATGTATGTATGTTACAAATCTGACACTCCACCACCTAATGCCCACATGCTTTGCAAACATTTGTGTAAATGCAGGGACAAATCCAATGTTGGTAACCCGACCAAAAAGTGAAATATGTTGCCATTTTTGAACCCAAGCTCCTAGAAACGACAGAATTGGAACAGGGGCTACCATAAGTAAATGCATGATGTGTGTATGCAATGCCAAACAACTGTCTATCGGGGAAGTATGTATTTGGATCAGATATAGATTGTGTGTAAAGTTGACAGGGGTGGGTTCTCTGTATCATAAACAGACCTCATCATGATGACACTTCATTTCATTCCCCCAATCAAGGGGAAGAGGAGTAAGTGGCCAATGACAAGTGGAGAGGGGTAGGGCCTAGAAAGCTAGCCTCTCCACCCACTTTCAAAACACATAAAAGCAGACAGTCAGGACAGATAGAGACATGCTATTCCATCTGCTGCGGGACGCTCTGCCGGGAAAATCCATACTTTACCTCCATCAACCTCCAGAGAGCCAACACAGAGACTTCAATCTATCCACCTTCAGAGACCAAGACTTTACTTCAGAATTTGTAGCAGAGAGGTCAACTACAAGCTAAATCCCTCTTTAGCAGGCCTCAAATCATTGCCACTATTCACAGCCAGGCGAGCTGTTTGAATTCTTTGCAAGAACTCTTGCCATTTGCCAGAAAGCAGTATTGTATCCAGAGAGAGACCAGCTCAACCGGAGACCGCTGTATCCGGACCCACAGACCTGATCAGAACCAGAGACCCAGACCAGACCAGCAGAGTAGAGCTGACCCAGACGCTGTGTGCAGAGACCGTCCGTGGTGAGTGAAGAAAACCCACTGACCAGATCATGACGAGGCCCAGTCCTTCTAAAAATTAGGAGTGAGTATCCGCCAAAACTGTGCAGAACCAATCTCTTAGTTAAAATAATATAATTCAATCTATTTTAATCTAACCAGAACTGCCTCCTAACTGTCACCTGTCATTTGTAAAGCTGTCACTTGTCATTTTCTAGCTGCAAGCTGTAACCTGTCGCTTTGAACTTTTAAAATTTCAAATCCGAAAAACTACCTTTATTTAATCGTCCGTATCTCTGGAACCGTTTGGGCTAGGAACTTGGTTTAACTTTCCTCTGAAAGCTTAGGATTTGCAATTTGGTTAAACATCCAGCCACCTGTGAAAACAGCAGCTTCATTGCTTTCCTTTGCCAAAAATTCTTTTAACCTGCTAGTTACTCCTAGATCCTTGCTAAAGTGAGCCTGAACTCATCCCAAGTATATTTCACTCCCCCTGAACCTCCTAAAGGGAATTAGAACCATTTTCAGCATATTTCTCACTGCATTGTCACCATATTCAAAGCATTTTGCCTGTGTTTCAAAACTCCTATCTGTTGTATACGCTGCTGGGGGGGAATTGAACTGAATTCTATTTGATTGCATTCCTAAGAACTGTGTCATCTTCATCTCCTTACAGTGCATAAAAGGGGGGGGGGAGAATTGTCCAAGAATGTGATTACATTGTCTTTTGCTGAAATCCTATCAAGTTATTTTCTGTACTGCATTTCATTCCACATTGCATCCATTTGAAACCATAAAAGTATTGTTGCTATCGTATCCATCCTATAACCACTCATCATTGATTATAAAGAAGTGTGCTAGTGCCGGACTATCCATTATTGATTACTGTTCAGATTAAGTGTGAAATTCAATTATTAATTTATTATAAAGTGTGATATATATATATATATATATATTGTTTAAATTATCAAATAAACGGTTTAAACTTGCAAAACAGAACTACTTCGTGGCTCAGTGGGGTCAGGGGGATTCCAAGAGAGGGGTGTTATATAGGGGTAGTCATCCAGAACGCATGAACTGGATGTAAAGATATATCAATAAGGGTTTCCATTCAGTATCCCAGACTAGGCATTGACTTAGCTGCAGTGTTGAATTGAATCCTCTTACAAATTGGGGGCTCGTCCGGAACGTTTGGGTTAGATCTATCACTTGTGCAGATTAATACAGCGTGCCAGCTGACCACATACACATACCCGGTGGGATCACCACGCTGTGTTACGCAGTAAAGCACTCCTCAAAGGAAAGCTCTAAGGAAAAGGTCTGTTTTGCAAAAATAAAATACAAACTTCTGTAAATCAGGACAGAGACCAATCTCTAGAATGACGACCTTGGTAGATATGAAAATAGCCAGAGAACACTTCTTACATAAGCTATTTGTGAGAGGTGAGTGGACTCATCAGGACCAAACGGTCTGGTTGCAGGCAATCGCGCAACAGGTCACTGAAACAGGGTCAGATATATGGGGAGATCAGGGTCCCCTACATGTGGCCCTGAGTGAACTATACATGTCCCTGAAGGCCAAGGATGAGCACCACAAGATTGCCAGGGTAGCGGCATATTTATATTTACATATGGGAGCCATGCAGGACAAATGTGCTGAAGGCCAAGATCTGGCGAGTAGGCAACTGCTGGCATTACAGAAGGCCCAATCTGATCTGGACTCTTCTGAGCAGAGGCTGCTCAGGAGCCAGGAGTCAGAAAATGACAGCAGACGGTACATCACTAAAATAAAGGAGGATATGGATGTGCTACAACAGGAAAAGGCGGACCAGGATACCATATTTCTGGCCTTGCAGAAGGAGTACCAAGAAGGTTTGGACTCCCTACTGCAGAGCCAGAAAAAGCTGGAGCAACAGTTAGACTTCAATAGGGCATGTGCTGAGCAGGTAGTCACCCTGCAAAGCCACCTAGATAGGGAGAAGGCAGAGAGCAATAAACTGATTTTGAAAGACCTGGATACCCAGGCAGAGTTTGACCAGGAGCGCCAGAAAACTGGTGCCTTCCAAAGGCAAAGGGACGACCTGGCGGCACAGATGCAGGCTCTTAGTCAGGAAAGGGATACCTTAGGCCAGGAAGTCTGCCACTTAAAAAGGAAAATGGAAGAAAATCACCTGGCCCTCCAGGGACTGGGTGACCTCCAAAAAGAACACCGGAACTTGTTAGAGCACACCAGGAAGGTGGAGGATGCTCTGGCAAGAAAGGAGCAGGCCAATAGGGACACAGCTCAGGAGGTAACCCTCCTGCAGCAAAGACTGGCCCAGTGCTCCAGGACCAATCAGGAAACGCAGAGAGAGAATGAGGCTCTCTGCCAGCACAATGATAGGCTCCAACAACAGGTAGCGATGCAGGATAGACTGATAGAGTCTAGTAAGGCCTTAACTGAGGAACTGAAGGCGCAGGCTCTTGCATTGTAACAGGGAGCAGGGGTGGATAGAGACCAGGTTCGCTGGGAAAGGGAAACTCCTGAGCATAACCTCAGGAGCCCTAGTACCAGAGGCATTTATCTCTCTCAGTCCCTGGACTCTGCCACCCCCCTGTCCCCTGGCGCACATGAGCAAAAGGCCACAGGGATGGCAGATTACTATCCAGCCAGAAGCATGGGGCTCATAGGCCAGTACCTCCCAGGAATGGATGGGCAGGCATCCGGGTATGGGCACCCAAGCACAGTGCAATTTAGTGGGGAACCCCAGGAGAATAGGCCCATTAAGGGCATCCTGAAAACTTCTGCCCAGTTAGGTCAGTGCGGGGGGTACCCATCAAATCCTGGCAGCAAGGAGGAATCTGAAGACTCCTCTGAACGGCGCAGGACACAGGAGACCAGGTCCCCACATTTTGCCAGCCATTCCCAGGCTCGCAGAATCTGGGAAAACCTGGAAGATCAGACAGGAACCTCTGGGACAGGGAGCAGGGGCCTCTGAGTCAGAGGATGAATGGACAAGGGTTACCCGAACCAAAAAGGCCAATAAGGCAAAAAGGGCCTTGCTTAAGGACCCATTGAAACAGATTAAGGCAATCAGGAGTGTCATCACACCTTATCATAAGAACGCCAAGTACTCTGTTTGGGAACACTTGGAGCTCTATGAGCAAATGATGGAGACTTTCCATTTGAAGGACAGCAGTAGCTGCATCCAGTACGTCAAATGGAAATTCTCCCCAGAATACTCCAGTTTCTTTGCTGGGCTGGAGGACCAAAATCATTTAAGATGGTCCACATATAAGGCGGCCATCTTGAAACATTTTTCTGTTCACAGAAATCCTCAAGAGGCTCGCAAGGCAGCCTACAATTTACAATGTGGGGAGGATCAGGCCACACAAGATTTTGTGCAAGAACTGAAACGTGCCTTTGCGCAGACCACCAGAAGGGTGCGCACAGACAGCAGAGAATTTGTCAATACATTTTTCTATGCCTTGCCCAAATATATAATGACCCAGATCGTGAGAGATTTTCATGAGAAAAGATCTTTAGACTGCGTCATTGAACAGGCTACCCGGATCTATGAGGTGCAGAAGCCCATAGAAAATAAAAGCAATACCCAGAAAAATCCCAAAACCAACAGCACCCCTGCTGCTGCCAAGGTGGCAGAGGTAAAGGTCACCCCCGTTTTGGATTTGGAGATGGGGGGGCCTAAATACCTACCTGCACCTAATAATGCTAGGCCCAGAAGGTCCTCGGGCCAGTCACAGACAGGGAGTGAAAGAGGTAGTCCCACAAATGAGGTCCCTCGCTCTCCTGACTACGTAAGTCCCCGTTACAAGGGAAACAGACCAATCCTGGGTTATGTGTGGCTCTTCCAGCCCAAGGGTGGGGGATCCAGCCAAGCACCTGACCCGGGAAACTTCCCTCCTAACTTCCCCAAGGAGGGCAGAAATTCTCCAAATCCTGGGCAGAACTTTTTCCCCAGGTATCCACCCAATTTCCAGCCCCAAAATCATCCATCCTTTTTTCCCCAATTCCCTGAGCCCAGACCACCTAATCCGGGAGAGGGGAGGCCAAGGGTGGAGGGGTACCAAAATCTTCCCAACCAGGGGTACTACCAGAGAAGGGATAGCTACCCTTCCCGGGATCAGCCCCGGGGAGAAAATAGAGCCCCGTATCAGCCTGAGCGGGTTTCCCATTTAGAGCGCCATGTCCAAAATATGGCACGGGATCTGGGTCACATACTGAGGGCTCAACAGAACCCTCAGATGAGCATGCCACCGTAGAATGCCCCAAACTCTGGACCTGGTGCTCCAGAACAATGACGAGGGCAGCACCCCGATAACACACCGGTTCCCAGGGAGGAGGCACAAGGAGGGGGGTGTAAAGCCTTGGAGGAAGCTTCCTTCCCAACTTGTAAACAGCCCCTGGAAAACCAGGAACCGGAAACAAAATCTCCTGCCCCTGAAAGCCCGCCTCCCAAGCAGCAGAGGGGGGGTAGGAGAAACAAAGGACCCAAACAGACCCACTTTGTGGAGGAGGTACAGGTCTTCTAATTTGAGGGAGAGGGCTCCTCAGAGGATCCTGGGGAAAGGACCTTCTCCTTCAGAGATGGGGGAACTCCTCCCAAGGAAAAATGGGTCCCAAGGGATGCCAATTCAGACTGGGGAGATATGGAGACTGAGCTACCGCCGCCCATCATCTCATCCCAGAACCGACAATACCAAAATCCCCTGGTTCAAACCCATCCTGATGACTGCCTCGAAATAGGGGGGGGGGGCGGCCCAGAACCAGAACCAGGGGAACCCACAATGGCTCTGATCTCCAGTTGCCAACTTTTTCTTTCAGATTCCCAAGGCTCTCCACAGAATTCTGCCCAAATTTCTTCTCTTGCAATCTCCAAAACCAGAAAGTTAGCCCACCAGTTGTCCAAAAATGTGCATTATCTGTGCCCCCTTGAGGAGAAGGAGGGAAGATATTATGCCCCGGTACAAGTACAGGGGTAGGGTATGATTTCAGCGCTGGTGGACACGGGATCTCATGCTACCCTTCTGTCCAGAACGGCCTTTGATGAACTGAATGCAGGAAGGGGAGGGAATCACCAAATTCCTCTCACCTCACTTCCTGGACAACTCCAGAACTTTGATGGGAAGGAAATTCCCGTCGAGGGGACGGCAGATTTGGACATTAAAATTGGGCGACACAAGTTGAAACACCCGGTCATAGTTGTGACTCCAGAGGGCACCCCTTGTTTACTAGGGAATGACCTCCTGAGAAGGTTGTCACCCCTAATAGATTGCGCAAACAAGGTCCTCTGGACCCAGACTAGCCGACCCATAAAATTAAAACAGAGTGTCAACCATGTTAGTTTAAACGGCACATGCCACATGGTTGAACAAAAATCTGACCAAGTAGAATTCCACTTCCAGAATAACCAAATTCCAGACGTGACAGTAATAGCAGTAGGACAACAGACTGGTGATGGGGGGTCCTCTCTATTTCTGAAAATCAACCTCCCTTCCAGTTTAAGGTGCTATTCCACATTGGAAGGAAACACCCTGAAATTCTTTACTAATCCACAATCAGAAACTCCCACTCCTATAGTCCAGCAAGATGTGAAATCAGCTCAGAGCCTGGCTGATATTCAGCAAATTGGAGAGCAGTTGTTTATCCCTGTTCAGTTAAATGATGGGAAGGACTCTGTTCTCGCTCGAGTGTGTGTGAACAACGGTAAGAGCTTCATCAGCGAAGCCATGTTCCGCCAACTCCCAAAAGATCCAGCCATTCCCACATTCAAACTGATAGACAAATGGGAAATGGACCTGGAAGCACCCAATTCCAAACATCTCCTGCCAAGCAGGTGTATGCTCAAAATCTCCATTGGCAACAAGAGCATAGTCCACAATTGTTGGGTCGTGCGAGACGTCACTGACGCTTTTTACTTAGGCAGTGACATTCTCAATCACTTTGCCATTAGTTTGGACCTAATAAACTTCAAAGCTTGGTCCCGATTAGCGGATAATCCCATGGGCTTTGATGGTCCAGAAAAAGCATTTAGGTCAGCTCAATTGTTACCTTATGCAGTTGAGATTCAGATCAAAGAGGAAGTCACCATCCCAGAAAGGACCCGACAATTCTCCCTGGAAGTGAAAGTTAAAAGAGGACAACATTTGAAAAACCCTGATGCTTACATACATCTAAACGCTTCTCTCCAACAGCAAGGGTTGGGGGTAAACCCAACTCCATTAGTCAACATAGAACATGACACAATTCTAATAGAGGTGGATAACAGCGACTTAAAGAGTATTACTCTAGCCGCAGGCACCATTATTGGAATGGCGGTTGATGACCGACATTTTTCCATCGATTTAGGAAATGAACTGTTAGGACCAATCCCCAAGGACTGTTTTGACAGTGACAGTGAGGACAATACAACACCAGACAGGATTTTTACCCGCTATGGGGGGAACTTCCTGGTGTACACTTCTTGCCCTTATGGTAAGGAAGATGTGACTTGTGACTTCAGGAGGGATGAGGTGATTTTCCAGGTCCAGGAGGGATGCCTTTCCCACCTGAAGCCTCCAGTCCAAATCAGCACTCTGACCAGGGACTTCTCCACCCAGCTGGAGGAGGCCACTGAAATAGCCAAACCAGAAGTCTTTCCAGGCTTCAGGCAGATGGTGGAAGAGAGAGTCAACCTAGCTGATGCCTGTGTGACTCTGGAACAAAAGCAAAAGTTGAAACAAGTTTTCTTGGATTTCCAAGATCTCTTTGCGGTAGACTCATATGACTGTGGCCGCACCGACATTCACACAACAACAATCCCCACGGACCCTGGCATGACTCCAGTGTTTGTGAAGCAATATCGTTGCCTCTTGCATCCATGGAGTCCCTTACTGAAATAATTAAGAACCTTGAGTCCCGGGGAATAATTTGTCCAATACACAGAACCTTCAATAATCCGGTGCTGGAAATATTGAAGCCAAACGGCCAGTGGAGACTCTGTGCCGACCTCAGGGAGCTCAACAAACGGGTCCATACTTCCCGTTGGCCTCTGTCCTACATTGACCAAGGGCTGGCGCAGATCCAGGGGTCACAGGTATTCACTGCAATAGACCTGACCAATGGATACTGGACCGTGCCTGTCAGTAGGGAGGACCAATACAAACTGGCTTTTACCTTTGGGGCCAGCAGTATACATGGACCCGGACTCCCTTCGGATACCTCAACTCCGGCAATGAATTCAACATTTTCCTACATATGGCCATGCCCGACCTGGGTGCGAGGGGTAACCTGGCTTATGTAGATGATGTCCTCATCAAAAGTTCATCTGTGGAGGAACACATAGCGGAGATCCGTTATGTTCTGACCCAGTTGAGGGCCGCCGGAGGAAAACTTTCCTTTCAGAAAGCACAGTGGTGTAGAACCCGTGTTAATTTCTTGGGGCATGAGATTACTCCTCAGGGTCTCTGTCCCAAGGAAAAGAAAGTGGAAGCACTACAGAAACTGAAAGACTCCACAACTCTGCGGGAACTAAGGAGCCTCCTTGGACTGACTAATTACAGCAGAAAGTTAATTGAGGGCTACGCAGAGATCACCAGACCCCTGATTCATCTCTTGAAGGGGGGGTCAAGTGGGAATGGGGTCCAGAACAATCCGAGGCAGTAAGGCAGCTCAAAAGAAGACTCTCACAAGCGCCTTGCCTAGCTTACCTTGTCAGAAACAAGGAGTTCTTCCTGGAGACGGGGTTCTCTAATACGTGCTTGACGGCAGTATTATACCAAAAGCATGACAAGGTCAATAAAGTAATCTCCTATCCGAGCAAAACTTTATCCTCTGTGGAGGAAAAATTCAACGATTGTGAGAAGGCACTCCTGGCAACGGTGTGGGCATTGAAGAATTACCGCCCGTTTATCCATGGGGAACACATCATAGTGGAGACTCCACACCAGCCTCTGCAATATCTCCAAAGTGACATAATCCGGGCCGGAAATGTGAGTAATTCCCGAATTACTTCCTGGATTCTGTCAATGCAAGGCTTTCCTGTGGAGGTCATATATGGCCAAAACAAGAAGAGTCCCCTCGCGCAAGGTCTGGCTGACTTACATGATTGTGCCAGAGAAAACTGTCTCGAGGACGAAAGTCTAAAAATCAAGGACAACACGGAGGCATACCTTAATTCCCCACACAAAGTCTTTGAAGAGGACAAGTGTGAGGGAATGCCCACTGTCTATGTGGATGGATGCTCGTACCATGTTGACAACGACGGGGAGAAAGAACTGGTGGCTGGCGTAGGGAATGCATGGGTGAAGGAGTTCCCAGAACCCTCCGCTGGATACAAAATTGGTCCCCGAAGTAGTTAGGTGGCAGAATTGATGGCTGTGCATCAGGCCATCCTCACTGCTGTCCAGCATCAACTCCACGAACTGATTATAATCACAGATTCGGATTATGTACAGAACGGGTTCGTGGAGCACCTGGTTAATTGGAAAACCAGAGGCATGTTATGTGCTAATAACAAATCCTTGAAACATGGGAAGTTGATCCAAAACATTGATGATCTGGTCACCTCGAATGAGATGACCATTTATTGGAAAAAGATCAAGGGTCATTCCAAAATAGAGGGACCAGACAAAACTGGAAATGACTTAGCTGATCAGCTGGCCAAAACCGGGGCCATCCAAAGGGATCTAATTGAGATTGAGTCCCTGTTGGGGGAAATCCAAGTCACTGCTATCACTAGGTCCCAGACAAATGCTCACAATGACCTTCCAATTGCACAATGGAGTAAGGAGACCCCTGATGCTGATTTGATTACCGCTCAGAAGGGGGATCCACTAATTGGTAAATTTTACCAGCACCTTGAGGACCCTGAGAACTTTCCCCTGACGGATACCGATTACATTGAGAAAGAGGACCTAAGAGTGTTGATGAAATGTCCAAAAATGTTCCGGATCCAAGATGGTTTGTTGGTAAGGAAATCCAAAGCTGGCCACGATCAGTGGGTGGTTCCTACCTCATTCCGAAGCCTGATGTTAAGTCACGCCCATGATGCGGCCACCGCCGGTCATAGGGGGTTTCACACAACACTGGAAATCTTAAGAGAGGTTGCATACTGGCCACTCATGGGGCAGGACGTCAACCAATACTTGAAGGGTTGTCTTGTGTGTGCACAATTTCAGCCAACATCCCTCACACACCGGGCGCCTCTCCAAAAGAGGGGGATGACACTGCCCTGGTCAGATTTACAAATCGACTTCGTAGGCCCTGCTATTCGCTCGTCTAGAGGAAATAAGTACATGTTGACTGTGACATGCTTGTTTACCAAGTGGGTGGAATGTCTCCCAGCCCCAAATTGCCAGGCAGAAACAGCAGCTGCCCTGATGATTAACCACATCTTTTCCCGTTTTGGTCTACCTCAAAGGATTTAGTCAGACAGAGGTAGCCACTTCACCAGTGAAGTAATGACAAAGATGTGGGAGATACTGGGGGTCAAGAGAAAGCTACACGTTGCTTACAGGCCAGCTTCTTCTGGAGCAGTGGAGAGATACAACCGAACCATTGTGAGCATATTAAAGAAGTTTGTGGCAGATTCTGGGCCAAGTTGGGATATCCGATTACCTCTGTTCCTAATGGCCATCAGCTCTACCCCTTCATCTGAAACCAAAATGTCACCATTTGAGTTGATGACTGGACGCAAGATGGTGCTTCCTCAGCATTTGCTCTACAGAACCCAAGAGCAAACGTTGATAAATGCCTCCACAACTCATGAGTATGTGGAGAATTTAAGGAAACACCTTCAGCATGCTTTGCCTATGCTCAGCGGAATCTAGAAAGATCAGCTGAGAGTATGAAGACCCACTATGACCTAAAAAATTCCATGAAGGAATATCAGGTGGGGGACCGGGTCTATCTATACAATTTCCAAAGGAACCAGGCCAAGCAGCGAACATTTTTGCCTACATGGAAGGGACCCTATGAGATTATAGACAAGATCTCCCCTGTGGCCTACAAGATCCGCATCCCCAAAGGCGGTTTGGCAGAGGGGGAAGACAAGTGGGTCCACATAAACCAGTTGAAGTTTTGCCATCCCAGGCACAATTTGCAGCAACTGGAGAGATACAACCGAACCATTGTGAGCATATTAAAGAAGTTTGTGGCAGATTCTGGGCCAAGTTGGGATATCCGATTACCTCTGTTCCTAATGGCCATCAGATCTACCCCTTCATCTGAAACCAAAATGTCACCATTTGAGTTGATGACTGGACGCAAGATGGTGCTTCCTCAGCATTTGCTCTACAGAACCCAAGAGCAAACGTTGATAAATGCCTCCACAACTCATGAGTATGTGGAGAATTTAAGGAAACACCTTCAGCATGCTTTGCCTATGCTCAGCGGAATCTAGAAAGATCAGCTGAGAGTATGAAGACCCACTATGACCTGAAAAATTCCATGAAGGAATATCAGGTGGGGGACCGGGTCTGTCTATAAAATTTCCAAAGGAACCAGGCCAAGCAGCGAAAATTTTTGCCTACATGGAAGGGACCCTATGAGATTATAGACAAGATCTCCCCTGTGGCCTACAAGATCCGCATCCCCAAAGGCGGTTTGGCAGAGGGGGAAGACAAGTGGGTCCACATAAACCAGTTGAAGTGTTGCCATCCCAGGCACACTTTGCAGCAACTGGAGAAGTCCTCGGTAATCCCAGAGGGTACCGCTCCAGAGTAATTAAATTCCAACCCTAAAAGATCCTACCTATAGCCTATCAAATTCTGTGTTTCTCAAGTTTATGTGTTCCTGTCTCTTAATTTAAAAAAAATGTGCATGTTCATATCTGTTGAGTTCTAAAATATATATGCCACCCCACTATATCAATGGTGGGGGAGAAATGTCCATAAAAAGGTATTGCTGCTCTTCCTTTGTCGTCCTAGGAGAAAGAAAACCTGGAGGCTGGCCAAGGAGGACGATCCGGAGACCGGGAGCATAGACGCAAGGGGCCCAGTGTACCGCCCAATACTCCCAACAGGACCGGCGAGGAGAACCGACTGATCCACCTCTGATGGAGGAAAGAATGCTGAACTTTGTCATCTGCGGAATTGGAAGAAGATGATGCGGACCTCCGAGCACGTGGGTCAACATCCTTAGCACCCGACATCCCCTCGACTCAATCCAAGTGCAGTCGGGCGGGGGGGTTTGTTGGGTGTTCTGACCCACGTTTGGACTATTATGCTACAACATTTGGTGCTGTGGGTTTAGGAAATCCAAGATGGCCGAAAAAAAGCCCACATGTGCGCCAGAATCTATGAAAACCGCGCAGTTTGAGCGCACACCAAAATGGTCACCTGACTTGCCACTCCCCGGTGCGGGTGTGCTGGGTCAGAAGAGCCATGAGTGAAATGGGGTGCCAAAGAGAAAAACAGCAGTGCCTGTTCGCTAGAAAGCACTTTAAAAATCACCCTTTGTTTCTCTGAAGGCAAGCTCAGAATGCCCATTTCAAACATTGCAGAATATCCAACAATCTCACTGAACACCAGCAGACATTTGATAGAATAAAGTCTTGTGGGCTTACAAAATCTGGAAAGAGGATGAGCCTAAAATAATGTTCATAGCAAAACTGGCTGAGCTGTGGATTTCAGCAGTTTAAGTAAATTTGGACTGAAAGACACTAAAAATCTAAATGTTTAAAAGAAATGAGTGACCTACTTTTGAGTCTCACATAGGTTTCAATTGTTTAAATGTCATAGTTTTAAACTTAGAATCAGCATTCTAGCTGCATGTGTAAAAATTGTTAGTTTATTTGAATGCAGAAAACTGGGTAACTAGAAGTGACATTAGCTGGGTCCTGGCTTAAGGAACTGAATTCTGCCTGACATATACCCCCCACAGGAGTTAAAACCTGCTCAGCCACTCTTCCCCTTGCCAAAAGGAGTTGTCACCTCTCTGATTAGATTAGGGGTGGAGCAGCTACAGGGAGTTGAACAAAAGCCTGTCCTGGGCCCAGGCAGATGGTTTATTAGGGTAGTCGTAAATGGCTTCCTTTTGAACAATAGGCCTTCCAGGGCCCAGGCAGATGGTTTATTAGGGGGACCGTAAAATAGCTTCCTCTTGGCAGAAGCTGGGAGGGGCAGGGTCTCTGAGCTTGGCAGAAACTGGATAAACTGGTTTCTACACCATGTGACCTGGGAAACCGCACCCCTTTGGGGCCAGAACATAAATCTAAAAAGATAGATCATTCATAGAGCGGACTTGTGAAAATGTTATAAGTGATATCATTATTCTTGTGATTTTTCTGTGCACATTTGAAGACGTGTTAGGACCCGGTGGTATGTTCAGGGGGGTTTTTAGCGGAAAAGAGGATATTACTCTAAATGCATGTATGTTAAAAATCTGACACTCCACCACCTAATGCCCACATGCTTTGCGAACATTTGTGTAAATGCAGGGACAAATCCAATATTGGTAACCCGACCAAAAAGTGAAATATGTTGCCATTTTTTAACCCAAGCTCCTAGAAACGACAGAATTGGAACAGGGGCTACCATCAGTAAATGCATGATGTGTGTATGCAATGCCAAACAACTGTCTATTGGGAAAGTATGTATTTGGATCAGATATAGATTGTGTGTAAAGTTGACAGGGGTGGGTTCTCTGTATCATAAACAGACCTCATCATGATGACACTTCATTTCATTCCCCCAATCAAGGGGAAGAGGAGGAAGTGGCCAATGGCAAGTGGAGAGGGGTAGGGCCTAGAAAGCTAGCCTCTCCACCCACTTTCAAAACACATAAAAGCAGACAGTCAGGACAGACAGAGACATGCTATTCCATCTGCTGCGGGACGCTCTGCCGGGAAAATCCATACTTTACCTCCATCAACCTCCAGAGAGCCAACACAGAGACTTCAATCTATCCACCTTCAGAGACCAAGACTTTACTTCAGAATTTGTAGCAGTGAGGTCAACTGCAAGCTAAATCCCTCTTTAGCAGGCCTCAAATCATTGCCATTATTCACAGCCAGGCGAGCTGTTTGAATTCTTTGCAAGAACTCTTGCCATTTGCCAGAAAGCAGTGTTGTACCCAGAGGGAGACCAGCTGAACCGGAGACCGCTGTATCCGGACCCACAGACCTGATCAGAACCATAGACCCAGACCAGCAGAGTAGAGCTGACCCAGACGCTGTGTGCAGAGACCGTCCGTGGCGAGTGAAGAAAACCCGCTGACCAGATCGTGACGAGGCCCAGTACTTCTAAAAATTAGGAGTGAGTATCCGCCAAAAACTGTGCAGAACCAATCTCTTAGTTAAAATAATATAATTCAATCTATTTTAATCTAACCAGAACTGCCTCCTAACTGTCACCTGTCATTTGCAAAGCTGTCACTTGTCATTTTCTAGCTGCAAGCTGTAACCTGTCGCTTTGAACTTTTAAAATTTCAAATCCGAAAAACTACCTTTATTTAATCGTCCGTATCTCTGGAACCGTTTGGGCTAGGAACTTGGTTTAACTTTCCTCTGAAAGCTTAGGATTTGCAATTTGGTTAAACATCCAGCCACCTGTGAAAACAGCAGCTTCATTGCTTTCCTTTGCCAAAAATTCTTTTAACCTGCTAGTTACTCCTAGATCCTTGCTAAAGTGAGCCTGAACTCATCCCAAGTATATTTCACTCCCCCTGAACCTCCTAAAGGGAATTAGAACCATTTTCAGCATATTTCTGGTTTTACTTTCCTCTGAAAGCTTAGAATCTCAGCTTTTCAACAAGCCTAGAACCGACCGTAATCACGATTCTCGCATTCGCGAATTGTACCGCGATTTGCAATTTGGTTAAACATCCAGCCACGTGTGAAAACAGCAGCTTCATTGCTTTCCTTTGCCAAAAATTTGTTTAACCTGCTAGTTACTCCTAGATCCTTGCTAAAGTGAGCCTGAACTCATCCCAAGTATATTTCACTCCCCCTGAACCTCCTAAAGGGAATTAAAACCATTTTCAGCATATTTCTCACTGCATTGTCACCATATTCAAAGCATTTTGCCTGTGTTTCAAAACTCCTATCTGTTGTATAAGCTGCTGGCGGGGAATTGAACTGAATTCTTTTTGATTGCATTCCTAAGAAATGTGTCATCTTCATCTCCTTACAGTGCATAAAAGGGGGTTGAATTGTCCGAGAAAGTGATTACATTGTCTTTTGCTGAAATCCTATCAAGTTATTTTCTGTACTGCATTTCATTCCACATTGCATCCATTTGAAACCATAAAAGTATTGTTGCTATCGTATCCATCCTATAACCACTCATCATTGATTATAAAGGAGTGTGCTAATGCCGGACTATCCATTATTGATTACTGCTCAGATTAAGTGTGATATTCAATTATTAATTTATTATAAAGTGTGATATATATATATATTGTTTAAATTATCAAATAAACCATTTAAACTTGCAAAACAGAACTACTTCGTGGCTCAGTGGGGTCAGGGGGATTCCAAGAGAGGGGTGTTATATAGGGGTAGTCATCCAGAACGCATGAACTGGACGTAAAGATATATCAATAAGGGTTTCCATTCAGTATCCCAGACTAGGCATTGACTTAGCTGTAGTGTTGAATTGAATCCTCTTACAGTACGGACAGGAGCATGGTCGATGGTAAGGTCAGCAGCAGAAGGTAGGTATGCAGGCAGTAGCTGGAGTACAGGTATCAGGAGGTTTCCAGATAGGCAGGGTGACAGGTCAAATGAAGATGAAGAAAAGTCAAGAGAAGGCCGGCAACAAGCTAGGCAACAGGCTAGGCAAAAGGCAAGGCAACAGGCAAGGCGACAGGCAAGTGGGTAGGCAGGGATGCAGGCAAACCACAGCTAGGTGACATGCAAGGCAAGATGAAACCAAAATGAAGAAAGGTTCAAGATCAAGTCAAGGACCAGGAGGATGGAGACCTCCAGCAGGAACAAGGGAGCATCAGGAAATTGGAAGACAGTAACAAGGAGTGAGCAGAGTAGCCAGTACACGGCACACAGAGTGTGTTATGATGCATCCATGGCCATGTCTGCAGGGTTTATAAACCCCTGTGCTGGTGTTCAGGGACAGCGGGTTCCGGCACCGTTACTACAGGAATGCAAGATGCCAACCACACTGTGCATTTGCGTGAGCGAAGTGCTGGTCCACAAGCATGCGCAAAATGTCGGAAATTGCAGCGCCCATGGCACAAGAAGCAGCTGTGATCCTGTGGCCATGTGGATCCCGGGACAGGTTCTGCCTGCCGACACCCCACCTACGTACCTCCCAGTGCTGAAGGCCCCAGCGGGCGTACACCCACCAGTTAAGTAACCACGGGACACACCAGTGACATCATTGCATGACACCCTGCCCCCTCCTAAAAAATCCAGAGCACTAGGTTTCAATGGGAACTGCAAGAAGAATCCCCGAACCAACCAGGGGTGTGGACCTGAGGGGCTAGTTCCCAAGGGGGATTGCACGCTGCGTATCCCTTCTAGTTGATCAGGAGCTGCAGGCAACATTGCAAAGACGAGAGTCAAAAATGTATCCATAACCAAATGGTAGACCCCACGTAGGACCAACTTGGTTAAAATGGTTGAGGATTTCAAACATTCTAAGATGTCCCAAAAAAGGTAAGGGGTACTAATCTTTGCAGGTGATTTCATTGAGAAGGCAGTGGTTCATGCACATAGACAGTCGTCCAAATAATTGCTTAACTCCAGTTTTTTCTGGACTGTGAGGGAATGCACACGTCCATGGGGAATGGGTTAGTGAGGGGCTAGTTTGATATCGCAGTCAAAAGACCAGTGCAGATGCAATGAAACACTGTCTGTTTCAGCAAACACGCAGAAGTATTGTTGGAATTCGACCAGTATTCTTTGTTGGGTACAGCCAAGCAAGATTGATATGGTATTGTCAGGTGTTTCCCGTGCTGGAGACTGGTGTATCTTGCATTTGCATTTTTTTTTTTAAGCGCTCACACAGTCCTCGGGCATCGAGGCACTGTTACAGGAATTGTTTGTTTTTTAGTTGCGTAATTGTTTTTTGATTTAGTTGCGTATTTTTAAAGTGCTTAAAATACCCAGAGATTTCTCAGAGTGGACCTTGGGATCGAACTTGTGTTGCTTCGTGTCATCTAGCTTCCAAGGTGAACACATTGCGGCTGAGCAATCCTCCCAGGACTACTCATGGATATAACAGTTCCAGGATCAGCAGGAACACGCAGGGTTCTGGACTCCCTGCCAATGCTCAGGTTATGACTTCTGAGGCAAGGAAGGCCTAAAACAATAGGGTACGCTGGAGTCTGGATAACGTCAAATGAAATCGCTTCTGCATGATTGGCGATCAGTAGGGAAATGGGCACCATTATTTGTCTAACATGACGAGATGCCAATTGAGTCCCATCAGTTTCTTCGATCTGTCATTCAGTGGCATTGGTCAATAGATGGATTACAGCCTTGATGGAAAATGACAAATCATTGTAGTTCCCAGAGGCATCCGAGTCCAGCATGGCTACCACAGGAATTTTGGTACTTCCGGTTTACCAAACCAAACATGCTTCCAAGGAAAAGAGACAATGGGGGCCATAGAAGATAAGCAAGAGAAGGGCCTCAACACGAGTTTGGCAGTAACCCTTAAATGCAGTGGTAACGCTATTACTGCCACATTTAAGGGTCTGCCAAATCACAAGCTTGGCGGATTTACCCCAGCTCTGAGCTGGGGGTAAATCTGCTGTGATTTTGCAGATTTTCGTGCTATTACCACCAACGGTAATACCGCCTGCGGTAATAGTGCAAAACATTCCCAATTGGGCCCAATGGGGAATGGGAAATTCCTGAATTGGCCCATTCGGGAATGGGGACTTACCGTTCCACCAAACGTGTGATCCGGCACTAATAGCGCCGGGGGGTTTGCAGTAGGGATAAAGCCCCTTCAGGAATAATGCTGGGGTTAGCGCCCAACACGTGATGAGACCCTAGAAGGTATTTTTTTGGGCTGTGGGCTTGTTGTTCCCTTCTTTTTCAGCAACAAGCCCTTTTCTTTCCCCCCAGCCTTAGGAGGCTGTAGGGAACAGGTACCAAGGTAATATCTGCATCCTCTGTAATGTTCCCAGCTGGATTGGTTCCTCAGTTGATTCTTTTGGCAGCACAAGTTGAGGTGCTGTTCTGGGGTATGCACTCATTCGTCCTGGAATTCCTCATGGAGGCCCCTTCGGGAAAAAAAGTGTGGTGTGTTAATTAGGGTCATGGGGAATTTGCTGTTAGTTGGCGCTGAGGGACTGGCATGTGCATGGGAGTCAATTTAGCAGGGGCATGGTTGTTTGTCAAACCAAACTTTCTTGGCATACCATTTTGTACCCCTCATTTGGCAGGGGCACCTTGCCTTTTGATGTCATTCCCCCCAACATTATCAGCAAAGTTACTCCACTGGATGTATATCACAAGGTCCTAAGGGTCTTGCTTAAGGTCAAGTAGCTGGTTCTGTGGTAAGACTGCCAGATTGGGAGCCTGCACTTCTCACAGGAATGCCTTTTCAAATTCACTAAAGTTGTCTAAGTTGTCTAGTATTGGGCTGTTAGTGCAAATGTATTGAGCCACCCATGCAAGGGTATTGCCTGTTAGATTACTGAGGATAAACGCAATCTTGGCTTTGTCATGCTGAAAATGGTGGGGAAGGAATATGAATTGCATCTTGTAGTGATTACAGAACTTCATAAGTCTCCATGGATCAACATCATCGTTCAAGGACGTGGTATGAGCCATGCTACTCTCAGCCAATGAAACCACAGGATTCCCACTTACAGCACCAAGGGGAACATCATTTTCCTACATCAAGCGGGCACCCTCTAGTTGTAGAGCCTGTAGCTCTTCTCTAAGGTCCTCTACAGCATCCATCGGGGTAGAGGAAAGGTGGTGTCATAACCTATCAAATGCCTGGTCATGTTGTTGCTGGGTTCCAGTTCTGGGTTGGTGTTCAGGATGAATAAGACCAGGTGTACTCCTCTCTGGAAGATCCAGACTTCTTGGGCGGCAAGGATGGAGCAGGAAGCAGCTCCGGAGCACCACCAGTGATGTCATTTGGGGATCACAAGGGGTTGCAGCTGCCACCACTGTGGCCTCATTTGCAACCCCTGGAGACTCCCTTGCGACCCCAGCCCATCAGGGTGAAGGCTGAGCCGGGGAGGCACTCAGTAGGGGTTGGAGCTGATTGTGACATGCCACATTCAGCTCCAACCCCATCTCCCTCAGCTTCCTTGCAGCTCACATACAGGAAACAGGAAGCGTTTGCATCTTCCTGGTTCCTGTTTGTGAGCGGCGCAGAGGAGCCGAGGGTGGCCTGGAATGATGTTTTGGTGTAGCAGCCTGTATATTTTTTTGCTGTGGTATGACATTTTATTAACTGAGCACCTATGATGAGTCAAGCATGATACATGTTCTTATGGGTCTAGACTGGCTTACATTGGAACCAATTTGGACAGATTTTCATATTGTGACATGCACTTTTAATGGCCAAAACGAAGGGAGTATGTTCTTACATAGGAATACTGGCATATATTGGCACAGGCAGATTTATGCCCAGTGCCAGTAATGATACTTTACAAAACCATCCTAAAGCGAACATGACTATGGCTTTAGATGGGAATACTAGCATATGTCGGTGGAGCCAGCTTGGAAATGTATAGGCACAGTAAGCATATCCATGTTTTTATACTGGGATATATTGCAGGGACCAGCAAGATAATGCATTGGGAAATGCCCTGTGCACTTTTGATGACTTGCATCTAATGTACTTTTTTCATGATTTAGCCTACACCCTACAAAACGATTGTTGGCCTTTTACCCAAATTGTTGACCTTATACAAACATTTTCCCAGAAATTGTGCTGTATAATGCACCTTTTTAACCCATTAGTCAAAATATTTTCTCTGTGGAGGGAGAAGAATCCCCCTCCCCCAATCCATTTTCGTTAGTTCGGGTTCACTCGCTATGCTCGGTCGCAATCACATACTTGGGGCAAATATTTACACCCTGCAAAAAAACAACTCACCAGCCACCACTGGTGGCTGGTAAATTTGTGGACCAGGCACCACCCCCTTCTTTCTATGTTACATTAAACATTTAAGATTTGATTGAAAATGCATATTCGCTTCTTTCACTTGCAGTAGTGCATGCCCCTGCGGCAGCATAATCATTATGGACATTGCGCACACGTGATGGTCAGGAGCGAGCCGGGGTCTGGCGTGCCGTGTGCTTTATTAAGGAGCATGGGGTGGGGGGTGGCCCACAGCATGGCTCGCAGGGGAGCTGCCAAATTCTGTGCTACACCATTGGGAACCACTATGTCTGACAAAGGGGTGGTGTGCAGTGTGCGCCTTGAAATCTGCCAGCGAGTCCCTGGGTGAGAAGCCAATTGTGGGTGTTTTCAATTTAAAATAACTGTGTGGTGCCATGGATTAATGTGTGCAGCAATGATATTACCTTCAATGGTGTATTTCTTTTATTTTTTAAAGTCCTCTGGCACCCAGTATTAAGCTTGGATAATAAAAACTACGGGGATTCTTGGGTATATTGAAATAACCTTTCCCAGATATTATAATCCAGCAAAGATAACATTTTCAGGTGCACTCCACTGTGTGCACGCATACCAGTCTAATAGGTTTCCTCTATTGTAGTGGTAGCTGACTCAGATACATGTATAACCAGGGAATTTTGTTGATACTAAATCCTGGTCAATGGTTTAATTTTTAGGCCTTGCTAGTGAAGCATCTTTCTCCTGGGTAAACAGCAGCACATGCCTCCCCAGGTCAGAGCTTTTTTTTGGCTTGTTTAACACAACAATGCCACAGATAACATATACTTCTGTGCCAATTGATCAATAGATGTTTCATACACGAGCTGTAGCCTGCATTAGATGTTTTGGTTACCCTGTAACAAATACTGCATTATGTATGTTTTACATATAGATCCCACGTTGAATCTGGAAAATTACATTCACCAACTGTGTAATTGGGGACAAATCAGGGCTCCCCATGTGCCTTGGTTCTTATATCTGGCTGAGATGAGAGCACCTGGAAACACAGGTGCTAGACGTATCTGAAAAATCTGAATGTCAGTTGCCATCACTTCCTGTGATGTCACTTGGGGGTGGGGCCACATTGAGACTTAGAACACATCTGTGGCCATGTCTGCAGGGTTTATAAGCCCCTGTGCAGGTGAAGCCGGCCGGCCTGGATGATGGCAATCACACTGCGCATGTGCGTGAGTGAGTTGCTGGCCCCCCTGGCATGTGCAGGACGTTGGAAATGGTTGCACATGTTGAGATGGATTTCGAAACTCTGACCTGGTGGACAGAATTTTGGAGGCCATCCTAGTTACTCCAAAGGATCTAAGCACCCTTGCAGGCCTTCTTGGTACGATACAAAATCAGGGGTCTGAAGGGACTACAGCAGGGTCAGGAGGCCAATCTTTCCTAGCACGTCTCTGGCGGTTCCAGGAGCCTGCTCTTTTGTCAGGATACTGGGCTCCTTCTGTTATTTGTTGTGAACTTCAGGTGATCAACTAGGAATGGATGCAGAGCCCCTTCTATTTTCCAACATTCGTTTTGCGCTCAAATCTAGGGTAAGCAATGGCAGATCTGCTCCTTTGCATAAACACCAGTGGGCCAGTCATGGACCACAGTGATTCCAGTCATTCAGACCTAACAGACATAGAGGAACCAGTGGTGTGGAGTGGGACCAGCTTGTCCCAATACTCTTCCTGGGCACTAGCACACATGATATGCAGGACCCAGCGAAAGATGCGGGAGGCAGCATGCCCAAATAAAGAATGCCCGGGTCTCTCGATCTGGGTGAAAGCAATGGGACAAAATGGCCAAAGGACAGAACAAAAGATTCTGTGGCACGGCCATTTTTGGCACTGGCCACATTCTTGGGCCAAACACGGTAGTACTTTAAAAGGAAATTGTTGCCACCAGTTCATCCTAGGCACACTTGTACAAACACCCAAAAAAATCCTTACAGTGTTGTTAGGACCATAAAACAAAAGGACCCCTATGCACTCACATAGATAAAATGTTTCCAAGAAATGGCAACATAGTCAAAGTCTAAGGAACGTGTCATCACTTAAGGGCACTTTTGGAAAATAAACCAATCTCTTTGAACAATGGAAGCATCTTTCTCCTGGGTAAACAGCAGCACATGCCTCCCCAGGTCAGAGCTTTTTTTTGGCTTGTTTAACACAACAATGCCACAGATAACATATACTTCTGTGCCAATTGATCAATAGATGTTTCATACACGAGCTGTAGCCTGCATTAGATGTTTTGGTTACCCTGTAACAAATACTGCATTATGTATGTTTTACATATAGATCCCACGTTGAATCTGGAAAATTACATTCACCAACTGTGTAATTGGGGACAAATCAGGGCTCCCCATGTGCCTTGGTTCTTATATCTGGCTGAGATGAGAGCACCTGGAAACACAGGTGCTAGACGTATCTGAAAAATCTGAAGGTCAGTTGCCATCACTTCCTGTGATGTCACTTGGGGTGGGGCCACATTATACCACTTCCTGTGATGTCACTTGGGGGTGGGGCCACATTATACCACTTATTGTGATGTCATCAGAGAGTCAAGGGTAATCTGATGTCACTTCTGTGATCTCACTTTGCATTTTGGTGAAATGACGTCTCCGAGGAGCTCTCCGGAAGGAACACAGGATGGTCCTCAGGAACCAGCTCCCTGCACAATGATGTGGCTCTCCAAATGAATGTGATGTAGGAACAACGACAAGCACTGTACTGGGGAGCCTGAGGATAGCAGCAGGGATGATGGTAAGGTCAGCAGCAGAAGGTAAGTATGCAGGCAGTAGCTGGAGTACAGGTACTAGGAGGTTTACTGACAGGCAGGGTAACAGGGCCAATGAAGATGAAGAACAGGCAGGAGAAGGCAGACAACAGCCTAGACACAGGCTAGGCAAGACCAGGAGAGAGGCAAGGGAAAGTTAAACCAAGAGGAAGGAAGGTCCCAGATGAGATCATGGACCAGTGGGAGGGAGACTTCCAGCAGGAACAAGGGAGCAGAAGGAAAGGAGGAGAAAGGAGTGAGCAGAGTAGCTAGTAAACAGCACACATAGAGACTTAGAACACATCTGTGGCCATGTCTGCAGGGTTTATAAGCCCCTGTGCAGGTGAAGCCGGCCGGCCTGGATGATGGCAATCACACTGCGCATGTGCGTGAGTGAGTTGCTGGCCCCCCTGGCATGTGCAGGACGTTGGAAATGGTTGCACATGTTGAGATGGATTTCGAAACTCTGACCTGGTGGACAGAATTTTGGAGGCCATCCTAGTTTAGAGGAACAGGGGACACTTCTGAACAATTCATACCAATCTATGGTAGCTTGGCAGGCAGTCAAGACTAAGGGCCTCATCACAAGTTGGGCGATAACGCTGGCGCTTTTAGCGCCGGCATTAATAGCTCTACCACCAAACCCCCTGGCGCTAATAGCGTGGGATCACGGGTTTGGCGGAACGGTATTGGCCATTCCCCACTGAGCCCATTCAGGAATTCCCCATTCCCCATTGGGCTCAATGGGGAATTTTCGTGCTTTTACCACCGGCGGATTTCCCGCCGGCGGTATTAGTGCAAATTTTCGGCAGATTTTCCCCCAGCTCAGAGCTGGGGAGAAATCTGCTGAAGCCCTGATTTGCCGGAACCTTAAATCCGGCTGTAATAGCGCTACCACTGGATTTAAGGGTTACCGCCAAACTTGTGATGAGGCCCTAAGTCTCAGGAGGGATGAGAATGATCGGAAGCCCACAATGAGCATACACAGTAAAACTCCACAGATTACTCTTGGACAAATGTATATCAAAAATACATGTATTATAGGTCTTTATAACTAAGCACAAATAAACCACAGTAATAATAAAACAGTTACCACACAAGCTTTTCACTATGTAACCTATATACAAGTTGTGTTTAGCCTAATGCAGATGAATGGGGAGAAAATATACACAACCTGCAAGAGAAAAGGTAAGTTCAACACAGATATCGCATTAGCCAGTTCTTTGAAATAAATCCCTATTTTATGTAATCCAGCCGTAAGAAGTGAGGGGCCTTATGCTCAAAGTACAGCAATCTGTTAACAACATGGGATTGGGTGTAAAGCAAAAATCGGGTTGTTTTCAGGGAGCTGTAGCTGTTCAGTAAGGGTATTAGATGATGAAGAATCAAACCCTACTCCTTGAGGAGGTTCTACCCTTGCAGATAGAGTGACTTTCGGAGTTTGAGAATAGCTAGGGAGTGCAGGCGAGCCCAGCTAAGGTGAGTATCTTTTCAGGCTTGTTCTTGTGTAAAAACAAGTGGATGTGCCAGGGGGCCACCGGTAAGTGATGCAAGTACTCACTGACCCTCGACACAGTCTGGGCCAAACTTTTCCAGTCTAGTCCAATTTGCTAGTAGGTTTCACCCCTGCAGTTACAGTAAGCTCTGGCCCTCAGCAGCTGCAGGACGGGATGATTATCCGTGGTGGGACAGTAGCCTTTTCTCAGTTCTCAAAGAAAGAAGAAGGATAGTTCTGGTGCAGCATTTACGAAGAGGCTCTTTGTGAGGGTAAGCAGGAGGTGCCGAGAATAGTTGGTCACACTACTCCAAAGGATCTAAGCACCCTTGCAGGCCTTCTTGGTACGATACAAAATCAGGGGTCTGAAGGGACTACAGCAGGGTCAGGAGGCCAATCTTTCCTAGCACGTCTCTGGCGGTTCCAGGGGCCTGCTCTTTTGTCAGGATACTGGGCTCCTTCTGTTATTTGTTGTGAACTTCAGGTGATCAACTAGGAATGGATGCAGAGCCCCTTCTATTTTCCAACATTCGTTTTGCGCTCAAATCTAAAGTAAGCAATGGCAGATCTGCTCCTTTGCATAAACACCAGTGGGCCAGTTATGGACCACAGTGATTCCAGTCATTCAGACCTAACAGACATAGAGGAACCAGTGGTGTGGAGTGGGACCAGCTTGTCCCAATACTCTTCCTGGGCACTAGCACACATGATATGCAGGACCCAGCGAAAGATGCGGGAGGCTGCATGCCCAAATAAAGAATGCCCGGGTCTCTCGATCTGGGTGAAAGCAATGGGACAAAATGGCCAAAGGACAGAACAAAAGATTCTGTGGCACGGCCATTTTTGGCACTGGCCACATTCTTGGGCCAAACACGGTAGTACTTTAAAAGGAAATTGTTGCCACCAGTTCATCCTAGGCACACTTGTACAAACACCCAAAAAAATCCTTACAGTGTTGTTAGGACCATAAAACAAAAGGACCCCTATGCACTCACATAGATAAAATGTTTCCAAGAAATGGCAACATAGTCAAAGTCTAAGGAACGTGTCATCACTTAAGGGCACTTTTGGAAAATAAACCAATCTCTTTGAACAATGGGGCGCAGTCTCCTTCCGGATTATTCATACTTTATACTTATGCTCAAGGGGGTTTTTCTTGGCTAAACCCGGAATCCGGTGAGACGCGACCAGTTTCACTTAATGAATCCTTTTTGAAAAATACCTAATCTCAACAAGGCTAATGTCGCCATGTTAGACCAAACCGCTACAGCCAAGACTGTGTGTCGACAATGTTTGCGTATTGCTCCTTTTTCGGTAATACGTGAAATAACAGTGACCTAATATCTACAAACCCACATATATGCATACTCAGTATGGATTTTATGTTATGCATACCCTGCGTGCCTAATAAGGCATGTTTTCAAAAAATCTTTTTTTTTTAAACTTTGTTTTATGTATGAAATTAAAATGTCAGTTTTTGTTCTTAAATATTTCTATTTCTTGGTGATCATTTTATGAGCTAGTATATATGTTGATCTAGCCTCACTGCTAATACAAGGCGTTAATGGCAATGGTTAGGTTTTGACTCCATTTTCCTTTTGATAATTCTATTTGGGAAGAGACAGATAGAGAGGTGGAATTAGGAGCTATGGAAATCGGACTGCCTGTAAATGGCCTGGGGCAGTAGTGCAGAGTTGCACGTTGTTTTGCCTTGTAAAGACTGCCCACATTTCCCTGACTAACCAACTCCCTTCTAAGATCTCCTACCACCTTATACTGCACGCATAACCCTCCACCCCCCACATGTCTGCCACAGGCCTAGCGGTTAGCACAAATCCACACTAGCTGAGCCGCGAATAAGCTCTCCTCTTTAGACCTGTCGTGCACTCCCACATCAGCAGCTAACCAGTTCCAAAGCGCTGTAGTCTATTAGATCTTGGGCACTGCCCAATGTAAAGCATACTCTTGAGGTTCTGTGCCAAGCTCGTAGAAAGCATATTGGCACTCAGGAACCAGATATTTCCCACCTGCATCAATCAACACCACAGGTTTCACATCTGCCTTTCCCACTGTCCCATTAAAGCGCTGCGCTCACCAATAATGCCAATGGGCCGCTATACAAGACCACTTAGGGAGATAGCGAAATACAGTGAAACTTTGCTAGATTGGCATGTGTTTTTCAAGGCACAGCCAGTGATAGAATAAGATGGCACGACAACACATAACCATAAGAATGTGATTATTATAGCGTTTTACACCAGAATCTTCCAATTTCTAAACGCTGTAATAATCGGTGTCAATATTATTACCACACATGATACTCGCTTTAGAGGATCATTGGTGGGGTATTGAACCAATGTTGTACATGTCATCCTGTTACCAAGTAGAGTGAGTTGTGTTTGAGGAATCCATTGGCCCAGCCACAAGCCATAACAGTACTTACACGGCCAAACACCAGCATCTCATTAGCTTGCCAAAAGTATTCAGGCACAGAAGGGATTATTAGAGTATTTTAACCCTGTCGAGTGACATGGCATTCCCCCATTGACATATTTCTGGGCCATATGAACCGGAATGGATATGGAAATAGACCAATGTGTTTAAGCCACGTTACTCCCCCGGTGACAAGTCCATGGGCAGGGCTCCCAGCCTGGCACTCCCCCTTATCACAGGAGCTTTACGTTAAACGAGTGCTAGCCTCCTCTCCCCCCCTCATCACATGGGTCACACATTCCAGATGCAGCCGGGACACTCCCAACCCAGGCTCTGCCCCTCCCCCCCACCCCCCCCCCCCCCCACGGCATTCCATACATCATGGCTCGGCCCCAGTTACTGAAATCTTTGCGGGGCTGCACCTGATAGATGCAGCCCAGACTCGGCTCGCAATCTCTCAACACACTGCACAGGCACTCCACTGCTTTGCCGGGCTTCATCTGGCAGAGAGAGTCCTACCAATACCAGCACATCCGTCGGCAGGCTCCTATGCCCTAACTGGCAGCCAGGCAGTTCCTTGCACTGCAAGTGGGTTGCCTCCTTTTTTTAAACCCTCACCCCCACATCATACACACAAACAAACAAGTCATGATAGATGCATAGGCCCCCCTCTTGGGCCATACTAGAGGTATGGACCCATAGACCTCATTAAACGCCCTGCTGCAGGGCCAATAACTCTCGTTGCGGTTCTTGGCCGGGGTCTACGAAGCGTAATTATCATATGAACAGCAGGATAGCTCAGGGGCAGCGTGCTTGTCTTGGAAACAAGACAATGGAGAGCAGCACGGGAAGGTCGAATCCTGAACCCAACCTTAGAAACCAAGCTGTGGTATTAAACGCGATGTAAATGACCAATTTTTAATACATGCATACTTTGGTTGCATCTGCCATGGTTTAAAACCCCCAAATAAATACAATTCTGTCTTTCGATATCACAACCTATTTAATTTCCATGAAGAAAAAGGACCACCCCTCTCTTGAATAGTGTTTCCAACTTTGGCTGGTGAGTTTTCAGGAGGTGGGTGGCAAGGCTAGATGGACTGAAAGTACTAAGGTGCTACGGGTGCATCGTTTAGGGGTGGCGGGGGGGGCAGGGAGGTCCAAGCAATTCACCCTCATGTAGCTTGGGATACATGGGAGGCGAATGCTATGTGTCATGTGACCATCACTCTATTGATACCCTCCTCTTCTCTGGCCATTAACGCCTCATTAGAAGGTCACTCGAAAGAAGGAGCACTCAGTATTCTATTCCGTCGGGAATCTTCTCCGATGTTTATTTATACATAGCGCCAAGAAGCCGCCTTCTGGGCGCGTTGTCGCTCTTTCGGGCACTCGATGCTTGCAGACGTGCATTGGTAGCACGGTAGTCGGAGGGAGTACGGGCTTTCCCGCTGATGTCATCGCCGGTGGTGGCATCGTTTGAGGCAGGCATGTTGTCACCAGGTAGGTATGTCGGAATGTGACTGTGCACAGCCCAGCGTTCGCAGACCTTGACCCGTGCGGTTTAGTTTGGTGAGCCAGACTCTAATTCGACAGCATGTTTTAGTGGATTTGCTAATCATGTGCTTCGTGCATCCTTTCTAGGGCAAGACGTCAAGTCTAGGGGCCGTCAGTAGAGGGATATAGGAGCAGGGAAACTTACCTCAGTGTCGTGGAGGAGGAGGGACACACATCCTTGAATTAATCCTGGCAATCGATAAGAGTGTTGGAAGGATGGCGCTGCCAATATTACATTCTGTAAGATTTCTCGGTGTGCTAATGGACCTAGTGCAGAGTTTGTGTACTAACTGCAGGCCACGGTTCGGAATCCCAGCAGGGAGGCTCAGCCTTTCATCTTTCTGAATGGTAAAATGAGGAGCATATGAGTCGTGAAATGTCAGTAGTGTTGTTAGAATCATCCAGGGGGGCGTGTGCACGCATGAAGAGGCCTCATGCACCATTCGAGCAAAACTGTGGCTATGTGGGTCCTACACTACCAAGCCATGGTTTGACACACTAGCTAATAGACACAGTTAGAGGACCAGGAGGGGGTCACTGACTTGTAACTTACCCTAACGTTATCACACAAAAAAGAAAACTGGTCGGAATTGTATTTGTTTTCATTCATTCTTGTCATTAAGTGCAACCTATGTTGCCCTCCAGCTGCACTCGCTGTTCCCTCCTGTGATGACCAGATCCTAGGTTACGGTGGTGTGTCACTTATCAGGGGTTAGGGGACAGAAAATGAGGCTTGCCCTGACTTGTTTGTAGCAACAGAGAGAATTGCTAAATAGCAGAGTTAAAAAAAAAACACTTCAAAAGGCCCTATGTACTCTCAACATCAAAGTTGGCATGGTGATGCTTGTCAAACATAAACAGGCCGCTTCTAATTGAGGACTAACCCTGAGTCTGCTGACCACAGTCTACTGGACTAGAGTGTGGCCACCACTCTGGGGCACAGATCATAGTGCCTTTTGAAGTGTTTTTTTTTTAACTCTGCTATTTAGCTATTCTCTCTGTTCAGGGCTGAACACCAGAAATGTTGACTACCTTGTGACAAAGTGGGCATTCTGAGGGACGGCCTGCAGGCAGGCCCTCGCACACACACCATTGCGTGCGAAGAAACGTATTTATGGTATCGCGCAAGTCCATAATAGGATCCGGCATCTGAAGGCTGGCCTAAGTACACTTGCGTGTATGATTTTCAGTACGCAGGTGGTATCACATGTCGTTTTTCCCAGGTGCGTGTACTCAGGCCGGGATCCGATGTAAAGTAGGGGTTTGTGGGGGCAGGAACGGTTTGCGTGGGTTCGCATGCACGTTCCCCACGTTTTTTTGCTGACTTACTATTTTTAATATGCATGTTGTCGGGGTGCCGGATACAGTTATGGAGCACATGCTCCCCGAGCTGCCAGCCTGCTTACGGGGGACCCCACGCACTGTCTGAAGGATGCGTGTATTTGCGCCTGGGGGACTGCGCAAAGAATGCTGATCTGGCAGTTTCCTGCTTTGCATGTGGGCTTGTCGGGGGCGTTGCAGCCGGGACCTGAGAATACAGTTACTTTGCGCAAACAGATCCATGAATGCGCATTGTGCGCAGATTTTCTCAATCGTGCAGGCACACGCAGCTGTTTTTTCGGCACATGGTGATTGCATGATTTCTGTGCGTAATCCCCTGAATCGGCCCTTTCCTGCTTACGCATTATGCATCTTTCTAAACCCTCCCATGGTTGGCAGCTATGGTAGCTGTGGCAGACGTAGATATTGATAATTATACCGATAACTTCGGTGATAATACTACTACTAATAACAATACTACTAAAATCAAGTTTTCTATAGTGCCTCGTGTCTAGATTCCTTCCACTTCTAAGCACTATAATAAAGGGCGTATTTATACGTTAATTTAATGATGGTGAATTTACCAATGGGCCTTGAAAAGATGAAGGGATTCGAACTTGGGAACTGCAGACTGGACACGTGTCTGAAGAGGGCACTTAACTCTGACCTAGCCTTAAGGCTATCAGATAACGTGAATTGCCCAGGATAACACGATGTGGTCCATTGAAGCAAGCACACTTTAATGAACTGGTAGAGCAATACGACGGAATGTAAGGCGGCGCAGAGCATGGTATGATAAAGTCAAACTGTTCTATCGATCCGTTTTTAAGTTTCTAGATCAATTTTGATTTCAGAGGAGCGCAGAAAGAATAACGTACTAATCTTGAAAAGGGCGCTCGCTGGTACGTTTTTTCAAGCAATGCATTCACTTTCATTTTTTTATATAACGGAAAAAAAACATGATGCTTTGTGGCACTGCAGAGAATGAAACTTATGGCTAACGCGTTTTGATTTTTCTCCAATGGGATCTACGTTAATATTTTTCCATTCTTTATGGATGACCCCCGTCCCTTTCTCCTTTGATCCCCCTCTTTTGTATCAGCTGTACACCCTGATGTTTGCGCGTTGAGATCGCATTTTGATGTCTGTTCATGTGTATCACCGTGATGACTATGCTGCTTTTAATGTTGTTGAACACCTTTGTTTGAGTTATTTATCATACAAAATAAAACCTTTGAAACCTAAAAAAAAAACCAATAATAAAAAAAATCGAAACTGGTTGCACAGATACGGCGAACTGGGCGCGGGATATTGTGTCAGTGAGATGGAATCTGCTCGTCAGCACAGCAGCGAGCAACCAGTTAGGAGGTGTAGGCGGGAGCAACACTTTACGCATCCTGGTTGGCAGTTGGACTAGATAGCGCAGCGCCCACCCACAGAATACCTCGGTAATAGCGCCCACTCACTGACATCCCAACACGGGGCGTTTAAGGTGTCTCCCCAAGATAAGGGGGCCTAGCTGTACTCTCGGTGAGGTATCATGCATGTAACGAAACTAACTGCTGTTTGTGTCTTGCCTTTACAGCTTTGGGTTAATTCTCTTCGATGTTTCAGGTGTGCACAAGGATCACGTCATGCGCCGTTGGCATGGAGCAACGGAAGCAAAAGCCACCCCAAGGTCCTGGGGGCGCCTGGGCAAAGCTATTCTTCTGTCCAGGCGCTCTGGGCCGGCCGTAGGGGCAATGGGGTGGAGGACACAATCAAACGGCCTTTTAAAGAGGGGCTCCTTTTATTCATACGACATGATCTGCTTTGGAAGTGCAGAAGTAATTCTGCAGGGGGTTGCGTGGCGGAGGGGTTTGGGGGGTCATGTTCGCGGGTAGTGTTCTGCCTGTGGAGGCAGCAGGTCCTAGGCAGTGATCATCTCCTCAATACGCCACACTCGACCTGCCTAGCAATGTATGAGGGAGTTTCACACCAGAACCAGAGAACAAGCAGTAGCTGAATTGCTGGGAGGATCGCATCCCCCCCCCCACAACCCACCACCCCACCCCCTCGCCCGTACACACACTTTAAAGCCTTAAGAAACCCACATCCATCTCAGAATAATGTAATAGTCCGACGCTGGTATTAATTGGAGAGTACATTTGTCATCCATAGGCAGCCACCGCTCAGAGGTGTTCATCAATCACAGACCGATGATGTCCAGTGACTAATACTGCATTTTACAGATTGTATGTTTCCATTTTTTCTCTTCAATACTTTATTAGAGTTATTTAAAATCGCTCGAAAATAATGCTGATCCTGTTTTGGAAAATAAACTCGTGTGTTCATAGTTGATTTCAGAAAACATGAAAAACAGCTTTGCGCAACCCTTTGCAGGCGATCAGTAGTCAGACGCGGGCTGTCATATGTTGTGCTGTGTCAATATGTATTATACTCCCCAAAGCACCACTGCACTAGCTAATATCTGAAGCTCTGAGTTTTTTTTTTTTATAATCTTGCTTCTTTTCACGTCACTCTTACCATATTGGATGCGATCTTCCTGAACGCTTGTTTTTGTTGCACAGCATCATACGCGATATACACTATGTGGGTTAATGCACCAGCTGCAGAGAGCTGGGGTTCTACCGCTGGCGGGGCGACTCCCCCTTTCAAACTCAGTCTCATGGCAGTCAGACATCTGAATGTCAAGAGGTTCCACCAGTACAGGCATGCAAAGTCCGTAGCAAAGTCCGTAGCATGGCAGTCAGACATCTGAATGTCAAGAGGTTCCACTTTTCCAGGCATGCAGAGTCAGTCGCATGTCAGTCAGACATCTGAATGTCAAGAGGTTCCACCATTCCAGGCATGCAGTCAGTCGCATGGCAGTCAGACATCTGAATGTCAAGAGGTTCCACCATTACAGGCATGCAGAGTCAGTCTCATGGCAGTCAGACATCTGAATGTCAAGAGGTTCCACCAGTACAGGCATGCAGAGTCCGTAGCATGGCAGTCAGACATCTGAATGTCAAGAGGTTCCACTTTTCCAGGCATGCAGAGTCAGTCGCATGTCAGTCAGACATCTGAATGTCAAGAGGTTCCACCATTCAAGGCAGGCAGAGCCAGTCTCATGGCAGTCAGACAACTGAATGTCAAGAGGTTCCACTTTTCCAGGCATGCAGAGTCAGTCTCATGGCAGTCACACATCTGAATGTCAAGACGTTCCAGCAAAGTAAGGCATGCCAAACGCTACTTGACTTGTGACTGACTCTCCCCTGCCCTTACAGTCTGTATCGGGCACCAGCTTGTCACTGAATCTTTCATTGATCTATTGGTTTTTCAGAAGCACCGGTCCTGGTATGCCAATAGTTGTGCCCCTCCCAGCGCTGCCACCCTTTCAGCTGTAACAACCCGTCACGTCACTGAAATTGCGGCACTCGGACTGGCCTGGCAGGGGCACCATCCAGACATACCTTACGGAGGCACTTGCGTTTCTGCCTCCTTCGCCTCTTAGAGGCACTGTGGCAACCATGGTGGACTCTGCCCTAGCCCTTCACGGGCGCCAGGCCGCCATGGCACTGTGATGTCACATACTCCAGTCGAGCCTTGCAGAGGCGCCAAAGCCGCCAGTGACTGATTCTGCCGCAGCCCGTCACACCCCGCACCTGCTCCCTTACAGCGCCGGCCCAGTCCGTCGCCACTTGGCCCAGACCCAGCTGCTCAGGCGCAGAGAGCGCCCGGGAAGGAGCAGGGAGCCAGTCACTTAGCACTTTGCTTACACGGGGGAGTGGGCGTGGCCCGGCCGGCAGGGGGCGCGGCCGCGGGCGGCGCTTATAAAAGGCCGGCTGCTGTCAGTTTCTGCTCAGAGCACCTGTAGCTCAGCTTTTAGAGGATCGTCGTACTCCCCCCAGGATTATACAGAAGCGCGAGCGGCGATGGCACAGCGACCGGCCAGCGTGCTCGCGATCGCAGTGGTGCTCTGCATGGCGCTGGAAGAAGGTGAGCCACGAGGTGCGCTGCGAAAGGCACTGCATATCGATCTGACTATAGATACCCATTGATCGCCCCTGTCTTTCGCTCTCCCTCTATATGGTGCACGCATGCACCTGCTTTGGCCAGCATTCACATTGTCCTCAATATGGAGGTCCACTGTTTTGGTGTAACTGGCTTAGGGTTAGTTTGGAATAATATCTTTGAAACTTGGGGTCCACCGACAGTTTGTACCTCGCCACTTCCTTATTAAAGCATTTAAGTCGGTTTAATGTGTTTGCTATGTATGTGCCATATTGGCTATATGTGCAGCAGTGATGCATAAGCACGTGGTTAGAGAACATATATATATTAATATATTCCTTTGAGCCGTATTGCTGGTCTGTCTGGAAAACAGCCGGATGCGGATCTAAATTCACGCTCTGATCACTGCATGCCGGGAGTGCCATCGTTGTGAGGTTTGGCGTGCATTCGTGTATGTGTACAATCGGAAGCAGCTCTTATTTAGCAAGTGCCCCCGTGCTTGGCGTGGAAGGGTGGCACGCGTGCCCAGGCGCTTGAAATGACGAAGCGAGGACCGGCACTGCAGTTTACAGGTCGGCTGCCATTCACATGGCGCGCAATGGGATTTCATGTTGTTCAGTGCTGCGTGTTTAGTTTTGAAGCCTTTTGTCCGTGTCCCTGGCAAGGAATTTGACACTGTGCATTTAAGGGATGTTTCGGATTAGTGCAAGGTGGGCTTGGCAATAGGGGCATTTACAAAGTTTGCCCCAGGCAGGGTCATTGAAAGGCTAGCTGTGCTGGAAAGGGGTCTAATATACAGTATATACTGCGTGACAAGTGTAGCCTGGCACGAATCGGTTCCCATGCGTGGATGGTCCGAAAAGGCACACTGGGCACTTGTTCGTATATGCTGATATCCCTTTTGCTTGTGACCCCCCTCCCCCACCCCCACCTCTATTGTTGGTCAGACTCGCGGCTAGGTTTATATAATGATCAATTCACGCGAGTCATTGAAATGGGGCAAGGGAGCGAAACTGATTTGCGCAGGATCAAACAGTTTGCTCAAGCGCGGAAGCCGAGATTACTCCCTTGATTGCACAGTTAATTAACCCCCCATACTGCCAGTGAAATTATTCCTAACAGTAGCCATGCTGCAGCTGATGGTAATCGAGATGCGTGCAACACTGGTGGGGTAAACTTTCGGGGTTAGTGTCCAGTGCATTTACATTTGCACTCTGCACTTTTTGTGTGCATGTAACTATCTGTACAAAGCAGAGGATACTACCGCCTATTGCTTTTTTTCCCTGGAAAAGGGACAACATAACCTTACTGTGGTGCAGTTCCGAAAGTGTGCTTAGCTTCGTATGCAGTCGTGAAGGGACTGGGCGAAGGAGACGCGATGTAAATCGCCTTCGAAAAGTTGGCTAGAATGGGTGCTGTGGTCCGGCACGCTGCTGCGGCTCGTACATGCGCTCTTGATGTGCAGCCCGGCGTGTTCTTTAATATTTTGCAACCTCTTGGCGTGTTTTACGCTTGTTGAGAAATTATGTAAAGTGTTAAGGTGGCAGTGGTGATATGCTCGGTCTCTACGTACCGAAAGCCCAGACCGTAGACTAGGGACAGACCTGCGCACACATACACACGCGCTGGTAACACAGCATGGCAGTGTCTGAGGGCAGGGGCTCAGACAGAGGGCTCGGAGCACGCACCCGCCGGCAGCTGACGAGCACTAACACAGGGCTCCATAACCTGGGCTGATGGCAGGTCTGCGCGCATACGCTGACAGTCCCGGACCTAAAAGGCAGCACTTGACACGTTTTTCTTTCTTGACTTTTACAGGTAAAGGGAACCCCGCCCTGGAACCGGGCCTCGCCCCCGCCGCCGGCCCCAAGCACCTGCGAACCAAGCGGTGCTCCTGCAACAGCTGGCTGGACAAGGAATGCATCTATTTCTGCCACCTGGATATCATCTGGGTCAACACCCCCGGGTGAGTGTGCGCGCGCCTGGGAGCCCGCGACGCGCGCGGACGCTCAAGCGCCGGTCTCCTGGAGGCTGGCTGTGTGACTGACTGCCCGTGGCCGGTGTGTGAGACCGTGCTAGGAGATCAGAGAGTGCCTGACGGCGGTGAGAGCGCGCATACGGATAGCGAATGATATGTGACATGTGCTGGGGCTGTGTCTGTGTGTGAAGGGGGGGTCGGTAGACACCGATGCATATGCGGGTATTTTGAGGTGATTTCTGTTATGTCACGTTGTAGCTGTATAGCGCCTCCTAACATTTGATAGGACCTTGAAGCGATGTAGTCAGGGTGGCCCTTCCGTGAGAAGACGAGAGAAGGGATACATGGAGGGTCATATGGTTAGAACACATGAATGGAGGGAAGGGAGGAAGGCTGATTGCATAGATAGGAGAGGTCCGGCGAGAAACTCAGAGAAGGGAGCCCGAAGTCGGGGAGGGATGGGTTGGAGATGTCGAAAGGAAGTGAATCAGTTGGTGGATGGTGAGCAGAGGGACGTGGATAGGTAGGAGTGGGAGTGCGAGCGCAACACAGTGGATTGGTAGACGTGGTGGTGTTAGGTGGGTGATGGGGATAAGAGAGATTTAGGAAGTTAGACATGAGTTGTGGAGAGAATCTACAAGCTGTAGGGAGAGACCGAGTAGGTGAGGCCACATCCAAAAAGAGGGGGTGGGGGAGGGAGAGGACATAGGAGGAGAGACAGGGGGGAAACCATGGAACTGGCAAAAAAAAAGGAAGCGGGAGATGCAATGGCAGAGCAAGAATCGCAGACATAGACCCAGAGCCTTGGAACAGATTCCATTATCAGGAGGGATAGGCAGTGTGTGGCTTGCCCGATCTACTATCGGGTCATGCACCTAGCAAGCAACCCAGAAAGACAATGAGATAGGAGGTTTAGTTTGCAGCCAGCTCTCCTGCGCATGCGCAGTGTTATGTTGAATTCCAGAGGGCAGCGGGGGCCGGAGGGTGTGCAGGTGATCAGATTTGAGTGAAGTCCCATTTAATTAATGTATAGTAACATTATGCACCGATTGCTTCTCCCGGGGTGGAGCCCCGGAGCACCCACGCACTCGGCGTCCATGGGACGCATTCAGTTCTCGGAGTGATACGTTAAGCGCATCCTCCTTTAGGGAGGATACGCCTCCCATGGTGTGTCCTTTGAATATATTTTCGAATGAGAATATAGGACTGTGGGCCGCTAGAAGCCACGATGGGCAAGTTATGATTTCTTGTGAAATGATACCCACTGGTCGTTCGCTACAGTTACTGGTTGGACGCAGCACACTGTCCCAAGGGCAATCTTGTGTTCCATAGGTCTTCCCAACACAGCATCAGCAGCCCTGTAGGGAGTATTCCAAGTACAATAGTCCCAGGTATTCAGGGAAATCCTGAGAATCTTAAGTGACCCATCTTTGCATGTGAGAGTTCTCAGAAAGTGAAGGCCTAGCAGGCATCTGGAAGCTTTGGCTCTCCAGATGTTTTGGACTTCCACCCCAGTCAGCATGGGCATCCTAGCCCAACAGATCTAGAGGGCCACAGTTTGCAGACTCCTGGTATGGAAATCTAATTCATTCCGAGTGACCTGTAGGGGAATTAAGAGAATTCCCAGGAAAACTGGGAGAAAACCATGTAGGAGAGTTCCCACAGGTACACACAAGAATCAGAACTATACTCCAAGACCTACAGCGAATGCAAGACTTCCCAGAGACCTACATAAAAATGTTGGGAAAATTCCCAGAAGCCTTTGGAGGAAATTAGGGATCATTCCTAGCTCCATTGGCCTTTCAGGGTCATCGGCACTTTGGGAGGCCTGCATTAGGCACATGCCAATAATTCTTTGCCACCAACATCTGTCTACATGAGTGAAAGACCATTACCTGGGATTATTTTACACTGTGACCCATATTATTCTCGAAACTTCTGAAGCAAAGTGCTGTCCAATTTCCATGGCTCCTATCGCCCTCATCTCAACCCGTGCTCCAATTTGCAAATCACCAGTTGGGGCTTAGTTCTGAGTGCTGTCAAGAATACATGTTTCCACCTCCAAATTCCATTTGGCAAACTGTTTTGAAAACTGCATCTCTTTCACAGACCACTTGGAAAATAAAATGTGCCCGAAGTTGGTTTGTTGCTCTTTGAATAAAAAAAAAAAAATCCTGCCAGCGCTCTTGGTAGCGCCCTTGCTTTCAGCACCCGCTTGCAGTCCAGGTATTTTAATCTCCATCGTGAGTCACAAAAACGTACACAAAAGGGATACCTTGACGCTGAGACACGCTGCGTTTTTAAAAATAGATTCCCCTTCTGGGCAAACAGCAGTGTCTCCTCCTGCCTGCGAGTGGCAGCTCCTCCACTGAGCAAATATTTGCAACATATTCTCGTGGCTGGCGGTTCAAAACAGCGCTTAACCTGCTTGCAGGTAACTCCCTGGCACGCTGCTATGCACTGACTGCATAACAAGCATTCCCCTTGACAGGGAAACAAAAGGGCTGTTGACATGCGGTATTAAATTACTTTATTGCCATAATTAATTCGTGTCTGGACACCTTTTTTGAAAACATTGTTCTGATAAAAAAAATCCCAGCTGTTCAAGGGCAAGAATAATGGGTTGTCAAAGCCAATGTTGCAGACTGATCAGTGAGATAGCTTGATGGGTTCACTTCCTGCTGCTGAGACCATTGTGCAGGCTGCAAGTCGCACCAGCAGCCTGGCTACCTCTTTCATTCTTTGGAGGTGCATGCCATGATTTTCATTGACTAGGGTTAAAAAGCAGCTGTTTGTCATTTACAATTGCTAACACATTTTGGTCTGCCAGACTCGGATTAAAATGACAAACTCACCCTTTGGAGTGTCTTTCAAAGCAATAATGACTGGTAGATGCTAGCCACGATTTCCACATGCTCCATACTGTTCCTATATTATACAGTCTACTGAATTCTGTTTGTGGACGGCCACATGGAAAACACATTCTCTTGGTATGGTACAAACAACTGGGCAACTAAAACATTCGTTTTCCTTGGCTCTAGGCATGTATGCAAGAATAATGTTCAAGCTCATTTTTTAGATTATATATGTTTAGTTTCTGAGGGAATAAACAGGGTGAACTTTCTGTTCTTCTGACACCCCCATTATGACCAAATTATCTTTCCTAATGCAGTTCTCCAGGTCAATCCCTTTGTCTTTAGGATGGATTCAGCCTTTATTTCATTTAGAAACTTGCAAGGACCGGTCTTTCAATAAGGCATTTTGCAGCAGCAAATCATAGCACCCTGCTCTGCAACTGCATGAACATTTGATTTAAAGGGGCATTATAGGGTAGGAGAATTGCTGCTACTTTTAATGAATGACATCAAGATGTCAGCTCATAGTCCCTCTGGGTCTTCGTATAAAGATCATTGAAAATTATGGGCCTGATTTTAAAAAGCATTTGAGTGGGATTGCACCATTGTAAAACACTTTTGTAAATCAGGCCCTATGTTTTTGTGTTTTACTATGTCCATAACACTCCCATATTTAATGGGATCAGCCTTTCCCTCTTATTCCAGTACTTGATATTTAGCGAAATAGCAAAAACAGCACGGGTAATTCAGACTTTCTGATGAGGGAGAATTGTTTATCACCAATGCTATAAAACATACATCACAATTAAAATGTTTAATGAGATCACATTTTTTTCTTCAAATTCAACTCGTAGCCTAGTGCTTATTGAGTGCAATCCTGATTCATCCAACAGCATTCAGTGTGAACTTGTTCAAATCATTTCCAAACCTGAGTTGCTGGTAGGAACCGCTACACACATACTCGTGTCTTTAAACAGGGACAACTAAAATGGGGTGTGGAAAGATTTACTTTATTCTAGTGATGGACAAGAACAGCCAGTTCACTCCTGCCATAAACAGTGTTGAAAGCAGAGCATAGTTTAATTGTAGCAGCACTGTGTTTGAGCAGGGCCAGGATCTGTGTTTATGGCTGTTGGCATGCTGGGGACTTTCATAATTCTAAATGATAATGGCATTTGCCTGTGGGAGCAAGCCCTGTTTACTTATGCACCTCCCCTGCTTATATATTCACAGGCAGACCAGTCCTTATGGCCTGGGAAATCCAAGCAGGCGTCGCAAGCGGTCTCTGTCTAGGTGTGAGTGCTCCAACTCCAATGATGGCTCCTGCTCTACATTCTGCCAGCCAAGGCAAAGGTAGGCACTAATGCTCATGCGATTATGCAAACCTTTATTGTTTATTTACATTTCTCGCCTTTTCTCTTTCTTTCTTTTTCCCTTTCTTTGTCTGAAATCCATTTTTATGCAATGCATGCAAGGTAATGCCTGTCTTTGAATGTAAGGGAGTCCCCTGCCCCTTCAGAACAGGTGGTAGCTCAGGACCTACGTCCCTTTCTCAGTACATGATTGCTAAGGGCGGTGGGTTCTTTGCATCATACACCACACAACTCTTTTATGACATTCTCAGATAATCCAATACATTCTGATATTGTGCAATGGGAAACACACATGCACATAACTAGCATGCCCGATGCATTAACATACGTCCAACCAACACACTCTATCAAGCGACTGATGACAGGATGAACACGACGCCCCCACGGCCTCAAAGTTTGCCCTAATGTGTCCCCCATTGCTGCACCTAAAAAGCCTTAACAAAGCTGCATGTACAAATCACAAAGGGAGTCCCCAAAAGCAGCTCAAAGCTCCCAGATCCTCTTAGTTGAGTGAATATGTGTCCAGGCAGAACAGCCGTGCATGCCAAGGACTGACACCAACCCACTGCAGGTGTTGAGCCAGGGAATGGCAGATGACAGCTTTATGAGGCTGAAATACCTTTCTTTAAGCCAAGCTCCCCACCACTTCATGCTTGCAAGGGCGGGTAGATATAAAGTCATCTTTGATTAGGCACTGAAACTGCCAGAGTAATACATTAATATTGCACAATGCAGCGACGATTAAAGATAACCTTTCCATGGAAGGTAATCTTGACATAGCATGTTATTGCTGCCTCGCCCTACTGAAAAGCATTGTTTTATAGTAGCTCAAGATCTTTGTGATGCAAGGCTGGTAGCTCATCTATTGTTTATGATCCTTCAGGCACACCCTCGGCAGTAGTACAGCACCTGAGAGGAAAAAAGCAGCACTGGGAAGCCGTGGAAAGCTGCAGCGAGGCGCTATGCTCCTGAGGGCTTTGAGGTAAGCATTCTATCCAATTGTGGCGCAATTAGTCACTGCACATTAAGGAGCTTTGGCACACACCGCAAATATATTGGTATTCAGCATACAAGTTGTCTTTCACATAGTGATTCAGCAAGACAGGTGGTCTTCTCCAATTATTATGGCATTGATTTTTTTCACCCAGATGGGGTAGACCATCTGATCTTGGTCAATCGTCTTTATTGCCACGTACTTCTTCATATATTTTATGAAACCTTTTTTTTCTTCCACAAACCACTGAACCGAATCACAACCTCATAGACAGTCATGAACATAATCCTTCAATTCACACACTCAACCTGCTTTTGGTTGGTTAGTTGTTTGGCATTTTGCTTAAATGATTACATAATTCACCTGCCTGTGCTTGTCTCGAAGTACAGGGAATTGTAAGGGCAGGGCTTGAGGGACTGTTTGTTGCCATGTTCGATCTCACAATTATCCCAGTCTGATCACACCCTGATCCTGCACCTGTGAGGTCAGTGTCTGAGGCCATGAAGAATCTGTATTGACCACTCTTTGTCTTCTCTTTGTAGGGCTGTTGCATTTTCCAATTCTCAGCATACAAGGCAACCACGCAGTCTTAACAAGAACTCCGAGGGTGGGGTACCATGGAAGAGCAATGTTTGGAAAAAGAGAAGATAAGGGGCACAGAGACCAGGCCTATTCATCCCAAATGCTCTGAAGTTGGCCGAGATCTTCATCAACTGCTGCCACCCAAAGAGGTGAAGGCAATCTTGGAGACAACACGGATAGAGCCAGGGGGACCAGCAGAAGAAGTCGGCGTGGCAGATCACAACTCCGTCACACGATGCTGCAGCTGTGCCTCACTATAACTGTGCACAAACCGGAGGGGGGGGGCAGTGAAAACCTCCTCCTCAGATGCACCAAATGCTCAGGGATCATTGAGGATCTGCTTTAAGTGGACGATTGGAATTGAGTTCCCATGGACATCAACCAAACGTATCAATGGGATCTTAGGAAGAGCGCATTTTAAGATGGTGCATAAATGCAGTACTTGCGGTCTGAGTGTCAGTGAGTGTGGCAACCTGGAATTTGAAACAACTCTGTTCACAGGAGAACCTGAAATGGATTTGCTGTGGAGTGAGATTGCATGGTTCTGGGATTATGTATGCCTTCCCTGGCCCAAAATGCACTGTCACCCTTCCAAGGAATACTCGTCTCTGTTGGCGTAGGAAGTGAAGTGACTCTCTCTATCATGCCCAATCATCACACTGACCGTGTCCACAGATTTCATGAACCTAAAACGAAAATCTGTTTGCACTGGATCAGCCGAACAGGACCAACGAACATCGGGAGGATCAAGAAGTAATGGTTTTCAAAATTCACGGTGAGGACCTGTTTGATAGACTGGCCTGATTCCAGTGCCGCGGCTGCCGGCCAGTGGGGTCTTCTTGTTTCCTTCACTGGATGGTTCAACAGACAAAAACTGGTAAAGGGCCGTATTCCAAGCAAAGACTTCTTATCAAGAATATGTTGGCTTAAGGGAACCTTGCAATCTTTTCCCCAAAGTAGTAATGATTTCATAGGAATGGAAGACTGAACTTTTGGAAAAATATATTTGTGTATGCAGTCAATCGTATTTCATTGTTTCTGTACGGTTCCTTTATCCCCTTGACGAAGGAGTCGACCCTACACAGGAGGGCTTGTAGCCTGTGCTACAGACACTACCTGCAAGGGGGGATGGTGTCAGTAAATCTGGGTTGGGTGGCATCAGCAGACTGTTGCCAGTAGGTCCATGGTGGAATCGGTCACATGTCAGCCACGTGGCTTGTGTTGCAGGCCATTTAGAAACACTGGCCCATCCATAATCCACTCGTTCACCTATAGGCCAACCCACCTCTTTGAGACCATATGTAGGTGGGAGCGGAGAGGTATATCATAGGAACCCTAGTGGCGGGCTCACTCAGATGTGACGTGATAATGCCCATCATAACATATCTTACACCACATGCCATGCAAAATACACTCTATAACATGTGCTGGTGGTTCCTTAATGTTTTCAAATAAGAAAGCGATCATCCTGGCACATCCGGCTTGAAAGTTATGTATACAAGAGAACTATCTTGCACTTGCACTGGGCATTGAGTTGTGCTGAACTGTCACTCTATCACAAACTGCCTTTTACAGGGATGGGTAAATATGGCAGATACGGGAAATGCCTCCTTTAAAACTGATGCTAACGCGGCTTCTCTACGGATGTTTTGCATCAGGACTCCCATGGTCACTCACCAATACCTAGGCTGGCTGGGGCCGATGGGAGTTGAAGTCCAAAACATCTGGGTCCCCAAAGATGGCCAACCCTATTATATGGGGTGCTGGATGCTTGTTATAGGCAGACACGCGATGGTTTGTAATTCTCACGATTCAACCATTGGTTTGTTGTCCATTGGTTGCACTTAATGAACATGATAAACACCCGACTGGGGGACAGGCTTGGTTGCTGTCTCTTCATTTTCCTGCTGTTTTTTTTTATGAGTCTTTTCAATATTTTATATATTCCGTCTTTGCCTGTTTTGTTCATTTTAAACCTTCCCTTTTTACCCCCCCTTTTCTTCCCTTTCTACTTCCCCTATCCGTTTTCCTGTCTGTCATTTTTTTGCAATAGTATTTTTTTTTAAAAAACAAACTTCTTTGAGTTTATCTGGCGATGAAAAGACACTGATGAAAATAAACGTTCCCCAATACGTTTTCTGTAATGACTGCAAGGCCGCATTTATCACTCCACAAACATAAATATGCCAGCTATACAAAAAAAGTAGAATTCGCTTAAATTAGGACATTCCACGGAATTGTGAGCTACAATCCGTGATCAGTGTTCAGCTGACGTAGGCAAAGCTTTCTTGAAACATTGCAGCCTACTAGTTCTCGAATTGCAACAGTTTAACCACAGGCTAAAGATCTGCATTTCGGCAGCAATGTTCTGACTTTGAATGTAGGATGTGTAAGGCTCACGGGCAGAAAGAAGCACACTGGCCTGAGGAGGAAAGTGAGTGATTCCGCAAAGAGGGGTTGAGGTGGAGTGAGTCCCATGTTAGGTCCTAGCCTCATCTCGACCAGGCTTTCAAGGGCACTACCCGGTATGTCCTGGAAAAAGTTTGATTGCCTGATAGGCCGGTCTGAGTATGCAACATGGCGCATCTTAGTGGTGTGCGCACATACGCCTCGGGGAAGGACGACAGCCTTTTGTAGCCTCGGTAATCCGTATTGCGGACCACACTCTCTCCACATGCACACAACCCTGCATAGGCTCCCGAGACTTCAATGAGGAATCAAGATTACAAGGTTCATGTTTCATTTCGTAGTGCAATGATGTAGCCGGTTTCAAGGCACTTCCGACTTTAGCAGGCGTGGGAATCTGGGCACAAGCAGACACAGCATGTTGCCCAGGATCACATGAGACACACTGTCAGAAGCTAGCCCCGTCTGTCTATGGTTTCTTGTGTCCACGGTAATTAACTCAGCCACCAAGTCTTACCTCCACCCCAAGCACCATTACTTGTGTAGTGGCGTCAAAATGCCAAGTATCCACTGAGAGAAATCACTGAATGTTGCAGACTGACAAAGCACTTCTGAAAAAGTTGAATTTCTTACTGTCATAAAAACTTTGCACATTTGTTTATTTTTTTATATAGCCTCTTTTGTGCTTTGAGCACATCTCAATGTACTTTTAAACATCCAAAACCAGGGATGTTGACTGCTACTGTGTTGTCCCATGTATTTATGTGTAAATTAACAGAATTTAATAATTTATTGCAAGTAATGCAGCATATGCAGCCTTTATAGCTTGCTCCTATTTATTTATTGTATGAAATATTTTATATATAAAGCGTTTACTTTGTAATAAAATGCCAAATATGATCTACACGTGTACAGTGATGTCTTTTGAATACATGTGCTGAGCGAGGCCGCCTTCTGCCAGTGGAGAATGTTCATAATATGAGAATGAATTGTACTCTGTCCAGGTGGTGGCAAATGATGGCTCCATGATAAACGTCGCACATGTCATACGAGCCATCCATGCGAGCTGCCCTCTGCTGAGAATGAAGGAAAGCGAGCCTAGCTTAAAGCAAGGCCTTGTAACCCACTTAGGTGGACCCCAATCACGTGTTGGCTCTGTGTCATACCAGCGCGGAATGTCTTATCTGCAAATCATTCTGATCTCAGCCATTAGGCCGCCGAGCCCAAAATGCCAGGCAAATCGCAGGCAGCAGGCAACCTACCTCTCATCTGCCTGCTAGCCAAACACGTTCCCTCGCCTGTAAACTGCCTCTGTCCCTCCCTCACTTCCTCTGCCTCCACTCTAGCACTTCACTCCTCATGGTCACATCCCGAGCACAGCTGGCTGTACCACCTGCCCACATTTAAAAATGCCCAATGTTGTGTGTCCTTGATTGATGCATGTCCACCTATGTATTGTTCCCGGTGTCTGTTGCATTTACTCCCCTCAACAACCTGGTCAGAACGTCCCTCAAACTCACCTCACTGTAAGAAGCTCACTGACTGCTTCCCATCAAATCTTATCTATTGTACATCCTTCTGAGATGAAAAGAGCATTGTTCTTCCCGTAAATAAATAAAACCGTGTCACTGCCTCCTTGGGTATCAATGAGGTGAACCTGAGGTACAGCTGCCTCATTGGGAAACCAGGAGACTTCCAGCAGGCCAAATGCCTTGGGAATTGGTAGGCCTGGGGTGGAGTCAGGCCTGGGGTGGAGTCAGTCACTTGTCAGCAAAGGCCCATCTAGAGATCTTCACATGCCCCCCTAGGCAGTTTTTCTCTTGGCACACAAGTGTAAAACCCCCACACACCCTTTATTACCAGGGTTCAATGTTGGGACATGCAAAGGGCATGTTGGAACATAAATAACTAGGCACTTTTTCCTAGCTGACACCATTGATATTTTATTTGTATTGCGCTCATACACAAGTGTTTCAGAGTGCAACAAGGCAAGCGAGGGCAACAAGGGAGAACAAAAACAATGATATTACTAGGCCCAGTGAAATTGAGAATGCGCAAATGCAAGGAAGGGGTAAAGGGGAAATGTGCAAGGGTGGAGGGTGAAGTGGACCGTGCCGAGCAGAGGAAAAACAGATAAATGATAAATAAATACATGATAAAATCAACAAAGTGGCAAGTGCTGGGTTAAGGCAACATACAGGGTGTGTCTGGTAAGTGCAGGGGCAGGGTGGCTGTATGGTTACAGATGTAGACCCCAGTGCAAGTTGTTGCCGGGAGGCTGTGCGGGTGGTTGGCAGAGTGAGCAGGTACCTGGGTGTAGAAGTAAGAGGTTAGGCCAAGTGCACGGTGCCGAGAGAGAACAAATCAGCAGGGGGGATGAGGGGCGAAGGCAGAAAAAAAGAGGAAGGTCTTGAGGTGCTTCCGGAACCAGAGATGGTTCTCCTCGGGCTTCAGAGTGGCAGGGAGGCTGTTCCAGAGGGAGGCCCCAGCCAAAGACAGAGATCTGCTCCCAGCTCGTTTCTTTGAAAAACTAGTGACCCTGAGGGAGTTAGAGGTAGAGGAGTGAAGAGCTCGAGAGGGGAGGTATTTCTGGAGGGAAGGTGAAGGTATTTTGAATCCAAGCCCCAGAAAGCCTTGTGAACAGTGCAAAGGGTTTTGAATTGAATCCTTGCATCGACTGGGAGCCAATTGGGAGATCTCAGGGCTGGAGAAATACGATCCTGGGGCTTGAGGCCCAGGACAAGTCTTGCAGTCCTCTTCTGAATGAGTTGCAAATGGCAGAGAGTAGAGGCAGGTAGGTTTAGAAAGATGCTGTTACAATAGTCCAACCTAGAGAGAACCAGGGCTCGGGAGACAGTGAGCTTCCAGTGTAAAGAGGAAAGTTTGACTTTTTTGAGACGTCAGAGATGTGGCCAGAGAAGGAAAGCATGGAATCAAAGATCACCTCAAGGTTCTCTCCCTCGAGGGAGAAGGTGTGCCGATGAGGAAGATCTCCATCTTGCTGGCCTTCAGGCAGAGATCATTGGCGGCACACCAATCCTGAATGGCAGATAGGCAGTCAGAGATGAGAGAAGGAGAAGAGGTGGCCGAAGGAAGCCTGAAAATGAGTTGTGTCTTTAGTGTAACACTGAAAGTTGGAGCAGAAAATGGCACTGCTGTCGGAAAAAGTTGCAAGGTATTGGTTGAAAAGCCATGGTGATAGGTTAGCACCCTGGGGAACACTGCAAGTGGAAAGGGAAATAGATGAAAGGAGGGACACAAGTTGGAATTGAGAGGGTCGATCTGAGAGAAGAGGTCAGCCAGGCCAGAGCCTAATCGGTGATACCCAGGTTGTCACAGCGACGGTTGAGCGGGATGGTATGTTTGACCGTGTCAAAAGCAGAAGAGAGATCGAGTAGGATGAGGACAGAGGGGATGTTAGAGTCCAGGTTGGAGAGATCTTCATGGATGTTCAGGAGAGCAGTTTCTGTGCTTCTGCCAGCTCTAAAGCCAGACTGATGGTCATGGAGACAATCAACAGAATCAGAGTGAAGGTTAAGCTGAGAGATGGCCAACTTTTCCAGGAGTTTGTCCAAAAAAAGTGATGGAGATTTGGCGATAGTTTGCCAGGCAAAGAGGGTCAGTAGTGGGTTTCTTGAGAAGAGGAAGAGAGTGCTTCAGAGGGGAGGGGAAGACACCAGAAGCGAAGGAGCGGATGCAGAAGGGAGCAAGGGTGTCAATGGGAGAGAGGGTGTCAATGTGGTCCTTGATGGTTTTGGAAGAATAGAGAGGGAACTGTTTTGACAAGACTTTCATAGATCTGACTTGTCTAGAGCCCTTGTCAGGGGAGAAAGGAGGAAAGGATGAGAAAGAGGATGGGGTGGCTGCAGGAGGGACAGAGTTCCCAGAAGGAGATCGGAGAGGAGGGGGCAGGGACGAGAAGGTGGACAGGATGTCCATGGTTTTTGAGATGAAGTGAGAGGCAAGGGCTGTCCAAAGGGCATGGGAGGTGACCGGAGAGGTAGAGACTGCAGCAGGGTTGGCCAGCTCCTTGTAGATTTTAAAGAGTGCAGCCGAATTGTTAGATGCCGCAGAGACAGAGGCTTGAATGTGGCCTCTCTTCTTAGTGTGGACAGAGAGTCATTAATGACTTTGGAGGAGCCGACAGGCCAGTTTGTCAGAGGATGAGCAAGAAGTCCTCTGTATCCTCTCAGCCGCCCTACACTTAGATTTAAGTGTAGCTAGGTCAGAGTCATACCATGAATTGCACTTGGCTTTGGGCATCAGACAGATCCTCATGACAGGGCCAAAAGTGTCATGGATGGGGGAGTAGAGCATAGAAAGGGCTAAGTCAGGGTGTGAGTCACCCAGAAGTGGAAGAGTGGGAGAGAAGGCTGTGGCGAAAGCCTCACTGACACACGCTTCATGGGCCAGTGGTCTGACAAGGTAGGATGCAGTGTTGGGGTAGGCTTGGCCTGGGGGGTAGAGAGGGAGAGATGGGAAGAGAGAAGGGAGTGGTCACTCCAGCAGAGAGAATTGGTCAGAGGGATGGAGAGGAGGAAGTCAGAGGAGATCAAGACGTTGAGTGTGTGCCCTGCAGAGTGAGTGGGGCCAGAGGGGAAGATAGAAAGGGAGAGGGAATCATAGAGGTCACAGAAGAGTACAGAGGAGGAACAAGGAGAGTCTAGATGAATATTGAGGTCACCAAAAAGGAGGAGTTGAGTGGTTGGGGTCAGGAGGGAGGAGGAGAGGTCTGCTCACTCACAGAGAAAAGAGGTTATCAGACCAGGGGTGGTAGAGAGTAGCCACAGTAAGAGGGTGGCTAGGAGAGAGAGGCTGCAGACAAGGCATTCGAAAGAGGAGTATGTCTGTGTGGGAATGATAGAGGTAGGAATCCATTCAGGAAAGATCATGGCTACACCCACTCTGGGCAGGGTAGATCTGGGTGTGGAGATGATCTTGTAGCCATAAGGGAGGAGAATGTCAAAGCTTGTGACAGAGCTGGCTGTGGACAATGTCTCAGTAAGATTGAGGACATCAAGGTCAAGTTCTTCTAGGAGGTGGCAGATGTCAGAGGAGTGCTTGACAGCAGATCGAGATTTGAGAGTGGCAAGATGAAGTAGGTTGCCAGCCTTAAAGGCCTTCCGGGGAGGGGTGCAGATCAGAGGTACACCCTGCGGAGATGAGGAAGGAGCCTGAGGTGGGGCAAGAGAGGAGGGGAGAGAGTGAAAGGTGGCCATGGAGGAGCAGGAGGGGACAGCAGGAGATGAAAGTAAATTGATGAGGTGAGGGAAGCGCCTATCAAAGAGGAGGAGATTGGCCTGCGGCCCTTGGACCATGACGGTTCCATTTAAGTAGACATTAATGATGCCCTTAGAGGAGTCGAAAGGGGACATTAGGGCTTCTGAACATTGGCCAATAAAGTTGTGTCTGCCATCTGAATGTGTTGTTGCAAGATATCACGGCAAACCATAAATGCATGCAAATCCCCATTCCATTTCACAAACAGACATACTTTTGTCAGTCAAACCATGTCTTGTTTATCACATCTACTACTTCCACTTTCAACCTTTTTTTCACGGAACACCCGTGGGTGTCAATTAAGCCACATGACACGGAAGGGGAATGATGATCACAGCAGCCCCTGCTGGCTTGATTATAGTGGGTGGGTGGGTGGGAAATAATCCATAACTATCCTCCGGACCGGCCATGTTTTAATTATACATGAGAGCAGTGCTGTCTAATGGCACATGAAACACGCATTGGCAATGTCAACATTATGGGCTTTTGTGTAGGCATGGGAAAGACACTTGCCAGACACAACCATAGAGGTATTACTTGGCCTTTGATGGTAGCATGTGAGAAAATGATGCTTGTTTTTAACGGGACTTCCGTGAAGGACACACATTGTGGTTATAAATCGAGTGGCTGAAGGCAGATCTGGCTAAGACATATTTTGTACACCAGTAGCTGGTTTACAACTCCAATTAAGTTATTAAGTCTCAGAAGACTGCTTTGAAAGAACAGAGGCAGGCACTTCAAGTGCAACGTTTGATGGTAAGGTTTGATTAAAGTGAGCTCAAAGAGTTCCCATGATGAGGTGTTTTGGGTGTGCAGGGGCAGGAACTGCTGGGAATGGCCGTATGGATAATCATGTCCATGGGCAGTCAATGGGTTGGCAAATAAACACCTATAAGTTGTGTGTCCCTCCTCATATGCCATTTCTCCCCATCTGTACTCTGATACAATACTTCCAGCTTACGGGTGTCGTAAATGACACTTAATAGTCAAACTAAAAATAAAGGACCCAAAAAGTACTTTTGTAACTGCCCGTCCATATTGAATGCACAGACACATATGCATCACCCACATTCGTGGCTATTCAGAGATAAATGTCCAGGTATTCACAGCATTGATATACATATGTGTATATGTGGGTGGGGGAGCTGTGTGTGTGTGTGGGAGATTGCTTGCATGAGTGTGTGCTGTATTTGGGAAGTGTGTGTTCTGCAAATGTGTGTGATTGGGGGGGCTCCGTTTGGGGGCCAGTGATGTGGGGGACTGTGTGGTTGGGGGCTGTGGTGTGGGGTTAGTGTTTGCGAGGGTACAATGCATGTTTGTGAGGGATGTGCCTGTGGGGGTGCAGTGCCTGGTATGGGGACAGTGTGTGTGGCATCAGAGTGTGTGTGGTGGCGGCCTGTGTGTAGGTGGGCATATTGTGAGTAAGGAAGCATTGTGTGCATTTTGGGGCAGTGTGTGTGGTTGGGTGTATTGTGTGGTGGCAGTGTTAGTGTGTGCGGGCAGTGACTTTGTGTGTGACGTGTTTGGGCGGTGTGTGTGTGTGTGCATGGGAGAAGTGTGTGGCCTCAATGGGTGTGAGGAGAAACTGTTTGGGAGGCAGCGTGTGTGGGGGAAGTGTATGTGTGTTTGTAACTCTGCAGGAGAAGTGTGTGGGCGCAATCAGTATGATGGAACAGTGTGAATATGTGAAGGAAGTGTATGTGTGGTGGACGAATATATGTGGGGAACATTGTACATGTGGGGGCAATCAATGTCTGGGGGTAGTGTCTGTGGTGGGCAGCGTGTACATTGTGCAGTGTGTGGTGTTCACATGTGAAACGTGTGGGGACAGTTGTCGTTTGTAGGAGAAGTGGGTGTGCAAATTGGGCAGTGCATGTGTGTGGGGCCAGAGTAAGTGTTTGGGCAATGTATGCATGTGTGATGCTGGTCAAGGAGTTAGCAGGGAATTCTGCATGGGGTATGATGTGTGTGATGGGCAGTGTGTGAGCATTGTGTGTGGAGAGCTCTCTGTGTGGGGCTTATATAGTTTGTGTGGGCATCGGGCAGTGGTTTTGTATGCAGTGTGGGTGTGTGTGGAAAGTGTATGGAGGGAGTGTGGGGGCGTTTGCTGGTGTGAGGGAAGAATGTGCCTGTGTGGGGACAGTGTGTAAGAGTACAGTGTGCACGGGCTGGGTAGTATGCAAATGAGGCAATGTGGGTTGGGCGGTGAGTGGGTTCAGTATGGTTGGGGCATTGTGTGTGAAAGAGCAGTTTGTGTGAGGTCAGTGTGAATTGTATGTGTAGTGTTTGTGGGCAGTGGTTGCATCCGTATTAGGGCAGTGGGTGGATCAGTGTGTCATCAGTGGGTGTGTGAAAGAGTGTGTAAGCAATTCGTGTCAAGGTCAATGTGTGCAATGGGTCGGTGCATGTGTCCAGGCAGAGTGTGTGGAGAAGTGGCAGTTTGCTTGGGGAAGTGGCAGTATGTATGAGAGAGTGGCAGTGTGTGGAGAAGTGGCATTGTGTGGGTGAAGATCGATTGTATGCGGGCAGGCAGAGTGTGTGTTTATTTATGTGGGTACAGTGTGGGGCCGTCAGTGTGTGTGGGTTGCATTGTGAGTGGGGTCAAAGTGGTGGCATTGTGAGTGGAAGACAGTGTGGGTAGGGGCGGTGCATGTGTGGGGCCTAAGTGTGTGTGTCGGGGGAAAAGTTAGTGTTTGGAGGGCAATGTGTGGGTATGTGTGATGGGTGGTGTGCATGTGGGGGGCAGTGTGTGTTTGAGTGGGCAGTGATTTTGGGTGGTAGTGTTAGTGTGCGTTTGTGTGTGTGTGTATAGCCAGTGCATTTGGGAGGCTGTGGGGCTGTGTGGGTGGGAGCTGTGGTGTGTGGGCAGTGTTTGTGGGGGTACAATGCATGCTTCTATGGGCTGTGTCTTTTTAAGGGACATATCTGTGGGCACACGGTGTCTGGTGTGGGTACAGTGCAAGTGTGGGAGGAGTGTGTGTGCGGTGGCAGCCTGTGAAAAGGTCAGGGGTGTGTGTGGGGGTGGTCGTATTTGAGTGAGGGGGCAGTATGTGCCCTTTGGGGCAGTGTGTGATTGGGTGTAGTGGGTGGTGGCAGTGTTAGTGTGTGTAGGCAGCGTGTTTGTGTGTGTTGTGTGTGTGTTCAGTGTGTGAGAAAAGTGTGTGGGTGCAACGGGTGTGAGGGGACAGTGTGTATGTGTGGGGGAAGTGTGTGGATGGGAGAAGTATATATGTGGGGACAGTGTACATGTGGGAGGCAATGAACATGTGGTCAGAAATGAAGGTGTGAGGTAGTATATCTGTGGGAGGGAGTGGGTGCATCTTACAGTGTATACAGATTCATATGTGGAGTGTGTGGGGACAATGTTAGTGTGTAGTAACAGTGTGTGTGTGGAGGGCACATTGTTTGGACAGCGTCTGTGTGAGAGGGGAATTGTTAGTGTGTGGGCAATGCATGATTGTGTGATGCATGCCAAGGTGTCGGCAGGGAATTCTGCATGGGGTATGAGATGTGTCATGGACAGTGCGAGAGCAATGTCTGTGGGGGGCTCTCCGTGGGGGTATATGTAGTATGTGTGGGCAGTGGGTTGGGGCAGTGAAGGTGTGTGTGTGTGTAGAAAATGTGTGGGGGTTTGTGTGTGTGTTGGGAGAGAATGCCTGTGTGAGGACAGTGTGTGTGGGTACAGTGTGCATGAGCTGGGTAGTGTGCAAGTGAGGTAATGTGGGTGGGGCAGTGATGGGGTCAGTATGGTTGTGACATTGTGTGGGAAGAGCAGTTTGTGTGAAGTCAGTGTGAGTGTTATGGACAGTGTTTGTGAGAAATGGTTCCATCTGTATTTGGGCAGTTGGTGGATCGGTGTGTGTGTTCAGTGACTGTGTGAAAGTGTGTGCAGGCATTGTCGGGGTGGTGTGTGTGGGAGAAGAGGCATTCTGGGGATAGTGGCAGTACGCAGGGGAAGTAGCATTGTGTGGGGAATATTGCATGTTTGTGGGATGGCAGACGGTGTGTTTAAGTGGATGCAGTGAGTGGGGTTAATGTGATGGCATTGTTTGTGGAAGACAGTGCGTGGGGGCAATGAGTGGGACAGTGCATGTGTGGGATGAGTTACGAGAGGGCAGTGTTTGGATGGCAGTGTGAGTGAGGGGCAGTGTGCATTTCGGGGACAAGGTCTGTTTGAGTTTGCAGTGTTTTTGGGGCGTAGGGTTAGTGTGCATTAGCAGTCTGTGTGTGTGTATGTGTGTGTTTGTGTGTGCATAGCCAGTTCATGAGTGGAAAGCATGGCTGGGCTGTGTTTGTGTGGGCAGTGTGCGTTGGGGAGTTCATTTGTGTGGTGGGGCTGTCCACATGTGTACGCTCTGTGAATCAGGAACAACCAACAGTGTTCTTGGGAGGCTGTGTGTAGTGGTTATGCATGTGTGTGGAGCATGTGGTGGGGGCATTCCATGTGAATGGGGTCTGTGTGTGTGGGGCAATGGATATGTGGAGGGAAGTGTGTTGTCTGTGTGTGTGAGTAGGAGCAGTATGTGTGGGGGCATGTGTGCATGATGGGCTTATGTGCATAGGTTAGTTTATAATGCATGTGAGTTTTGAGACAGTCAATGTGCGTGGGTGGCAGAATGAGGAGTCAGTGGATGGTGAAATTGTGTGTAGCAGTGTGTTGGGGCAGTGCATGTGTCGACGAGTGTAGAGGGTCAGTGAGTGGATGTGTGGGGAGAAAGTATGTATGCGTGTGGTGCAAAGGGTGTGTTTGGGGGGAGTGTGCGTTAGTGGGAAGTCTTTTTGAGACCAGTGTGTGTGCATCTGTATTGCCAGTTGTGTGTTGAAAGCATGTGGGCTGTGTGTGTGGGCAGTGTGTGTCAGTGTGCGTGAGTGTGAGGGGCATTGTTTGTGGTGGATTGTCTGCCAGTGCGTAAGTGTGTCTGTGTGTGCACACTGTATGAGAAGCATGTGTGGGGCAGTCCGTGAGGATGGGGCCAGTGTGTGTGGGGCAGTGAATGTGTAGTAGGGAAGTGTTCTGTCTGTGTGTGTGTGTGTGTGTGGGAGCAGTGTGTATGTATGTATATGATAGACATTTTATAATTTAAAGGCTCCCTCTATCTCATAATCTACACAGACCCTAAATGGGCTAAAAAGAGCGTTAACAGGTTTGAAAAAGAACCAAACAACCCACAAACCAAAGTAAACAGGCTAAAAAACAACACACCAACAGGACGTCCCATGTCACTGCAACTTCCATGTATGGGTAGTAATATGCAGGGAACTCGCACTTGATCCAGTTGCTCGTAGGTTCCTTTGGACACCATCTGAACTCCGATGAAGCAAAGTCAATTTTTGGGGGGGCATTTGTTATTGCATTGTATTTGATATCGAGAGTTCACCAGCAGAATGTGCTTGTTGTTAGTCTTAGCTATTTCTAGGCACTCTCAGGGCTGCCTGTACGTCTAAACTATTGGTATGGAGAGTGAATATAGGAGTGAGATGGGATGTTCAGAGGGACACACAGACTGTGGGTGATGTCGGCGTTTTTACCCCCCCCCCCATGACCACCAATGGCCATGCCACTCCCTATGACCGTTTACACCCACTATCTGACCCTAAATACCCAAAATACTGCCCTAATCCCCTCTGGATCTCTTTTAGCTAGTTCTGTGCTTTTACGGAACGACACTGTTATTTCTAAGCAATCTTCGGTTCTATGTGATACGGTCACTGGAAATAATCTGCAGCCGAAAAGACGGATTTGTTTTTTGCACTTTTCAACACATTTATATGCAGAAAGAGACCCTCTGCAACCCCACATACTGCCCTTAATATAAAGCATTAGCCTAACACCCCCCCACATATATATGTGTTGAAAAGTGCATGTTTTAAAACAGAGTTTTGTCTGCAACTTTTACACTGGACATCCATTCTTCTGAACACTACCAGTTAATTTAGGCTGTAAACCTGCACTGGTGTAGTAAAAATGTCTTGATCAAGTATGCTTTCTGCCCCTTGATCACCTAAAATGTAAGCAATATGTGCTTCCTTACAACTGTTCCTTGCAAGCCCCTGTAGAAGTCTGTGTACTTGTTTTTAACGTCAATTGAGTGCAACTGCTCTTTATTAGATACACATTTGCCAGGCACTGCCATAATATGCCTAAGTACTGCCACAATTTTCCAGCTCTTGCCATTATATGGCCAGGAAGCACCATTATGGCAGTACGTAGAACACACCTATATAATGCCTGCAAAAAAGGCCAACAGTTGGCTTTGAAAATGCTTGTTTTTATCCTGGACATGTACATTTCAAAGTCCTTAAACGAATGTGTTGCCTAGACATGTTTAACGTGCTCATCTGTGAGAGAAGAATCCTTGTGCGTGTTTAGGTACGTGTATATGCGAGGTGCTGGGGGTCCAGGGGGCAGAATGGCATTTTGTACTTGGCATCTATCATTTCAAAATGTCATGCATTTCCTCTGAGTCCCCAAGTGCCTCACAGGCACAGATAGTCAAGTATGTGTGCTTGTGTGGTGTTGGGGCCTTAGGGGACATGCATGGTGTTTTGTTCAAGGCATACCCGGTAGGAGATGTCATGATTGTCCCCTAGGCCTCCCAGCTCCTCACACGCACATAATAAATGTGATTATGTGAGGCAAGGGGGCCTAGTGGATAGGTATGGTATTTTATATTAGGCATCTATCACAGAGGCCCAGTAAAAAAGAAATGTGTGCGTGGTTGTGTTTGATTGTGTGAGTGTGAGGTGCTGGGGAGTCCAGGGCGCAGGCATGTAATTTTTACTAGGCATCTGTGTGACGAATCAACTTGCAGGGCACCAGTGGTTCAGGGATGAATATCGGTTTTTAAACCATCGATCGACCCCACACCTCTAGTACACCTAGAAGGGATCAGAACAGATTGTAATACAAGTGAATTATAAGACCTCCTTGTTCAATGTTCGGTAACATGGATGGAAGGGCAGGCTTACCTCTGCAAGGTTGTGGTTCGTTGGGTAGTTGTAACAGCGAAAATACAGTTATTACCCAATGATAAAAGGGACTGTCCAGTCAAGGTTGTATTGAAATATGTACTTTATTATTACTACAACAAACAGTTCTCGCACACTACAAATACAATCCATCCTCTAAAGGAACACAGAAGACAGTTTGACGAAGGAAAGGGATGCACTCTGGATACTGACAGGAGGGTAGTTGGTAAAGTAATCAGCCTTACTGTTCAAGGTTATTCGCTTACAGCACCAAGGGGGAAAAGGGTTGTAACTGTCTCTAGGGGCTTTCGGAGAAGGACCAGGGGGCCAGAACCACAACATACCTGGTGCTGAAAAAGTTCTTGGTGCTCGACAGCATCGAGGTGGTTCCAGACTGCTACGCAGCCCTTGAGACAGAGTTAGTGGTGGGAGATAGCTGTGGGTACCATGCGGCACGCAGTTCGGCAAGTGAGGGTGGGCGGACGTCTGCAGCCAGGCGCGGCGGCTCAGGGCCAAGAATCATTGTCTCTGTGCTGGTTGGCGGATCTGGAATGCTGGTCGGGCCGTCTGACGGCTCTGGTGACTGCGGCGTGAAAACAGTCAGTGGTGCAGACAGATGCAGTTCATGGATTCGACTGTCTCAAAAATGTAGTTAAAAGATGGATGCTGGATGATGATTGTGTGACACTCCTCCTAGCTTCTTTGCAGGGCGTGTGTCCTTTCAAGGCAGATGGCCCAAAGCTCACAAGAGTGTTTGCCGGCAACGGCCTTGTCCTTAGTTCAGATACTCTTTGGCACTTCCCACCTAGGAAGCTTGCTGGCAGAACCTAGCAGGGCACACTGTGTGCTGGCTGGGTACTGGTTCTGGAGCTGGTGGAAGGATCCTCAGACTCCGGTATCTCCCTCTGTTCCCTGGGAGATGTTTAGGGGAGGGAACTTGCTTCCCTCTTGGACTACTGGACTTCCCTCACTTGCAGAAGCTGTAAGGTAAACTGTACCTTCAGCTCAGGTCCAAACAAGTCTTTCTTCTTACTCCTTTTGTAGTCTTCAGACAATCTGTCAAGTGAGGTGTTCAGCTTTCGTTTAAAGCCAAATGGGCCCCAGCGATTGGTGCAGGCTAAGCCTACCTTAATGAACCAATCCTGGGTCCCCACAAACAATCTTCTGTTATGCATGAGGTCAGGACAAGGGTGCTCTGCAACAGGACAGATAAAGGATGACAACATATACCTAAGTCCCACCCATCTTCCTGTGTGTCACTCTGGTTAACTGAGCCCTCTGTGATTCTTGATTAAAGCACATGTTTACCTTGAAGTACTTCCCATCTCCCCCAAATCACATACTTCTCCCCTCTGAAAGGGGTCTGCTTTGCAGGAACACCTCTGGTAACTGCTGGACCCAGATAGGCCATTCACTGCTTTTCATACAGAGAGGTGGGAACTAGCTTCAATTTGACACATTGCATACCAAAGGATTGTTAGTCACGCCTTCCTGTTGTCTTATTCGGCAACCAAGTCCCTTCAGGCTTGCCTCAATTATCCCGTTAGTATGCAATCCCACCAGCTGAACTTAGACAAACAGATTGCAGATGCATGGAGCATTTGATATTTAAATTAGGCTACTCATGGCACACCTTCCCCCTTCTTGGCATGCTTTGATGTACCTTGGACTGTCACATTCCAGCTGAATATGACAGAGGAAGACGGTGCCTGTAGGCGGTGTCTTCCCGGGGTACATGTGGCTATGTGTTTTGTGTGGGAAGCAGATGAAATGTGCGCGGAATGGCCTTGCAAATTTCTCGGAGGTTGGTCGCCCATCATTCATTTTCATTATTAACAAATCAAAAAGCCCAGGCGAGTGCACTCTCCCTGTACAGATGGTCAAATTCTCACAATCTGTCTTAGAGATGTCCACTAAAAAAATGCCATATCTGTCCCCTGGGCTCCAGTGCATCTCACACACACATTCAATGTGTTTATGTGTGTATCTGATGCACTGGGGGGCCCACGGACAGGCATGGTATTATTTACTGTTCATGTATCATAGATGTCACATGCGTGCCGGACCGGAAGCATTGATGACAAAGCGCCTGTTCCATTTCCAATTGCAGGAGGTTCAGGAGCGCCCTGTCATACCTACACACATGCAGCTCCCCGGCTAGTACCTCCAATGGGCTATGCAAGGCAGGAACAGCAAAACACCATGGCCGTGCATGGCCCATTGGATATGTGCGGCTGGGGAACAGAACTAACTGTCAGAGGGAAACCGTGTTTCCCTTTTACAGTTCAAGCCAATCCATGAGCAATCCCTCGGCTGCAAAAGGCTGGCTCTGCCATAGTGGCAGGATGGTGGGTGGGCTGTGGGTGGGTGGGAGGGCCAGCGCCCCCTCGCCCATTATGGACAAGTCACCACTGGGTAAGTGGTATTGTCCTTAGCTTCTGAACATTTTCTACAATTTGTGGCCTCTGTCCTTTTCCCCTCATAACTGTAAATTGGTATAGGCGGCCACTGTGAAGGGTCTAATCAAAAAGTAGGATGTGGGCAGTGGAGGCTGCTTGATTGACTTATTTGCAAGACCATATACTGCAATTTGATTACATGCCAACCAGTTGTAATAGGGGAATCTAGAATTCCTAACAACGGGGAACCTGCAGTACACATGATGCTATCAATGTATTCAAATATTGTTTCTGGTGGATGTTAATAGAATAGAATAGAATAGTCCATGCACTACTTAGTGTGCGTCTGCTCTGTACAGCACTTGGATGCCCTCAGGCTTTGGCGCCTAACAAGTGAAATAACATAACAACATAACATAACATGCAATGGCCTTGGACCACCACCACCAGATAGGACAACGCCTGCCTCATGTGCCAGCAGAAAAACTGCACGTGTGTCCTCGGGATGTTACATCAGTGCTTAATTTGTAAAAAAAAAATAAGTGTCATTGCCCAAATATTTTCTAGCACTCCTGTGACACTCTGGGTGGGCAGATCCTCACCAATGCTGCCACCACCCAGAGCTGCTCCCCACAGAGTCGACATGGTTGGGGTTACACTATAGCTTGCACCTGCTCATTGTGGTTGATGGATGCACTATCTGTCGCCACTTCATAATTAAAGTGAGTCTGAGACAATAAGTGCCGGGGCTTAAACATAAGTACCAGGGCTGAGCGCTGGCAAACACCCCCGCAAATGAAGCGCTGCATGAACATATTTCAGAGTGATTGTAGTCCGAATTGCACGTTAAGGGCTCAGAACTCCGGAATATTCCATATACTCTTACTGGTTGTAATGGCTACTGCTCCAGGCAATCAGATTGCCACAACGCATTCTTATGCCATATGATTGGCATTCCAGCCAAATCCAAACCATGCGCCTCCCGAATGGCCGAACCTTTTGCGTATGCATAACACCAGACATTATTATGTGTGTTTTTCATTTCAGGAACCACTCTCATTTTCAATCCCTGCTCTTAAAAGATCTTTTTGTAAAAAAAAAATACTGTACACAATTGAACATTTCACTTTCTTTATAATTGTTCACTACTGAAACCTCACAGCAGTGCATAACTATATTCTAGCAGGTACATCCAAATATAGGGAAGGTAGAGTATTTTTCCAAGTGGCCGGGTATTAAGACAGCACAGTTCTTGGAGATTAAGTAGTCGGTTTTATGGATAGAATTTTCCATTGGGCGGGTCTTCTCAAACTCTGGATTGTGATAATAGGGCAGTTCTTAGCGCAGCAGCGATGATAAATGTTGAATTGGATATTGGATTAAACTTATTTTTACATCCATCTATCATATGGAAACAAAGGTTGAGTGAAAAGATGGAGGAGATAAGAGGGAAGTGCTCAGACGGTCTGGGCCTATGGACCACAGACACTTGGCAACGAGTGAGTCTCATTTTATGCATTTTAGGGGCAGACAAGGAGGGGCAGATGTGGCATTGACATGGATGATCAGGTTGCACACCAAGGAAGAATCATGTAGTGTACATGGTAAAGTGATGGATGCACAAGAACTATATAACAAGCGATGTGGTAAACAAAACAGTGTTAACTGGGAGTGTAAAATACAGGTTTTATGCAAAATGAGTATCCAGCGGGGCATGCTCATGTTCTCCCAGACAATGAGGAGGCTCAGAACGGGGCCTTTACCACACAATAGAGTCCCAGCTCTGAGCCTCCTCACAGCGGGAAACCACCATCTTCCCCCGCTGGATAATGAGGCAAGAGCTCCCCACGTCCCCATCCCCTCCCACTCCTCCCCCTTTTCCACACATTTCGTCCTCTCCAATTCCCACCGCACTTACCTTGTGCTTCCATGTCCCTCGCCGATGCGTAACTTGCCGCCATGTAAAGGAAGAAGAGAGAAGGGACTACAAGTAGTCCCTTCTCCCCAATCCATGGCGGCCATCTTTGTTTGCATTTTACGATGATGCACAACTATTTTTACTAAATTAAAAGGTTTTGTTTTAATAGAAATAATAGATGCTCACCCCTCACTATCCTGTTTGTATGTATTCTTATTTCCATTCTTCAGCAATTATCTTGTAGATGAGATTAATTCTGTTAATAAAAAAAATGAGATCAATGTGTATCTGTCATCAACACAACTATTGCTTAAATATGTAATGAATTGAAGAATGATACTTACAAAGGGCTACAGTAAGCCCATCTCAAGTATTTTCATTGGTCTCATTTGTGTGTAATGAGTGGCTGAAGGTAGTGAAACTAGTAAACTAAAACGACATTAGTTCATTTGTTCAGACACCATGGGCCTGATTCACAGAGTGTTTTCCTATAAGATTACGCCATTATAAAACACTTCTGTAAATTAGCTATGTCTTGATTTAGACACTTCAAGTACAGTGAGATAAATGAAGGACATCCTATAAATGACCTCTCTGTTAACCACGTGATTCAAGCATTGCTGTTTCCCACCGAGCGTTGGTCATGGAGAACCCGCAAAAACGTGGTTGTTTTGACAGTAGAAATAACAGAGGGACTTCAAGTGTATGATAGTACTATGCACTCTGAAATTCTAGCTCCTTCCCGGAATAGATTTTGTCAATGTCTTATAATGTGTTTGTAGTTTATTTTAAACCATTTATCACACACATATTCAACGGAAATCTTCTTATAAATATAAAGTAAGTAAGCATTTATTCTCACAGTAAGGTGAAATTCAACACTAATTTTCCTATTGAAAATGTACTATTGTATTGTATGAAAATGTATAAAGCGCGACAAAGACCCAGAGGAATCAAGGCGCCGGGGAGAAAAAAACACCTGGAGAGGAGAGCAACACATGTTAAAACAGACCCATTTATTTACTGCTTGCGAAAGATGGAAAGGGCCTGGATGCTCCTAATATGCAAGGGGAGAGCAATCCACAGAGTAAGAGCAACACACATAAAAAGAAAGCAAGTTTTTAGCAGCTTGCAGAAGAAGGATAGGGTCTGGGTGCTCCTAATATGTAAGGGGAGAGCATTGCACAGAGTCGGGGCCAGTACAGAAAAATAATCTGCCTCCCGCATGAGAGCATTGGAAGCAGGGGACAGTCAACAGAAACTGGTTGGCTGAACAAAGAGTTCTCTTAGGTTGGTAAAGAGACAACTTCGACTGTAGAAATTTAGCACCCATGGAGTGTATAGCACCGTACATAACACGTTGAACTTCACCCAAGTTCTGATGGGCAGCCGGTGAAGACACTGAAAGTGGGAAAGGTCCTGAAAGTGGGATAGTCTAGGGGCGCGAAGAGCCAACCTAGCTGCCGCATTCTGGAGGGTCTGAAGTCATTGGAGCAATAGTTCTGGCTGGCCCAGGTAGATGCAATTACAGTAGTCTATTGCACCCATAATATTTGCTCCTAGCCTCATTAGGAAGAAATGGGAGCATCTTCTTCAGAACCCTGAGTTTCACCAAGCTACTATGGCAGACCGCTGAGATTTGCGCCTCTCTAGAGCCCGACTTCATGATCTTAATTCCAAGCCTTTTAACTACAGTAGAGGGTTTGGGACAGGGTCCCAGGCAGACAGGCCAGTAATCGGAAGTCCAGCTGTTGGGTGCCTGCCAATCACTAATATCTCTGTCTTTTACCTATTTAGCTTAAGCCAATGTTCGGACATCCAGTGACACACTGCTCAAAGACAAGCATTTAAAAGTTTGAAAGGGCTTTCCTTAGGGGAATTGAGATGAAACAAGATTTTAGTATCATCCGCGTACGTAAAGAAATGCACACCAAAGCTGACAATAATCCTGGCAGCGAGGGCGACCATGTATGAATTAAAAAGCAAAGGGAAGAGACCTGAGCCCTGGGGGACTCCACAGTCAACCGCCAAACGGGGGCAAGTAAAAGGAGGGATAGACACCACTTGCTTGCAACCAGACAGAAAAGAAGAGAACTATTTCAGAGGCACTCCTGAGACACCAGCCTCCGACAGACATTGTAACAGTCTCTGATGGTCAATGGTGTTAAAGGCCGCGGAGAGATCAAGTAAAATAAGAACACTTGTCTCTCCGTGGTCTTGTGCCAGTGCAATATCATCATGGAGTGCGATCATCACTGATTCTGTACCCATTCCCAGTCAGGCACCCACCTGAAAAGGGTGGAAAATGTTATTAACCTCAAAGTGAGATGAGAGCTGGGGGGGGGGTAACAATTGATTCTAGCCATTTAAACACAGCGGGGAGAAGCGAGATTGGGCAATAATAATGTATACATGATATGATAATGATATGATATGTCATTCATAATGTACCTGTACACAAATGGTTCTAGGCGTGACAAGACAAGTAGGGGAAGACAGAGGAAGGAACAGACAACAAATCTTACATCCTTTCTATATAATTACAGTTCCAACCCTAATGTAAATGAATACATATTCAATACATTGTACTAAGAACCTACTTAAGTTCAAGATTTAGATACCACTTAACCCACATTATCATCAAAGCTACCTAATCACAACTACGCTTCAAGTGTGCTTTTCGGATATCTCGTCCATACAATTATAGTAGTATAGTATGATTTATGTATAACATACAAGGTACATCCAATTCATTAGGGCACAAAATAGTATGTACATTAGATATGTCATTTTAACAATTCTTAACACTCAATATCTTTTGAACCATTTGCATATACTCATATAACAGATATTCTAATATTTACAATGTTTCCAGTGTATATGTTTCTAATAATGCACTATTTAAATTTCATCCCCACGTCCCTTGGTGATGCATATTCACCATGTCTTTAAAATATTAAATAAGTCCTATTTTCTTCCATTAAACACAAAATATAAAGAATAAAATCAATACATTAAATGAAACAACATAGATCATATTAAAAATGAATTCCTCTAGTAGTCAAACAATAACGTTTTTGAATCCACTATATTTACTTTCTTTCTAACAGTTATTTAAAATGACCTCCTCTAAATTTAAATATTAACCGCTCTAATATTACAAATGAAATGTGTGCCCATTTTGTATAAAATGAAGAGCTATTGGAGATTTTGTATTTTTAGTACAAATATTTAACTGATGTTCTCTGCATCGAGCCTTATCCTTTCTTGTTGTCATGCCCACATAATGTATCCCACATGGGCATTTAATTCCATAAATCACATTACAAGTGTCGCAAGTAGATGTGTGATAAAGGGGAATGTTCTGACAGGTATATGGGTACAGGGTGTTACAATTCCGACAACAATTCTGGCATGCTACTGTGCCCATCTTCTCAGATTGACACTCTACTTCCCCAGTGTGCCTGGCATGTCTCTTGTAGACTGATGTTTTCTATATGCACAGGTTGGCAAATTCTGTGATAAGATTAATACATTTGGATCCACTTCAAGGAGATTCCAATTCTTTACAATACTCTACATATTTGCTCTATTCTGGGAAGGTTGTTATATATATATATATATATATCATTGCTGGTGGGTGTTTGATGTGTCCTTCATCAATAACCCTGATCGTGGAATATTAGTAACCTTATCTAATGAATATGTGAAATTAGTGTCTTTGTAATCCCTGTGCAGGTATTTCCTTATTGATTCTGATGTTTACATTTCAATTCTGTTTCCACAGACATAATCCTTTTGTATCTAATTAAATCGGCTTTAAGGTATACCTTTAATTAAGCGAGTTGGATGCAAGCTTGTTTCTAATAAATAATTGTTTTGATCAATAATTTTAGTAAAGATGGTAGTTTCAAATTTTAAATCTTTTAGATATAGTCTCACGTTCAAAAATGTAGCTCAGTAGGACTGTGCTCTTTTGTGAAATAGATACATGGATGCATCTGGTTATTATATATAAAATAAAAACTCTCAGATTCAGCAATTGTACCCCTCCATATACCGAATATATCATCGATATAGCGTTTAACATTTTTTATAATATCTCTCCAAGTCTTTTGTTGTAAGATAAGCTGATGTTTGAGATAGCACATGGACGTATTAGCATATGTAGGAGACATTCTTGCTCCCATGCAGATTTACATGATAGCTGTAGAAAAAAACCATCATCAAATAAGAAAAAGTTATTTTGAAGAATTCATTTCAAGATTGTTAACAGAAAGAGTTTGTTTGCACTTATGTTGTCAAATCGCAATAACATCCATTGCATTGCAGCCAAGCCATCAAAATGAACAACCATGTCTTGTTAAATTTGGTTTAGAAGCTATGCTAATTCGTAAAATGTAAATTGGATGAATTGTTTATTACATTTGAATACATACTACAAAAAATGAATGGGTTGCCAACGGTACAATGTTTTGCTTGAACATCTCAAATTAAATATCTGCTAAGAAAATGCCAGTGGCTCAGGGGGCTCTATTGGGACAGCACAGCCTATTTCCATGGTGATGGGCATTACTGAGCATGGGGTTGTGGGGGAAGGAGGTGGATGGAGTACAATGAAGGAGGTTTATGGTTTCTTGGTCCCTCTGTCCCTTACCAACAATAGGTATGTGAGATAATTGATTACTGCAGTGGGAGGGGCCAGCAATTAGGATGGAATGCTGGATTTGATTAGTGAATAAAGCCTACTCTCCTAACAATCTGATTGGCTGGCATTTATCCCTCAGGTTCTAATAAAATATTGGCCTTACGATAATCACTGAAATGATTTCAACACTTTGAGAGCCAAGTGGGAACGGGATTGTGGAAAATGGTGCTGCCATAATGCAACACATCTAATGAGAGCCCCAATAATTAATGACATTTCCTCCCTCTCCTTGGATACTCTTCCAGATCAGCAACAATTGAAAAACAGGCATGCCAACATGCATGTCTGTTTCAATCCAGTTTCAGTACAATTTCGCCAAGGGCAATTGCCTTGGCTTATTGGCCCCTTGAGTGCCCTTAGACCCCAGTTATGTTATGTTACGTTATTTTGCATTTATATAGCGCCTTATATACCATTGGTATGGTCTGAAGGTGCTGGTAGGTTGAATGCCCTTGGGAACTGAAGTTCATATCAGTAGAGAGAGCAGAGATAGTCAAAAGGTGTGTGTGAGCACCGGGTATGTGTACAGCTCGTGCGGCATCGGTGTGATAGCTGTTTTCTAGTGGTGGGTGTGGTGGTTGAGAGGTCAGGAGTATGTGTTTGTTCTGGCCGGATTTATCCAGATCGGATGTGGCTGCGTTAGGCCTGAGGAGAACTCCTCGCTGGGGGGTGTGTAACCAGCAGTGATTACTTAGAATGATGTGGAGTAAGCGGCGAATGTTGATATGAGAACAGTTATACCGAATGGTGTCATAGTATCGCTCTGTTCTAGTTGAGTGGTGATGTAAGGAGAGAGTAAGCGTGTTTGTGAGATATGATGGGTTACATGCCCTTTCGGAGACTTCTAATTCATAGAGCGGCTATTGGGCATGCTTCTAAAATTCACAGAGAGTACATTTCTGAATTCAACTTTCACAGAGAGGCTAATTGGCACATTTCTGAGTTCAGCTTTTCACAGAGAGGCTATAGGGCACACTTCTAATCTCGGCTTTCACAGAGAGGCTTTTGGGTGCACTTCTAAGTGCAACTTTCCACAGAGAAGCTATTGGGCACACTTCTAAATGCAGCTTTCCAATTGTACTTTCTGAATTCAACTTTCCACAGAGATGCTATTGGGCATACATTTAATTCAGTTTCACAGGGAGGCTATTGGGTGGACATCAGAATTCAAATTTCACAGGGAGGCCATTGGCCACACTTCTAAATTCAACTCTCCACAGGGAGGCTATTGGGCTTACATTTAATTCTGTTTCATTGGGAGGCTATTGGGTATACTTCTAAATGCATCTTCTAATTGTACTTCTGAATTCAACTTTCACAGGGAAGCTATTGGGCACATTTCTGAGTGCAACTTCTAAATGTACCTCTAAATTCAACTTTCATACTCTTCAAAAATTCACCATCTAACTGCACTTCTGAATTCAACTTTCACAGAGAAGCTATTGGGTGTACTTCTAAATGCAACTTTCTAATTGTACTTCTGAATTCAACTTTCACAGGGAGGTTATTGGGCACATTTCTAAAATCAACTTTCCACAGAGAGGCTATTGGGCATACATTTAATTCAGTTTCACAAGGAGGCTAATGGGTATACTTCTAAAATGCATCTTCTAAATGTATTTCTCAATTCAACTTTCACAGAGAGGCTATTGGGCGACCTTCTAAATTCGGCATTCGCAGAGAGGCAATTGGGAGCGCTTCTAAGTGCAACTTCTAAAAGTACTTCTAAATTCAACTTTCACACTCTTCTGAATTCAACTTCTAACTGCACTTCTGAATCCAACTTTCCACAGAGAGGCTATTGGGCATACATTTAGATTTAACTTTCACAGAGAAGCTATTGGGTATACTTCTAAATGCCACTTTCTAATTGTACTTCTGAATTCAACTTTCACAGGGTGGCTATTGGGCACATTTCTAAAATCAACTTTCCACAGAGAGGCTATTGGGTACACTTCTGAATTCACTTCTAAGTGCACTCCAAATCAACTTTCACAGAGAGGTACACTTCAAATGCAGCTTTTCACAGAGAGGCTGTTAACAGTCACCTTTCTGTCTAGATGCGACGCAAGCTAGGGTTCAGAGTCCCGAGTGAGGTGCATGCTAACAGTCACAGTTCCATTTCGATGCGACGCGAGCTACAGTTCAGATTTAAGTGCTAGTGTGGCACAAGCTAACAGTCACATTTCTATCTAGTTGCGACACAGGCTAGGTTTGGAATTCTATGTGCGGTGTATGCTAAGAATCATATATGCTAACAATCACATTCTGTCTAGATTTGGCGCAGACTCAACTTGAGAAATTCCATCTAAGTGTGGCATATGATAACAATCACATTTCTGTCTAGATTTGGCGCAGACTAAACTCTATTCCATCTAAGTGTGGCATATGCTAACAATCACATTTCTGTCTAGATTTGGCGCAGACTAATCTTTGTGGTTCTCTCGGGGTATGGTACTGGTTAACATTATACTGCAGGCCATTGAAAGGTAAGTTAGAGTGGCAGGAGCTTTTTGGAGTAGAGTAATTGCTCTACTCCCCATCTATGCCAGCACTTACAGTTTTGTCGGTGTCTGGTGGCTTCATTGGCTTCCCCTGCTGACACCTGCAGACACTCTCTGGAGCCGCCATTGTGGGAGCCGCCCTTGGCCTTGGGGCTCTTAGCCGCAGCGGCTGCCGGGCAGAGGGCTGCCCTGGGAGGGTTCAGGATATTGGCCCGTTGACCAATCAGGGGGCGATGGGAGGGTTGGGAGGCGGGATTGGGCTCGGGAAGGAGGGGGAAGGAGGAAGGGGACTAGAGCGCCGAGTGCGCAGGGTTCAGGCACACCAGGCACCAGGAAGAGGGGGCGGCCAATCAGGGAGGATGTGGGCGGGCAGACAAGGCGGGGAGGCGGGCGAGAGAAAACAAAGGGAGAAAGTTACCGGCGAGCAGCGAGCCGGGCCCAGGGGGCCACCGGAGGCACACTACGGGTCAGGGTGGGGGCCCAGGAGGGTCTTAGCCGTGTTGGAGAAGCTGCAGCACCCGCTCACTCCAGGATGGAAATGGAGAGCGCGGTGCGCAGGATTCCGGCACACCAGGCACCAGGAAGAGGGGGCGGCCAATCAGGGAGGGTGTGGGCGGGCAGACAAGGGGGAGAGGCGGGTGGGAGAAAACAAAGGGAAAAACTTACCGGCGAGCTGGGCCCAGGGGGCCACCGGAGGCACACTACAGGTCAAGATGGGGGCCCAGGAGGGTCTTAGCCGTGTTGGAGAAGCTGCAGCACCCGCTCACTCCAGGATGGAAATGGAGAGCGCGGTGCGCAGGATTCCGGCACACCAGGCACCAGGAAGAGGGGGCGGCCAATCAGGGAGGGTGTGGGCGGGCAGACAAGGAGGAGAGGCGGGCGGAAGAAAACAAAGGGAAAAAGTTACAGGCGAGCAGCTAACCGGGCCCAGGGGGCCACCGGAGGCACACTACGGGTCAGGATGGGGGCCCAGGAGGGTCTTAGCCGTGTTGGAGAAGCTGCAGCACCCGCTCACTCCAGGATGGAAATGGAGAGCGCGGTGCGCAGGATTCCGGCACACCAGGCACCAGGAAGAGGGGGAGGCCAATCAGGGAGGGTGTGGGCGGGCAGACAAGGAGGAGAGGCGGGCGGGAGAAAACAAAGGGAAAAAGTTACCGGCGAGCAGCGAGCCGGGCCCAGGGGGCCACCGGAGGCACACTACGGGTCAAGATGGGGGCCCAGGAGGGTCTTAGCCATGTTGGAGAAGCTGCAGCACCCGCTCACTCCAGGATGGAAATGGAGAGCGCGGTGCGCAGGATTCCGGCACACCACGCACCAGGAAGAGGGGGCAGCCAATCAGGGAGGCTGTGGGTTATGGCAAAGTGTGTCTCCCTATATGTAGATCACTTTTTCGAGTGACTTAAAACGTTGATGCTTTTTCCAAACAAAACACAAATTCAAGTCTCTTCAAAGTGGGAATAAAGTTATATAGGGTTTAGGACCAAATAACCTATTTTTATAATGCACATTCTCATAGACCAATGTATGCTCTCAATGACAGCTAACCAAATAATGCTGAATGGATTTTCAAACGTGTGAGTAGCTTGTGTTTAGTCTGACGTGTGATGCTCTGTTGGCTTCAGGAAAAGCCTTCCAGTGTTAGATTTTTCAATCATGCAACAGTTCCTTAAGTCCGACCAGGGTACCATACTTTGTGGAACTCATTTGTGAACCCACAGGGCCATCATTTTGGGGGCCCTGAAGAGCCATGCTGCATTTAAATAACTGGTCCAAATGTTAGGCTGAACATCTAGATTGGCTCATCAAAAGACAGTCATTCTGATTGGTTGTGGGCATAGGAAGATTTGTCAAATGGCTGTTATTTCTTATTTTATTCATGCAGTGTTTCGGTTCAGGCAAAAAAGTATAAACCTTTCACTTTACACAAAAATCAATCAACCGTAAAAGAATTTAAGAAAAGAAAAATTTGAATCAACATTTCTCATTCAAAAAATATAATTAGTCTTTTTAAAACAAATTTCATGAAAACATCACATCAATGAAAGGGGGTAGGTACTCTGTATCTGCCATTATAAGTCCATTATTGTTTTCAATATCAAGGCAAGGAAACCAGTTAGAGCCAGTATCCGGGTCTGCCCCCGGCCAACCAGTAAGCTAGACCATACAAATCCATTATCATTTTCCATTCCCAAGTGCTTTTCCCTTTCTTTTCGTAGGGCCAGGCAATCAGCTTCCAGATGCTTAATGGTTTCTTTAATAGCCAAGTTCCTACAAAGTCTACAGCTTTGATTGCTTGATCCCCGCCCCCACTTGCTCGTCCTTTCCAGAGTCAGGAATTGATTAAGCCTAAATCGTATGTAAATTAGCTTATGTTTAGGACAAGGGAATATATGGACATACTTTGGGAGCTCCTCTCTTTTTAAGAGAAATGTTCTGTCTTCAGCATACGTACTATAAGCCCCCACCTTTTCAGAGGAGATTTATGTAGCTTGTTCTTAACAGTGGCCGCGTTGTTGGAATGCTCCTCTCTAGATGACCCTATCAATGTAAGTATTCCACTCACCTGTTCCTTAAATTCCATGATAGAGGCCCCAGATGCTCTGATTTGCTCCGCCCCCAGCTCTGATAGAGAGACATAGCCGGAAGATTTAACAGCTTTGCATATTCAGCCAGTTTCCTCCATTTAGCTCTAGTCCCCAATGAAATTAGCCCAGACACTTGCCTTATGACAGCATTCGGGACAGCAGTGGACAGCCTCTATGTTTTCTTAAATAACATTCCTTGCATGGTATCAAGGAAGTCCCCCAGCTCAACAAGACAGAGAACCAGACGACTGGCTGCTATTGTGGCCAGCTGATTTTTGGATGGTCCTGTGTACATTGTACTGCAAATATTTTGTAAAGGGGCATGTTGGTGTCTCTAGAGGCACTGCCAATCCTAGGCCCGATCAGCGGGTTGCTATATGCTCCAAAAAGAAGGTTGTATTATTTACGGGCCAGCATTTTTTTTTTTCAATATATCGCTCCGCTCTGATAGCCCGCAATGAACTTGTCTAAGGTTGGGGAAAGCCTCAGAGAATTTCAATCTTCCCCTTTTCAAAGTTTTTCCAGCCCAGATTTTGGCCATGCTCTGGCCAATGAGGTCACTAGGTCTGTCTGCATGACCCATGGCGGGTGGCTTAGGGGTGCCTTCAAAGGCCATGCACACTGGGAATGGGTGCAAACCATCACCAAGGGCCCCTTCAGGGCTTTGTCTATTATTGATTTATAGATGCATATATCACTGAGAGCTAAAAGAGAAACAAGGAGCATGCGTATCCTGGGTTTCTGAAAAAGATGGATTTGGAGTTTTTTTTGGGAAACATTTCCAGCTATGGCATTAAGCAAATGTCTAAATGCAGTTGGTTCCAAAGTCTAGTTTCTGCTACCTGAACCTCTGGTAATGCATCGAGAATGAGGGGTGGAGAAAAGTCTCATATTGGTTAATCTAAGGTGTCTAGTGTTTTTTCACATGTCAGGAGAGAACAGAGAGGGGGTGGAGCAAAGTCATATTTAAACTCATAGATCTAGCACAAAATCTCGAAGCTGCGTAGGGAGCCACGAAGTTCCCGGCTGTAAGCCAAGCTGGAGCAGACTTTAGGTAACTGAAAGAGAAAATGCACTGCTGGATTTTGCACAGCTTAAAGTGTATGCACACATTTGTTAGGCAAATCTATGCAATGTGCGTTGGCATAATCCAAGTAAGAATTTATAAGCGTGCCAACCACAGGGACATGATCCTCATTTGGAATACATTCTAAAATCCACTTAAGCAATCAAAGGTGGAAAAAAGCACGTACTTGGTTGATCTGGCGTGACAAGGAAAGGACTCAATCTCATGTTACTCCCAGATTCCTCACTTTTGTCAAAAATCGCAAAGGAAGTAGGATGTCCAAAAAGAAAGGGTGGGGGGGCGTTAACTGCAAACAATCCTTGAGCAGATGTCTTGGACCTAGCAATAAAACGTCTATTTTTTCGGGATAAAGCTGAATGCCATTGCGTCATATCCAAGTGCAAAACATGCCCAGGCCTGCCACTGATCACTGATTAATCAAGGTATCTGAAGAGCCAGAAACATTAATAGAAATATGTGTATTATACACATAGGAATAATACTTCAACTGAAAGTATTTGAAGATGTTCATTAACAGTTGCAGAAAGATGTTAAAGGGAATGGGAGACAGAGGTGAGCCCTGGGGGACTCTACAGCGTAATCTAAAGTACTTGTACACATATTCACCTTTTAGAAACTATCATTCAGGAAACTCTTAAACCATGATAATGTCTGCTCTGGTAAGGGATTCTAGGCGGCATCAGCAAAATGGTGTGGTCAACGGTGTCCAAAGCTGCGGTAAAGTCCTACATATCCAACAGCGCGAGATAACACTTATTAGCGTGAGCGAGAATCTCATCCCAGGCATCGTTGAATGTAGATTCAATGCCATGCTTCGGGCGGAAACTAGAATGTAGACGTTGTATTTTTTCCATTACTTTATCCATTAGGGTAGGAACAAGTGTATTTTTTCCCCCGGCGGTGCGAAAATACAATAGATTTTAATGGGTGTGGAACCACTCCCTGAGTAAAGTAGCTATTGATAAAATGGTTTACAAACATAACCGAGTTCTCTGCAAAATGATGAATCATAACAGCTCGGAGGAAGTCTAATTTAAGCTTTGTGTGGTTTAGCCTCTGCAATGAGGGTAACACAACCACGTCAGAGACGTCAAGCAATTTGAATGACTGATCTTTGAGTAGTGCAACAGGCATGTCGCCCAAATCATAACCGCTTTTCCTGAATATCCACAAATTTAAATGCAAAGAATTCATTAGAACCAGAAGCTAATTTCATTGAAGGCTTCGGGTATACACAACACAAGCTGGATAAACAAAGGCTTTAATGGCCGAGAACAGTACTTCAGGTTTATTAACAGCTGCGTGAAATTGCTCATGCATATATTGAGATGTGGCAGAAGCAATGACTTTTTTGTATGACTTGCGAGTTTCCTGAGCATGAGTAGCCAAACCCCAGGCCCCGGGCATAGTAGCTGATGGGTAGTGCAGTGGCCTGGAAAATAACCTCCACTTTAAATGAAGACATATATATTATCCTGTAGAGAAAAAAGCCGCACCAAGAAAAGCAGATCTTGGAAGAGGGTATTACATGGAAAGACCACGCCTCATTACGCAACATCACCATGGGAGATGAAAGATGATGAGGCATATTGGAAAGACACATAGTTTGCATGATATGATATGATATGATGTGGCATTTATAACGCGCCTATACACAAGTGTTTCAAAGGGCAACGGCAAGGGAGGGGGAACAGAGGGAAGACAGACAACGATCTTACTAGGCCAAGTGTCATTCAGATCGCGCAAGTGCAAAGGAAGGGGGAGGAAGAAAAGTGCATGGATGGGTCTTGATCATGGTGTGGGAACATACCAAGGAACCGAAGGAAAACCAGACGTGGAAGGCACAGAAATAGAACATCAGGCAAAATAATTCCTTATTAGGTACCGGAAGCCAGAGAGGGAACTTCTGGGGAGACACCCACACGACCACTTCAACAGCTGAACGAGCCGCACAAGCCTGGGACAGAAAAGGCAAACGTTTTAGTCACCTGTCGTTTTAGTTACCTTTTTGAAGAAAATATATTTTACAACAATCCATACGTTTCTTTTACATGTTTCTCGTACAAACCTCTCGCAAACAGCAATTTTCCAGCGCCCAGCTTGTTGAATTCTGAGTGGTCTTTTGGGTGGCACTGGTGGCACAAAAAAAAAAAAACACTTGCTTCACATTGGTTTAGGGTGAAACCTGGTGCTAACTTTATAGCCTGTGTGTCTGAACGGCATCTCAGGTCGTCCATCACATCTCAGACATTCGGGGCATGTGACTGACTGTACCTCACCTCTACTGGCCCTGCACGGGCCATGACTCTCAGGAAATGACCAGATGTGCCAATAGATCAGTCCAACCGTGAGATATAAAAACCACCGGCAAAGAACACGGTCAACCATGATCTCTAATCGCGTTTCTATTAAATCGAAATCATCTCTTTTTGAGCGGGAAAAAAAATATATTTTCAGCATTTTTCTTCTTAAAATTATACTTCTACTACGTGAAATAGCAAAGGCTGCTTAAGCCATTATGGTGCCTCCAAGAACAGTTTTACCCTGAAAGAGGAACCAACCCAACCGCAATTAACAGTAAATACATGCAATGTTCTGAGTAAGTATTAGGAGCTCCAGAGAAGGGCAATGCTTTCGCATCATGTAAACACTCCGAAACTGACTCTTTTTTAATTGGACTCTGAATTCGCGCCGTGTTTCAGCCACCCACTAAGACAGGAATTCTGAACATTAAATATTACAGGCAGCGTGACTCACAAGGAAACCCAGGAGCAGCCCGGGCGTTGCATAATCTGTAGAGGTGCCGTGGCATGCAGACCTGTTGACTCAGTGGGATTCTAATGATGATGGACGTGGAGAAGATATTTATAACTTGGGATGCGTGGGTGGGGGTATGCTTGCCTGACCCCACCCCTACACCCAGATTGCTTTGGACCCACTATATGGGAGATGATCTCTTTCCTTGAATGTCTGGGAGTTGCTGTGCCCTAAGGGATGGGCTACCAGGCTGCTGTTCATCTGTTAAACCCCCTACCACAGTCAGTGAGTACGTTCCCAGACTCCTTCATGCTCCCATCCCCCAACGAGCCTGCTGATCACTGCGAGGGCAGGAGGATGCCATTTCTAACCTAGAACATTGGTATTGTTTATGCCAACCCCGCCCCCCCCTGTATAAATATAGTTGTCGAGTCCTGTCTTATTTTATTTATTGGGCATTTGTATGCCGCCTATACACATGTGTTTCCAGGTCCCACAAGACAAAAAGCGGTAGGGGGACATGGGAAATCATAAACTACAGCAAAGAACGGTTATATTGGCCTTGTGACAATCCTACCATGCAAGTGCATGCCTAGGTGATAAGTGCAAGGGGGGTGGTAGAGGGAGAAGTGCAGGAGTGGAGTTCCCCCCACAGGGGAGCAAATACATTGTTGCCAGACCTGTAGGATGCAATGTCTACTTATATTTGCTATTAAAAGCAGTCACGGTACCGCATTTTTGAAGACACTCGCACCCCCAAGATTTCCTTCTGGCCCCCTTAGGGAGCCAGTCCCAGAGTTAAAACCACTGACCTACAAGGACTCCTATGATAACAGTTTAATCCCTGAATGCTCTGAACGCATTATTTTGCAGTTTCAATGTTTATACTGCAATCTTCGCTGGCCTCAGTGAGGCCATTTCTTTTCAATCTCGAATTGATGAAAAACATTGACACCTTATTTCTGACAGGTGTGGATGCAGGGAAAATGACAGAGTTCAGTCGTTGACCCCTATGCCCTTCAACCACATTGTCCGAAGCTTCCTGCAGCATAGTTAGATCTCGTGTGGTGTAAGCACCAGAAACCCCAGATAAGCATGGGATGGCATTCTCATCTCCCAGGAATGGCATAATGGAACAGGATTGTGTCTATTTTCTTGAACTTGGAAAATCGTCCCCAATGTAAGGAACTCATGGTGGCAACAGTAAAGACAAATAAAAGTGATCACAGTTCAAGGGCGTTTATTAACCTGTATACATGTGGTAGAAAAATGCCCAGCCTAAACCTAAATATAAGATGGGAGCAGGCTATGACCATCAAATAAAAAAAGGCAGTCCCAGTGGTGTCTTGTCAAAATAAACGGGCCTATACTAAAAAAAAAAACTATTGCCAATCCTACTGCTAAGTTATGAAACAGTGTTGGGTAGTGTTCATAAGAATAGAAAGAAGTGTTCACAAAATGATAAGTCAGGATGTTATGGCCGGGGGTTTCCCTTCCCCAAGTTTTCTAGCACGGGACAAAGGCGGGACTCTAAAGCACAGCACACTCCTGGGCTTCTCCAGTACAAGGTTACAGTTACTTTTTAAGAATATCAGGGATCTTTTGTGTCTAAGACTCTTTCAAGCAAAGTCTCTGACTTCAGAGGGCCTGATGTATCGTAAACAATAAAACAAAAGTTCCTTTAATTTCTCTTTATGTTGGGCGATTACTTTTTAACCGTGAATCCCTCTCAGCCGGGCTCTGATCCATAGTCTCCCTCAGTTGGACTCAGACAAACCAATAGCATGGTGGACATCCCTCAGTCGGGTTTGCATTTATCCCCACAATGCAGTTCCTTCACTTTTTCCCAATGGGGAATTCCCACCACCAGTCAGGCTTTCTCTTAGCCCCCAGTCAGGCTTCACACAGTTCACACGGCGTTCCCCTCTGCAGAGAGCAAGCACCAATTTCACAATTCTTACACAGCGTTCCACTCAGGCGGTGGCGAGTGCCAATTCCACAATTCTTTGTACTTTAACAACTTGTCAAGGACTTTCGAGTGTACAAGGGATTTGACTGGACCCGTGTATTACCACCTTGACACCTCCCGTCAGCTTTCCCTATGGACTCTTGGTATTTGAAGTGTTAATCTTTTCTCTTGTTGCCACTGCAACCTTATGCAACCTTAAGCTTAACACAGCCAGGATCCAATCAGGCTTCCTCCCCACTCACCAGCCGTGCTGTTCCTTTGCCGCTGGAGTCAAGGACAGTACCATGATGCTAACCTCTTCTCCCTGCCCTGGCTATCAGTGCAGGAAGGTTCCATGTACCGCTGATATCCAGCAAACCATCCGCCAGCTGCGATTCCCATTACTTTGTTTAGAGGTTTTGCTGGTCTCTGTTGAAAAGTGCAAGGAAAATTCCCTCCTTGACGACCTTTCAGGTTGTGCCACTTTTCTCCTCCATTTGAACTGCCATCCTGGACTCACTGCTTCCTCCTATATTCTGACTTGCTCAGAGGGTGCTCTCGTGCTCCACATTTTATACCTATGGGGAAGGAAAAGGGCAGTCAGGTGAGTGAAATTAGTGGCAATTGCCTGTCTCTGCCTGACCCTTGAGTTGGGATATGTCAGGTATACAGCGCTAGTGTTAGTCCGTTATCTTTCAGGGTAATCGGTATGTGAGAACGTGTTCATGTTAAGAAAGGGGGGGTTGAGTTTTTAAGTATCCTACAGAGTAGGATGGAGAAAAGGTGTTGTAAAGTTGGTGTCCCACTTCCACTCCCTGGGGACCCCTCTCCCCATCCAGGTGATCCTTCCGCACTGGTCCACTGCCAGGAACTGGATCCAATAGCGATGACCGTGTCCTGGCCTCCTGGATGACAGATCCCGGGTGACTAGTAAGTCAGACACCTTCAGGTTTCTTACACCAGTCAGGTGAAATTAATGGGGACATGGAGGATGGCATTTCTGAATGAGGTCCTTCATTTCAGATCCTTGCTGTGCATAGGATCCCCACAGATACACCACGTGTGTGCAGTCATGCGCTAGAACTCGGGTGGATCCCAGGTTGCTGTGCCCTTTCCTGATCCATCTCTGAGGTGTCTAAGAATTAATAGACAGTACGCAAGGATGAGGACGTGCAAACAGTTATCCTTATTTTAGTGGCTCTTTTTCTGAAGAACAGTTCATTTTCAAGACCTTCCTTGTTGCCATGTTCTCCGTTGTTAAGTGAAGTCAGGCTTGATTAGTGACAACTGAGCTATAACCCAGAATCCAACACATGTGAATGTGAAACTCATATCTGGAACCAGGAATATCCTTGCTTCAGACCTATGGAGGCCCGGGTGTAGGTTGGTACAAGCAATTTCACTGCCTGTTGCGTACAAGCAAAAGCTTTTTTGGCATTTGCAAATCCCCAAAAAACCTAACAAATAGTAGCAAGCAAGGCAAATACATCAAGGATTTCACTACAATTAAAATATGACCCCCAGGTATAGAACCTTAGCAGCATCCTTAATCATGCTAGCAGCCTTGCTTTGAAACTCTTCTGCAGTCCCTCCCTCCCCATCTCCTGTTAGTCAGATTGGGACCATTATAGATCAAATTGCTAGGTTGCCTTGCATTTTGTTCTCAGATCTGAAAAATAGAAGGGGGCCATTCCCTCTTCCAAACAAGGCTCAAGATAGGGATGCCACTATGATGTCCCCGTGGGCCTCTCATTAGTCAGGGATGGTTGGAGGGAGGGCTCATAGGCAGGCCTTATCTAGAAGCACCTCAGCTGTTCTCAACCCTGCCCTCTCATTTCACGTGAGCACAGGTGTAGGAACATGAGGAGGGTGGGATGAGCCGCAGAAGGACAGCCAGAGCCAGTTAAGCATACCCAGGTACTAGAGTCAGCAGACAGCGCGTGCCTGACTCACTGCTTTGATTCTTCAGGCTTGGTGTCCTAGAGTGCCACCTGGACATACCACTTTGGCCTTCTGCCCAACCCCATTCCTGGCACACCTGATATTCAGCCTGCCTTGGCGCTCAAGAGGGACACTGTGACCCAGAGCAGCACCAATCATGTTTTCGCCACAGGGTCTGACCGTTTTTTCGGCCAGTCTAGGCAACCCAGGGAGATTTTAAAGTGTATTTTCCTTCTACGTTGCCTAGAGAACAGGGTGTTTCAGAGGGGTTGGGGCATATTATGCCTTCCAAGAAGCCAGGCTGTACATGTTGAAGACCAGTGTATGAGCGCAGACCCTGCGGTGTGTGGGATGTTTTTACCCATGCATCCAAGCCCTACCATAGAACTGTGCATTACTGGCATTGAAAACATCATGATGGCCAGAACTCCCCAGAAAATGCACAAGGAAAACATGAAGCATAGATTGCCATCCATTTTTGCCTCTGTTAATGTTAATACAAGAGACCATGGCCAGGCCCTATCCTTTGGCTACACACAGAGCAAAAACCAGTGCAAAGAAATATGGTGCTGTTCAAAACCTGAAATGTATTAATTCAAGACAGCTCCCAAAAAGGGGTGCAGTACCGGTGCTCGACACTAACCGGCGCTAGCGGTCTAAACTCTGACAGGAGGCCTGTCTTACAGGAGCTGACAAGGATCCTGAGGTAGCTGGAAACTTCAAAGCCTTGCTGGTTAATGAGAATTCTTAACACCTACTGTTCCCAGGCCCCACATCAGAAGACAGTCTGATCTAATTAAAAGTTCAAGAGACCTCTGTCCATGGGAAGCATTCACACCTGCTCTTACCAGCAACAGCACAAGGAGATCACAGGTTTCTGTTAACCATATGCAGAGTGGCACCCTGCTCTGCTGACCTCAGTCAACACAATAGACTCTTCTGCTGAATAGGATATGCTGATTTGAGGTGTAATTGTCAACAGTTGCTCTGGGGGAAGGAAGACATTTGATCTCTGAGTCAAGCCAAGAACCTGGGGGTGGAGCCAGACACAGATGTGAATTCCATTAAGGGCAAATGTATGTTTTATTTAATTGCTTATAAAATATTCTATTAAGCTTACAAAAATGTACAATTTGGAGATTCTTAATATGAAAAATGTACCTACAAATTGAGACTAAGTTCAACTCTGTGTGATGTTCTGAGACCGAACCCCGGGATTTATGAATATTGTGGGTATGGTGTTTATGCTAGAAACATGATAACTTATATTAATATGCTCAGGGAGAGGGTGCAGGTCTGTGTAAATTGTGAGGAAAAACCAATATGGCAAAAGTCACTAAAAAGCGTAAAATGTTGTCGTTTCTAAACCCAAGCTCGTAGAAACATGTGCCTTGAACCAAACTGTACCTTAAGCAATCTGTGATGTGAACATGTAATTCCAATGACATATGTATCTGGGAAACCTGTTAGTTATGAAAAAATAATTTTCTAAGTAAAAGCAAAGGCGCGTTTCTTCAATAGATTGTAAATTGGTAGCACTGGATGACTCACAACTCTGTTCCCCAGTCAGGCGACAGAGAATCCTATAGCCTATCAGGATCCTCAGAGGGTTGGGCATAGAAAGTCAGCCTTCCCACCCACTTTCAAAAGACATAAAAAGAACCACTGAGACCCAGGTAGAGACATTCACTTCCCACTTCAAACTGATTTCTTGCGAAGCACTTTGACGGACGACTTCAAATTCAGGCAATATCCAGAGACCAGAACTTAGGAAACCAGACTCCAGACTTCAAATCCAGACAGATCCTGAGATCCAGAACTTAGACTCCAGAACTTAAAGCAGAGGGGCCAATCCACAAGCTGAATCCTTTTCAGCAGGCCTCAAAATCTTTTGCAACCTGATATTAAACAGCCGGGCTGTGCTGTTCGCTTCTGGCTAGAACTTTTGCCGGAACCAGAAACCCAGACCAGACCGCTGTGCAGTGCCAATAAAAGACCAGACCGCTGTGCAGTGCCAAGAACTTTTGCCAGAACCAGAGATCCAGACCAGCAGAGCAGAGAGAACCGCAGCTAACCCTGTTGACCAGATCTGTGACGAGGCCCATTCCTTCCAAAATTAGGAGTGAGTATCCAGCCAGAGCTGTGCAGAACCAATTTCTTAGTCTAAAATAATCTGATCCCATCCATTTCAACCTGTTTAGAACTGCATAGAAATCGTGTGTCCATTCTGTGATTTCGAACCCGTGAAAGTGTCATTTGTCATTTGAATCTTACTTTATTTCTGAAAATCGACCTCCACTAAATCGTCCGTATCTTTGGAACCGCGCGTGCTAGGAACGAGATTTTACTTTCATTTTAAAGCCAAGATACTCAGCTTTCCAACAGGCCCTAAGTGTCTACTCCTTATAGTTTTTCCGTAATCGCGCTTTACACACTCGGAAAAAGTGCAGCGAATTGAAAACTAGTTCAATCTCATCACACGTTAAAAAATAGCTGTCTCTTGCTTGCATTGCTAAACATTAATTTTCAACCTGATAATCCCTCCTGAATCATTGCTAGTGTTGACCTGGACTAATTCAAAGTAGCTATCACCTACCCTGAATCTCCTATAGGGAATTAAAATCATTTTTACCATATTGTCCACTTCTTTGCTAATCGCATGTAAAAGTATTTTTGCCTGTGTTTTAAAATCATCCCTGTTGCTCTAAGCTTTATAGGGGGGAACTGAATTGGTATTTCATTTGATTGTATTCCTGAAAATTGTGTGCTCCCCTTCCATCTCCTTATATTGCATAGGGGGGGAGTGAATTGTCAAAAGAAAAAGTGATCATATTATCTCTTGTGGAAACCATCTCAGTTATTTCTGTGCTGCATTCTTTTCCATCATTGCATTTCCTTGAAACCATAAAAGCATTCTCAGCTACCTTATCCGCTCGATACCGACTCCTAAGTAATTAAAAAATTTGCTAGTGTAATATTGTCCATTGTTGATCACTGTCATATTCATAAGTATGCTATCAAATATTAATGTGTTCATAAAAGTGTGATATATATCTTGTTTAATTTTCAATAAATCTTTTAATTTGCAAAACAAACCTACTTCTTGGCTCAGTGAGGTCAGGGGGATTCAGAGAGAGGGGCATTATATAAGGGTTTATCATCCAGATTCATGAACTAGTCATAAAATATATAAATACAGGCTTTCATTGGGCATCCCAGACTAGGCACTGACTTAGTTGGAGTACTGAATTGAAGTCACTCAACAGGTGCACTGATGATACATTTATTTACGGTCTGTGTAGTGACACAGTTTCACGAGAGAAGCACCAGCCTGCATCTCGTGAGACATCAAAGCGGGAGAGGGTGAGAGAGATGGCGCAGCAAAGTGTCACTCCCTGCGCTCCTCTTAAAGAAGGAACTCGGCAGGGCCATTTTAAGCACTTTTGGGGCCCTGGGCACGGACATCTTTGGGGCCCCCCTCCACCAAACCAAACGATTTAAGCAATCAAGAATATCTGCCCGCCCACCACCGAAAACACAACCCATAGGTTGATATGCTGCCTCACAGCATTAAAAATAAGGATGTTTACTCCCTTTAAGTCCCCTTACCCTCTTCATTCTTGCTCTAATCAGAATGATAAACAAGTACTATTTGAAGGCCAACATTATTGATTGATTTCTTTTTTTATTTATTTATAGAGCGCTTCTAGGGAGAGTTTACTTCTGTTCTAGCATAGATTCAGGAGACTTTTTATCAATAGAATCCAGGAAGGCATGCAGCCTGTAATATTCATGCTGGACTGTATGTAAAAGGTACGTGTAACCCAGAATAGACAGAAAACTCACATTTGCTGCCTCGCAGAATGCAAACGTGCTCAAGCATGGATAGAGGAGACCAATTGATAGGAAGGAGAAAGGTACACAAACCATGGCATGGATAGTGGATGCAGATTAGAAGCTACCAGGAAGGTGTTTTTATCCAGACAGACTGAGATTATAAGTGGGACATGGTTTTCAAATAGTGTTGCCATTAGATATCAAAAGAATAAAGTGCCTGTGGTGTGCAATAGATCAATGCTCCCTATTATAGTGCAAGCAACACTATAGCCAATGAAACCATGAGTGAGGCTGTTTTGAAGATCATACCCTGAGAAGGAAATCACTCTGAAGGCCTGACATTTTTGAAAGGTCCATGGACTGGCAATTTCAAGAGGCTAGGCAATACAAGATTAAATCAGATGCACAGCGTTACACACACTGGTTAAGGGGTAAATCTGGAATGTGTGCCAACTCTGCAATTTCTGCATTTAAACACTTTCATCTCCAGTTCTTACCATGAACTAAAATACTCTAATTTTATAAACTGACTTGGAAAGTACACCAATAACATTGCCAAACATGGAAAATATTATAGAAGGGTGTAACGCAGAATGATTCTAGCTTCATTCTCTCCATCATCAAGAGAAGTATAGAAGTTTCAGCATACCAATCAGTGTGATTTAATCAGTGTTGGTATTTTGTATTTTAAAGCTTTACATAGTTCCAAAACACTGGCTTGTGAAACTGTCATTCATAAATGTGCAGAAAAATCTTTGACTTTTACAAAAATGCAAAGTGTTCTTTTACGTCAAACAAGCATACATTAAAATATGCTTGCCCGAGTCCTGCACGATCTGGTCCGCTCCCTTCTGTCTACCACCCCTTCCACTCAAATGGCCTGCATAAGAAGAAAGATCAAGTAATGGACTAAAGGATGCCACCAGCATGCGAGGAGGCAAACTTCACAGAAAACAGTACAGTAATGTACGAGATATTAGATGATTTGACCAGGATCACTGTATTGTCTGCTGGCAAAGCCAGGATACAAGCAGGGATGCTTTGGTTTTTGGTTCTAAATTCTGATACTTATTCATCTCTTGGACTAACAGTTTATTCTCATCATTGGAGATGATTGCCTAGGTCTACAACACCCCATCTGAACAAATCATTTTCTAGACCTTCACCATAAGGATGACATGTTTGTTTTTATAGCAACCCCTATCTGGTGTAGGTGCATTGCTGATAATAACACCTGTTGTGCTGCAAGACCAAGTACATACACAGGCAGGTTTATAAACTTTACACATAGGAAAGGCTCAGCCAGCCTTACAGGAATGTGCTATTATAATCTTGCATATGAACACATATCTCTGCAATGAGTGCTTAACACACTGAGCTAACTTCTGAACCTTTCTGGCACTCATTTTACCAATATGTATTTCAAATGTGGCTATTGCACATGATCAAAAAAATTCCCACAGGAAGGAAAGAATGCTAGAGGAGTTGTGCCGCAAGGAACGAACACACAAACTATATGTACCACAGTGAACCCAGACAGCATTACATGATGAATTGATCTAGGCAGAATGTACTTGCCAAAACAGACATACAATAGGTTTAGTGCCTCAGCACCATGCCATAAAATATCCTGATGTGTGCCATTTAAGTCTGGTGGACAAAGGAATCTTACCTCTTTAGTTCAGGCAGCCTTGTGTGGCCCCGTCCAAGGTAGGAGCCCTGGGCAAGTGCCCCTTTTGCCCTCCTATAAAAACGTCCCTGTTTGGGTCATGTGTAGGCAACAACCATCTGGTCTTTGCTTGGTTTTGGCAATTAACATGCCAAGTGAGCCAGAAAGGGGCACCATATTTGCTCTGAATAAAACACCAAAGTAAACATGCAAAACTGTTTTGGACTGTTCTGTTAGGAGAGTCGGAGACATAATGAGAGGCCGGCATCTCTAAATGTGTAGGGCTAGGTTAGCCCAAGCACATTTGTTGGTTTTCTTATCAGTGAAATTATGTTTGAGGCAATAATGTCGACTGATTTTTACTTTGATTATAATCAATAATAACTTGAGAATTATGTATGAGTGTCATGATTGAGTGAAGCAACAACACTGATACAGGCGGGCTTTACATGACGTAGTGGCCCATAGAGCAAGTAAATAAACCCTTGTGAATTGAGGGTGTTTAAAGTGTTCTCGAGGGCTGTTATTAACTGGGATAGTAAACCGGTCAGGTTATTATTTGCACCCTGGCTTGTTGTGGGGATGCCAATGGCCTTGTTTGAATTAGAACATGGCAGAGTGATTCATTCATAAGTGGAAAAAAAAATCCAAAAAAAGTATGGCCAGCATGGAACTGGCAATGGAACTACTGTTAGTCCCATCTTGATTTCACGTCTTGGCCATCAGAGAGGTCCACAGCAAAATGAGGTGATGTCTGGAAAGTTTAGAATTCATCTTAACCTCTGGTATTGCTCTAGGCAACCCTCCAAACCATTGTTCTTCACCTGCCAATCCCTTACAGAAAGGGGCTACATACAAACCAGGCATGGTGCGAGGAGCAGTGTTGTTAGTAGTAAAGAGAATTTGTGGAGGTAAGTGTGGTAAGCGGGCCATGGATGTTGGGGAGCAGAGAGTGAAAGAGCTCCAGGGGTCTTGGCCACAAGGATGTCATGCACACCGAAGGTGATCAGGCTAGTGTGGAATCCTTGATGAAGAGGTGGAGGAAATGAGGAATATGTGGAGGCAGTGAGGGGAAGCAAACCAAGCCGATGGGGGGAAGGAGGCAGGCACCAAGTGGCCCCAAAAGGTACACCAGGCCGTCTAAAGGCTTAGACTTTTGGCCAGAACTAGGCAGTAAGGCCTGCATTCCAAGCCATCTGTTTTACTGGAGTCCATTGTGACATTACAAAGGCGAATGCAAGAGAATCATCATTTGCAAAATGAGTCAACTGATTTTAGTAACCAACATTCTTTTGATGGCGAAAGTGCTCTTTCTGCTCCTAAATTTTCCATAGCAATTCCACTGGAAATGCTTCTGTAAATGATATGCACAGTAGTAATTATACAACTTTACTATAAAGTTTCACACTGGATTCCTCAAACGTCTGTGGGCTCTATTAATTGTGTCATCATTAACTTATTTCATGGGATTCAAAATGACGAAGGTCTGAGTCGGAACGTCCGGGATTTGAACTTATTTCTACAAGTCATGAAACGATATCTCATTCCAGCATCTCTTGGCTAAAGATACCCTGTTTTGCAAGAGGTCTCTCTATTGGGTTAGCTCTTTATCACAATCTAAGACCATCATTCTGAATTTTGCTGCAATTTTCATCAGATTTTATATTGTATTTTTCTATTTCTTTTAATAGGATTAAGAAGTAGAAATTGAGGGAATTTACTTACCTCATTTTACAAAGTGTCAACATAAAGGCCCTGATTCACAGAAGTGTTTTATAATGGCGCAATGCCATAGGAAAACGCTCTGTGAATCATGCACATAGAGTGGTTAACACATTTTTGTTGGCCATCATCATTTTCAGCTTAAGGACTTCATTGTTAACAAAACAACACTAAATGCACAGACATACATATGTTCTGTTATCCAATACTTATACTGCACCCATCACCACTGCAGTGGTCTTACGGCAGAAAGGTGGCATATTGTGAGCCTGCCAGGGTGACACCAGACCTTAGTCTGTGCAAAGGGGCGGGTGATTTGGACAAGTGGTGATAGGAAAGAGAAATTAGACAATAGAATTACCAAAATCACAGAGGAACAATAATTGGGTTAAGTGGACAGGGATATGGTTGTCTAGGTAGGGTTGCATGTGTCTTCCTTGTGATAAGTTATTTGTAAGCATGAGTGTGCAAATCAGGAGGGAACAACTCGGTTTAGGGCAGGGGTTTATAGTGATGGCAATATCTAGAACTGACAAAGCATGATACTGGATGTTAGTTGGGGAGTGGCTGCGTTATGGTCTTGATACATATGCCAAATACATACGTGTGATCATCGGACACCTACTCTTTAGAGAGGGTTGCATGATGCTTCAATACAACCAGTGACCATTGGCTTATATAGAGCCCAAGTGTGCTCATCTCAGACCAACGTTCTAAATTATTGAAATGACGTAATGCCGGCGCATGGTATGTGCCACGTGTGTGACTGCCCAGGCACTCTCTATACAGGGATCTTCACAGCTCTCACCCCTGCTCACCAGCAGCACCAGGGTTAATAAGATGCGTCTCAATAATCATTCCCCCAGCACCAGGCGTTCAGGCCTTGCAAGTCCCTCAACATGTCTCCACACATTTGAAGGCACCGTTTTTTTATCAGTGGTGAAAGGCAGCATGTGTCCCTAAATTAGTGCTAATGTGTCGGTGATAAGAGCTAATGTGTGTTTTTGCATCTGAAAGCACCCACACCGCTCCAGTTTCCTACCACAATCTGTGTCTATTCTCAAAACAATTTAACAGTCACAAAATAACCCCTTTGTCCCTTTTTAAACTGTAAAATGTGTTTATTGGAATGCTTTCACTGGTGTACATGCATTCACAATGGGGAATGCACACTTACTATCATCCATGTTTCGAATTTATATTTGTCAGGTTAGTTTAATATGTTTTTTTACCAACCCGGTCTACATTGAAGACTCGGATCAAATTCCAGATTCGCCACTTAACTAGGAGTGTGTGTCCTCGAGCACATTATCTTCTGGCAATGGGTCTTATATGGCAAGATGTTAGGCCTGGAAAGGGATTTAGCACTCAGTATACGCATTTCAAAAATCCCAAATCATAGTTTTGTCAGATGTTGCTCCATTTATAATAATAACAGTGACCATTCATAAGCACCTCACAAAGGTCTTGTTACTAAATTCCTTTAATGATGCACTAGAAACATGTCAGACTGTCACTTACTGCAACGTCACGTAGCTGTATTGTCACCCCAGCGAGGTCAGTACAACTATACTCCACACATGTGTTATTGCACAGGGCCTCTCGAATCCTAGGGTGCTCCCCTGGCGGCAACTGGGTGAGGCTTACATAATGGAATTGGCGGGAACATAACCTGAGGTCACCTCATCGAGGGCAAGATATCACCCTAAGACCATGAGGGTGGGGTCAGGGGGTCGTTGGGCACGCTTATTAGATCGTAAGCCCCGCCCATTCCTAGGGGAGGAAATGGGAATGTAAATGTGTTTGCGGGTTGTTAGAGGTCACTGGTAAAACGTGCTTTGTTTGTGTGCCAGGTTCGGGATCAGAGCCTGGCCCTGCACGTTGATCTTATCTTGCTTTCTTTGCTTTCCTCATGGCAGACTGAGCTGCTCCTTTACTGTTTGGAACCGTTCGCATTGACTGTTCGACAGAGCCCATAACAAACAACATACGTCACTTTATCTGCCTCTGATTTTGAGGGATTGTATTCTGAAATATGCAGATCTTTGTTCTGCTCCCTGGACTCCCACCAGCCCTGATAACACCACCCCTCACGTTCACATTGAAGCCCTTGCATACTTTAAGCTGGATACATGATTCAGCAGTACGCACTTCAAAGTGCAAGCAAGTGCCGTAGGTAGTACTGTGTGAGGAACTGGCATCTGGTAAGGGTGTACAAGAACTGGGTTTTTTGAAAAATTCATAGTAAATAATAAAATCATGCAGGTAATTCCATCTCAGGAAGGCTGATCAGCTCCCCCCCTTTTAGAAAGCTCCATGCCAAAAGCATAGTGTCCATCTGTCGCAGCCCAGCTGCACCAGTCTCCTGATCTGAAGCCCCTACTCTCTAGGTGCACAGAGCTTGTTCAGAGGTCAAAATGTTTCATAGGCAGATGTAAATGGTTCTACAGTGTTCTACCTTATTAAATCTTAGTAAATTAAAGGGGATGCGTAAGTTACAACCATCTTCATCGAGACTATGGGCCTGATTCTTGGAATACTTTTCACTGGTGCAAAGTGTCTTTGCACTGCCAACAAACACCCTGATTCATGGAACAGTGCAAAGTGTCTTTTCGCCATGCAAAGACACTTTCCACGGCACAAATATGCTTTGCACCGTGCGATCCATGAATCAGGATGGAGCAGTGCAAAGTGTATTTGTGCAGTGCAAAGTGACTTTGCACGGCAAAAATACACTTTGCACTGTTCCATGAATCGGGGTGTTTATTGGCAGTGAAAAGTACTTTGCACCATGCAAAATATTCCATGAATCAGGCCCTATATCTGTTCAGTCTCCAAAAATTGACATCAACATGGGTTCGTGGAAATGCTAATATATTAAGATATAACATTATTTGAAACAATATGACATTTTTACATTTTGTATTTAAATATTACAAAACATTCAAAGAAAAATATAAGTTTCTTGACATCATACTGTTATATGTGTAATATCTCATTACTTCTTTTAAGGTAGTAGTGTCTATGAGGATTTTGCTGTACAATGTAAATTTACCTTATATGATCAACAATCACTGTTGACATCTGTATGTTTAACTGTTCTTGGCAAACTTGTTATGATGCATTTACCATAAATGGGCATAAACACCAACACAGATAAATATGTTTTGGTTCTGTCTCCAACTGTATACATAAACATGTTATGCTCTCATGCCAAGTTTAAAGGTGCATCTTTTTGTTTTTGCCATGTATGCATCAAATACCAACAACATGAAACCTTCATCTACCAAGAAATGCTACGACACCTGTAGCATTTCTCGTTAGATGAAGAATCTGGCATGAGAAATAAACAAACACAAGTTTAAAAACATTGGTGCACAAATATATCTTAAAAAAGCATTGACAATTCCAAATGTTTGGGCTTTTGTGTAAGCATGGGAAAGGCACTTGCCAAGCACAGTCGCAGTCACATTAACTGTCCATTGACGGTAGCAGGTACACAATGGTGCAAGTACCTGGGCATCTAATAGCATGCCTGGCAAATGCCTAATACTTATACACACGCAAAAACGGTTGGCTTTGACGATGCTTGTTTTTAACAGGACTTTGGTTAAGGACACACACAGTGCTTCTAAATCGAGTGGCTGAAGGCAGACCTGGCAAGACATTTTAATTACATCAGTAGTGGGTTCATAACTCCAATTAAGTCATTAACATTCAGAAGAATGCTTTGAAAAAACATTGGCAGGCACTTTGAGGTCAAAGTTTGATTGTAAGGCTTGATGAAAGGGAGCTCAAAAAGTTCCCATGAGAAGGTGTTTTGAGAGGGGAGGGCAGATACTGGGTGGGAGTGGCCACAGGGATTAGCATGGCCATGGACAGTCAATGGGTGGGCATATAACCAAACAACACCTACAGGCTGTGTGTCCCTCCTCCTATACCAATCCTTCTTATCTGTACTATAATGCAATAGTTTTGGCTGAAACATGTAGCAAGCAACACCTAATAGCCCAAACTAAAAAGGGAAACAAACTATGTTTTTGTTATCATCTTCCATGTTGCTCTGTTTTTAACCTTTAATTAATTTCCAATTTTTATAGTTCAATATCCAAAGCATAACTGTGCAAGCTCATTGTTCATAAGGTGCAATTCGTCTGCCTTATTATCTTGTTTAACATTTTTATTACTACTTCCTTTTTATAAGATCTAGATTCTTAATTATATCATTGTCCTAACATCCCCAAGATCTTCGTTCATCATCTGATCATTGCCTTCACATCCTCTACTCCATGAAATGTTTCGCTGGTGATGTAGCTTGGCAGGAGCATTGAGAATCATCTATACAAAAACAAGAGTAACAATGTGGCAAGTGAGGATTCTACACAAAAGATACATTGTTTAGTAATCAAAAAAAATAAACAAATGTTTTTTTTTAGCAACATTGATTTGATTCTGTGTGCTGGATCAATATTATGATTTGCACAATTAGGAACATGCCTTCAGATTATTTGTATATATATATATATATATATATATATATATATATATATATATATATATATATATATATATATATATATATCTAAGTCAACATAATCCACTGGCTCCGAACTGAAAGTCGTGTGAAGCACGCCATTCCCAAATGCCATGACTTATGGTTTGAAAAAGTGGCAACTATTTAATATGGCATTCATCGTCATTAATGTACCAAATTTCGATGAGGTGACATCATTGCTTATACACCACGTGATGGAACCACATAGATTGATTTGTTTTTTAAAGAAACTATTTCCATTTTTTCCCAATGTGGATTTGTATTTGAACCATCTTTGCGGTTTTTACTATAAGTAATTAAATCTTTAGTTGATATGAAGGGGGACAGACCAGTATGTTAATCTTTTCTAGTCGGCACTGCATCTGAGACCATTGAATATCTTTGGGTTGCATGTTCACCCATTATGGATTATGTTCAATATTTTGTTCTGGCCTATCCTTTATGAGATCACATTCATTGCTTGAGCCCAGAACAACAGGTGTCCATTTCATGAATCCATTGGGCATTGGGTTTGTTTTTGTCTTAACAGTATTTCCTGATTACCTCCTCTGAAAGGTGGCTGAACTTCTTCTACACCCATACCTTTAACCTCTTCTAGCTCATTGTTTTGCACCTCTTTATTCAAATGGGTGGCTGTTGGATACTTCAGGAATCCTTTTTAATAGCTCCCATGTGTTCCTGTAACCTTGTTTTGAGCTCTCATATAGAGCTCCCAATCTACAATGTGCCGACCTTTACATGTTGTTACATAGATCACATAACTTGTGCTGCAGTTTTCCAGATGTGATTGATTTATATTTGTTGCCATTAGGTAGCACTAAGTCTTTGTGTTTGTACAATAAGTGTTGAAAAATGTTATAATGTTCACATTTGTAGTTGCCAACTAGCTCTGTTTTCTTCAATTTTAGTTTGAATGTTCTTCTTTCCATTATGTCTTAAGGTTTGAGAAAAAATGGACTGATTTGCAGGCCGATTCATGGAATGAATGTGCGCTGAAAAAACGGCGCACGTGTGCGAAAACGTGCGAATCGCAGTGAAATAGCGAAAATCGCAGTGCAAGTGCGATTATCGCATAGAAAACAGCGCACATCTATTCATGGAAGTCCGTGCACGCGCAAAATGTGGGATGTGGGATGAAAAAGTGCGCGGCGCACGCTGGCGCACGCTGGCGCAGAGGTCATCGAACGCCGTGCGATAAGGCCACAGCGTATTCGCACATAGCGTGGCGCACATAACAAAAGTAGGCGTAACACGGGGCGTTACATGCAAAATGGGGGACAACTCGTGAAAATGTGGGCGTCACGAGGGAAGTACAGAAGGCAAGTGCGCGGAAAGCCCACATGCTCGCCTACAACACGTATTCATGGAATGGAATAGGGAAAAACAGCGCACGGCCAAAGACGCGCACAGGCCCATACATGTCCGCCACACGAAAGCAGGCGGTAGCGTCCCTGCGCAGGAAAAAAATGTGTGCCAAAGTTCCACATGCGATTGTGCTGGGTGCGTGTATTTCAGGGGTGCGCGAGAAGTTCCACACGCGATCGGGCCTGGGGGAGCGTGTGCGTGTATTTCAGAGGTGCACGAGAAGTTCCACATGCGATTGGCCTGTGTACGCGATTCCATTGGACCAAAGGCCCTGACAGCGCAGGTGCGTCTGTGTCGTGACACGCGCTGGCGTTTCCCTGTACCCGGGGGAATGTTACAAGACCAAAAACTGCACGTCCGAGTGTCAGCCCGTGTAATTGGAGGATAGGGCCTCAGTGCCTATACGTGGAAGTGATGTTGGACTTGTGGTGCGGTTTAAAAGGTACGTGTAGTACGTCATTTCCTTGTACGTGCTTCTCGTGGAGAGCGAGTGGGTGAAATCTGTACTTCTTGTCGGTTCACACGCGATTTACTTCACAGCTTTTCTAGTTCTTACTCCCTGTTACCTCTGTCAGTATTTTTCTGATTTTCTCTTCGACCTGTTTCCTCAAACAGCGTTGACTTCTCCTTTTGTCCTGTCTCCTCAGACAGTGTACAAATCTTCTTTTGGCGGGGGCGTTGCCAACGCGCACACGTGCGTATTTCTCACGCTCTTTTCCCAGGCAGACGGTGAGTCGCGCACATATTTACCAACTGTGCTAGCCCCGTTTGTAGCGTACCCCTTCAGAGGTCATTGTAGGCTGCGTGTGACACGCATACGTTCATTTTTGTGTTTCTGGGTGCCACAGCGTAGTGCAGGTTCCGTTTCCCACGCACGTGGTTCACGAGGGGTCGCGTGCACATCATTTTCTGTTTTAGGGGTGCCTGTGCGTTGCGTGACCCATCATCTTTCCCCAGGGGTTCCATACAGCCTTGCTAGAGCACTTGTGTACGAATTCCATCTAGTACCCTACCCCTTTGACCCCAATTGCCCAGGACAATTGTCTACTGCAACTCCCATACGCACAACTCCATCAGTGCCATGGCTGGGAGGCGAGCAAGCAGTAAGGGTGGCAAAGGAGGCCGAGCCTCAAGAGGTGGGCGTGGTGGGCGTGGTAGGGGACGTGGCCAGGATTTGCAGACTACCCCTATCCCCCCACGTGTGGAGGACCAGTCAGGGACACACATCCCCCGCCACCATGGTTGAGGGAAACGTGGCTGACACCATCCCTGCTCAGCCCTTGTTGGACCGGCTCGTTGTGGCACCTGACCTAGCACAGGGTGACTCCCAGGCTGACTTCTAGGCCATTGGTGGCGGTGCAAGCCAGTGCACCAGGCCATGTGGTACAGGGGCAGCCATGTCATCTGCTGCCCCGAGTAGGTGGGGTGGGGAGGCTGCAGGGGCAGCTGCAGCTCCGTCCACCCCAGCTCTGACTCTCCCAGCCAGGACAGTGTTGGTCCCGGTACATCAGACTGAGGTTCCCCCTGCAATCATCACACTTCAGCTAATGCCTGCAGAAAGTCATGTGGTCAGTGTGCCATCGCACACTACTACTACACAGTCCACCGGTGCTCCTGCCTCTAGTGTCCAGAGTGGCGTAGGGCACTCCGGATCCCCACCACCCACAAAAAGAAAGAGGAATAGTGCTTGTCCAGTACAGGCTGATGACTCCGACACAGCTACACTGTCCAGCACGCCAAGGAAGCATAGCTTCAATGATGCCGAACTGGAAGCACTTGTGCAGTATGTGTCAGAACATGACGCCGAAATGTTGGTCACTTCAGGGTGTAGGATCACACCTGCTCGACGTCAGGCACACTGGCAGTCCATCGCGGACAGCATAAGTGCCCTTGGGTTTGTGAGGCGCACAACTGTTGAGTGCTACAAGCGCTGGAACGACCTTAAGCGCAGGGCAAAGAAAAAGCTGGCCTCAAGTCATGCCGCAACTCTGGTGACTGGAGGTGGTCTCCACAAGAGGACATTGAACTCACTCTACATGAGCATGTTGCTGGGACCTACGCCACAGAGGAGCAGATCCAAGGTGTGGGAGAACTGCCAGATTACGAGGCATTGTCTGGTGAGTGCACATGCATGTGTATGTGATCCATGTGTATGTTGTTTGTGGGAGGGGTTCTGGTTGAGTGCCAGGTCAGGGTGTGTGTGCCTGAGTGTTTTGGGCCACCCATGTGCTTCATCCAATGCATTCGGCGCCCCGGGATTTGGGTATTACAGTATCCCTTCTGCCCACAGTAGGCATTTTGCACTACATCGCGCCAGTTGGCCTTGAAGTGGCATCTTGCAACAACATTGTTCCGTATTTAGCTGTGTTCATTCAGGCTGATTGTTGAAATTCACCCGGTTCTACTGCGCATCACTCTGCCCTATTGTCACATATATGACATGCCTATGGTACATGCCATCTGTGTGATGGCATGTGTCATGTATGTGTATTGGACATGCCACTCCCAGGCCAATGTGTGATGGCACTGCTAGCCAGCATGCAGCTAATGTGTTGCTCTTCCATCTTGGTGTCATCAGTGTCTGACATTTTCCTCCCCTTCCAACTCATGGACAGTGCATGCATGGGAGGGTTATAGTCATGTGTGACATTTGTAAATCAAGAACTGGTACAGTAGCTTGTCTGGCCTAATTGCGTGCCATGGTGCTAATGCCTGTTTCCATTTTTTGTCTTTCATGTTTTTGCAGAGGATGACGCACTTGATGCTGTTGAGGGTGAGGAGATGGTGCAGGCCCAGGAGGGATCTGAAGCACGACCAGGCACCAGTGGCGGACGTGGTTTGGTGGTGGGGGAGAACCCTCTCTTGCTGCAGGCCAGACTGTCCAGGGGTGTCCCTGGCTGCACCTCCCCAGAATTCCTTTCAGGTGTTGATTCGGATGAGACCTATGTGGATTCGCCGGTATGTGTTCATGGAAGGGATACTGTTCTGTCCGACCCACCTGCACCAGGGGTAGAGCCCACTATGGGGATGTCAGTGTTGGTAGGTGCGCCTGTGGTGGTTACGTATGCAGGGCCACACTCTGCAACATCTTATCCTGTTCCTGGGCCAGCAGATCAGAGGGGAAATGCAGTCCTGCAGCCTCAGGCAGTGCTGACACAGCAAGGCGCAGTTTGCCTTGCCCCAGACAGGTGGGGTGCCCGCCAACGCGGTGGCCATCCGCCACCGGGCAATACCGCATGGGAGCAATCCATATACGGTATGGCCAACCAACAGGCAGCATCATCAGAAATGATTGCTCAAGCCATGGAGAGGGTGGCCACTTCCATTGTTCCCCCAGAAAGGCAGGTGGAGCTACTACAGCAGGCAACAGTCTCCATTTGCCAAACAGTCAGAGAGGACACGTTGGCGTCCAACAGGGACAGACAGGCGGCCCTGGACAATCTGAGGGAATCAATTTCTCTAGATGCCCAGGAACAGAGGGAAGCCCTGAGGGGAGAGGTCCGGCACCTCAGGCAGACTCTTGTGGACCTTGAGGCTTCCACTGTCACCAGGACGGAACAGCTGCTGGAGCGCGTCACCCGTACGCTCTCAGCAGAGATGCAGGCAACTCGGGCGGAGGCCCGGGCAACTCGGCGGAGGTCTGGGCAACACATCGGGTGTTGCATGGGGATCTCCGCACCATATCCCTCCAGAACGAGGCCTTCCACACCTGCATGCTTGCTGCCATGGAGGACCAAACTAGGGCTTTGCGTGGTCTGCCTACCATAGCACCACCACCTCCTGTGGCAGCAGCAGCAGAGGTTGAGGAGAGCGAATCCAGCAGTGAATCTCCCACGATTTAGTAGCCGTGCAGGCCATGAGCCCATGGAGGTGTTTTTTTCCCCAACATTCACACAGGTGGCTGTTGGTGGGCACCCTGTCCTCGGACCTCCTGGGTGGCCTACCCCACCCCCCTGGCCCACACATGGCCATTTTTGATTTTTGATTTTTTGTTGCAGTGTGTTGCCTTGTGTGGCTCCCGTGGGCATCCACTGTATTCCGGCTGGGCACATGCTGGCTTGTCCTGAATTTGGGTTAGATGCTTGGGTTCGTGAGACACACATCCCTCCTGCTTCCCGTTTCCATGGGCTTGCAAAGGGTGTGCCCAAGTGACAGTGACTTACACAGTGACGTTGGACTCCCACGACATGTGTGGGCAGTCTGTAGTCAATGCTGTGTATACATTCCTAGTGCATATTGTTGTTGTATTGTGCACTGCATGGTGTATTAATGTGTGCTTGTGCATCCATGTCTCCCTCCTTATTTGCAGGTTCATTCCTCATGTCTTCACGAGGCCGTCCACTTTGGAGATGGAGCTCATGTTGTGAGCAGTGGACTTCCAGATTTGCGTGGCAACTACACTGTACAGTTGGAGGTGGTGGATGTGCTGGCATTCTCATGTTGTAAGACTACGTATCCTTTACCTTAGTACTGTCATGTTTATGCTATGTCGATTGTATTGTGGTAAGTATTTGGTCATGTGTGTTGTTATTTCTACATTTATGTGGGCATATTGTGTGTGGCCAGTTTCCATTAGGGACACTGTACTTTGTGACATGTGTCATGTTTGGGGGATGACTTTGTTTGCTCTCACATGGCATGTCATGCTATGGTGTGTTGGGTGGCGGTGCTGGGGAGGGGTTGGGTGACATGGCACTGTTGTCATGTTGTATCTTGCAAGGGGGTAATGATTTTAGCAGCATAGAAGTGTGTCTTTTGAACACAGCATTGGTGGTGTTTGTGTAGGTAGGGATGCACACAATGGAACACTTCCAGATGTACAATCTCAGGCTGGTATGGTTGTGACAGTTGACTGTCCATTGACACATCATAATTGTCAGTTACAATCATCATTGATTGTCAGCTGGTATGTGCCAGGGCTGTGTGCACTCCACAGGGGTGTGATTTTATGTGAAGTAATTAGCCACGAGCTGTGTACGGGCTGCCTCACCCCGTGCCCTTTCCCCTCCCATGCGCAGCGGGCATGCATGTGGTTGGGGATGTGGGGGCACCACCATGTCCATGGCCAGGCCCCGGCGTGTTGCAACGTTGTGGAGGACACATGCTGCCACTATGATCCTGCACACTACTGGGGGAGCGTATAACAGCTGCCTGCCAGAACTGTCAAGGGAGCGGAAGCATGACTTGAGCACTCCGAATATGCGCTCCATGATGCCCCGGGTTGCAATGTTGGCTGTGTTGTTTCTTACCTGGGGTGGCGTGGTGGGGTTCCGAATTGGCGTCATCATGTGGGTGCTGAGAGGCAGGCACTGTCCCCTGGGGAGGTGGTGATGGGTATCATTAGTGGGGTTGTGACATTACTCAGTATCTGACATGCATGCATGCGCAGTGGCATTTATACTCACCGAGCAGCCATGTATCGCCATGCCACCCAGCTTCTATGTCCCGGTTTAGGGTAGACATTCTGTAGATGAAACTGTTGTGGGTGGAGCCTGGATAGTTGGCGTATACTGAGGTGATGATTCCCTTGGCATCACATACTACCCGGACGTTGATGGAATGCCAGTGCTTGCGGTTTCGATAGATGTGCTCAGTTGCCCTGGGGGGACGTAGAGCCACATGGGTGCAATCAATGGCAACTAGCACTTTGGGGAATTGTGCCACCCTGTAGAAATCCTGGGCGACAGCCTGCCTTTCTGCAGGTGTTCTGGGCAGGTATATGTGCCTGCGGACTGATGGGCATGCAGTGATGATGGCCAAGACCTGGTGTAGGCAGCGTGACCGCGTGGCCTGTGACACCCCCCCACTATGGCACTTGTCCACTGAAATGATCCAGTGGCCAAGAAGTGCAGTACACTGAGGACCTTCTCCAGCAGGCTGAGTGCTTGGGAGCACAGGGTGGTTGATTTGAGGTCATCCTCCCACTCACTGACCAGGTCGAGTATTATGTGAGGTGGAAACCTGTACCTCCCATACACATGGTCATCAGGCATCCCAAAAAGGCTGGTTCTGGGTGTAAAAATTCTGGCCCTGACTATCTTCCTCCTCCTCCTGCGGTATCCCACGGCCACTGCTGCTAGGAACGGTATGTTCATCCTGGCGTCTGAGATTGTTTGTTGTTTGCGTGCACTTTTATGCTGTGTGGGTGGACGTACGCCTACTTCCTGCTGGCGTACGTGTTTCCGGATTGGCCACGTTCGATTCCATGAATACGTGTTGTAGGCGAGCGTGTAAAACTTCCCGCGCACCCCTGGAATACCCGCACCCCGCCCAATCGCGTGTGAAACTTCCCGCGCACCCCTGAAATACACGCACCCAGCCCAATCGGGTGTAAAACTTCCCGCGCACCCATGAAATACCCGCACCCAGCCCAATCGCGTGTAAAACTTCTTGCGCACCCCTGAAATACACGCACCCAGGCCATTTGCGTGTGAAACTTCTCGCGCACCACTGCAATACATGCACACGCTCCCCCAGGCCCAAGCGCATGTGAAACTTCTCGCGCACCCCTGAAATAATCACGTGTGAAACTTCTCGTGCACCCCTGAAATACATGCACACGCTCCCCCAGGCCCAATCGCGTGTGAAACTTCTCATGCACACCTGAAATACACACACACGCTCCCCTATGCCCGTGTGAAACTTCTCGCGCACCCCTGAAATACACGCACCCAGCCCAATCGCGTGTAAAACTTCCCACGCATCCCTGAAATACCCACACCCAGCCCAATCGCGTGTGAAACTTCCCGCGCACCCCTGAAATACACGCACCCAGCCCAATCGCATGTGAAACTTCCCGCGCACCCCTGAAATACACGCACCCAGCCCAATCGCGTGTGAAACTTCTTGCGCACCCCTGAAATACACGCACACGCTCCCCCAGGCCCAATCGCGTGTGAAACTTCTCGCGCACCCCTGAAATACATGCACCCAGGCCAATCTGGTGTAAAACTTCCTGCACACCCCTGAAATACCCGCACCCAGCCCAATCGCGTGTGAAACTTCTCGCGCACCCCTGAAATACACGCACCCAGCCCAATCGCGTGTAAAACTTCCCGCACACCACTGAAATACACGCACCCAGCCCAATCGTGTGTAAAACCTCCGCGCACCCCTGAAATACACGCACCCAGCCAAATCACGTGTAAAACTTCTCACGCACCCCTGAAATACATGCACACACTCCCCCAGGCCCAATGGCGTGTGAATCTTCTCGCGCACCCCTGAAACACACGGACCCAGGCCATTTGCGTGTGAAACTTCTCGCGCACCCCTGAAATACACGCACACGCTCCCCCAGGCCCAATCGCGTGTGAAACTTCTCGCGCACCCCTGAAATACACCCACCCAGGCCATTTGCGTGTGAAACTTCTCGCGCACCCCTGAAATACACGCACACGCTCCCCCAGGCCCAATCGCATGTGAAACTTCTTGCGCACCCCTGAAATACACGCACACGCTCCCCCAGGCGCAATCGCGTGTGAAACTTCTTGCGCACCCCTGAAATACACGCACACGCTCCCCCAGGCCCAATCGCGTGTGAAACTTCTCGCGCACCCCTGAAATACACGCCCAATCGCGTGTAAAACTTCCCGCGCACCCCTGAAATACCCTCACCCAGCCCAATCGCGTGTGAAACTTCCTGCGCACCCCTGAAATACACGCACCCAGCCCAATCGCGTGTGAAACTTCCTGCTCACCCCTGAAATACACGCACCCAGCCCAATCGCGTGTAAAACTTCTCACGCACCCCTGAAATACACGCACATGCTCCCCCAGGCCTGATCGCGTGTGAGACTTCTCGCGCACACGTGTTGCCGAAACCCGTAATACACGTTCCCCACTTTGGGTTTGCTGTTTGCCAGTCCGGTAAACTGGTCCAGGGTTGGTGCAGCCTTTTGCGATGGTTTTGCAATCTTGATGGCTTTTCCTTGCGCGAGGGTGTTCTTGGGGGCGTAACTGGCGCTGCTGCAGGGTCGCTGCACCACTCTGCGCCACGTCTGCTTTTGGAGGCGAGAATCCATGAATACGCTGTGCGCGGAAATTGGTTTTATCGCACGCGGCTGGCACAGACATTCGCACGGGCACGATGTGGGCCAGCCGCGTGCGACACTTTTGTGCGATATTCCATGAATTATCCTGTTGATTTTTTGAACACTGGATCTTTTCACCACATAATTGTAGTCTGAGCAGTGAGACATTTTTTACATCTTTGCAATCCAAAGCTATGTCATGGTGTGAGATATTGTGACAACTAGGAAGTTTAGGACCTTGATCTATCCACCTTAGTATCAACTAAAGATTTAATTCATTCTAGTAAAAACCACAATGATAGCTGCAATACAAATCCACATTGGGAAAACATGCAATTCTTAGACATGCTATGGTTTGAGATCTGGAACTTGATAAATAACATTAAGAAAGTTTGGCATATTCGCCAAATCAAATGTATTTCCATTTGTTTGTATAAATATTACTTAAATATGTTAATTCAGTTTTATATATATATATATCAGTGGGTGAAAGACTCATGATGTGAAAACAATATACTTCTTAAGCTGTTAACAACTGCTAATCTGCTAATCAAATAACAATTATTAATGTTGAAGGCCATTTTTATAATCTGTAAATTAGGAATCAGTCACTAGAAATAAAATTAGGAATTGTTTCTTAAAACAAATTAATCAAGCTATGGTGTTGCATCGTGTTGAAATGTGGCATGATGACACCAACAGTCATGTTAAATAGCTGCCATCTTTGCAAAACATAACTCATGGTGTTTTTGAATGGTGTGCTGCTCACAACCTTGGGCTTGGAGTTAGAGGGTTATTGTATTCCTCTCTTTACATCTGGTTTTGTTAAATAGGTATTACAGGGCCTGCGGTTGCAACCCTGTAGTTATGGTTAAATTGCTCAACTCATAGAAAGAACACTTTTTGGGCGGTTTATAACTTTGTCCCCCCTGGATGAATCCTCACCAAACCTTGCAAAAGGAAGTATATGGCCCCCTCAGAATGATTTGTGAAGTTTGGTGTGGTTTTGTTCAGGGGGCATAAAGTTATTTGGGGGTCCCAAAATGTGTGGAAAACCTCCTAGACAAAATGGAAAAAAATGTTGGCTCATACCTACAGCCCAAACCGCTGGACGGATTTTCATCAAATTTGCGACAGGAGCGGTGGCCTGGAACTGAAAGCGTGTTTTTGTAAACTTGGCGTTAATCCATCCAATAGTTTCTTAATAAAATGGCCAAAAAGTAGCTCAAATTAATTAGTTACACCTGGGTCTGGTCCGTGGACTCACTTCCTGATTCGGGGTCCGTGGATGCCTCTGGACCAAGCAGTAGCAGCGTGACATTCACGGACATCGTAAGAGCCTGCTGATTGCCAGGTTAAAAACGCGAGGTGCGTCAAAACCATAAAACTAATGTGATGTTGTATTTGCGAACACCGCCTGTAGTCCGAAGACATTGCGGTACAAATATTAAAAAAACACAACACTTGTCAAACAATGGTGGGGAAAGGGGTGAAGTGAAAGGGATGGGATGTGGCCGTAAAAAGACAAAAATGTAGTGTTTTTTCTTCTACGATTCCGCAAACATCTCAGATGTCCGAGGACAGTCCTGTGATTTTCATAAACATCTAAGATGTTGCAGGACATCCATGTATATTTCTGCATTACAGGGTTGGTGAAACACATGTTTTGGGTGGCTTATAACTTTGGCACCACTCAATGAAACTGCATGAACATTTTTTTTTTTTTGTAAATTTGATTTTATTCAGTTTTACAAGTGTGAGTCATGATACAACAATAAGAAAACCACTACATATCTTATAATAGTAGAACAAAACCAAAAAACTCCATGTATTCCGTGTTTGTCCGGCAGACACGATCTCCATACATAAAGTTCGAGTGTAAACATGACTTCCCCCCGCCCCTGTTGCCCACCCCCCTCCCTCTCCGTGGTCAGGCAGCGTTTAGTTCAGTTCTTGCAGCATTCATTGTGTGATGATCAGAGTTAGTATGTGTTGTCGGGATCTTCCTCAATCATGAGAGTACATATCAGTGGGGGCGGACTCTGTTTTATTTAGTTTTACAAAGGTAGCGGGCGCCCCTCTCTCGCAAGAACAGACATGATAACCTGTTTAGTGGTTATTAACCACTTGAGAGTTCGCAGCCACTGCTTTTACTCACTGTGCCTTTCACAGATGGGAAATATCCATTTGCATATCAGTCTTTGTCCTGCCCAGGGGCAGTTCAGCACCGAAATACAATGGCAATTCCAATCTGAACGAGAGTACCACCAGCAACCCCATACACGTGTTTCACCCTTGTTGGGGATCATCAGTGAGGTGAAGCTGATGCCTCTCTAAGCACAGTGAGAGGGAGACCACGTCTGGTTGCCCCCAGGAGACGTCCATGTGGCGGATGGTTCACGTGCCAAGGTTTGGGGCCTCACCTCCGGTTTACCTCTGGTGTTGCGAGGGTCTCCCCATTTTACACTTCGGCGTTGAGATGTTCCAAGGGGGGAGTTTTGTGTCGAGGTTCGGGGTGAGGACTCTTTGTTGTGGCTCAAAAGTGTTGGTGGGGGTTGTCCCGTTCACCTCTGCTAATAGTGGGTCCAAGGTGGTTTGTAATTTTGGTGGGTTTCACTGATCACTTTCTGTAGTGTGCGTGGTTTACCGGTGGGGCTCTTTTAAAGGGTGCAGGAGGCCGTCCATTACCTTCTAGAAGTCCAGTCCGTGGTGGGATGGTTGTCTCCACGTACCCGTTTGCCGTGGGTGCGCCTCGCTTCTGGGGTGAAGCCGAGCGTGTTGCGTGGTCTCTCCACGTTTGGCTCCTGGGTGGTCTGTTGGTCACTTGGGGCAGGGGCCTCCTCTCGGGTCAGCACAGAGTGTTTCAGCTCCGTTATGTCCCCAAATCTTTTCTGGAGGCCCGGGATCCCTCTGGAGCGTCAGGATCCGGGCAGGTTTACACTGGAGAGTCGCGGGGAGGGTGTGGGTGTGGGGGCCAAGGTGAGGCGTCGAGTCCCAGACCACTCGCGAGGAGTGGGTCCGCGGTCGCTATCCGATGCGGTCCGGGGGCGGGGGGGGGGTGCAGATGTCGAGTGGCCTTGCACTGTCTGTGTTCGGCTGCTGGTAGGGGAGCGGGCAGTGAACGGATCTCGCCTCGCGTTGTGGGTCCTTCGGAGGTGCTAGGCAGGGGAGGTCTCTTGAGCGGGGGTTCGGGTGGGTCCAAGGCTGGGGCACCAACCTGTTTATATCAGGTATCCGCTCAGGGCCGTGGTCATCGGCGGTCACTTAGGCTCCATTTGCTGATTCGTAGTGTGGGCTTTCTCGGCAATGCCCTGCAGCACACGTGTGCTGGGTTGGTTTCGCTTTCTCTCTAGTTCAGACAGCCGCGGCTTGGGACTCGGATTTTGTCGGGGTCCCAGGTCCGTTTTCGCTCTGAATTTTTCCCAGTGCTGGGGGAGGTATTCCCACTGCAGCCTCACGCTTTTTCTCCGGTGGGGTGGTCCAAAAAGTGGGGGCTCAGTCCATCTTTTGGGGCAGCTGCAGTGGAGCTCACACAGAGTTCATGGATGTCTCTGCGCCCCCTGGTGGCCAAATTGCATGAACATTTTAAATATAAGTTTAAACCTAACCCTAAATGGTTTTGCATAGTTTAGTGCTGTTCTGCCAAGATGGAGCAAAATTAGAGGGGTCCCAAAATAATTGAAAAGCTTATACATTTGGTGCAGTTTGACAAATGTGCACAAAGGTTTGCAAAAAAGATAATAGACTGAGATTTTAATGTTTTTGCAAAGTTTGGTGGGATTTTGTTAAGAGGGGGCAATTACAACAAACCTGCATGAGGAGCATCAGCAATGACATGAAAGCATGCTTTTGCAAATCTGTCCTGTGTTTTACTTTTTTGAAAGTGTCAAAAAGAAAGTACAACAAATTGTGATATAACTTTTCTGCCTGGGCAGTGGGCCTGGCCCTCGGCAAGGACAAATGTCTACTCTGATTTCCCTATTGGGGAATGTGTCATGTCTGAAGCCCATGCCCCATGGATTGTGGAGACTGGCCATGGCTGCAAGCCATGAGCGCTCGCAATTGGTCACATTATGATAGTATAGTGGAAAATGTACTAGGATGCAGAGTAGGTGCAGTGGATAAACGGAGTGGTTTGATGGGGATGGGCCATGGTCAAGCCTCATGCGCTTGGCAATTCAACCATGACTTGCATCCCCAGCACACGCTGCTGATAACGACACATATCATTATGCGTGGCAAAAAATATATGTTTCTTAAAGAAGGTTTACAGTTCTTTCGTATATGTTAAAAGAAGAATTATTAATAAATTACATACAGTGATGTAACATTATGAAACATTTTAATTAAAAACCTACGGAATTCACAGAAAGAATGTACTTAAAGGGATGTTATGGTTAAGATGCACTAATCAAAACCTGTGCAATTCAATTAAAACACTTTGTTAAAGGTACGTCATGGTTAAGTGGCACTAATAAAAACCTATGACATTCAGTGAAAAAACGTTGTTAAAAGGACAGTATGGTTACAAATAAACCGAAAACCCCCAGAAATTCACCAGTTATGGCAAGCTAAGCAACCATACCTCATGCCGCCACCGTCCACTGCAAAGAATAACACCCAGGACACCAAAGATGACATCACATATGTCATTGATGTTTAAAAACCTATGACATTCAGTGAAACAACATTATTAAAGGGACATTATGGTTACAAGTAAACTGAAAACCCCCAGAAATTCACCAGTTATGGCAAGCTAAGCAACCATACCTCATGCCACACCCGTGCACTGCAAAGAATAACACCCAGGACAAATAAATGTGATATTTGCCGTCTTGTGTGATATTCGAATCTAGATGACACCTAGCCCATACTAGCCACTGTGTTGTAACTATCTATTCACTGTGTTACCTACAACTGCTCTATACCAACTGCTGTGTCCTACCTAATGCTAATCAATGCGCTATATAACTACTCCTTATACAATGCACGCCAGCAAGAGTCAACCTGCCATCCTACTGTAGCTCCTCATGACCCTACTATACCTTACCACCTCTGTGGCAGCAACAACCATGCACCCAGTAGAAAATGTACCCTGCCCGACCACAGAAAGAAACATCAGGCTTTGCGCCAGACTGCCCTGTCTCTACGAGCCCACCTACCACAACAAAATCCCTAATCCTCTTCTGAGATCTACCCCACGGCTTCCCAGAGTATGTCCTAACCTAACCACGCGCTATAATAACTGCACCCAACCTAAACCCATACCCATAACCATCCAGGATTCACCCGATACAACTACTCTAACCGGAGCCTTGATCAATGCTAGATCCCTAGTGGCTCACGCCACGGAAATAGCAGACACCTTATCTACCAACAACCTTGCCCTACTAGCAATCACTGAATCTTGGTTGCACAATGCCGCAGGCCCAGCACTCTCAATAGCCATCCCTGAAAACTATCAAATAAACAGAATGGACAGACCCAACAACAAAGGAGGCGGCCTGGCCATCATAGCAAAAACCAACCTCGATACCACTTACTCAAACACCTCTCAAATCTTGCAAGATCCTCACAGCCAAACTACCCATCTCCAACTGCTGCACCTTAACCATCTACCTAATATATAGGCCACCTGGCCCCATTGGGTCATTTGAAGCTGACCTATCTAGACTATTAGCCAACAACACAAAAGACACCTCTCAAATACTATTATTAGGCGACCTGAAACTTGGCCTCAACGACCCTGATGACAACTCAGCACAAGCCATAGCCACCATGCTAGCTGAACACGGTCTAACTCAAAAAGTGCTTACCCCCACCCATAATAAAGGTAGGACCTTGGACTGGATCACCATCTTGAACTGCGATACTACCATCACCAAAATCACTCCCCAAAATTGGACAGACCACTACCTCATTTACTTCACACTATCACTCAATAAAGAAGTCAGCAAAGAAATGATCATGCACCACCACTGCCCATTAGAGCAAAAAAAAAATATAACTCCTGACAACCTACTACCAACCCTCAATTCTCTCTCCGACAACTTAAATCCATAGTGCCTAGTAGAAAGCTACAACAACACCATGAAGAAAGGACTGGACATCATTGCCCCTTTAAAAATGCAAAAAAGCAAACAAAAATCTCACCTGAACTCCTGGTTCACCCCCCATCTGAAAGAACTTAGAACGCACAAAAGAAAACTAGAAATCTAATGGCGCAACACCCCCACAGAGGAGAACAAACTACAACTTAAACTCTTCGCAAATAATTACAAAAAAGAAATCCTGCTAACTAAAAAAAAACTATTCAATGAAAGAATCAAAAAATCCAGCTCCAATACCAGGGAACTATTTACTATACTAAGGGAACTAGAATCCCCCATCCCCCCACCAGACAACATAACCAAAGACAAACAATGGTGTACCAGCGTCCAAAACGCTCTAACCAACAAAATCAAAACTCTCCAAACTGAAATCACACTGACAAAAGACTCCCTGACCACTAACGAATCATCTCCTAGCAAAACTACCACCCCTCCTGCCCAGAACCTCTTCAAATTCACCAAAATCGCCATCCCAGAAACAGAAAAAGTAATTGCCTCACTTAAACCATCCAATTGCAAAGGTGACAACTGCCCCCTCTCCCCCAGATAATCAAGGAAGCTGCCAGGGAATTAGCTCCCTTCATTATCAAACTTATCAACGCATCGTTCTCCTCCAACACCATACCAAGTAATCTCAAAGAATCATGGGTTCTGCCTCACCTCAAGAAGCAAACCCTAGACCCCGCAATCCCCACCAATTACAGACCCATCACCACAGTACCTTTCTTATTAAAGATCATAGACAGAGTAGCATACCTGCAAATCCAGCAATATCTAGAAACTCACAAACTACTAGGCACCCAACAATCGGGCTTCAGACTGCAGCACGGCACTGAGACAGCCTTAATTGACCTTAAAACCCAAATCAATGAGATTAATGACAAAGGAAAGACTGCCATGCTACTCCTCCTCGACCTATCGGTGGCCTTTGACCTGGTAGATCACACAGTCCTGTGTGAACAGTTGGCCTCAGCCGCCCACTTCTTGAATGATGTCATAGCCTGGATCCAATCATTCCTGGACAATCGAACTATGAGAGTCTTCTCCTCACTAGCCTCTGCAGACCCCATCAAAATAAACTGCATTGTACCCCAAGGCTCCTGCGTCTCCCTGACACTCTACAACATCTTTACCAAGCCCCTATTTGACAAGTTGGACAGGCTGGGTGTCACATATACCAACTACAAAGATGACACCCAGATCCTCATACCCCTTTTGGGCAACTTTGAGTCAGATACGGCCTTGGTAAGCAAAATATACATCATCATTCAGGCATGGATGGCCACACATGGTCTATGCCTGAATGATGATAAAACCGAAATCCTGCTCCTCGGCTCCAACACCAATCTAAAAAAAATTAGCTCCAACTACGAGGCATTCAACATTGATGGTAACACCATCACAGTTGCTAAACCAGTGAAAACCTTAGGCTTTCACCCCGACTCAGCCTTGTCACTAAAAAGACAAGTAAACTCACTAGCATCCTCTACTGTCTACACATGCAAGTTAATCAGGGCAAGTAGAGCATTCCTCTCCCAAGCTAGCTGCATCATCATCGCCAATGCCCTAATACTATCCAGACTCGACTAGTGTAACGCCATGTACCTAGGAGCCAACAAAAACATAACTGACAAACTCCAAATACTACAAAACAACGCACTCAGAACAGCCCTTAACTTACCCTCCAAGGAACACATCTCCAACAAAAGAAGAGAACACAAATGGCTCAAAATCTGTGACCGCATTTCACTCAAAATAGCATCACTCACTTTCAAATGCCTAAACAACGCAGCACCCCCATATCTCGCAGCCAGAATTGTAAAAAGATCCTCCACCCACCGCACCAGAATGATTAACTCGCATTGCCTTCAGGTACCCAAATTCATTAATAGGAAATCGGGCGGCAGCAGCTTGCCGGTCATGGCTGCTCAACATTGGAATGCTCTCACACCCAACATCAGAACAGACCAATCCTATTATAGCTTTAGGCGAAACACTCTCTACTGGTTATGATCCAATGACTCCCCCGACTGAATCATACCAACCTGACTGTATATATGTACATTCCTAATTGACCCACTGCAATGTAACTTACTGTGTATATATATGTATATAGGGCTGTGTATTACATGGACGCGGTAGCGTCCATGTAGTTATGGTTAAGTTGGTGTTTCCATAGGAAGAGCATTTTTTGGGTGGCTTATAACTTCGCTCCCTCTGGACGAATCCTTACCAAACATTGCAAAAAAAGTATATGGCCCACTCTGAATTTTTTTGCAAAGTTTGTTGAGGATTCGTCCAGGGGGGGAAAAGTTATAGGGGGGTCCCAAAACTTGTGTTTTTTCCTGTAGACGTAATGGGAAAAAACTTTGCGCACGGCCACAGGCCAAACCGCTGGAAGGATTTACACCAAATTTGCGGCAGGAGCGGGGGCTTGGTCCCGAAAGCGTACTTTTGCAAATTTGGTGTAAATCCGTCCAGTAGTTTTTTATAGAATGACCAAAACGTAAGGCAAAAAAATTAGTGATATCTGTGTTCGCTTCACAGACGGACTTCCCTGTTCGCTCCGCGGACAGCATCCCGATTGGCCCATGGCCTTGCGTCATGTCCGCGGACATGCGATGTGTTCGCTGATTGGACGGCGAGGGGCGTGGAGCGCGTCAGATTTTCTGTGGCGCCCGCCATCTTGTATTCGCCGTCGACCGCGTACAGCGCGGTGAAACATGGATAAAAAATTGTATTTAGTGCCGTGTGTTGGTGTGTAAGAGTGTTTGGGGAGGGTGGGGGAGTATGAGATAGTTTCAATGTTTTTTTTTTATATGCTAGACGTTTTTGTTGCTTTCGATTTGTCCGCGGAGAACACGGCTGTTCTGACATTTTGTAAATAAACTAAATGGTGGGGTGTTTAGAGGACGGAGTATGTGTCATTTTTGTTCGCAAGGAAGGTAAAAATGAGCTATGAACACTCGCGGTGTACTTAATTGTTCGTAAATACACAAACTGGGGGTGTCCTCAGGACGCTGTCCGTATTGTAATCTGTCTAGTTGAATGTGTTCTAAGAACACTCGCGTTGTCCCGAAATGGTTGCAATTACACAAAATGGGGGTATTCTGAGAACGTTGTTTGTATTGTTCGTTGTCAGGGTGAAAGTGTTTTAAGACCACTCCTTTTGTCCGCTAATAGTACAATTTCCTATGGGCGTCAACCGACTTTTTGTCCACTAAAGAAACGATAAATCAGGCTGGTGTGCGCCGACATTATGTGATAATCCTATGACTGGCGCTATTGACGTGGCTGACTTGCTTTTGCGACACTAAATCATATCTCCCGCCCCTAAGCCTGATATTATCAAAGCATTCATATTCCCCGCCTCTCTCCATGACGTTACAGGGTGCGTCATCAAACGCGCCCAGTCCTCTGCAGTCCTAAGTGACTTTACACAGAACCCGGAAGACAACACATATTATGTCACAAGACAGCGCGCCACAATTCGGAATATGAAACAGTGATTTAAAAGCAAACAGCAAGATTGTAAATTTTGTAAAGTACATTTATTTGATATCAAATGTTTAGAGAATATTCAGCAATTTGCATTTGTCTTTGTTGTCGATCCGCAAAAGTTCATGTTGAGGCACGCAATGTTCCTTTGCGATACAGAGGGTGTTAGATCAGCTTACAACTCAGTGCGCCACAATTCGGAGTATGAAACTGTGGTTTAAAAATAAACAGCAGGATTGTACATTTGGTAAAGTACATTTATTTCACATGAAATGTTTAGTGAATATTCAGCGATTTGCTATTGTCTCTGCTGTCGATCAGCAAAAGTTTATTTTGAGCCACGCGTTGTTCCTTTGCGGTAGATAGCCTGTTGGTTTATGATAAAAGCAGTAAATGGTCGCTCTGATAATCAGAAGGTTGCTCCAACAACAAGCCATTAGACCACCCTATTGGTTGGTATGTTGTTTGTAGCCGCTAGTACTGCGTAAGGGCATATTGGTCCTTGGCGATTGTCCCATAAAATGGTGAGGGTCATGAAGTTGCATATTTGGACCTGCACCTGGCAGTTGAAGACCCCACCCGCTCGAGTAAATCGTGACATAGGCAAAATGGGGCCACATACCTGTTTTAAAAAACATAAATTAGTCTCACGAGCCAATCTTCATTAAAAATCATCATTTTATTTATTAGGGCGTGAAACTATTTGCTATCGAAGATAGTGCAACGGAGTATGTTAATAATAAAATAATAATATTTTCCCATTCATATAGCGCTAAGAACCGTGAGGTATCTAAGCAGTGCTTATTATTAACCACGGTGTGTGGTGCTCATTTATCGACCACGGAAGGATGAAAGGCTGAGTTTGGCCTTGCCGGGATTCGAACTTGCGTTAGCAAGCTGTGCACGGATGTCAAAGCGAGCGTTGTACTCGCAGTGCCACTTGACAGGCTACAGTAAAGTGGCACAGCGAGTAGAGCGCTGGACCGCCTATAGACCGGTTAAATTATTTCTATTAAGCCACCCTGTGTCGTCTGCCTTTTTCAGAGCCCTCTAAACGACAGGGGATCAATTCGGCGGTGATAGTGCGCGGTAGAAAACATTATGCCACTTTCAACTAACAAGTTCAACCTGAGCGGTCTTTAATGCTACGCTATTGTAATTATATTTGGTATAAAATAATCTAAAGGGTTACTTACAGTACAATTGCAATTTCCATTGTCTACGAGTAGTGCAGTCCCAAAATACGACTCCGCGTGTGCGAACGATCTTTCGCATAGTGATATAAGATATAAAAGTGGTTTCGTTTCAGAAAATGGAAGCAGCTGACCTTCACTGTGAACGAGCATAAATTCTTACTTTGCAACATTCTGTGTAAAGCCATCTGTGAGAAGTTGGTTTTTGCACGCCATGTTTGCATATTGTTTGTGCGATATTAAAAAAAGTTTGTTTAAGGGACGTTATGGTTAAGTATAGCCGAAAGACCCCTGAAAATTACAAGTTATGGTAAGCTATGAAAAATAACTTGCGCCACCACCGTGCACTGCTAAGACTAACACCCAGGACATCAAAGATGACATCGCAAATGTCATTGATGAAATCACTGATGACATCACATGTGTATGTACTTTTCATGGAATTTGTGTACTAGGGATTTTTATTATAATGTTGCGAAAAAAGTGTCAAGGATATTGCAATAAATATCATACCGTTATTAGTGCTTTGAACGATGCATTGATATAAATAGCATTGTATTATGGGATTCTATCTAGTATACTGAGCTATTAATGGAGAGACATAGCATTGTGTGCAGAGTACAAGATGAAAGTATAATATTTGTAATGTTAATATGTTGAATAATGAAATGATAATTGTCCTGAAATGTTCGAAAATTCACAAAATGGGGGTGTTCTGAGGACGTTATTCGTATTGTGTGATTGCTTAGCTGTATGCAATGAGGGAATGGCACAGAGAGTAAAGTGGACGCCGTCCGCGGAAACCGCGGCTGTTCGTGGACAGGGCGTGCTACATCCAGGTTTTTCCAGGAAATCCAACATGGAAAGAAGACTGTACGGATCATCCAATCAGATGTCGAGGCTGTGGATTTGTTTTGAAAGAGACTGTGTGTGGTGAAGATGGCAAAAGTAGGGAAAGTCAGGGTGTTGGTGCTTGGAGATATGTTTGTGTATGGTTTACAACAGTACGCTCAATGCAGGCATGTTGCAAAGAACTTTGATGTGAAAGGAGTGGAGGTGGTGTGGAGCACTGTGCCTGATTGCAATGGACAGGGAATTGTACAAGTTTGTGAGGATATGGCCACGATGAACAGTCCGCATGTGGTAGTTTTGCACTATGGTGCTTTCCATTTGGGCAACGTCAGTGCCCCTACTTTGTTGGCTGATTTGGAACGCTTGGTTCAAGCCGTAATGAAGATCCTTCCAAATGCGAAAGTAATTTTTTCTGGATTGCTACCTAGGGCAATATGGGACAACAGTTCCGTTTTTTGTCCTCAGCAAAACATTGCTAGGTGTGTCATCAACCGAGGCATGTGTGCCTTCATGCTTAGAGCTGGTATGTTCTTCTGTAATAATGAGAATATTGATGCCAGTAATGCTGTTAATTTTAAAGAAGATGGCATTTCTTTATCTTTTACGGGAAATGCCTTTCTATTTTGGAATGTAAGGGTTGCTTTGGAGAAGGTTATGTGAAGATTTTAGGAGTAAAGTACGAAAAAAAACCAAGAAAAAAATACAAAATAATAGGTGTCTGTCAAGCATCTGTAAAAAAAACAAAATAAAACGGCTCTTTTCAGAGCCAACTTCAAAGGGGAAATGGGGCACACTATTTAAATTTACATTCACCACGCTCAGATTTTCAATATGTCCGCGAACATGGCGGAAGTCCGCGGACATGAAAATCACTACGAGGGGGTTACTATGTTCTATGTTACATGTATATGAAGTCAGGTATATTATGGTTAAGTTGTGCTACTAAAAACCTATGAAGTTCAGTAAAAAAACTTTGTTAAAGGGACGTTATGGTTAAGTTGTGCTACTAAAAACCTATGAAATTCAGTGAAAAAAACTTTGTTAAAGGGACGTTATGGTTCTAAGTAAAACCGAAAAACCCCTGAAATTCGGCAGTTATGGTAACATAAGCAACCATAACTCCCTACACCGTGCACTGCTAACACCCAGGACATCAAAGATGACATCACAAATGTCATTGATGACATCACTGATGACATCACATGGCTGGCTCTCCCTTTTTATCCTTTACTGACATATCAAAGCCACATAGTTTTCTTCAGTAACAGTCAGGAAGTAAAAATTGAAAAGGTACTATATTTGTAGACTTAGGGTCAAGTCACATCATATGAAACATATATATAGAGGAAGACACAGGCTTGAAAGAGAGCAATCCTTTCTGTGCATGAAGATAATCATTAGGGTTATCAGCACTTTCTCATAGTTTTATTTTTATTACTCTACCTTCCCTGTATATGCTCATATTTGTATACATTATACTCACTCTCCTTTCCTTTGAGTGCAGTCACATCATGTGATACACATACATATGGTTTGTAGCAGCTTTGAAACAGAGCAATAGTTTCTCTGCATAAAGACAATCAGTTATGTTATGAACTCTTTCTGCTTCTACTTCTGCTTTTTTGTTTACTTCACTGTCCCTTTATATACTCATATTTGTATGTGTTGTTGTCTCTTTGTGTTTTGTCTGTAATAAGTATGTATTAAGTGGGTTTTATTATCTACTTATTACATGTTTCACAGTACGCAAAACTCTAATAAGAAAGCAGTTATCATTTCAGTATTCAACATGGCAAGATTATGAATATGGCACCTTCATCATGTATGCTGCACACACTGCCTATGTTTCTGCATGAGTAGCTTAGTATACTGTATAGAACTTCATAATAGAATGCTATTTATATCAATGCATTGCTTAATGCACTAATTACCTCATGATATTTATCCCAATGATCCTTGACAGTTTTTGGTCAGCATTATAAGAATCCCTTGTACAGAGTTTTTATGAAAAGTAAATGCACATGTGATGTCATCAGTGATGTCATCAATGACATTTGTGATGTCATCTTTGACGTCCTGGGTGTTAGTGTTAGCAGTGCACGGTGGTGCGAGTTATGGTTGCTTATGTTACCATAACTGCCGAATTTCAGGGGTTTTTCGGTTTTACTTTGAACCATAACGTCCCTTTAACAAAGTTTTTTCACTGAATATATATGTAAATATGTCCTCTCACCAGATTCTACAAAATGTAATGCTATGCTTTATATTCACCTATGCCTTATCCTGCAACCAAGTTTGTATGTAACCTTACTTTTCTGATCTCTGTTGCGCCTTGTTACCTCTGGGTTCTGCGCGCCATACTAAATAAATAAACAAACACACACACAAACAAACAAGTAAAAGGAAATCTAAAGACTAAACAGGTTGAAAGAAGGGAGCTGCAAAATTAAAACAGAATGAAGGGGATGCCCCCATATAAAACAAGGAAGATATATAAAAACTGACGCAAAGCACCTGAGCAGTTTGAATGCTGGCATTTTGGCATGGAGCCTTTGATGGCAATCTGTTTACTGTGAGACAGGGAGCTATTCGATTTCATAGTGGCAAAATAGATATGTTATTTTATCTAAATACATACCACTGAAATTGCAACTCACTGCAATTATTTTACTGATGACATTTCGGTGCAACATGCCTGACTGGTTCCCAGAACACTTAATTGAATGTTAACATATATAATTCTCTGTGCATCCATTTTCCCTCTAAGACACTCCTCTTCTAAAATTCTGGATGGATTGGGCCTTCAGTCCACAATGATATCTTAGATTTCACTTTATCCTCATATGTAATCTATAATAGTGGCTGAATGAGCATATTCATGTTTACAAACACTTCAATGTTAGGGTAAGTGTTTAAAATTTTGAGTGAGCACCAAGCTGAGTTTGATTATGTACTTACAGATTGAAGCATGTAAACCTTCTATCACTAACATATTTGTCAAATATAGAGTTATGTGGCCATTTTTATGTTACCAAAATGCTTTTTGATTTTATTCAAAGCAGCCAGGAGCCTTCATTGAAGCTATTTGTCCCATTCCCCATTCTCATCGAGATATTTCAAAAGTGTACTATAGAAGTGTGCCAGGGTGACCGTTTTGGAATGATAACCTTCTATCAGAAATGTATTTAAATGGTTATGCTAGGTTTTGATATTGTGCTTTGCTTGGTAAGACACGTGTAATAGTTTTTATGCCTAGCACATATAGTGAAATGAACACTGTAAAATATTTAAAAGTATCAGTTTACAATGTTAGCACAATTATATAATTTTCGATTTTTAATAGCTTCTTTTACTTAGAACAAATGCCATTTTGTCTCTCAAAATGTCCTTCCCTTTTGAAAGGACTTCTGCTCAGGTTAAAAGCAATCATCAGTTTCTTTCTTCGAGTGCCAATGCAATGTTTTTATTTTGTGTGCTGGCACTGATGGGTCCAGGGCCAGCTCAAGATGGGTCGGGCTTGTGCGGACCCATTTAAACATTAAATGTTATTCAGCCTCTCAGCAGTCTTTAAGTTAGTTGCTCACAGCATGCTAGTCAACAGACTGCAGCATGGATAGAGGCATTGAGGTAAGGGTCGCTGCGGGCGATTTTCAAGCTCATCTAGCTCCACTGACCTGTGAGGTACCACAGGGCACCTGCCTCTCACCCACCCTGTATAATATCTAAACATGCTCTCGATTTGATCAATTGGACAGTCTCTGCCTCAGTTATACATGCGTATGATACCCAGATTCTTTTAGAATTATTGTGTGATTATGCCTGGCATTTTGACTCCATTAACCTGATGTATACATCTGTTCAGTCTTGGATGACTGTCAATTCTCTAGCCTTAAATGATAGCAAAACCGAGAGTATGATTTTGGGATCGGCCTGCGGTTAAAAAAGCTGGGGCCCCACTACAATCATTTTACAATTGCAGGTTGTGTTATCTCGGTGGCTCCATTTGTGAAAACATTAGGAGTGTATCTTGACTACCAGCTGTCCAGGGAGAAACATACATCTCACTTGCGGTCCTCTTCTGCCTATCTCATCAAATTATTCAGACAGATCAAACCATATCTCTCGGCGGAGGAGAATAGATCCTTTGTGGCGTGTTCCTTTGTCACCTCGAATATGAGTTACTACAACAGCTTGCTGGCCGGCACCTTACTCTCCAATCTGCATGAACTTCAGATCATTCAAAGCCGGGTGGTGAGGGCCATCTGTGGCATTGGCCGGCAGGATCTTGTGTCTTCAGCCAATCAATCACTGCACTGGCTGCCAGTGAAGCAAAGAATTGCTCACTAAGTTCTCACTTTGAAACACAAATGCTGGACAGGCAATGCAAGGAGCAAGGGTTGATGTATGGGCCCCTAGTACGTGGAATGATCTCCATCCCATCTTGCGTGATATCTCTTCTTTGACCACGACTAAGAAAGTGCTTAAAATACACGTGTTCTATTTTTGTTTATGTTTTGCATGAGCTCTGCGGCCGTTAGGCGTGTGGCGCGTTACAAATAATACATAATAATAGGTTTGGGCGCCCCGTGGCCTACGACTGAGAAAACCAGTCTGAGGCACCTGTGGGATGCATAGTTTATAATGGAGAGATAAAGTGATGCAGAAAGGGGTTAATAGCTCAGATTATCACTGAACATGCATCCAGCGAGGAGCTGAAAGACTAAATGGGTTCTGAAAAGCTATTCCGTTCTCTTTGTCAGGAAGGTGCTAATGTAGTTGAAACCGAACCAACAACACAATCATGTGATGAGCACTCTGCTGGATACTGCAAGGCCAGAGGAAGATGCCAGCCTGAGGGCGACAGCAAAGGCAGCCTGTAGCATGCTCACGAATTAATGAAGTATTTTGGCTATCCTTAGGCTAGAGGCCAATTTCAACATAAAAAGTCATAAGGCCCTGGTGCCATCCCAGGGTAGGTTGGTGGTGCTTTTGAACCTGCACATTTGTTACAGTATGCACAAACCAGAATTCACAAACTGTAGAAAATATACACAGTTGTAGACTCTACAGCCTAGTCCCATGCAAGTTCTATCAGATCCTCAACGACCTCACAGAACCTATGCACCCTCCTCTCACCTCGCCAATGTACAATGCACCCTCATTGCGATGGCGACATGCCTGAAAGAGGCACCCAATAACAGCGCTACCCACCTTCAATTATCTTTGTTTTTCTTTGGCTGTGATGATGCCAGCAGCTGCTAGGGTGGCTTTAGCAAGTGTGCACATGACAAAATGCCTCTGTCCCACACAGAGAAAGAGGCATAGAAAGAGACAGCGTGAGATAGAGTGAAAGAGAGCAGAGAGAGAGAGAGAGCGTGCTAGGTTGGTGTTTGATACGCCTGGGGCGGCCAGTGTACGGCCATTTCAGCTTACTGCCTTTGATGTGTTCAATACAAATGAATTGAGCCTACTACCTTCCACATCTCCGACGCTTTTGTAAAAAGCAGCAATGCGTATATTTCCCACTTTATGTAGCCCCCTTCTTTCCTACTCCATTCTGCAGCCATACATGCACATATTGTTTATCGTAACATTTACTTATCATTTCATTCATAATAATAAAAATAATTTGGGGACGTTTTCTATATATATTTGAATGCGTTTGCAATTTCGGTAACATTTATTTGCGTGAAGTTATACTTACATCGAAATGTATAAATGCTCTGAGATTGCAGGAAAACGGTGACATAGTGTGGCAAAGTATTTTTAAGCGCAAGATGGATGGAATTGGGGGGAATATGGAGAGGTGCACGCAACATGAAATAGAGGTGCGGGCCTGATCCACACACGTGTTTTATAATGGTGCAATCACATTGGAAAACGTTCTGTGAATCAGTTTCCTCTGTGAGACCTCGCCTGGAGCTTGTTGTAAAGTTATTAGGGTAACTTTTACAGACATACTAGAGACGACCGGAGACGTGTGGCCAGATGAATGCAGGGGTCCGGCACAAGTGGCACGGGTTTTGAAGCACCTCCACAGAACTGGAGGGCCCAATATATTCCCGAACGAAGGTTCGAAGTGCAATGGTAAGATATGTTTTCATGGCAATGGGAGTGTATGCAAGCAGCAGCCTCAAACGCAGAAAGCAGGGCAGGGGTGATTCAGTGCCACTCCAAAGACGCCTTGGGAACAACAGGGCATGGCATAGCAGCCGAGAACGGTGTAATCACCTTACCGGGCATGTTTGCAGGCGCCCCTTACCCGAGGCGGCGTCTCACAATTACTGGCGTGTGATTAATGGCAGGCTAGGTATTCCCCACACCTGTCATGTTTTCCCCTCTGGCCCGGGCTGCGGCTGCACTTCAATAATGACTAAGGTTCTTGCTATGTTGGATTTTGGTCTCCATCACACAGGATCCTCACAACACGAGTCTGCATTTCCTGATATCGTTCATATTAATTCCCGGGGAATGGAGAGTTGCTCAGTGAGGCAGAACTGTGCCACGTGTCACGCTCAGCGAACATGTGACAGGCCTCTCAGAGGCGCAGAGGCAATGCGAGACCCATCCCAAACGGTTGTTTGGAGGCACGTGACTTCTTGCCATGGAAACAGGGAGGAGTTGCCAAACTCTGGTGATTTGCAATGACTACAGTGAGAAATGCCTTGATTGACTGCTCTCCCATTGTTCACGCCGCAAGAAATGGCATTCTTGTACCTTTTTGTGTCTAGTTCTCTTCTTCACTCTATACCTGGCGTAGAGGAAAAATCCATGATTGGCCAACAGCATCCCATTAGGTCCAGTAAACTAACGCTCTCACGTCCATTCAACAGGTCTCAAGCACTAATAAAATAAAACCTCTGACATACAAAATAGGAAGTGACGTCATAGGAAGTGAACATATCCTGAAGGGAAAGATGCACATTTCATTCAATTTGTCTATCCCAGAAGACAAATCAGCATTTGTCAGAAGAACAGATTTTCTTTTAACACTGCTAATTAAATATGAATGGTGCACACTTTTATGTTTAATAATCTGTAAACAAAAACATGCCCTGTGTAGCAGAATGCGATTGTGAGACATTTTACAACATCATGATGAGAGATTTTTGTGGTTTTGTGGCTGTCTGGTCTCCCAGTGTGCACCATGGGTTCGATTCCCTTCCAGCTGTACTGTTTACTTCAGGCGGGTGCAACAAGTACATTTTTTTGTAATCTTTTGAAAACATAGAGGGCGATGTCATCCATAATCTGAAAAAAGTGGGCGGATGCCGCCCACCCGCCTATGTTCACCGGACGTATTCCCGAATGCAACAGATGCACTATCTATGCCGCAATTTTCCGCAGGCATTCGGCTGCAACATGGCCAGTCAGGTTGCGTGCTTGAGGTATAGTGTGAGGTGCACTACTGTCTGAGCAACCAGCAGGGTCTGGGATGTTGGGGTGTTGCAATGCTTCTTGTAGAACATCCAAAGCATTACCTGTTTCTATGCCTCTGGTCCAATATTGCTCGGAGAGCCACCACATGGCATGGCCTGTGACGATGGCCCTGCACCAGCTCCACTACCATTAGAGCCTGCCCTGTGGAAAGGCTTGCAGGTGGGGAATGGCTCCTGGACATGTGCTGAAACCACACTGTGGGTGTTAAACCCTAGGCACTAAATCTGCAGCCATGCCCTTTGCTCAGTAACCCTGTATGCATCACTCACAGGGCATGGCTTGTCCAGAAACCCACATCACATCCCCAAATGAAGGGAGGCAGACAGCCAAGGTAGAGACACAGTTTATTTCCTAACAACTGTCCAAAAAATGGGTCAAGGAACCAGAAAATTATCATTATCGCAACAAGGTTGGCCCCAAGCTCAGAAAACTCAGGGTGTTTGTTTATGGTTTTACCGAAAGAATCTCATATAGAAAAGTCAGTAAGATACCCTTAGTCTGGTACATTAACAATTGTCTTCTTAATGGTGCCGCGATTTATTACGCAGTCACACTCAACTGAGGGAGCTCCTTTCTCTGCAATCAAGGTGGTGCACAACAAAGCACTTTTAGTTTGCTAAGGTTCACTTTGGTAAGGCCTCCAACCCATCTCGCACCTAACCCCAACAACTACCCAGTGCCACAGTGGACTAGGAACAAGGCCGGTGTGTAGTAAGAATATATATTTATTAATTTATTTAAACCAAATTTGACAAACAGACTAACATCAGCCATCTATGCTGTGGCAACACAAGAACCAAAATTACTTCCGTAATGGCACCAACACAGAGATAAGATATGAGATATGCACTCACAATATCCTGCAGCTTTCTTTTCAAATCACCCACCAATACAGGAAAAAACAATTCAAGACACACAGTGACTGATGATTTGGTTATAATACCTTTTTCTCCCAGCAACCCCCACCCTCCAAACATCAATTAGACTTGACCCTTCTTAATTGAAGACAAGTAGTAGAGAGCGAGAACACAATGGGAACATCATTTTTGGGGTTCGGATAAAAAGGTACTCTCTGGAAAAGGGATTCAAAGGGATACCACAGGTGCAATATGAGGGAAAGAAAACAATACGAACATTCATTTTGCCACATCTGAAAAGAACAGGCAGGGGTTTGTGGTTATGGTCAGAGCACAAGGGGAAGAAAGAGGCCATTTAATTTTTCCCAACACACATGCAAAGGTAATACAAGGCTTCACACTTCTGATTTAAAATTAAGGGGATCACTGGGGAATTTCGTTTCGCACTCTGCACCCTCACTTGAAAACAGGGTTTTGGGATTAATTCTTTGGACAAATCTTTAGGTCTATTGCCAGCTCAGAACACACTGAGAGGAGTTTGTTAGTTTTGAATGCTAACAAAACACATCCCGTGATTTCTGTACAGGAATTTATTGATTTACTTTAATTAGATATGCTAAGGAACTACACAAACAAACCGGATATTTTGCTATGGGGAAATACCAGAACAATACTCTATGGCATTGGGGATAGTTTTACTTACAGGAGTGGCCTTGTAATGAGAATCAGGGAACAGCAGGGCATCTCTGCACAGCAAGGTTGTCAGTCAACGATAGTCCACTATGGCTCCTCCAAGGGATACCAGTCAGCTTCTACGTCTCATGGTTCCTGTCTCCAATGCAAGATTTGAGGCCTCTCTGCTTGGGTGTTTCTCGCAAGAGTTCCTCAGCAGGTTACCTCCCGGAATAAGTGAAAAAGCCCAGTTGTAATGTAAACTGGTTTACTTATAGGGCAAATGACATCAATAACTTCTCATGATTGCCGCAAAAGGGTTGGTTGGTTTTGTGTACCCACCTCCTACATGTGTGCGAATAGTACAAGGAGATGAGGGGTGTGAGTTAGGAAAGCTGTGAGAGGAGACAGCTTTGTCATCCCAAACTGACATGTGGGCCTGGCATGTACACACTCTGAAAATCTATCAACGTGGCACGCACACACATTTTTCAAATATTTCCATATATGGATATATTATTAAGAACTACATTTTAAGGTCAATCATATGATGCCAAACTGAAGTTGACATGCCCTTCCTATGCAGCGATAACATTTTTCTTCCAGGAGCCGTATCAGTGATAAATATGCCACTTCATTTTTCCCATGTTATTTTTGTCCTTCACCCTCACACCAACATTCAAATTTCTCGGAATCGAGGGAAGGCACAAACCAAATTTTCATTAATAACTTCTGCTATGTTTATCACACAAAAATTATTTTTGCATGGTTCAAAGGGGTGTATTGTCACCTTTAATAAAAGTCTGGAATGACCGTTATGGTATATACGCTGCCCTTTTTGTGCAATAACATGTATTTTTCCATTAACTAAACTCTAGCCTTTCATTTGTTCTTTTAAGATGCATTTCCCCTTAAGTATGTGATCAGCCAGAGGCTGGCTCATGTTTTTATATCCTCCCATCCCTTCTTGGCTTTGCAATGGCCCTGGCTGCAACTCTAATGTACATTTTATGGGAGTCATGACCTCAAGGTCACTTCTGTTGAAGAACAGGAATGGCTTTATCTATTTACACTGTGGTTTAAATCTAGGTGGTGTATTTCTTTATATTTTTTTAAGCAATGAACCTGATTGATGGTTGACAACCAGACCTTCCTCTCCAGGACCAGAAGGGGAAAGGTCTTGGAGGTTAAGTTTCCTTTTCAGGAGAAATGCGCAGCTGCAAGTAAAATCCTGCAACAAATGACTTTTAAACTCTCACACAATGCCTTTTACATGACATTTGTTGGGCCTTATATCCATGTGTAATGTACTTTTTTAATCTCACAGTTGCAAAAGACATGGGTATCACTTCTGGATTGTCCATACATATAGTGAAGTTATATAAGAAAACCATGTTCAAACTCTGAAAGTCTAGTGGGCATTTCTCTCTGCATACTATCATATGGACGAGGAAAAATGAAGTTCTTTTATTCCTTATAATTGCAATAAACTTGGTTTCACGTGAGATTACTGGAACACAATCTGATTTTACATTGAAGATAATGTACACACAACTATCTGTTTCTTTAAGTAAAAAAGTGCAGCTTTCCATGGATTAAGTAAAACAGCATTTTCAGCCACATGTCTTTTCCCTTTCCTTGCTGAAATGCACTGCGCATATCTTTGCACTTTTGAACTTCCCAGCATATTTTTGGGTCCTACCTGCTGCAAGCTTCCCTCTACGCTGCCTCAGGGCTTTGGATATCATGGACAGGCAGTCCTCGCGGATCTGTGTGATCCGATCACGGCTTCTTTTACTGTGACGGAAATGTTTGCATGATTAATGCACGTACATTTCCCATGCAAACATATTACTAAAATGCTAGAAAACCCACACCCACACCCACAACACCCCCCCAGGCACACCATACTTACCTTGCACCAGTTCCCTTTCACTTTTGTGAACGGAAACCGGCGTGCAGGGTCCTTTTCTTTTCTTTTCTTTTCTTTTTTTTATGGGCAGCTGCGGGGGGTTCCACCTGCAACCCACGCTCACTATACTGTACAATGTAGTGAGCGGGGTGTTGCGGGGACACCCCCTGCATCCCACATTTTTATATTTTCGGGTGTGCTGTGGGGGTGTCCCCCGCAGCACCCCGCTCATCATACTGTAAAATATGGTGAGTGGGGTGCTGCGGGGGACATCCCCGCAGCCACGCAGTGTTTTTTTTTTTTAAATGCATGCCACCAAGGGTTTGATCCTTTTGTGTTCTGCATTTACAACCTTTTTGTATAGGTTGAACTTTTTTTTTTAGTAATTGCTACCGATACCAGTCCTCATACTCCGATGACGGATGAGTCAACCCCAGAGAATCATAGACAGATCCTAGTCAGGGTCCGTAAACTAACCTTTTTGCACCGCAGTCACAGCATTTCTTGAAACCCGACTTGGGAGTGGAAGATGACGAAGATAAAGCTATTCTTCACGAATTCCATCGAAGAATTAAAGAATTCACTCAAAGAAATTATCGAAGATTTTCCTCTCAAGGAACGAAGCGTACCGTATCCGAAGCGTGGATAAACAGAACTGAAGCCAACAGGCGCTCTGCATGCTACATATACCTGCAGTGACATCGACATCGATGCAGAGGCCTCCGAGGGACATCAAGTCAACAGGCATCAACGCACAGCGCCCTCTGCTGAATAAATAATTCAGAAGCAGCAAAGCTGGATATTGGAAATATCAAGGATAAGGAATATGTGGGAGGACACAATCCATTCGAATGGGGAGTTTGGTATACCTGAATATTCAGACAACATAGACTTCAATGTATTTAAACTAAAATGTACTTTTATTTTTGTTTCTTTTCTCCACTTTGGGACAAAACGCTGATACAACAATTAATGATATGTGCTTTATTATATTTTGAACATGACATTATTCGTCCACTATATTTATTTTGTGTAAAATGTATGTTTTATTTAAACAGTGAAAGTCTTATTGAGCAAAATATTGCTCATGAACAGCCCTGACAAAGATTTACCGAAATGCATTGGCAAATGTACATACATTGCAGACTGATTGGATCGGCCAACTCTTTTTATTGAAAATAAGTGCTACTTTGAAAACTCATAACAGAAATGTGAATGAAACATTTCCTGTTATACTAACATTGATCCAAGATTTGTTTAAAAAGATTTCCTACTGGAAATAATTCATAAAAAATCTCTTTGAATTATATTTGGAATTAATTTTGAAACTTTTAGCCCTTTACATTGGGGGCCAACCGTGAAGCGTCAGTTTTAATAAGGTGGAGCCACTTATTTGCTTTTCTGAGTTTGGTATACCTCCCATAACTCGAACAGTGTACAGTAACAGGAGGGCCTTGCAATAATCAGTTACCTTCCTGATCCTTAGAGGCATATGATAACCAACAGTAACTACCTAAATCTACCCACGCAGATGAGATAAAACGCAGCTTCCGGATGGGGGTCTGATGGGAACCAGAAAGCTGTAGATCAACTGTCACCGCCACCCCATCCCATACAGTGAATAATATGACACATTACGGATTACTTTTTGAGTTGTGCTCTCCTGCGGGTGAGTTAGAGCTCCATTGCAACCTTTTTGTGTATTTTTCCTGTTTAATATCCCACTCCTCATCCACTGATCCCCGACTCCCCTCCCGCAACCCGCTCCGCTCCCCACTTCCTTGTACACTCCCTCCCACCTCCTGACCCACCCACCCTGCCCTGATTGGTCCAGTGACCGTGTTCCCTGGGTCTAGCGACCCGCTGAATCAACCAAGGCCCCTTTGAGTTGTGCTCTCCTGCGGGTGAGTTAGAGCTCCATTGCAACCTTTTTTGTGCATATTTTGCCTGCTTAATATCCCATTCCTCATCCACTGATCTCCACTCCCGCAACCCGCGCCGCTCGCCACTTCCTTGTGCACTCCATCCGACCCACCCACCCTGCCCTGATTGGTCCAGTGACTGTATTCCCTGGGTCTAGCGACCGGCTGAAGCAACCGAGGCCCCTTTGAGTTGTGCTCTCCTGCGCTTGAGTTAGAGCTCCATTGCAACCTTTTTTGTGTGTATTTTGCCATCTTAATATCCCATTCCTCATCCAGTGATCCCCCGACTCCCCTTCCCGCAACCCGCGCTGCTCCCCACTTCTTTGTACACTCCCTACCACCTCTCGACCAGCCCACCTTGCCTTGATTGGTCCAGTGACCATGTTCCCTGGGTCTAGTGACCCGCTGAATCAACCGAGGCCCCTTTGAGTTGTGCTCTGCTCTGGGTGAGTTAGAGCTCCATTGCAACCTTTTTTTGTGTATTTTGCCTGCTTAATATCCCATTCATCATCCACTGATCCCCCAACTCCCCTCCCGGAACCCTTGCCGCTCCCCACTTCCTCGTACACTCCCTCCCGCCACCTGACATGCCCACGTTGCCCTGATTGGTCCAGTGATCATCTTATCCAAGCCATTATTGACCCTCCCAGGACAGCCCTCTGCCCGTGCAGCCCCAATGGCTAAGGACCTCAAGGCAAAGGATGACTCCAGATCGTATCTGCAGGTATCCGCAGGAGAAGCAAGAAGCCAACAATAAGTAAGTGTGGCAAGGGCAGGGACTGAAGCAATTACTTCACGCCATACTACCCTACCACTCAACCAGGGATGCAAAACTGTTGTAAACTCTTCCATCTGTGGTATAATTACATTTGGAAAGTGTGCCTAATAGCATATCTGTGGTCTAGTTGCATTTAGAAAGTGTGCCTAATAGCATATATGTGGTATAATGGCATTTAGAAGTGTGCTCAATGGCAAAACAATGGTATAATTGCAATTAGAAGTGTGCTGAATAGCATATCTGTGGTCTAGTTGCACTTAGAATGTCTGCCTAATAGCATATCTGTGGTATAATTCCATTTAGAAATTGTGCTGAATAGCATATCTGTGGTCTAGTTGCATTTAGAAAGTGTGCCTAATAGCATGTCTATGGTATAATTGCATTTAGAAGTGTGCTGAATAGCATATCTGTGGTCTAGTTGCACTTAGAAAGTCTGCCTAAAAGCATGCCTGTGGATTAACTGCATTTAGAAAGTCCGCCTAATAGCATATCTGTGGTCTATTTTCATTTAGAAAGTCTGCCTAAAAGCATATCTGTGGATTAACTGCATTTAGAAAGTCTGCCTAGCAGCATTCTGTGGATTAACTGCATTTGGAAAGTCTGCCTAATACCATAAATGTGGTGTAGTTGCATTTAGAAAGTCTGTCTAAAAGCATATCTGTGGATTAACTGCTTTAAGAAAGTCTGCCTAATAGCATATCTGTGGTATAATTGCATTTTGAAGTGTGCTGAATAGCATATCTGTGGTATAATTCCATTTAGAATGAGTGTTGAATAGCATATCTGTGGTCTAGTTGCATTTAGAAAGTCTTCCTAATAGCATATCTGTGGTCTAGTTGCACTTAGAAAGTCTGCCTAATAGCACATCTGTGGTGTAATGGCATTTAGAAAGTGTGCCTAATAGCATATATGTGGTACAATGCATTTCGAAGTGTGCTGAATAGCATATCCGTGGTATAATTGCATTTAGAAAGTCTGCCTCACAGCATATCTGTGGTGTAATTGCATTTACAAAGTCTGCCAAACAGCAGATCTGTGGATGAACTGCATTTAGAAGGTCTGCCTAATAGCATATCTGTGGTGTAGTTACATTTAGAAAGGGTGCCTAATAGCATATCTGTGGTATAATTGCATTGCAATGTGTGCTGAATAGCATATCTGTGGTATAATTGCATTTGGAAAGTGTGCCAAACAGCATATCTGCGGTTTAGCTGCATTTAGAAAGTGTGCCTAATAGCATATCTGAGAGTGCATTTAAAAAGTCCACCTAATAACATATCTGCGGGCTAGCTGCGTTTGAAAGTGTGCCAAATAGCATATCTGAGGAATAATTGCATTTAGAAAGTGTGCTGAATAACATATCTGCGATGTAGTTGAATTTAGAAAGTGTGCTGAATAACATATCTGTGGTGTAGTTGCATCTAGAAAGTGTACCAAACAGCATATCTGTGGTATAATTGCATTTAGAATGTGTGCCAAATAGCATATCTGAGGTATAGTTGCATTTAGAAAGTGTGCTGAATAACATATCTGTGATGTAGTTGCATTTAGAAAGTGTGCTGAATAACATATCTGTGGTGTAGTTGCATCTAGAAAGTGTACCAAACAGCATATCTGTGGTATAATTGCATTTAGAAAGTCTGCCTAATAGCAATTCTGTGGGCTATTTGCACTTAGAAAGTCCACCTAATAACATATATGTATTATAGCTTCATTTAAAAAATCCACCTAATAGCATATCTGTGGTATAACTGCATTTAGAAAGTCCACCTAACAACATATCAGTGGTGTAGTTGCATTTAGAAAGTGTGCTGAATAACACATCTGTGGTATAATTGCATTTAGAAAGTCTACCCAATAGCATTTCTGTGGGCTATTTGCACTTAGAAAGTCCACCAAATAACATATATGTGTTATAGCTTCATTTAAAAAATCCACCTAATAGCATATCTGTGGTATAACTGCATTTAGAAAGTCCACCTAATAACATATCCGTGGTCTAGTTGCATTTAGAAAGTCTGCTAATATCATATTGGTGGTTTAGGTCCACTCAGATAATCTATTCATGGTTTAGTTGTTTTTAGTAAATCGGCCTATTAGCATTGTGTGATCTTGTTGTATTCTGAAAATCTAAATAGAAACTGTGATATAGTTGTTCTCAGAAACTGGGAATAATATCACCCGGTGGTGTAGGTGAATTGAGAAATTGTGAATAAACTCACCCTAAAGTATAGTTTAATTTTAAAACTGTGATTAATCTCACCCTACAGTACAGCTGAATTTAGAAATGTGAATAATTCATGCTTTGGTATAGTCGAACTTAGAATAGGCGAATTATATCACCCTGTGGTTAAGTTAAATTTAGCAACTGTGAATAATCTCACCCAGTGGTACAGCTGAACCTAGAAACTGTGAATAATCTTACCTGGTGGTATAGCTGAACTTAAAAAATGCGAATTATCGCTGTGGTACAGCGATAGTACAGTTAATCATAGAAAGTGTGTACAACTAACATCCGGTGGTATAGTTGAAGTGGGAAGGTGTGAACGAATTCACCCAACACTACCTATAACACAGCTCAAACCAATCCAAACCATGCATCCTCCCAACCCACCATGGTCCACCGAAAATGACCCTGACGCGCCTGCCTCCCTTCCCGCCCGCCCTACCTCCCATGCCCCCTTTCCCCAAACCATCCTGCCCTTCACCACATCCCCTACCCATCCCCTATTCAAACACCAAGCCAGAGGAGCACGATGGTGAGCCAACCATCCTAAGACAACTCCTCCTCCCATCCCCTCCCCCACCCGCCTAATATCAACATACCCGCTCCCCCGACTCCCCCTACTAATGGCCAGCTTATCCTCCCAAGCACACCCATCCCGCTACCATTCACCCTCCACTACTCTCATCAACTCCCACTATCTCCCCCCCGACTCCAATCCTTCCCCTCCCTAAAAATTTCACTCCTCACCCTGGCAAGAACAGTAGCTGCCTCCCTTTCCCCCTCCGACCCCTCTACCCTCTCTCACACACCAACCGCAAGAAAAACTCTGAAGAGAAAACATACTTGGTCTCCCTGAATATCTCAGTACTCATCGCCACTCCTGTCTCGACCCACCTCCTCATCCTCCCATTCTCGATCATCACCATCCACCCCCCTGCTCGACCCTACCTGAAAGCCTCTCCCTCAAATTCTCACCGACCACAACCGAAACTCCGAACCCCCCACACCCAACCTTCAAATCCTCCGACCCAAATCCAATCAACCCGTCAAACCAGTCCAAACCCTCCCCCACAAACCCCCCAACTCAAGAGCCCGCCCACTCTTCCCATCGACCACCAAGCACCCCCCATTAGCTCCCCTTTTTCCACCCTCTCCCCTCCGACCACCCACCTCTGCAACCCCCTCATCATCCTCCTGTACCAAAGTAAATTGCATCCTTGTTAATGCCCAATCTGTAGCAAAAAACAGACACAGCATCTTTGACCTCCTCGCCTCTGACAAACCGGACCTGGTCTTTTTCACGCTAACCTGGTTCTCTGACAACTTTGCCCCTATAGCCAATGAAGCCTTCCCATCAGACTACTCCCTCGTCCCATTGAACCGTCTCTCTAGAGGAGGAGGAATAGCAATCACCTTCAAATCTCACTTCTACGCCTCAATCTTCGACAACCAGCCATCCATTCCCTCCTCGTAAAACTATCCCTCCTCCCTTCGTTCTCCCACAGCTTCCGAATCAACTACAGACACCCTGGCTATGATAGACAATTCACAAACAACCTTTGTGACTCTATTGCCACCCTCCAACTAAACCATCTAACCCTCACACTTCTAGGAGACTTCAGCATATGGCTGGACATCCCCACCAACCCTATGACCCACTCTCTGGTTGACTGCCTAGAAGCAATTAACCTCCAAACCCATATAAATGGGCCGTCCCTTTATAAAGGACACACACTTGACGCCATCTTCAGCTCCCACAACCTGATACATCTAAACCCCCCCACAGCCCTATCATCTGGTCCAACTTCATTGTTTCTTCACCATTCGCTCACCCAACCCGCTCCCATTACCCGAACCAGAACCTCTGAATCTACGCAAATGCTGGAAGAAACTAAAAATCCTTCCCGACCTAGCCGACGCACTCCTTCAGTCTCCTCCCCCTACCCGCCTACCCAACAAACCCCTAAACTCTGACGCCTTTGACTCATGGCTCAACATCTCACTAATCCCACTCACCCCCTATTGCAATCCATCAGCTCGCCATGGCCTTTTTCCTAGATGGTTTACACTAGAACTGAAGACCACTAAACAGCTATATAAATCCCTAGAATGCAAATGGCGGAAAGAAAAAACAGCTTTGAGCAGATCCTCCTTGGCCCGGCACCTCCGCCTCTACAAGGCCGAAATCCGGAAAGCTAAAAAAAGCCCATTACAACTCTGCATCCTAAAATGTAAAATCCCCAGCAAAGAGCTTAACAAAATCATCACCGAATTCACCAAACCATCATGTACCACCACCCTTCCCACCCCTCACAATCACTGTGCCACTCACTCTGGCTACACTTTTACACCACAGCTCTCGAAAGAACAAACTCTCTAATCAACAAACTAGCTCTCCTATACCCAGCACGCAATCCACCCACCCTTCCTGCCATCCCACCGCCTGCGACTGCTACCCAACTGACTTTCGACTTGTTCACTCCAATATCAACTGACCAATTTCTCAAAATTCTCCCTGCCCGCAAACCATCCAGCTCCCTGCTCGACCCCTGCCCTGCCTCAACCCTCAAAGAAATGTTTGCTTCTACCTGTGCTGGAGAAAACACAAGAACCATCATAAATGACTCCCTCTTCTCAGGAATTTTTCCCGAGGCGTTCAAAACTGCTCATGTCAAGCCTCTCCTAAAGAAACCTTCTCTCGACCCTCTCGAGCACAAAAACTACCACCCCATCTCAAACACCAGGTTCCTTGCCAAACTCATTGACTGTACCACCTACTCCCAACTAAATGCCTTTGTCGAAGCCAACAATCTCCTTGACCCCGCTCAATCAGGTTTCAGAGCCCGACACAGAACCGAATCCACCCTAACCTCAATCTGGGATGACCTTAAAAACACTGCTGATTCTGCGGGATGCGCCACTCTAATCCTTCTTGACCTATCCGCTGCCTTAGACACAATCAACCATTCAATCCTCCTTGAAAGCCTCCTGCCCTGGGAATCCATGGAAACACTCTAAAATGGATAGCATCCTTCCAGGACAATAGGAACCAAATAACCCTACTCTCCACCTATGCTTCCCACGCCCAACCAGTCAACACCGGAGTTCCACAAGGAGCATGCCTATCAGCCCTCCTGTTTAACCTCTTTATGTCCACCCTCTCACGAATAATCCACTCGCAAAATATCCTGTGCTATAACTAGGCCGATGACCCACAACTAATCCTAAAACTCCTGAACTCAAAACCCAACTGACAACCCGACCTCGCTTCCTGCCTCCTTGACATTGATCACTGGATGACCACAAACCACCTCTTGCTAAACCCCTCCAAAGCTAAAATCATGGTATGTGGCAACAGCGAACTTCTTCCGCACCCGCTACCATGTCCATCTGCAATGGGCAATTCTCTGACACCCTCAAATTCAGTAAAAAACCTTGGTTGCACCCTAGACTCAGACCTAGCCCTCTCGCTCCAAGTCGACAACGTCTCCAAGTCCTGCCACTACCACCTTAAAACTCTTAGGTGCATTTTTCCATACCTCTCTTTTCCCAACAGACTCTCCGCGGTCCCATCAATTGTTATGTCAAGACTGGACTATGCTAACCCCCTCTACCTCGGAGTCCACGCGTACCAACTGACTAAATTACAAAGAGCACAAAACGCAGCAGCCAAATTGCTACTAGCACTTGGCCCAAGAGATCACATCTCCCCAGCCCTCAAAACTCTGCACTGGCTTCCGGTTGCCCAAAGGGTGACCTTCAAAACCTTATGCATCTCTCACCGAGCAATGCATGAAACCAGTCCTCAATATCTTCAAGACAAACTAAAACCCTACCATCCTCCACGCACTCTAAAATCAAGCTCTGCCAGCCTCCTAGTCATACCAAAAACCAACTACGTCAGGTTAGGTGGATCATCATTCTCAGCCTGGTCCCCCATTCTGTGGAACGCACTTCCACCCCCATCTGACTCATTGAGGAGCTCATGTCCTTCTGCAAATTACTGAAAACATGGCTCTTCCCCCAAAATCAACTCTTAACTCAAACTGGATAACAGCAATCAATGACCTTAACCCAGAGCTGCTTTATCACAAATAAATAACAATCCAGCATCATGATCCGAGCGAGAAAACGAAAACTAATAACCACCAATGTAAATTAAAACAGATAAACTGAATAGAAAGAGTGAACTGGATGAAATTAGTAAAGTGGATGAAAGGAATAAAATGGATGAAAGCAGTGTAGTAGATGAAATTAAGGAAATGGATGAAATCAATGAAATAGAAGAGATGATCGAAGTGGTCGAGAGGAATAAAGTGGACGAGAGGATTGAAAGGATGAGTACATGATACGGAGGTGTGCCCAGAATAGATAGAGTGCATTGAACGTATAGAGAGCATGGAAAGACAGAGTGCATGGAATGAACGAAACGAATGGTATAGATGAATGAAATGCAGGACATGGATGGAGTGCATGTGACGGAAGGGGTGCATGTGACGGATGGAGTGCAAGGGACGGATGGAGTGCATTGGGATGGATGGGGTGCATTAGGACGGATGGGGTGCATGGGACGGATGGGTTGCATGGGACGGATGGGGTGCATGGGACAAATGGGGTGCATAGGCCGGTTGGAGAGCAGGGGACGATTGGAGAGCATGGGACAGATGGAGAGCATTGGACGGATGACGTGAGTAGAATGGATGAAGTGGGTGGAACGTGTGAAGTGGGTGGAACGGATAAAGACTGTGGACGAATGAAGAGTGGAGCGGATGGAGAGTGTGGAGTGGACAGAGAGTGTGGAGCGGAGAGAGAGTGTGGAGTGGATGAAATGTGCGGAATGGAAGAAGTGGGTATAACGGATGGAATGCATGGATTGGACGAAGTGCATGGATCAGAAGGAATGCATGGAACTGATTGAACAGATGGAGTGCATGGATCAGAAGGAATGCATGGAACTGATCGAATAAATGGAGTGCATGGATCAGAAGGGATGCTTGGAAGTGATTGAACAGATGGAGTGCATGGAACAGAAGGAATGCATGGAAATGATCAAACAGATGGAGTGCATGGATCAGAAGGAATGCATGGAACCAATTGAACAGATGGAGTGCATGGATCAGAAGGAATGCATAAAACTGATCGAACAGATGGAGTGCATGGATCAGAAGGAACACGTGGAACTGATCGAACAGATGGAGTGCATAGAAATGAGGGACTACATGCGATGGATGAAATGCTTGGAACAGTTAGAGGGCATGGAGTGGACATTGTGCAAGAATGGTTGGAGTGCATGGAAGGGTTGAAGTGCACAGAAGGGTTGGAGTGCACGGAAGGGTTGGAGTGCACAGAACGGTTGATGTGCATGGAATAGCTGTTGTGCATGGAACGGTTAGAGTGCATGGAATACGTGGAGCATGAAGGCGCTCAATCTCATGCACCTACTGAAAACCACCATATCACATAACCACGGTCACTCTCTTCTATACACCACCACTCACATAGAACACAGCGATACTATGGCACATTCGGTATAGCTGTTCTCATACTAACACCTGCCACATACTCTCCATCATCCTAACTAAATACAGCTGGCTGCACACCTGCCAGCCTAGGCGTTCTCCTCAGGCCTAACACAGCCAGAATCAGACTTATCACCCTGCCAGAACGAACACATACTCCTGATCTCCCAACCACCACATCTACCGTCAAGAAGCAGCTATCATACAAATGCTGCATCTGCTGCACACATATCCGGTGCACACATGCATCTTATGACTCTCTCTCTCTACTGACTTGAACTATGGTTCCCGAGGGTGTTCAACCTACCAGCACCTTAAGATGGTACATAAGGCACTATATAAATGCAAAGTAACATAACATAACATATGTCTCCTTCATTTGAGATTTAGGCCTGTCTTTAGTTCAATAGGCCTCATGTCTGACATCACCACTTCTGTGCTGACTTTAGACTACAATGGGACTTTACAAATCACTCTGGCTTCTTTATTGGTGGCATTCAGGGGCTATATTTTACCCCACAATGGTACATCCTGGGGGCATGACTTTAAAGGAGCTTCTGAGCTCGATGTAGCACTGTTCAGCCAACCCACATAACAAAGACCACTTCCTCTTCGGGAGCATCCAGCATTCAAGTGATCAGCATTACAGATCTCAGGCAATTGAACCTGTCTTCCTGATCTAATGTGGGACATGTACATAGGCATACCTGTGCCTCTGATGGTGGCTTATTTCACCTTTGCACAGCCTTGTGTGCACTCTTGCATTTGCCAACCAATCATTATTCGTTCTGTGCCACCTCCGCTAACACGGTTTAGCTCCTTCTTCATTGCCACTGTGATAGCCACCATTCTGCACCATCCGAGGCTCATGTACATCCGCTGACCTAAAGTAAAATGCCACTAGTTTCCACGTCTGCCATCATGCCCTGGATACTATACTGCCAGAAGTACTCTTACTGCACGGTCTGCAGCCTTACCAGTACCATGTTTGCTTCACAAATATTAAAAGAAGCCTTTAGACCTCATGGGCACACTATTACTGATACCAAGAGTAAAAGAGTAAAATAGTAAAAAGACATCCAAAATTGTGCATAGCTCCCCCTTGATCTGGGGATTTGTCACCACCTTGCTGCAAATTTCCGCCATTTATTTTTCAAAATGTTGGTATAATGATTTTAATTTTATACAACTTATTACAACAGTTGTTGCTGTTCTATAGTGCTGTAGCTAACAGGTGTTAATATAACCACATTTACTGGTAGGTCATTTATTGGATGGATTATATTTGGAATCAGGCATTCTCACATTGGAATCGCTTCCCTGCAAGTGGAATGTGAAGTCAACAGCAAGCACTTACATCACCAAGCTTTGTGCCTCGTTACTTTTAAAATTAATTCAATTGGTAGCAAAACATGTATGCGTGAGTTTGATGGTGAAATCTTGAATGTTTGAGTGTATGTATAACACATGATCAATTTAAGAGAGCTTTAAGTACCCTTTAGTAATTTTGAACATGTTGTTTTCTATAATAATAGATTAGCTTATTTATTATATAGAGAACTTTACACACAACATTTGTGCTGCACATAGACCTGTGTGATGTCTAGTTTGGCACTGGGTGCAGAAACCAGAATGTGAAAGGAACATCGAGTTTAGTGCACTGTATATTTGTTTGAGACTTGGGAAAATAATTTGTACGCAAAGACATACATATGTGTTCAAGTGCCATTATGACAACTGTTGATTTGAATAAAAAGTCATCTTTAATTGCTTACTAGATTTCAGATTTTTGCAGGTGTGTGTTTATTTTGCCCAGTATGTGCACACAATACGTTTTCACAACAACAACCTCTTGGGCTATTACAACTATTTGAGATTGCTCCTGATCAATGACATACAATTGTCAATTATTTTATTGTGCAGTTGTGTACTTCCGTGGAGTGTTCAGTTATTATGGCTGCTGTTGATCCCTATTACTGAACTCTCAAATGTCCCATGATCATGTGTGAGGAGGCGATCCAGACCTGTTCTTTATCTCTTTCAATTCTGGGACTTGTCAATCTGTCTTTTCCATTTGAATTACAAGTAACAACAGGACGGATAGCCTTCACATGCATGGCCACCAGAAACTCAAAAGCTCTGTGTTTGTTAATTTGCACATTTTACATTACCAGCAGAAATTTCTGCCATGTTGTCTTCAATTGACTTATTTTAAAATGGATTTCTGAACTCTGCTCTGTTGGGCAGATGTTCAGGAGGCCACCCATTTTAGTGAAACAGGGAACACTTCTGCGAAGTTAGCCAGGACACTTCAAGGTAGCTTGTAGAGCAGTCAAGGCTAAGTCTCAGGAGTAGTGGGTGTGATCTGAGGTCTTCAATCCGCACATACAGTAGGACATCAAGAATGACCCTTAAACGGTGGTATATCCAAAATATACAATTTATTAGGCCCAGAGCAAACACAAGTGAGTAACGAAGAACAGAGTAATACTACTACTTAAACACACACTAAGTAAAATCTAAGTAAAATATATATAAAGTCACTTTTCAGTCAATGCTGTAAAATGTGGATTCTCACCCTATAAGGAGAAAAAGCAAACAGACCTCATCACAATGGCCAACTCCAGAAATGGATATCCCTAACTTAAGAAGCCCAGCCCTACAAAGATAAGTGCCTTGTGCCAAATGGTATGTTTGTGTGGGTTCAAACTTGGCAGGTTTGAAGAAGGTCTCCTGGACTTCAAAATCCCCTCCTCGGTTATGCTTCAGAGTTCACAGGTGCTGCAGGTGCAGATGCATGTCCTATTTACATCAGGAGCTGGATCACTCATCATGAATGCAAGACAGAGAAAGTACCGATGCAGCATGTTCAGGACACTTGATGAGTCACCAGCAGTCATTGCCACTGTTGCACAGTGACACAGGTGCACCCAACTCTCACTGAATGATGCACTCTTCTCTCTCATGGCCCAAAGCAGTAGGTTACAACAAAATTTGACAAGAAGATGCTTTGCATTGCAAGCTAGGGTTCTCCTAAAGCTCTAGCCGAAGCTCGATGTACCAACGCTCCAGCATGGGTGCCAAGGTGCAAGTTGGTCAGCCCACTTGATGGTCCAGAGACATCTCCGAGAAGGGTTGTTTGCAGGACACAAAGAAGGTGTTGAGAGTAATTGGTCCCACTACTTAAAACAGTTCAAGCACCTTTTCCGGTATTTGCAGATGGAGTTCAAAGAAGGGCTCTACCGGGACAACAGCGGGCTCAAGGTGCCAAGCCTTCTCTGCGCGGTTCCAGAAAGTCCTTGGATCTGCTTCGCTTCTCAGGATACCTGGCTCTGTCTAGCGGTCAATTTGGACCTCACAGTGATCTGAGGTTCTGCATTCAGAGCCCCTCCTCATATCACAAAGTCTAGTGAGTGCTTGCACCCAGCTGGTCAATGAAGATGTCTGCCCCACCCAGACATGCCAGCAGTAGTACAATTAGGGACCACTGCAGCACTCATGCTCTCGTGCACACCCGACATCCTGGCACCAGTAGTGTGGATTGGGACTGACAGTCCCAGCCCACTTCCTGGGTACCCACACACGTTGCATGCTTTAGCCCAAGAAAAGCGCAAGCTTTTGTGGGAGAATGCATGCCCAAATAAGGACTCCCTGGGTCACAAAGAGCAAAGGGATGGCCAACGGATAAATTGGCCAAAGGAGAAGATTAAAGACCTCCTGGCAGCCATGACACACAATAGCACATTTATAAGCCACATGTGGTAAGTACGGTATGGCTTGGTAAAAGTTAATACAAACGCATGAAAAAGCTTATGCTGCCACCAGTGTGCTGTTAGGCATACTGTCCAGTTAGCAAAAAATACTTAGGGATGTCTAGGGCCCGGAAACGTAAGGCTCCCAGTGCGCAGTACTGTAATGTACTTTGCACACTGAAATGCAGTTGCAAAAGTGGCAACAAAGCCATAAGACTAAGGAAACAAAGTTACCCAGTACTGACTGTCCAAAGGACAAGTCATTTTCCCCAGAACGATGAGGGAAACAAGCAGTGGATCACAGCCGATGGCTGTGCTTCACTAGAAGAAAGTCAGGACAGGAGGTGGAAACAAAAGCAAAATTTTGTGGGGTCCACAAATATAGAGGTAAAGTAGCAGTAAGTGAAATTTTACCTACCCTTGGGGTAATTTGACCTCGTTATACTCTGTAACAGATAATTTCTGAGCAAGAGGCCTGGTATTTTTCAAAGTTAATAGATGCTGTTGGTAAGGCTCTGGGTCTGACTTAGATTCTCTCCTCTGGCTATTATCCTCAAACCAATGGCAATATGGAAACGGTCTCTGATTATTTGAACAATTTCAGACAGGCATTTTTCTAGTCAGTGTTATACTGCAAGAGAAGGTGCTGCATATTCAACTATACAGGAGTAGCAGCATACATGTACTTGGGTTGCTGGGAATGTTTAAGAATCAAAGGAATCTATGCAGAATGCTAATGTTTATAAAAGGTCTTCTTCTCAGAATTCCGTAGAAGACAAGGTTTATTTGGTTTCACAGTTTCTCCCATTCCCATTTTCTGCAAGCATATTGATCACCTCGTTTTCATGGGACCTTCATTAGGGGGTCTTTTGTTGGTTAATTGACACTTCATCTTCAGTTTCTTGATAAATGAACATTCATCTGTACTAAAAGTTTCATTGGAACCCAATACTTGATCTATTGGAAAGGCTGTCCTTTTTATGATAACTCAAAAGAACATGTTACATTTGTTCTCCACATTGTATTTAATTGCTTTCCATAAATGTTCTAAATATATATTGGATAGAGCGGGTGAGGAAGTACACTGTCATTCTAAATCATCATGACCAACATGTCAGCCTTAAATGCTGGGTGCAGCAAGTGAGAATTGGGCGCCAGTCTGATTGTCACAGCCTTGGTTGTATCAATGGAGTGGTATGTACTAATATCTTTGGACCAGCATCCAGGTGAGGCCTGGTAGACAATTTGCTGAGCATAGACGTTATTGGAAGGAATCAAAAAAGCGGACAGAAATCCTAGTTGACCAGTTGGAAGCTCATACAATTTGCTGTCAACTGTAAATCAAGTATAGATACAACTTTGTCTAGTAATCTACATCAACTGGCAGTATGCTGCATATCAAATGCTGATCTAGCTCCTGCTCTCCCTCTCTCTCAGGGCTCTCTTTCTCACTCTCTAACTTTTTCTCTCTGTCCCTTTATCTCTCTTTGGGTTAGAGTCATGCTGTCAAGTGTGCTTGGTTTCTTCTCTGCTGGTACGTTCTGACATTCTCTGCCTGTCTCTCTGTGTTGGTGTGATCCGTTTCATGCTCTTTCTCTGTCAGTTTGGTTTTGATCTCTTCCTCTCTCTGTTTCTCTGTTAGTGTAGTCAACAGTCACTTTTCTCTCTGTGAAATCTAGTATACACGCCCTCTCTCTGTCACTATGGTCTAGCTTTCTTTCTCTCTTCATATCCTCCTTCCTCTCTCATTGTCCCCCCCCCCCCGAGCCTCTCTCTCTCTCTCTCTCGCTCTCTCTATTTTTCTCTCCCTTTCTCCCCCTTTTGTTCTCTTCTCTCCTCTCTCTAGCACAACCCCGATGGATGATGTGTTGGATGAATAATATCCACCAAAGCAACAACTGGCAAAGAACAGCATCCATCTGGCATGTCTAGTGCTAAGAGAGCATGTCGCTTTCAGAATGTTCATGTTTTTGTGATCAGTCGACACGTCCAATGGATAAAGACCATCCTCCAGACTGCCACTGTGAGAGCCCATCATTTATGGGCAATAGTTATTTCTCTTCCATGGTGCAGCTACATTCTACCGGATTGAGCCCTTGAGAATGGTAAATTGCTGCATTAAAGAAACAATGGGCCTCATTACGAGGTGGGCGGTAAGGGAATACCAGCACCGGTAAGGGCACCGGTGCCGGTAATCCCTTACCGCCCTACTACGAGTTCCCTTTGCGGGTCCTTACTTAACGCCTGGTTTTACCAGGCGTTAAGGACGGGACCTGCAAAGGGATACCGGAGTCAAAAACGGTCCCGTAATTTGCAGTACAGTTATTGCCACCTTCCCCCTTCCCATTGAGCCCTATGGTGGCTCAAATGGGAATGGGGAATGGCAATGGGGAATTACCGGTCCCGCTGACCTCGGAATGGAACGGTAATTGCTCCATCCACCAGACAGGAGTCAGTATGATTTTGGAGGCAGTAATGAGGCCCAATGTGTTCTGATTTGCGACAAGATGGCTCCAACAGTGCTTGAAGACTCATCTACAAAAAAAAATTCTGAAACTCTAGTTGGTTTAGCAACATTACAGAATTAAAACGTGTTTGTTCTAATAATTGACTTCATGGACTTGAGAGGTCCACCCGAAAGGAACATTCTTTCATGTCTGGCTAATTTGAGATTGTATCATCTGAGAAAAGTGTAGCACAAAGCAGCGATAGAAACAAGCACATCCCAGGAAATGTTGAAACTGTGATATTCATCGACATGGTCCATTTCATAGTGGCTCTGACCACTTTCCAGTCCATCTAAAGGCACTTGGACATGACAAAGTACCCTAGGAATTCAGTTTCAATGTATTGTTCCAGTGTGTTATCAACCTGGATTATTATTGAAGTTGGCAGACTAGAGAAAACCTGATTTACAGTATCACATTTGGCAAATAGATTTGGATATCAAACAGGTGTGAAAGAGGTCCAACACAAATTTTACAATGTCATTAGGGTAGTGCAGAGACACCACCCACCTACCCATCTCCCAACCCTTATGCAATGCCTTATCAGAACACTTTCACAACATCGCTATCAGCAGACACTCTGCTATCATTTCTAAATTAGAAATAATGCCCCCGTCCATTACCCGCCCACCGCCCATTGCCCGTCCATCTCTCCCCCGATACAAATGTTTGCCTCTTTCTCTCCGATCTCACACTAGGAGTTCCTCTCGCTCCTAGCACAACGCCGCCCACCAGGTTCCCCTGAAGACCATTGTCCGACCACCCTCCTCACAAACATTCTAGCCTTAACCTCTGCAGGCTGTATCACACGATCTTTCCTCAACCACTCCCTAATATCAGGATCCTTCCCGGAAGCCTTAAAAACCTCCTACATCAAACCCCTTCTCAAAAGAACTACGCTCAACCCACTCCTCCCCCCAGAACTAATGGCCCATTTCCAACACCTGCTTCATGGCCAAACTCATGGACCGCGTAGCAGAAAAGCAACTCAGCCATTTCACTGAAACCAACAACATCCTTGACTATGCCCAATCTGGCTTCAGACCGCTCTTAGGAATGGAGTCCTCTGCAGTGTCCATTGGGGATGACCTAAAGACAGCAGCAGACATGGAAGGATACACTGTACTCATTCTCCTTGACCTCTCTTCCACCTTCAATACCATTAACAACACCATTCTCCTAGACAGGCTATACTCTTTAGGAATGAAAGACACTGCCTTCATTTGGATCTCCTTTTTTATCTCTTAAAGCTTGAAAATCATGCTCCTCCACCCTATCACCTCTACATCCCAGAAAGTACTAGAAGGGGTACCACAGGGAGAATCCCTAGTTCCCCTCCTCTTCAACATCTATCTGATACCACTTCCTGCACTCATACACTCCAACAATCTCACCTGCTACAACTACACTGACAATACTCAGATCATCCTTAAAATACCTATATCGCCAGGCTCCATCCACCCAGATCTGTCATCATGCCTCTCAGATGTTGACTACTGGATGATGACCAACCACCTCATCCTCAATCCTGGGAAACAGAATTCCTAGTCTGCAGGAAAACAGCTCTCCTTCCCCAACCTATTCTCTGGCCTCACTACCTCTGCCCCCCTCCCGGTGGCTACCTCCACCGCAATGAAAAACCTTGAATGCACACAGGATACAGATTAATCCATCTCGCAACACATCAAGTCTGTATCCAGAACCTATTTCTTCGACTTACGTATCGTCAGGCATATCTTCCCATCCCTCACCAATCCCCACCATTTATCTGCCATTATCTCGAACATCCTCTCCCGCTTAGAGTATGCAAACTGCCCTTATCTAGGTGACCCAGCGTTTCAGTGAAGGAAACTGCAAAGAATCCAAAATGCTGCAGCCTGCCTGCTCATTAACTTCCCTCCCAGAAAACACATCATCTGTATACTTAAGGTCCTCCATTGTCTCCCTATTGCATCCCTCACTGTGTCATCCACAACACTGACCCGGAATTCCACCAAGACAAACTCCCTCGCTACTACCCCTCAAGAACTCTCAGATCCGGCATAGTATCTCAACTAGTTGTCTCACATTACAACTGCAACAGACTGGGCAAATACTCCTCCGTCCTAGCGCCTATTATCTGGAACTCTCTCCCACTGCACATCTGCAACATTGATAATCATTTGACTTTCAGAAAAGCCCTCAAAACCTGGCTATTCCCTTCCGACTCTTGAAACTCTATCCTGGCTATCCGTGCACAGAAACACTGGCCCAAACCAGACAACACAACTATCCACCCAAACCTCCACAGATGCCGGCAGCCTTCACAGCGGCACACTGTGATAAATTTGCGACCACCCTCCCGCCCCAGATGATTGTATATCCCTCCCCCATCCCTCCGGGCCACCTCCCACTGGTCAGGCTTTCATTCTAGGGAGACTACAACTGACAAGACCAGTCAATCACGTTGAACCTAGAAAAACGACATTGAAGATGAACTCCATCCGATTTTAAGGTATGTATACCTTGCACCACGTGTGTGGACACAAACAGCAGGCACAGCCACCCATCTATGCACTTAACAATGCTATGTCTATGCAAATCCAGTCTAGCAGCTCGCATAGCCATCCGCACTGAAACCCCTGACTTACCTCAACACCTCTACCACTAGTATACAGTGCCAACCTCTGTATAATTTCAGTGTAGCTGGATCCACATTGAATCTCCAGCACTAGCACCCTATCCTAAACCAGCAACAGCACCCGCCCACATACCTGACTTTTGGGCTGCTTACTGGAGCTTAGCCATTCCACCTAAGTCCTAACCTGGCAAAATGCCCACACACATCTTATTAATTAACTCTGAGAATGTCCCAGAGGGCTTTTCCAACCACAAACAGCATTGCGGCCATACAAATGGGGAAAAGGTGCAATGTAAATAACAAATACAATACAATACAAATAGATTGAGATAGCAAACAGGTAAATAGTAAGACTACGCAAGGTGTGAACAATGTCCAAAAAGAATGTTAAAATGTCATTAGGGTAGTTCAGAGGCCATATGGCTTGAAGGTGGCATACTTGAAGTAACCACACATAGTTTTCAAGTGGTCCTTGCCATAGAAAAGGGTAGTGAAAGCAAGCAAGACATGCACATTTGGTTCCAAGTTGGGGTGTACACAGAATCATCGCAGGGTTTCCCATGATGACAGGGAAACTCCTTCTGAAAAATGTAACTGTGACAGCCCCTCTCTCAGAATGTTCGAAGGGAGGAGCAGTGGAAGTGGAATTCTGTACCTGGTACATAAGAAAGAAACTAGGAAACATTTCTTGCAAGACAATAGGCTAGATGGGTCCAGGTGGGATAGAACAATGAATACCTCCTAAAACACAAAACTGCCCACCGTCAATAAATATGCACTAGAAGCCATATACATAAGTACTGTAAAAATGTCTTAAATGAGCACATGTGGCGAAAAACAGAAAAACAAGTCTGCAGGATGGACCCCAGCCGGCCCATAGGACTGGGGGTTTCCAAACAGCAGTTTAAGATGAGCAGCAGCACCCTTGAGATGGATGGGGATGCAGATTCGTACTCTTACACCAAATCAATAATGACAACTCAATAGTTTGGCAAAGGGCGTCCGTTTAATGACAAGTACAAAAAACAGGGAGTTCAATGAATATCAGCAATCGCTCGATCTTCCTTCTCGCTTCAACTCCAATTAATTTCTGAAAAAACATAACATTTATACCAAAAACTTGTCATCGCTGACGTGTAACTCTTTAAAACTTAGTATGCAACTTGATTGGTTCTAGGAAAGTAACTTTAATATAGGTAATATATCTGTACATGGTAATGGGGAGAGAGGATTGGATAGACAATGTCAGATGGGGCAACTAAGCCCTTCCTTCAAAATGGCTACTGTAAACGCCACTAAAAGTAAGACGTCTCATTGGTTCTACTAACTATAGGACCCTAGATTGCATGGTCCACTATGATTGGGTTGGCATCAACTCCACTCATACCTTTCCACTTGCGCTTAGCAGCGTGCATAATAGCCGGCCAGGTGCAGGGAGTTCGTCTTTGCAAGCCTTCAGTGAAATCCATAGGAGAAACACAGGAATAATTAGCAACTAATGGCACAAGATAGAGAATAGAATGGAAGGCTAACAGGGGTTCAAGATGGAATGCAACTCTGAGTTTGGCAGTTTGGGGGTGGTGTGAAAAAGTGTTGATAACGGAAGTACTGCCATTGTTACAGTATCATACAATTCTGACATTGAAGGTAAAGTGGGGGATAAACCTCCAGCACTTTGCAAGGATTTATTCGTCCACAGCCCAACCAAACACTGGAGGACTTACTGCAGGTGTCATTACAGTCTGCAGTAAATGCTCCACATAACCAGTGGAGTCCTAGTGTGTCCACAAATGGACA